>NW_028274809.1:183269923-183889388 GCF_037043125.1 Eumetopias jubatus | reverse complement strand
AAGAAAACAACTGAAAACTATTCACACACAAAATATTTGTACTCAAACAACCCTCAAATATTTTGAGGGGCCTCCTTCCACCCGGTACTCAGGGAGCCCAAGGAAATAAATGCAGCTTACTTGGGGATCCCAAGGCTCTCGGCACAGATTCTGGTCACTGAAGAAGATTCTTTCCCATCTGTCATGGTCCAGACACATCTGTGGCAGAAAGAATGCCTGAGTTCAGGAAAAGGCAGCAAATAAATGTCAGAATTAATACTGTCTGGGGTTTACTCTTTCAGACTCAGAAAACAATCATAGGACTTAGAACTACAGTGGACTCGAGAGATTATCTTCTTCGCTTACGTTCAAAACTGTGTTCTCCTTGCTGAGGTCATTCTAGAAAATGGTTTTATACAGAAGAAATGGGGCATTTTACTCAAGACTTCTCTTGTGTACTGTAAATCTAAAAACAAAACAACTATAATACCTAGCTTTTCCAAACATGATGTAACCGTGGGACGCCCGCCCCCTTTCGTTTTAAATGGAGCACATATTTTTTAATTATGGTAAAAGACATATAATAAGCACCCTGGTTTCGATCAGATTGTGTGTTTAGGTAGCTTTGTTTTTTTTTCTAATGTCCTGAAGACATTTCTAATATTTCTAATATCTTCAAGATGCTTACCATTTTTACTTAGACAGCCTGTTTGTTTGGGGCAGGTTTCAGGAGGAAGTTTATGACTTACATAGTAGGCAAAATCTCTCCTACTCAAGCCTCCCCTTGATAATGCTGTGGAAGAGCTGATATGAGGGTTCTTGCAGAAGGGAGAGAATATATCCTACATGTGGAAGGCATATGAATTGTTGTGACCAAAAATGTCCTCTGATGTAGGGTTCAACAATTCATTAGTTGTGTATAACACCTAGTGTAGTGTATAATACTGCATCAAAAACTAATGATGCGCTATATATTGGCTACCTGAACATAATAATAATTTTAAAAAAGAAAATAAACAAATAAAAGCTAATCTAAATTACATTAATAAACTATAAACCCTAAAAAAAGGTGTCCTCAGCCAGATTGTGTTTTCCAAACATTGCCACCACCACCGGTCCCATCCAATGTGCTCTTCTTACAAGGTGACCTAGACGCTCCTGCCATAGTGGGAGGATCACTGCCCTCTCCCCATGAATCTGGCTGGAACTTTGAAGGCTTCACCAATATAGTAAGTGGAAGTGACTCTGTGACTTCCAAGGCTTAACAATGCCACACACACCTGCTTTGGGATGCTGGTGCCCAGAACTCAACCACAATGCTTGAGGAAGCCCAAACTGGCCTGTGTGGAGAGATGCTATGGGAAGGGCACATATAGGTGTTTGAGCTAAGAACCTACCTGAGAACCCAGCTGACGGCCAGCACCAAACACCAACCATGTAACTGAAGATGCTACCAGATGATTCTAGCCCCTACCCTTGGGTTACCCTGTAGCTTCCAGTCTTCCCAGCTGAGGATCTAGACATCATGGAGCAAGGACAAGCCAGCTCCATTTCTCCTGTCCAAATTCCTGCTTCACAGAATCTGTGAATATATTGGAAGGGTTATTTTATACTCCTGAATTGTGTGGCAGGTTATGAGACAATAGTAACAGAAATGCATAAGAATGGGAGCTGTGTGTTTTATTTGCTGGATTTTTCTTTGCCAGTTCCAGGAAAGCTTTTGTGCTGCCTTTCCTTAAAAGGAGACTTTTCTGGAACCCTATTGCTCTTCTGCAGATTACATCCCAAAGACAGAAAGGAAGAAAATGGTTGCATGGGAGAGGGTGGGAGGAAAGGAAGAAAACTCTGGGTCAACCAGAAACTGTAAAGAATCTCTTGAAATTACAAAGTAGGCAAGAATAGAGTAAAGAGGAAAAACTGCAGCCCAGGACGAAGGTGGAAGAATTCTGCTAAAAGCCTCAAGGTACACCAGACCAACTGGGAGGGAATCCAGGAGGAGGCGGCAGCTGAGAGCCACCAAGGCGAGAACAGGAGGGCAGCCCCCGAGCATCCCACCTCTTCCCCGGGCTTGGCAAGCAGGCAGCCATGGTGCACGTTCTCACCTTCCACCAAGCAGTGGGCACAGGAACTCCGGGAGCAAAAGATAGAGGGCAGGGTCTTGGTATGCCTTAAGGACCAGCTGTGAGAGAGCCTATCCTGACACATCACAGAAGCTTCTGCCACGCTAACTGAAAACAGTGAGTACAAGCCTGAATGGCAGTTCCTACACCCCTTCAACCAGTCTGCATAAATTGTTAAACAGCAAATCTGTAACACGGAATCTTAACATTAAGTTACCTAAGCGAGAATCAAATGTTTGAGGAGAGCCAATACCATAATGTAGAAGGGAGTGGGAAGATGAATGGAAAAAGGAAAACGTACAACTAAAGAAGCAGATTGATTACTGCAATCATAGAAGGTTTTTCTTTTAAAGACATGTAACTATATCAAAGGTTTAAAGAAATAATGTAATCAAAAGAATAGATAGAACTAATAAAAGCTGTTGGGCATTAAAATTATACTTGTTGAAATTGAAAACTTAATTATGATGCATTGAGAAGCAGAATGGGCACAGCTGAGGAGCAAATCAACTGGAAAATGAAGCCGTAGAATTTGCTCAAAAGACACAAATTAAGAGACTTCATAGAATAAATCTAATTCCAGCATCCATTACAAAAAGGAATTACAGAAGAGCCTAGAGAAAATTAAAACAAAATGTAAAGAAATAATTGATTAGAAATTTACAGCACTAAAGTAAAACTGAGGTCTCTGGAAGAACTCATTACCCAGTAGGATCATTTTTTTAAAAAAATTATTCAGACACAGTTGATACTAGAGAACAGTCCTGTCCTCATAGCTTAGCTATTGGGATCAAGAACCAAGACCACCTGTTTAAACATGACTTATTTGTTCCAGGAAATCCTTCCCCAGAAAGATAAGGCTGTAAATCAATAAATACTTGCTGTTTACCTCAGGAAACTCCTGAAGACCAATTTTTCTGGGCAAAGGGTATGTGCATCTGGGCAAACAGTTTTCCTCTCTGAACAAGAGTGTTTACACCTGAGCAAACAGCTCATTTATCAACAACAGTTTATATATCAATATTTGCTTTGAGCTTCACTGTGTCCACCAAACCTAAACTGTCTGTTAGGAATTTTGCCCAATCCTCATCAGTTCCCTGCCTTGAAAGACCTTCCTTAAATCACATGAGCCCTGACTCCAGAAGCCTGTAAATATCTTCCCCCTGACTTTCCCCTTCTGAGACACCACTAAGAACCTCTCAAGGTGGTGGTCTCCCTTCCTACAGTAGGTTTAATAAACTCAGCTTGGCTTTATCAGAGTTACTTTCAGTAGACATTTTGGGGAGTTGGCTATTGAAAACCCATGGAGAAACTTCATTGAAATAAAAGGAACACCCTTAAACCTCCTAGAGAGGTATAAACCGGTTATCTACAAAGGAGGAAGAACTGGGTTGATGTCAGGCTTCGTGGCAACAGCGGTGAATACATAAAGACACTGAAGTAATTACCTTCAACATCTAAAGGAGAATAACTTTGAGCCTAAAAATCTATACCCAGACAAACTATCCTTTAAAACAGAGGTCAGCAAAGTATGGCCAGTGCGCCAGCCACCTGTTTTTATAAATAAAAACTTCTTGGAACACAGCATGCCCGTTCACTTATCTGTTGCCTTTACGCACGTAGTCTGTGGCTGCTTGCACTACAATGGCAGAGTTGTGTGGCTATAACTGAGACCATATGGCCTGGAAGCCTAAAATACTTATTATTTGTACCATTAAAGAAGTTTCCTAGGGGCACCTGGCTGGCTCAGTCAGTAAAGCATGTGACGCTTGTTCTCGGGGTCTTGAGTTCAAGTCCCACGTTAGGCCTAGAGCTTATATTTAAAAAGGAAAGTTTCCTGACATCTGCTTTAACATAAGGACACTTACAGACATAAGCTTTCCTAAAGTTTACTATTCAGTCACCCTTCTTGGAAGCATCACGATGAAAATTACGAGGATAGGGAGAAAGGAGGTTCAGGATGAAGAGGGGAGATTTATAAAGGAACAAGTTACAATCACAGTGATAAAATTAATTGTCACATTAAAATAAGTATTAAATATTTAAATTTTAAGGAAGACATCCCGTGCGGCATGGGATTTCACAGAGACAAGCGAGATTGTGAGTAGGTAGGGGAACTCAAAAGGCAATAAAGTTCTTACCTTTTTGTTGCGAGTGTGGAGGATAGAAGATAAAACTAACTCCAGGCAAAGTGTATTACTTCTAGATTATTTCTAGATAATTATGCTTTCTAGCCAATGTTAAGCATTTAAGGGTAAGCATTACAAGTTTACATTTAAGATATGTACATTTCCAAACTTACAGAAGGGAGAAGTGTAAAACAAACAAATACCAGTTAACCCACTTAAAGCAACTCAAAAGCATAGTAAGACAAATGCAAATAAGACAGCAGGAATAAATCCAAACATGTCTATGAATTTGATACATATGACTCGGGTACTTTTAGTTCAACATCGTGTTTATCACGTGCATACTTCGTTGACAGGCATTACCATAGGCACTAGAGACAACAATGAACAGAAGTTTACATTCTGGTAAAGAAACAAACAAACCAATAAGTATGTAATATCACCTCACATACGGGTGCTATTTAAGAACAAAAAAAAAACAGAGGAAAAAGCTGGCCAGTGATGTAAGTTGGTCACTTTGGAGTCTACTGAGTCATTCCAAACAATATGTGACGGGGATTCAGATTAGGGTGGTATT
This sequence comes from Eumetopias jubatus, assembly GCF_037043125.1. NCBI lineage: Eukaryota > Metazoa > Chordata > Mammalia > Carnivora > Otariidae > Eumetopias > Eumetopias jubatus. Next base: position 183,884,583 of record NW_028274809.1, on the reverse strand, counting down.
TGTGGAAGTCATGGCAGTGATAGCATTTGGGGGAGATTTTATTTTATTTTTATTTTTTTTATTTTTTGGTCTTTAAATTTATTTAAGTGGAATCCTATAGCTTGTTTTTATTATGTTATGTTAATCACCATACACGACATTATTAGTTTTTGATGTAGTGTTCCATGATTCATTGTTTGCGTGTAACACCCAGTGCTCCATGCAGTACGTGCCCTCTTTAATACCCATCACGGGGCTAACCCATCCCCCCACTCTCCTCCCCTCTAGAACCCTCAGTTTGTTTCTCAGAGTCCGTAGTCTCATGGTTTGTCTCCCTCACTGATTTCCTCCTATTGGGGGAGATTTTAAAAGGAAAAATGACAGGATTTTCAGTCGGAATCTATGAGAGGTAGGAGTCAGGTTACATTGGCGCATTACCAGGAACACTCAGTTCTATGTTAAAACATAGAGACAAGTGCACCATCAGCCATATTATTTGTAATATTTGAAATTGCTAGCCATCCCTGCATTGCAGGGTTCTTGACTCACTAACTCCAAGAATGCATTTTGTGGACAATAGGATGAAGTGAAGTGAATGTTGGTTAAGGGAAGGTGAGACCAGAAAGGAAAGCTCTCTAGAGTGAGAGAGGTCCAGAATGGGTTGCCATTGAGGACTTTTATGGCAGGTCTTTTATAGAAAACTGACCAGGGAACTTGGTAAATACCACTGAAGACAAACAAGGTAGATTTGTAAATATCATGAAAATATCTCATCTATATTTAGAACAAATAAGGTGGATTTGTTATGTTCCCTTCTCTCTGGCTAATATCTTGTGTCTATAACATTTCTCCACATCTGGGATTTCTGTGAGCCTGGTTATGTGGTCCCCTGCATCAGCCTCGTCACGTCACCGCCTACCTGTCTCTCCCTACCTTGCTTCGTCTGTCCCTTACTCACATGGACAATGTAGACTTAAATATGCCAATAAAATCTTTGGCATGGCATCTTACATCCTAAAGATGGCTCGAACTTGCAAAGAAAGAAATATCCCTTCAGAATAACAGAGTTCTCAGAAGCTGTTCTAAGAACCGCCCTTGTTGGGCACTCCAGAGCAATTTCCTGTTCTAATTAATAGATTAGCTCTTGAGAGGTCACGACCTACATTCTGTGCAGGTGTGACTGATGGAAAGCTGCATGGTTGCTTGGGTGATACAGTGATTTATTCAACCTTTGAGATTGAAGAAGTGGGCACTCCAGCTGCCTCACAGTCGCTGAGAATCGGAAGGCTGTATTGGTGCTGGATTCGAAGTGAGGCATTTGGTACATCACATCCACCAGCAGTCCTTAATGGCTTTCCATCAAGCAGCCACTATAATTACAAACAGACCTTTGAATCTTAAATATTTCAAAGTGACATCACCGGAAAGAGATGGAAGTTGGTTTTAGGCTTTATCTTTTTGTTATTCTTGCAACTTTCTTTCAGATAAAAACAATATAAATCTTAATACTTCTGTTTTTCTGACCAAATTTTCCAGCATTTTTCACATAGGATATAGAAGAGACGTCTCTTATCTTGCAAAATGCTGTATCAAGGAAAGTAGATGATGACTGGAAAAACCCTTCCTTTCTCAACCTGATGTTTTGTGTTACTGACTGGTTTCCTGGAAAAGTGCTAACAGATTGCAAGAGAATTAGACGTAGGACAGTTAGACTTGAGAATGAAGAGTAACCAAAATATAACTGATTCCTATGCCATTGGTACAAAAGCTATTTCCATGTGCTAACTTGATTAACCTGCCACCCACCCAGATCAAGTCAGCTGAGTTAAAAGTCCCTGAACTTGCAGAGAATGCTATCATCCTGGGTTACTGTCCTCTCTTGCTTTTTTTTTTTTTTTTTTTTTGGTATCTCTGCCTTCTGGCACTGGGGTTACAGATGTCCCTTTCCAAAGATTCAGTCCCACACCCCAGAATTGCCCAAACCACCCCCACCATCAAGCTAGACTGGATCCATCACTCTGTGCCATGGACTGAAATTGTCCTGCAAAAAGTTCATGTGTTGAAGCCTAAACCCCCTATTGGCAGTATTGGGAGGTGGGTCCCTTGGGAGGTCATTAGGTCTTGAGGATGGGCCCTGTGTTGGGATGAGCACCAACAAGGAGATGAAGACACCCAAGCTCGCTCTCTTGGCCACGTGAGAACATAGCAACAAAAGCCATCTGCAAACCAGAAGAGGATTTTCGCCAAAACCCAACCATGCCGGCACCTTGATCTCAAACTGCCACACTCCAGAACTGTGAGAAATAAATTCCTGTTGTTTAATTCCCCCCAGCCTGTGGTATTTTTGTTATAGCAGCCAGAATTTACTAAGCCGTCCAATCCTCTCTTTGTATTCATCTTCTATTGCTACTGTAACCAATTACTACAAACTTAGCAGCTTAAAACAATACAAAAGTGCATATTCACTCGTGGAATTCTGGGTGGGCTCAGATGTTTCTGTTCTGGGTCTCAGAGGCAAAATCTAGAGGCTGGCCTGCCCAGGCTTTCTCTCATCTGGAGGCCCTGGGGGGGAATCTGCTTCCAAGCTCATTGATGTTGTTGGCAGAATTCACAGCCTTGCAGCTACAGAGCCAAGCTCTGTTTCTGGAAACCTGTCTGAACTCCCTAAGCCTGCCTGCATTCCTTTTTTTTTTTAAGATTTTATTTATTTATTTATTTATTTATTTATTTATTTATTTTAAGATTTTATTTATTTATTTGACAGAGAGACAGACAGAGAGCACAAGCAGGGGGAGCGGCAGGCAGAGGGAGAGGGAGAAGCAAGACTCCCCACTGAGCAGGGAGCCCGACACGGGGCTTGATCCCAGGACCCCGGGATCATGACCTGAGCCGAAGGCAGATGCTTAACCATCTGAGCCACCCAGGCACCCCTAAAGATTTTATTTTTATTTATCTGACAGAGAGAGAGAGAGAGAGACACAACGAGAGAGGGAACACAAGCAGGGGAAGTGGGAGAGGGAGAAGCAGGCCTTCTGTGGAGCAGGGAGCCTGACATGGGGTTCAATCCCAGGACCCTGGGACCATGACCTGAACCAAAGGCAGACACTTAATGACTGAGCCACCCAGGCGCCCCAAGGCCACCTGCATTCTTCATCCCGATTCCCCCACCATCTTCAACCCAGCAGTGGCACATAGAAGTCTATTTGCACTTGGAGAGTCTCTGACTTCTTCTGCCCTTTCTCTTGGACTCCATTCAGAGAAAGTGTTCGGCTTTAAAGACTCACGACCACGTGGGTTCCCCCCCCGTCCCCCACTTGATCCAGGATAGTCTCCCTATCTTCATGTCAGCTGGTTACTAATTAGAAATCTTTATCACATCTGCAAAATCCTTTTTGCCATGTAATGTGACATATTCACGGGCTCCAAGAATTAGGGTGTAGACATCTTTGGGGGACCGTTCTGTCTACCACCACCACCCCAAGTTTCCTTTGCTATCAAGCAGATCCAGAATCTATTGTGCCTAGAGCAAGCCCTCTACACACAGGAAAGCCTTTGGGTGCTACACCAAGCCCTGCAATCTACCTACCACCTTGATTCCTCAACCCGACCCATTGTCCTGCCAGGGACTCTGGTCTCCTTGGCATGATCTGAGCACCCATCTGAGAAGGTGGTCCTCTTCCCTCTCCAGGAGCTTGTCCACAGGCTGGTGTTGTGCTACAATTGTACAGCACTCCCAGAACTGCCTGATACCTCCCGAACATCTTTTATCCAACATGCCCTGCCCCCAGGATCCAGCACCAATACTGACAATTGCCAGAATCAGCCCCCATTCTCTCCCCACAGTGGCCACCAAAGAGATTCTCCTCTCTATAGCTGGCAGCAGAAGAGCAGGAACTATAATAAGCTGCAAAGTCATGGATTGTCTGTGTAAAGCATAAATCAGAACCAGTTTGTTTTTCTGTTGGAAATCCAATCAATATTTTTAATGAAACCACATTTTGTAATCTATAGATGTAGGTGATGTGTTCCCCTAAATCTTGCTTGTTCTGAAACGTTTCTCCCCTAAAAGAAATATGTACTGGCTCTCTTTTCTCTAAACCCAGATGATATAAACACGCCAGGAATTTATATAATAAAGATTTGATATTTCCAACTTCCTTATCATTTCTCCTCTGCTTTCAACTCCTACTCAATGTATTTCCCTAAGGGAGTCTAACTTCTTACCCGATTCACAAACAAAATCCTGACGCAAAGAACAGCCACAAAACCTGTAATAAGAAGGGATAGGAAGGGCAAAAAATCTGCATGCAAATGTAAACAAATATGCTCCTAGACACCAGCCAGTGGTGGCTAGATAACTGATCTATCTCTCCTACTTGGTCTTCCATCCCCCCAAGTCTTGAGTGTTTCTATATACACAGTCCATCCTGTGACCTTGAACACAAACCATGTGACATAATTTATAAGTATTTATTCTGTGGTCCTTGTATTAGTGTTAATTTCATGTAAGTATCCACGACTCACAGTCCAGAAACTCAGGTGCAAAAACCCCCCATCTCTTCATTTACATAAATCAGTCTGATTTCGGATTCAATACCAATAATGCAAGTCTGGTGGAAAATGTAACCTCGATCACTTTCAGAGTTTCCCGATGGTTCCTTGGAGCATTCTCAAGGTTATGGAGGTTTGTCACTGTTCTGTGATCAGTCCTCTGGACAAGGGTCATCAGGTTATCACTTGCATGGCCCAGCATGTGGGAGCCCATCTGCCTAAATAAGCTAAGGTTTGCCACTCCCATTTCTTCCTTGGGTCCAAGTACTTCTGGGAAGCCATAACCAAGACGCCTTCCTCCAAGACCCTCAGACTTCCCTTTTCTTTTATCTAAATTCTTTCTAATCTGTGGTGGGGAGAGGCTCAGATGGAGAGGGGAAAGCTCCATCACATCTCTCAGTCTTCTCCACAGCATCAGATCTCCAAGCAAAACAGTCTTAGTGGGGGTCCCTTATCGGGGATCCACAGTCTTATCTCTTCAGTGGCTTGGGTTTGGAAACAAATCAGTCAGCCCCAAGCCTTCTCTGAACATGGAACATCAGGGTCTACTATCTGTTTGAATAAGGGGGATAAAGGGAGAAAATTGGGCTGAAATACAAAGCTCAAAATGCTACTTAGCCAATAATAATGAAATACACAGCCTTTCTCTTTTTTTTATTTTTTATTGTTATGTTAATCACCATACATTACATCATGTTCCATGATTCATTGTTTGTGCATAACACCCAGTGCTCCACACAGAACGTGCCCTCTTTTTTTTTATTTTTTTATAATTTTTTATTGTTATGTTAATCACCATACATTACATCATTAGTTTTTGAGGTAGTGTTCCATGATTCATTGTTTGTGCATAACACCCAGTGCTCCATGCAGAATGTGCCCTCTTTAATACCCATCACCAGGCCAACCCATCCCCCCACCCCCCTCCCCTCTAGAACCCTCAGTTTGTTTTTCAGAGTCCATCGTCTCTAATGGTTCGTCTCCCCCTCCAACTTACTCCCCTTCATTCTTCCCCTCCTGCTATCTTCTTCTTTTTTTTTCTTAACATATATTGCATTATTTGTTTCAGAAGTACAGATCTGTGATTCAACAGTCTTGCACAATTCACAGCACTCACCATAGCACATACCCTCCCCAATGTCTATCACCCAGCCACCCCATCCCTCCCACGCCCCACCACTCCAGCAACCCTCAGTTTGTTTCCTGAGATTAAGAATTCCTCATATCAGTGAGGTCATAGGATACATGTCTTTCTCTGATTGACTTATTTCACTCAGCATAACACCCTCCAGTTCCATCCACGTCGTTGCAAATGGCAAGATCTCATTCCTTTTTATGGCTGCATAATGTTCCATTGTGTATATATAGCACATCTTCTTTATCCATTCATCTGTCGATGGACATCTTGGCTCTTTCCACAGTTTGGCTCTTGTGGACATTGCTGCTATAAACATTGGGGTGCACGTACCCCTTCGGATCCCTACATTTGTATCTTTGGGGTAAATACCCAGTAGTGCAATTGCTGGATCGTATGGTAGCTCTATTTTCAACTGTTTGAGGAACCTCCATACTGTTTTCCAGAGTGGTTGCACCAGCTTGCATTCCCACCAACAGTGTAGGAGGATTCCCCTTTCTCCGCATCCCCGCCAACATCTGTCATTTCCTGACTTGTTAATTTTAGCCATTCTGACTGGTGTGAGGTGGTATCTCATTGAGGTTTTGATTTGAATTTCCCTGATGCCAAGCGATTTTGAGCACTTTTTCATGTGTCTGTTGGCCATTTGGATGTCTTCTTTGGAAAAATGTCTGTTCATGTCTTCTGCCCATTTCTTGATTGGATCATTTGTTCTTTGGGTGTTGAGTTTGATAAGTTCTTTATAGATTTTGGATACTAGCCCTTCATCTGATACGTCATTTGCACATATTTTCTCCCATTCTGTTGGTTGTCTTTTGGTTTTGTGGACTGTTGAAATACACAGCCTTTCTCACTCAAAACAGTTGATGCTCATGTTTGACAGAGAATGCCTAAAGTCTAGATGAGCCCCTGCCAGTTTCAGTAATTCAAGTTTTTTTGAGTCCTGAGCTAGGAGGGGAGATCTAAGCCATAGCCGCCAAAACTGCTCTTTCCCCTTGAAGGTCAAACAGCATCTCTCCTTTTGTCAAAAGCACTAGTGTACAAAAATTTTAAAGAGAAATTATTTAGGAAAGCACCATCCATGGGTGTTTTTCAGCTAGTTCCTGAAAGTTTGCCTTCCCAACCTTCCTTGACAGAATGAATGACTCTTTCCTTTATTCCCACACAGTGTGAAATTTATAGGTATTTTTAGCACTTACTTTATTCTGCCTTCTCTGTGTGGCAATAAATGAAGACCCCCCAAGTAAGAACAGGAAAAGTCTACTTATTTTTTAAGAAAAGATTTTATTTATTTATTTGAGAGAGAGAGTGAGCGAGAGAGAGAACACAAGAGCAGGGCAGAGGGAGAAACAGGCTTCCCGCTGAGCAGGGAGCCCAACATGGAGTTTGATCCCAGGACCCTGAGATCATGACCTGAGCCAAAGGCAAACACTTAACCAGCTGAGCCACCCAGGCACCCCAGGAAAAGGCTACTTATTTAGAGCTGGCTGTGACAAGGGAGTGAGCCACCACCACTTGGATTTCACAGAGACTGCAAGGAGGCAGTGGAGTGGAAGCGCTTTATAATGGAAGAAGGGAAGGCTCTAGGGGTGCCCTGATTGGAAGCTGTTGGCCTGGGGAAGCTAGAGGTAGGTCAATTGGGAGCACAGAATCCTGAGCAGTTGGTTAGGGGTGCCTATTTGGCTTACTCTGGTTGGTACTAAGGTGGAAAGCAGAGACCAAAAAAAAATTAAGGAACTGTCATATATTAATTAAATCCTGGCCACTTGGGGCCAATCATTATAGGGGTTATTATTTAGCTTCCTGGACTGGTTGCCAGAAATAGTGGTCTGACCTCCCTCCCGCAAGTCTAACTTATAGACAGTAGTCCGGCTTTCTGAGCTGGTTACCAGGATGGTGGATTGGTTTCCTGAACTGATTGCTGCAGATTTGAGGTCAGAATTTTATTTTTATAGCTTAATTTTTTTACCATAGGTCTGGCCATTGTCCATTTTATATTCAGTCTCTCATCTATTATAGTTGGCTCTTTATGTTCATGATTATAAGCTCCTTGAGAACAGAGATCAAATCTTTGTGTTTGTGTTTCCAAGGCCAAGAGTCTAAGACAATTATTTTGAAAATTAAATTGAATCAATTTCACATATATGTTTTTGGAAGAAAACTGACTATATTCCAGTTTCCCTATTACAGTCATGAGGTTTATTTTTTCCCTTTCACACAAAATTCTAAATGCACAGTACAGTACCATCCTCCATTTGAGGCAAGCTCCCACTGCTAAAAACTCTCCAGACTCCACTTGTGGCCGATTTGACCTCAATTACATAACTGTCCTCTTACCAGCTTTGTATATTTCCCCTTGCCTGGATTCTGTGGAAATTAAGGTGACAGGTCACCAATGAGATGCAGAATACCATCTGACAGGGTTCATGAATCAGCGTTTTATTGTTATGAAACAGAACTGTATCTACCTTTCCCAAGTTGGCTTAAAAACAAGATGCATTTGTATTGAACCAACGTTTCCTTGTGTAATTTCTTTCTAGAGTATGTTTTCATTGAACTATACATTTTTACAGCTTTATTTTGATTGCCTGTATGGGACTAACATAACCCTCTCTAAGAAAAATAAGGTAGGTAGTTTCAGGGATCGAAGAGATGGTTTCATGATTTTTAAAAATTGTTTTCTTTTTTCTTTTTCCATATAGATATTCATGCCACAAACCTGGGTGTGATCCTAGCCTCTCGCCCCTCTGTCATTACCCACATCCAGGCATCATATTGCCAGTATTACCTAAATATTTCAAACATCTCTCTTCTCTTTCTTCCCACGGCCACCATCTTGGTGTGGCAGGCACCCCTCACTCCCATCCTGGACAGCTACAAATGCATCTTGCCTGGTGTCCTGACTCCAGTCAATGCCCCACACTGGCAAAGATTTTTCCACACTGAACATCTAGGCACATCACTACTCTACTTATTTCCTGTCGTGGTTCCTCACCACCTGCCAAATAAGCCAAAATTGTGACCATGGTTTTGGTGGTCTAACGACCATCTGACCCCTTCTCAGTCTCCACTCTGTCCCCCTAGAAGCACCCAACTTCAGCCACATGGGACTAAGTGCCAGGCTCTAAAAGAACCCAGATTCTCTTGCTCACTTGCTTTTGCACATAACTTCATTCTACTTCATGATTCAGATTAGTGGCTAGTCTTGCCTGACGTTCTTTCCCCAAGACTGATTTCTGTTGGCTTAGCAAAGTACCTGGGGCAGAACAGGGAGTCACTACCTACTTCTCTGATACAATAAACAGATGCTCAATTTACATTATGCTCATGCAGCTCCTAAACTAGGAACTCATTAGATATCTTTCCTCTAAGCCTCCTAACATCCTGCTTCACACCCAGTCACACCTCGGAAACTACAGTTTTCGGTGGTTTCTCTCCAGACAATGGTGTGCTGATCTTTGTTTGGTAACTGGTTCTCCTGCAGGACAGAGCCCTAATTTGTAGTATTTGCCCATTTCTGCAGTGTAAACTCTCCCATCCAGGACCAGCTACATAAGTTATAGGGCCTGCTGCAGAATGAACACGTAGGGTTGACTGTTAAAAGTTATTCAGAATGTCAAGACAGCAACAAGAAAGCATTTAACCAAACATGAGTTCTTGTGAAAAGACACAGATTTCACACCCAAGGAGCACTCGCTTTGACCAATGAACTCTGAGTTGGGAGATTTGCACAATCAGCTTGTGCACAGGTGAGCCATTTCCAGAATACCAGTGCCTTCAGTACCCAGAGTACTTAGCATACCACAGAAGGCCTTCTCTTTCTACCTCTACAGCCCCATCTTCCAGCCCCTGCCTTCCCTTCCCTTAAAGGAATAATGACCTGCTTGTATTCCTCCAAATACAGCATGCTTTTCATGCTATGCTATATTGTTCATGTTGTTTCCTCTGACTGCAGTTTCTTCTTCCCACTCCTTCCCAAAGTCTTCATCTAAATGGCTCCAATTCATCCTTCAATGCTCAGTTCAGACAGGAACTTTCTCCTCTGGAACGTTTCCTCTGAAATCCCATTGACCCAGAGATTCTTCTAGAATTGAAGGGAGGGTAAAGAATGGAGAACAAGAGGTCAGCCTGTTACACATTTCTCCCCTTGCAAAAGGAACAGTAAGAATCAGAATACCTTTGTTTATATTTCAAAGACTGAGTATATTTTGATGTAAAATATGCTGAACCAAAGATATCTTTAAAGAGGCCTTTTCTCCCCTATCAATGGCTTTCCCAGGTGAGAGAATCAGGCCGCCTAATTGCTGTCCCTTTAGCTTTGGTCTGAACACAAATAACTAGGTCATTCCTCTCTGACTCTCTTCTCTCTCTGTCTCTAACTGAGATAAAGTTCACATACATAAAATTTGCCATTGTGGAATATACAATTCAATGACGTGAGTATATACACAATGTTGTCCAATATCACCTTTATCTAGTTCCAAGACATTTTCATTACCCAAAAGGAAACTCCATGCCTATCCCCACCCCTGCTCCCTCTTGTCCCAAGCAACCACAAATCTATTTTTTGTCTCTGGATTTATCCCTTCTGGATATTTCATATAACTGGAACCATGCAATACCTGCTCTTTCATGTTTGGCTTCTTTCACTTAGCATAATGTTTTCAAGATTCATCCATTCATCCATGTAGCATGTGTCAGAAATTCATTATTTTTTACAGGTGAATAATATTCTCTTGTATGGATAGACCACATTGTGCCTATCCATTCATCAAGTGAGGGACCTCTCTGAGTTGTTTCCACCCCGTGGCTACTGTGAATAATGAGGCAACACATTTCTGTGTAGACACGTTTTCATTTCTCTTGTCTTTTTCATGTCTACCTAGGAGTGGAATTCCTGCATCAAAATTCTATATTTAACTTTTTGAGGAGTCTTCTGGCTTTTTAAAGTGCCAGATGTGAGGAATACTCAATCCATTTGAAACATGCTGGTGGGGATGGAGACCTGGAATGGGCTTTCTGTAACCTCCAGCGGTGTCCTCGCTTCTCTGCTGTGCAGTAAGACCTCCATGTACCACACCACACTGCACCGAAATTATCCATCTCCAGTGTCAGTAACCCTGACTAGCCTGCAAGTCTTTGTACAGCAAGAGCCAGTGTTGTGTTTAGTTGTGTTAATTGTGCCTAGCACATAGCAGGAGCTCAAAAATATTGGTAAGTCTAAATCAACTCACCAGTGATTAATTTAGGCATCATCCTTTAGTGTTTTGGTCCTTGTTTACTAAAAACACCATTTCTCCTCAGGATCCCCCACAGAGAGCTGCTGATAAGGCACAGCGCCATCATCTAACAGGAGGGGCATGTAAATTTGGAAAGCAATAAGCCCCAGACGTAGTAATAACAAGGACGACTGCTCCGGGACAGTACATTTAACTTGTGTTTAAATTAAAAGTGAAGCGCCTTTGAGTATTTCTCAGCTCTTAGTACAAGAGCTCATTATCTTGAGCAAAATACAATCTTAGATAACACTGACAATAAAGCTAAGCGTTGTGTCTATAAGAAAAATTATGTCAGTGATACACTGGTTGTGTTATGTTTCTATTGTTCAGAACGTTTGGCCTACAAGTTCACCCACTCTGCCTCTGCAGAATAATGAGTATATTATAGGATCATGGAGAAGGACACAGTTAGTTTTTTAAATGTGCAGTAAACTTAGCACTACAGTGAAATGGAACAGTCCCAGCTACTGCTCGGTTGGCTTTAGGTGTTATCTGAATATGATGCCTGCCATTCAGGGACCTGCACGTGAAGACAACATGACGCTCTGTGAAACTCCCTGTTGTTGCAATGAGGAGATCTCTTTCTCCCCGCTGTCAACTCTCCCTTGATGTTGAGACGCTGAGGCTAAGAATGATCAGACACCAATTAAGCCACCGCGATCAAAGAATTATGCAAGAGGACGACGAGGCAAGGACTGTCTGCTCCTGAGAGATAAACTGTGAAGCATGCAAGGGGAAGAAATATTCATTTTGGGTTAAAATGGGTGGTTTCGGGGTGGTGGACCATACGCGGAGACCAAGTTCACCGTCTCCTTCTAAACCCGCCCTTCTTTCTGTGTATATGGTGTCCCCGTCTCCCCACAGCCGAGACTCAGGACGAGGCATCAGCTCAGGTGCCTTCTCTCTTGTCCTCAGTGTTAGCTTCCACACTGTGCCCACACAGCCTCCAAAGCCCCTCACGTGTGTCCCATCCTTCACCTCCTGCTGCAACATCCTACAAACAGTTTAAGCCGACGGTAACTGGGTTATTGAAATAGCCTTCTAGCCGGCTTATGGTGTCCAGATTCCCTGCACTCTTAACTTATTTATGAATCCGCCTCACAGGAAGGCTAATTCACATTGAGAAACTGCTAATGACAGCCTGCTCCCTCCAGAATAAAGTATAATGGCTGGCTGGTTATTCAAAGCCCTCTGTAACTTGGCCCCGACTTACCTTTCCTCACTGCAGTTAAAGTGAACTATTTCTGTTCCTGACACACATTCCTACTCTCTTCAGTGGGGTTCCCCAGGGTCCCTGACATGAGGATTAGTGTGCAGGCGGCTTATGGAAGAAGCTAGACACAGGAGGAGAAAATGCCTCCCTCCAAAAAGATGGGGTGTAATTTCCCGTGGAGGAAAGCTATGGGAGCATGAGGCTGATCGAGCAGAGGAAGTCTGCAGCTTTAAAGTGAGCCTGAGAAGCAAAGTTTACTGGTCTTCCTACTCCTGCACCAGCAAGTCCTTGGCTAGGGGCTGGGTGGGCAGGGGGCAGTGAAGGTGAGATGTAAACTCTAGGCATTTCCGGATCTCTGTGCAAGGAGGCAAAACTGGCCCAAGTGGTTTAAAGACAGTCTTCAAAGAGTCACAGGTGCAGACTCTTTGACCCAGGGGGGTGGGTGCATGGGGGTGGAAGATGAGAAAATGTACAGGGACCTAGAGGATTTGGGTGGAGTGGTAACAGTGTCTACCACACCTACTTGGTATCTTTCTCCTGTGGCCAGGAAAGAGCTTTTCATCTCCACTTCCCCAAAGCATGGCCAGTTTGACAGCCCAGCTCAAGAATGTCAACCTGTCTTCCCTAACCAACACACACACACACACACACACACCCCAAATGTCTATGAACAGATGAATGAATAAACAAAATGTGATATATCCATACAATGGAATATCATTCGACCTTAAAAAGGAACAAAATTCCAGTAAGTGCTTCCACAAGGATGAAACTTCAAAATGTCATGCTAAGGTGATATAAGTCAGACACAAAAGGGAAAGTATTACACAATTCCGCTTATACGACGTAGGTAGAATAGGCAAGTTTGTAGAGACAGAAAGTAGAATGGTGGTTGCCCCCGGCTTGAGAGGGAGATGGGGTGTTACTGTTTAATAGGTAGAGTTTCAGATAGGGATGATGAAAAGGTTCTGAAGCTCACAAGAATTTCTTTTAAAAGTGCAGCAAGAACTTTAAAAAAATGCTCCTAATAAATAGAGGTGAGGGTTCTAAGAATTTTACCTCATCCAAACATAAGGATCTCAAAAAAATCTAAGTTTCAACCCATTCTTTGTTCTGAACGTGGCTGCTCTCCTCCCAGAGCAGAACCTCTTCAGGACTCCCTCAGGCACCTCCAGCAGTGCCTCCTGGTAAGTGTTCAATAAATATGTGCAGAATGATTTTTCTCAATTTAAAGGAAGGCCCAGAACCCAGCCTGGGATCAGGATAGAGAGCTAAATTGCCGTATGTAATTCAGTCACATAAATTTTTTAGTCTTGCCCAGGGAGTTGGAGAAAAAGTTTGGAGTGGATGTTAGAACAAGGTAGAAGCATGGGAAGTAATTTAAAGGAGAGAGACAGGGTGAGAGAGGCGGCCAAGCAACATGGAAGAAAGCCAACCTTTATGAAAAAGTTGGCAAGTGAGCTATTCTCTGTGCTGAGTTTAGGCAAAGAACTTCAAGATAGAGATAATTAATACTGGAGTATGGAACTAGGGAAGAGCGTAGGATCAGAAACTCCAAGGAAATCCTCAGAAGTCTGTAGTTAGGGTGCTTAATACTCTATTATACATGAAATGTGTGCACACACATACACATACACACACATATATACATACGTGCATATGTATTTACGTATCTGTGTGCACATATATACACATACCAGGATATACCTATTCATACATATGTACCTACATTTATAATGCTGTATATATAGATAAGTATATAAAATCTCACTGGTTTTAGAAAAGATGTCTAGAACAATTATGCTCTTTGATTTTACTATGAAGAACTGCATGATGCATAAAATTCTCATGCTCAACACACACTTGTGGCACTTCTTGCATTAGACTATAATAATTTATAATCACCACAACTCTTTGTTAAATGCTTCAGTAATGGTCCATCCGTATCGGTCACAACATCAGTAAAATAGCGTGGGCTATGCACAGTTCACCCACAGCAGCTTGCTCTCTCTCTCTCTCTCTCTGCAATTTCTAATCAAATAGCATGTCAGTATATTAAAAAAAAAATTAGAGAACAATCGTTGGTTTTGTAAAATCAGTTATCACCAACTGACAGTGACACAGACACCCCACAGTTCCGTGTTCCTTAGAGTGACCTAGGCAGGTCTTCCTAGGTACCACCCCTAAGACATATTTACAATGCTCTGGATGGTGAGGGTAAAGACAAGAAGAAGGAAATAAAGCCACATTAAGAGTTCTATACTGCTTCCAAAACCAATGAGTCTTGGCAAGCTCAGCTATTATGGACTGAATTATGTCCCTCCCAAATTCTTATGTTGAAGCCCTAACCCCTGGTACCTCAAAATGTGACTATTTTTGGTTCTTTAAATCGGGTCTTGAAAGAGGTGATAAAGTTAAAATGAGGCCATTAGGGTGGGCTCTAATCCAATCATGCTGGTGTCCTTATAAGACAAAGAAAACTTGAACACAAGAAGAGACACCCGGGGTGCACACAGAGAAAAGATCACAGGAGGATGCATCAAGAAGGTGGCCATCTGCAAGCCCGCAAGAGAGGTCTCAGAAGAAACCAAATTAACTGTCACATCAGTCTCAGACTTCTAGCCTCCAGAATGGTGAGTAAATACTATCTGTTGTCCAGGCCACACGGTCTGTGGTATTTTGTTATGACAGCCCTAGCAAACTAATAAAACAGTCCTTCTTACCTGCCTCAGAGCTAGCTCACCGCCTGTAGGAGCTGGTTTGAAATGTGTCACCACAATATGGCTCTCTTCATTTTCCCACCCAGGATGCCAGAAATCAGGGCAGTGAAGGCCATTAATGTCCCTTTATTTGGGAAAGAGACACTGGAAAACAGATCGTCAACAATTGAGATAATACACTTATGTCCGTTAAAATCTGACCACAAGCCCTCAGTCTCGTGTGAATGAGTGAAGAGAGCAGACACCAGAGGCACTGTCTTCTCCATACCAGAAGCTGGCTCAGCATGATAAAGTGTATTCATCAGCATTTACATGAGCCAGCGCTTTGGTTGATCTGATTGAAATCACTCAAGTATTAGGCACCAATGACATGCTGTCCAATTGCAAACCCCACTTGTCAGTAAAGGCAGGACCCACTGGAGGAAATAAAAAATGGGTGAGATGGAGCTGATGGATTTATTAAAAGTTTTATTGCCGACGTCAAGAACTGTAATCCTTTCCTACTTATTTAGAAATCTGCTGCACATCATCAAAATCTGACACCCTTCTGGCAGGTATTATGAAAGTGATTGAATAATGCTCGCTTAATTAGATTAATTGCCTGCTATAATTATCTAGAGAATTTATTCATCTTTATCTCCATTCTTTTTCCTCAGCTCTTTCCTTCCAGAGTGTTTACCAGTGGGTGGTATGTTCAAGATGACAGGACACTGAGAGAGTGGGAGAGAGAAAGCAATTGCTGAGACATTTGTCACTCTAAAGACATTTCCCTCCTTTATTCACCCCTGGGCCTCTGTGATCCACCTCCAAGGAAGGCAGCATCACCACCAGGAGAGACGTAGGGTGTGGTTTACAGCTAGAAATGAAGAGGAGGTTGGTCTGAGGTGGAGATGCATGAGAAGGGAGGGTACAGATGTGTGAAGAAAGGGGAGAAGGGTTATAGAATTGTGTCCTCTGCCAAAAAAAAAATATGACCTTTTTTGGAGATAAGGTCTTTACAGAATTAATCAAGTTAAGAGGAGGCCATGTTAGAACAGAGGGGGTCTTTAATCCAACATGGATGATGTCCTCATAAGGAGAGAAACGTTTGGATACAGACACAGCGGGAAGACGGCCATCTGAGGACAGAAGCAGAGACTGGAGGGACGCCACCACAAGCCAAGGGACACCGGGAGCCATCGGAAGCTGGAAGAGGCAAGGAAGGGAAGGATCCTCCCCTAGAGCCTTCAGAAGGAAAATGATCCTGCCAACACGTTGATTTCAGACTTCTGGTCTCCATAACTATGAGAAAATGAATTTCTATTGTTTGTGGTGCTTTGTTACAACAGCCCTAGAAACTGGTACAGGGAGAGAGCATAAGGAGCTAAAGGAACCCTCCTAAAGGCGCTTACCTCTATAGTTCCCGAGATATCGGGAGCACTCATAAACACGTTTAAGTTCATAGACTAGAATGAGAGTCACTGCCGTGTACATGAGGTGCAGAAAATAAAAATGGGAGAAGAAATGTGTGAACCAATGTCACATAATCTTTGATTTCTTCCCCATTGGTTAGCTCAGTACCTTCCAGAGAACAGGTGCTTAATGAATGTGTTGACTCATTCATTTCCATCATCATCTAACACTCGTTGATGGACTCTGGGTTCTGCAGTGAGGTCATTTGTTTTTTGAAACTGGAACAGTGATTGGTCTGAAAAAGCAACTGGGCATCCCATCATGTGCAGTTTTACCTCCTCTTGGTGTGAGAGGAATGAGGGCAAGGAGAACAAGGAGGCAGGACAAGAGGAAGAAGAAGAGAAGGAAAGAGAACGGGAGGCGATGAAAAAGAGAAGGAAGAGAAGTTGTTCAGCTCTGAGTGTGTGGGAAGCAGTGAGTGTCACTCATCCCTGATCCATCTGTAGAGTAAGTTTCACTTCCTCAGTCCTGCTTTGGGAGAGAACTGACATTACACGGAAGAAAATAATTTCTTGCCTCCCTAAGTTCCTGCTTCCATTAAGTTCCTGCTCACTGAGAACCTGGCTCAGCGGGCGTAAATTATCCAGGGTGGGGAAAAATATTTTCAAGGAGACCAGAGGAGGAATTTGGCTAGTTTGCCTCTTGAAAGGAAGAGAAGTGATGGTGGCGTTGGCAGAAGGACTAGACGTGGGGAGGAGCCCGCAAAAGAAGGTGATGTTGGGGTGAGATGAAGTAGAGGGCCTGCGGTTGGGCATGCCTCAGCAGTGCATCTCTCTCACACAGTCTACCCTAAGTCTGGACTCACCTGCAGGATTTTTTTGTGACACACGATGTGAGCTGGGTCTGAAGACATCTGGGAGCTCGAATGAAATCTGCTGAGCCAAATCCACATGCTCATTACGATATAGTTTCCGTTTCCACATTATCACAGGCAGCTGGAGCGGCAAACATCTGGAGACTCAACTAGACTGGAATGTCCCAAGAAGGCTCACTCACAGGGCTGGCAGTGGGTGCTGGCCGTTGGCCGGGAGCTTGGGTGGGCATATTGTACAGAGCATCTAACATCATGGTGGCCAGGTTTTGAGGACAAGCATTCTAAGAGAGAGGAAGCAGAGACTCTGCCAGCCCTCATACTGACCCTGGTTAATTTCCACTGCATTCTTTTGGTTAAGTGGTCACCAGGATGGCCCAGATTCAAAGGGATGGGAAATAAACTCCCATCTTCTAATGGGGAGAATCACCAAGAACTGGTTGCCATCTTTAATTAACTATAGACAGCTAATGGAGCTTTTAAAAATGGGAATGTCTTCTGTACCCATTAAAATTGTTTGCTTTGCTTCAGTGTAAACTTACCTCCAATCTCTGTGGGGAATGTATATTGTTTATAAAAGATTTGTATAAGTGGATTTTTTGGTTTGTGGAAAATCCAAACAAATACTGACTTTCACCTCTAGATTGATGTAGGATAAAATAGATACAGCAGGGGTGGATGCAGAAAAACAGGCAGAAAAGGACCATGAGAACACATGTCCTTGATAATTCAAAGGAAGTCAATAGGTTCCCTAAAACTGATAAATAAATACATAGAGATATAACAGTATTAAGTTACAGACATAGATGCGGTGCCTGGGTGGCTCAGTCGGTTAAGCATCTGCCTTCCCCTCAGGTCATGATCCTGGGGTCCTGGGATCGAGCCCCACATCAGGCTCCCTGCTCAGTGGGGAGCCTGCTTCTCCCTCTCCCTCTGCCTGCCTGCCTGCCTGCCTGCCTGTCTGCCTACTTGTGTCTCTCTCGCTCTCTCTCTCTGTCAAATAAATAAATAAAATCTTTTAAAAAAAGTTACAGAAATAGTCATTATGAATAATAAAAGTGGAAATATTTAAAATAGGGGATCCTTTTTTTAAAGATTTTATTTATTTATTTGAGAGAGAGAACGAGCCCTGAAGAGGGGCAGAGGGAGAGAGAGAGAAGTAGTCCCCACTGAGCGGGAAGCCTGACGCTGCGCTCCATCCCAGGACCCAGAGATCATGACCTGAGCCGAAGGCAGATGCTTAACCAACTGAGCCACCCAGGCGCCCTATAAAATAGAGGATCTTATAGAGTAGAACTGGACACCGAGGTGGTACAGAAAACATGAATTTAATTTTTTTAATATTTTATTTGTAATATTTTTGAAACAAAGGTAAACTTTCTCTGCCTCTCAGACTGACAAAGATTAAATATAATGACAAAACCTGTTTGGGCAAGGTATTGAGAAATAGGCTTTTATGGACTGTTACAGTAAACGTGAACAGGTATAACCCTTTCAGAAATGTTTTTTGCAAAATGTTTGCATATTATTACTAGCAATACCACTCCTAGGAGTTTACCTTACGATGATAATTTTTTTAAAGATTTTCTGCTCTTTCTTTTTTAAAAAAGATTTATTTATTTGAGAGAGAGAGAGAGCAAGTGGGAGAAGGAGCAGAGGGAGAGAATCTTCAAGCCGACTTGCCACTGAGCAAGGAGCCCAACACAGGGCTCGATCTCATGACACATGAGATCATGACCTGAGCCAAAACTGAATGTCAGATGCCTAACTGACTGAGCCACTCAGGTGACCCCACCTTGAGACGACAATTACAAAAAATGTCAAAAATGTAGGCACAGAGATGTTCAGCATTGTTCATAATGATGGAGAATCAGAAGCAACCTAAATAGCCTTTATAGGGAACTAATTAAGTAAATTATGGTATAGACAATGTGATAACCTCCAATCATTGTAAGTGATTTCTAGGTCCACATTTATGAAAATGGAAAGGTGTCCATGACAAACTATTGTGTGATGATATTGGTTGTTGGTTGCAAAATACCAGTGTTTATATAAAGCTGTCTACACATACTTACATGTGTCTGTATGCACAACACAGTCATCATGATGAGGTAGAATCTCCAGTATCTTCTCTCTTAATTTTTCTGCTTTACTTAAATATTTTACAATAAATAACTTTTTTTAAAATATAAACCTAACTTTGAAAAGAGCTACAAAACCACAATAACAGCATTTGCAACAGTTCAAGATTATACCGAGGCCTTTTGTATATCAACTACTTGGGAGAGATTACAGCATTTTATAAAATAAACACCATAGGGCGCCTGGGTGGCTCAGTTGGTTAAGCGACTGCCTTCGGCTCAGGTCATGATCCTGGAGTCCCGGGATCGAGTCCCACATCGGGCTCCCTGCTCAGCAGGGAGTCTGCTTCTCCCTCTGACCCTCTTCCCTCTCGTGCTCTCTATCTCTCATTCTCTCTCTCAAATAAATAAATAAAATCTTAAAAAAAATTAAAATAAAATAAAATAAAATAAAATAAACACCATAAAGAATAACACAAAGCACACTCTGGCAAATGCCATAAGCAAACAAACAGAATGTCATCATCTGTTTTGAATGAAATAATTCTACCCAATTCTCTTGAATGTTTTTCCAGAATAAAATAACAAACTTCTAGGCTGAAACCCAGAGTTTTCATATCAAGGAGAGAAAAAAGGAAAGATTCACTTACTTGGGGGTAACTTGCAGCAAGAAGAAAATCAGGCAAAATGTTACCAAATGTCCTCTAACCAGTTGAGCCATTATCACCAACCTGGGGGAGAACCAAGGTCATTATTATTTTTATTTTTCTAATTTCTTCCTTGAGCCCTTACCTGCCTTATTTATTAGAAATTTCATTACCTCCTTCCAGAAAGCTTCCTTATACCTGCCATCTCAGTGCCAAGAATTCAAAGTTCAGTTGCCCACCCCCTAGGCCCAGGCAGAGGAAAATCTGAGTTTTGCAGATCAAGCCCAGCACCATCTCTCTGGGGCTGCCACCATGCCTGATGGATGCTCAGTTAGTAGTTACGTCTTCTTGGTTTCAAACACAGTCGTGTTCTACACCTGGACCTTAAGGTTGTATCACTTTTAGTTCAACTACATGCTCGGCCGTTTTTTCCAGCATGACACTCTGCTAGAACAGATTTAGGAAGACCACAAATATTTAATGCCTGTGCTGAGCCTAGTTCACCAGCCCAGATACATCCCCACCCAAATAGATAGATTAGGTAGGTATAGATAGGTAGGTAGGTAGGTAGGTAGGTAGGTGAATGGATAGATAAATGGGTTCTCATTTGAGTCCTAGGTGACCTTTCCCATCAACTGACTTCGGCTGGGTCAGAGCCATCTTGATTCATCAGAAAAAGCCTCAAGAACATGGAATCTCAGCAGTGAAAGGGTAGCAGACGAGCCTAACTCCCCTTACTCCCAAATCTACCCGCCTGCTAATTCAGGAACTGTCTCCACCAGCCAGGGTTCTCCAGCACAAAGTCTAGCCAAAAAGGCTCCTGTTAAATGACCAGAGGAATGGATCCCTACTCAAATTACATTTGTATGACTGAGGGGCCCTTGAGGTGACTCCTTTCTCCAGCCCCCCCCTCCAAAATTTAGTCTAAAGACACTTGTTACAGAGGCTAACACAGATAAATGCTGTTAGCTCCTCTGTTAGAAAATCCTAAATCCTGGTTAACTGGATAGCCTATTAAAAAGCTATCATTTAAACAAAAAAAAGAGGGCAGGGAAGCCTAAAACTTAACTTAAGATTTCTTCCTCTGTTCTTAATGTGTGTCAAGACCTACTCTCCTGAATCAACCTTAATAATTCCAGGGACACATTACATACCCAAACAGCTCATGACAATGACTTCTCCCAAAATGGTAACCGAGTGACCTGAGACCTGCACAATTATTATTATCAAAGCCTTTTGTATGATCATATTCAAGCATCCCTATGTGATCTAGACCTTACTTTTTTATTAGATACATACTTAGTGTCTTTCCTTTGTATCATATCAATACATACAGAGCTAGCCTCAGCTGGATGACTCTGGTTACAATGTATGAGACATCAGTGGAGGTAGGACTGGGAAAGTGACTGCTGTTGTTAAGAAAAGGTCTTTAAAACTTGGAAATAAGGCCAAAAAAAAAAAAAAAGTAGGTGGCGTGTCCCTTAACTCTCTTACTGGGTATATTAGGTTGAATACACACCACACACACACACACACACACACACACACACACACACACACACACACACAGAGTGAATTCATGTCCTTCCCAGAACCTCAAAATGTGACCTTATTTGGAAATAGGGATTTTGGAGATGTAGTTAGTTAAGATGAGGTCATACCAGAGTAGGGTATGTGCCCTAAATCCAATATGGCTGGTGTCCTTAGAAGAGAAGAAAGACAGGGAAACAGACACACAGAGAAGAAATGCCCTGTGATGGCAGAGGCAGAGATTGGAGTGATGTGTCTACAGGCTAAGGAGCCCCAAGGCTTGCCAGCAACCAGGAGAAGCTAGGAGAGGAGCATAGGACAGATCCTCCCTCACAGCCTCCAGAAGGAACCAGCACTGGGGACACCCTGATCTCAGATATCTGGCCTCTTGAACAGTGAGCGGATACATTTCTGGTGTTTTGAGCTCCCCAGTTTGTGGTAATTTGTTACGGCAACTCCAGGAAGCTTAATACACTGGGGCATTGTTTAACAAGCTCATCCAAGAATTATTAACTTTTTTAGGGGATTGTCACTTTATTTGCTTTTTCTACTTACTATTAGATAAGAGCTCCATCTCTGTGTGGTTACTGTTAACTTGTAAACCTTGTCCAGTAGAGATGCAAATAACTTCCATCTAGTAAAAAGTATAATCCTAAAGGTTACAATTTTATTGCCCTGTAGAGACATTAACCAGTTTTATCTCACACTTAGCGAAGTTATATCAGAATGTCTTTTCCGGTGAAGGTAATTCCTATTCCTCTAATTCTTATTGAACTGGTTTTACCACTTCTCTAGTTCTCTCATTAGAGAGCTGAATGAAATCTTTAACACTTCTTCATTCTATACATGTATGGGAGTCATGTTTTCAACCTTTTTGAAAATTATACCTTAACAGCACCAGAATCATCAAGGTCAAAACATCCTTTTGAGGCCATCTGATTTAGTGAACTTCTAAATGCAGGAAAGAATTCCTTCCTCTGTAGGTTTGATAGGTTTGTTCAGCCTATGCTTAGAGATGTTACTGAATGGGGAACTCATGATTGTTTTTAAGGTAACCCTTTCATGGTTAGATATTTATTATTTGAAAGTTATTTCTCAAACTGAGATACATTCTCTTTCCAACTCTTACCCATTAGTTTTAATTGTGTTTAACTGAGCACAGAATCTGACAGCCCTTGGGATATTTGAGATCATACCCCTCTTGGTATTTTCTTCCCTGGGCTAAACAGAGATTAGATTAGATTAGATTAGATTAGACTAGATTAGATTAGAATCCATAGATGCACACTACAGTATCCCTCTTAGGTAGCCCTATTGAATTTGGAAGTTAAATTCAACAAACACAATTTTTGAGCTTCTATCATGTTGGGCCCTAAAGGCATAGGAAGGGAATCACACCACCTGAATTGTGGAGAAAATGCTACATTTATAAACAAATCTCTATAAGAACAATTAATAGGTTGGAAAAAGTCTCACGGCTTTATGGGATCCAATGAAGACCTAAGGGAGGGCATGATTAATTCTACCTGGGGGTTTGAGAAAGGCTGACTTCCCCCAAGAAAGTGCTCCTTGAACTGGGTTCTGAAAGTAAGTGGAAAGTCTCTGGAAGGTCAAGGTATGGTGGATATCTTGGACAAAGGTAGAAAAAAAGTATGAACCAAAAAGCCAAGGGAAAATCCTCAGATAGTCACAAGGTAGTAGAGTACCCTCCAAATTCCATGAGAGCTGCAACAAAATAAAAATAACTCATAAAAAATCAATTATAATCATGGAAATGTAACCCATTACTAAAAATGGAGACAGGAGGGTGGTGGTCTGCACAAACACCATAAACATTGAGCTTAAGAGAAGAATTTGTCAATCCAAAGAAAGGGGAGCATAGGGGAAAGATTCTAGTATTTTGGAGGAGAAAAGCAAAAATTTGAAGAAACAGTAATCAAACAGGAGGCAATCTTGTGTAATGACTCAAAAAAACGGGATCTGGTGCCATGTTGCCCACCGCAAATCCCAGCTTTGCCCCTGGCTCTCTGCATGACCTTGAACAAGCTACCTAACATCTCTTAAGATCGACTTCCCCATCTGTAAAATGGGGAAAATTAGCATACTCCAAGGGTTATCAGGTTCATATAAAATCATCCATGAGCACATGTATCATATCTGTATGTGCCTGACACATACTAAGCTATCATTGAAGAGTAGCCATTATTATTGTTAATTATCCCATGATTGTAATCTTTATTTTAAGTAGAGATTTAAGCTAAGACAACTGGAGAGAAGGAGACAGGGAGAAGGAAAAGAGAACAAGCTGCTGAGCAAAGAAATATTAAAGATCAAGCAAAAGAAGATTGAAAAGAAGAAAGGAGGGGAGCCTGGGTGGCTCAGTCAGTTAAGCATCTGCCTTCAGTTCAGGTCATGATCCCAGAGTCCTGGGATTGAGCCCCGAGTGGGGCTTCCCGCTGAGCAGACAGCCTGCTTCTCCCTCTTTCTCTGACCCTCCCCCCCGACCCTGCCCCCCTCCTCATACACTCTCTTTCTCTCAAATAAATAAAAAAATCTGAGGAGATAAAGATGCAGGTTTTGAGAAGGAGTCTGTATAATTCTTGGTTGATGCGCACCCCAGGCCATGTAGGGGCAAAAGAGAGAACTGGTTAAATCATGACCCTTTCCTGGCCCGGCCACCTGGCCCTGAATCCTAGCTCTACCCTATACAGCTGTTACTTAGCTTCTCTGGTGCCTCAGTGTCCACATCCATAAAATAGGGGACAATAATAGGTCTACCTTTTAAGGTGTTGTCTGGACCAAATGAATTAATATACATAACGTGCTTAGGGCGGTCCTGCAGTGGTAAGCACTTTTTTATTCTCTCTTCTGACATCATACTGTTTTCTCCAGTGATTTTAGGGCTTAAAGTTGAGATTCAAATATAACTACATTGGCTAGACAAGCTGGTTTGCTTAATGTATTATTACACACCTAGTGTTGAAAATGCACATTAAAAATGAAAATGTATGGAAATACTATGCAAAATATGATGCTTCGAGATTAAGCAAATAAAACCATTTAGCATTTCTCTCCAAAGCATTTTTAGTGTTTATACCAAAAAATATCTACACTTGCCAATATTGATTGACCTACAAAAGTTCTTAAACAACTCTTGTGAAATTTGGGGATTCTAAAAACAGAGATGATCATGGGCTTCTTGAAAGGAGGAAAATTTAGAAAAAATGAAAGAAAACAGGTAGTTAATGTAAGAATAGAGCAGATGGTTAACTTGTTGAACTTGGGTAAACAGGTGAAAATATGTTTCCCCAAAATTAGACAACATATGAAAGGGAGGTTTATATTATTTAGCATCATTAAATATTCTTTAGCTTAAGAGGAAAAAGGTATCTATTCCAACCTGTACCCTGGATTAGATTTTCTTCTTAGCTCCTCAGGGACCATGGTCCATATCATTTTTTTTCCCCTCCTTTAGCTTCAATCTTGCCCTCTCTTCTGGTTCTTACTTCTCAGCATATAAACAAATTAAAATCTTCCATGTGTTAATAGTAAAATTCTCCCTTGACACTCTACCCCCTTCCAAATGCCATCTGATAAAACATCCTAATGGCTACCTCTCCAACATCCATTCCTCCCAAAAGAAACTCTAAATTGCCAGCCCACCAACTGCCCCCACCCTCTTGTGATTTAGGGACAGTAGTTTCCCTCCAAAAGGCTCAAATGGTTCATCTCCCTCCAACAACTTTTTTAAAAAAAAGATGTTATTTATTTATTTGAGACAGAGTGTGTGTGTGTACAAGCAGTGGGGGAGGGATAGAGGAAGAGGGAGGAGACTCCCTACCAAGCATGGATCCCAGGACCCCGAGATCACGACCTGAGCTGAAGGCAGATGCTTAACCAACTGAGCCACCCAGGCACCCCTCCCTCTGACAACTTTTGACACCCTACTAAGAAGAGAGAAAGGGAAAATATATGGGGGGGAAGATAATACTTACTGTTTTCTCAGTTCTAGTTTTCTTCAGCCCCAAATATCAACCTTATTAGGCATTTCAAGGGTTCTTTAAATCTCCAGCTACATCCCTCAGTTGTGCACCCAGTCTTGGCTCCACTAAGAAATGCTCTGGTTAAATTTGCAATGACACGGATGGAACTACAAAGTATTATGTTAAGTGAAATAAGTCAGTCAGAGAAAGACAAATACCATATGATTTCACTCATATGTGGAATTTAAGAAACAAAACAGACCAACATAGTGGAAGGGAAGGAAAAATTAAGATGAAAATTGGAAGGGAGGGAAACCATAAGAGATGCTGAACTTTAGGAAACAAACTGAGGGGTGCTGGAGAGGGGGCAGTGGGGGGAAGGGATAAATGGGTGATGGGCATTAAGGAGGGCACTTGATGTAATGAGCACTGAGTGTTATATGTAGCTGATGAATCACTAAATTCTTCCTCTGAAGCTAAGAAAGAAAAAGAAAGAGAAAAGAAAGAAAGAAAGAAAGAAAGAAAGAAAGAAAGAAAGAAAGAGAAAAAGAAAGAAAGAAAGAAAGAAAGAAAGAAAAAAAGAAAGAAAAGGAAGGAAGGAAGGAAGGAAGGAAGGGAGAGAGAGAGAGAGAGAGAGAGAAAGAAAGAAGGAAAGAAAAAGAAAAAAATGCACTGGCTTTTAAAAAAGAAAAAAAAAAAAAAAGAAAGGCACTGGCTGTTTGACTCTGGACTTCTGTGCCTCTTTTTCCTCATCCATAGGATTAGGATAATGATACTCACTTGTTAGAGCTTTTGTGAGAATTTTTTAAAATAACATATGCAAAGTGCCTGCCACACACTAAGCACTCGACCAACCTGTTTTCTATGTGTGATGGTGAGCCCCATCTGGGGGTCAAGGGGTGGGGGGTCAGAGTATGAACCTGCATCTCGTACTTTTTTTTTTAAGATTAATTTTAGAGAGAGTGAGAGTGCAAGTGAGGGGAGGGTCAAAGGAAGAGGGAGGGAGAGAATCCTCAAGCCGACTCCCCAGTGAGTGTGGAGGCCGATGAGGAGCTTGATCCCAGGACCCTGCGATCATGATCTGAGGTGAAATCAAGAGTTGGCTGGTTGGCTGCTTAACTGACTGAGCCACCCAGGCACCCCTGCATCTCATACTTCTTAATAAACCATAAAATTGGGGCACCTGGGCGGCTCAGTCAGTTAAGGGTCTGCCTTCAGCTCAGGTCGTGATCCCAGGGTCTTGGGACGGAGCCCAACATCAGGCTGCTTCCTCAGTGGGGAGCCTGCTTCTCCCTCCCCCTCTGCTGCTCCCCCTGCTTGTGCTCTCTTGCTCTCTCTGTCAAATAAATAAATAAAATCTTCAAAAAAAATAATAAAAGTAAACCGTAAGATTGTAAAAGGCGGAATCAGCACCATATTCACCTTAATATTCAGAGCCTGCCCCTTCCTTGGCATGTGGTAGGATAACATTTTGATCATGGCTGGCTCAGCAATTTATGGAGTAGAATTCCATTGGGTTAAGTCAGGAGATTCCAATTCTAACTCCAGCATCACCAATAACATGCAGTATGACTTTCAGAAATGTACTTTTTTTGGAGAGACATTGTTGAGTACCTGCTCTGTGGGAGGAACAGCAGCTGCAAGGGTACAGTGCTTCGTGGAATTCACAGTCAAAGGACGGAGATAGACTTCACACAATGATCACATGGATAGTTAATTACACTTGTGATAAGAACAATGAGATAAGGACCCATTAACAACAACAGGCGGCAGGGCCTCGGATGGAAGAACGCAGTTTCAGTTGTGTTCTGAGAGGCACAAAGTGGAGACCTACAGATTTGAAACAACTCCTCCCAGACAGGAAGAAGTCAGGCAGGCAGGCATATAAAGAGGGACCTAAGGGTGTTTGGGGAGATAATTCAGGGAAGGCTTTTCTAAGAAACTGACATTTGAACAGGGACCTGAAGGATGAATTAGAGTTAGCCAAGTGTCACAAGAAGAGCAGAAGAAAGTGCTGCAGGGTACGTGAACAGCCCAAGATGGAAAGCAGCATAACACACTCTAGGGCTATAAAAGGCCAATGTGGCTGAGCTCAGGAAACACAGACGACAGGCGCACGAGACCCAAGGGGCCAGGTCATGCAGCATCATTCAGGCATTCTCACAAAATGCCTTTGTTGAGTTTTGCTGAGGGTTTGTATCTGTATCCAACCAATGCTTGTAATTCAACCATGATTTCACAAAAGGATTGGATCTCAATCTGCTCTTTTCCCAATAAACTTATTGTCACTAAATCTGATATGTGATCTGTTAAACTATTTTTTACCCTGTATAAATAAACCCATTAAACTAAAATCTTTTAGCTTCAGCACTAAGCACAACACATTTTAAAGTTTAATCTGCATTATTAACCCATCACTTTCTAAAGCCTAGAGACAATCAGCAAAACAAATTAAGCCCTGATTCATAGTGTTTGCCGATTTCTATGGTGTAAATACCCTCTCAATGTCCAATTGTAATCTGACAATGTGACATCACTGAATGTGGGTTAGGAAGACACATGCACAGCAGCATGACATTTTTATATATGGCAGTGGAAATGGAAAGAAGTGGGCAGACTTGATAGACATTTAGCAAGTACAATCTTGGTGATTTGTTAGATGCCAAGGGTTTGGAAAATACTGTGGCAGTACCATCACTATTACAGGGAGACCTGAGGAGGAGAAAGCAGTGAAAACATGCATTCTATTTGGAACGTCTTCCATCCCAGGTGCTAGTGACACAACCAGGGGGAAGCTGGATAAATGGGTTTGAAGCTCAGATAAATAAGGACTGGACTGTAAATCTGAGATATATTGATTGAAACATTGGCAGTGGATTAAATCATACAGGGAAAGATTGTGGCGTGAAAGGGCTGAGACCTTAAAAATAATGTCCTTTGGAAGTCATCAAACAGCAGATGAACAAAGTAAGGAAACTGGGGAAAACAGGAGAGCAGCAGACCGCTATCACCAAAAGAAATGTGTCTGAGGAAGAATTTTGCTGAGAGATCAAGTAAAATGAGAAAGGAGAGTGTCTGGATTTAGTGATTATGGTGACTACAGGAGAGGCAATTTCAGCGAATGTGGAAACCAAGAAGACTAGAAAGACTAGAAAGGGAGAGGGGGGCGTGGGGACCGGGTGGCAGCTGGAAGGGTGGGGTGAGGGGCAGAGGAAGGCTTAGGACTGATTAAATGCCGATGCTTGGGATCCAGTCGAAAGAGAGAGAAGAGACTGATCTCAGACTGGACTCTGTGATACTGGGGGGCGGGGGGAGCGGGGAATGGAGAGTGGAATCCGTGCTTTAAGGAAGTTTGTGTTAGGCGAAGGAAAACGGAAAAGGTTTCTCTCTTTTTGCTGAGGCGGCAAAGTGATCTACTGAGATGGGCGTTACTGGCGGGTGGAGTGGCAAGCTGGTGGGAGTAAAGTTTCGGGCAAAGTGGCTACTGGTGAGTGGACGCCTGAATGTCGGATCTGGCCAGGTGAAGTGCCACAGCAGGGTTCGTGCATCAGCAGGAGAATGAAGACCTGAACCGAGGAAGAGGACCCATTAATAACAACAGGCGGCAGGGCCTCGGAGGGAAGAACGCAGTTTCAGTTGTGTTCTGAGAGGCACAAAGTGGAGACCTACAGATTTGAAACAACTCCTCCCAGACAGGAAGAAGTCAGGCAGGCAGAACGTGGAGATAAACAAATTTAAAACAACTCCTCCCCGACAGGAAGAGTCCTGAGGGTTCTCATCCAGCTCCTTTTGCCGCAGGGACGCGGCAGTCCCTCCGCGGAGCGCCGCCGACTGCGCTGGAAGCGCGAGACGACCGGGGGCAGGCTCCTGCGCCCGCGCACGGCAGGAGGCGGGCCCGCCCGCGCAGCCCGCCCCCCGGGACCAGGCTGGGGGCCGCCCCTTCCCGCCGGGCCTTGCCCGGCCTCCGCGCCTGGAGCTCCGCTTCCTGCACTCCCGCAGACGCCGTCTGTCCTTGCGCCTCTTTCGCCGCCGACTAGCGCCCTCTGGCCCGACGTCACCGGCGCGTCCGCCAATGAGCTGAAGAGGAACGGGGTGCGGCGTGAAAGTGACCGCAGGAGCAGCCAATGGCCACGAGGAGAGGGCGGGCGGAGGCGGGAGTGTGAGAGTGAGCGCCCGCGCGCGTGGGGAGCTGCGGGAGGTGCGGGCGGCGCGCGGCGCAGGGCGGGGGGGCGCGGCGCAGGGCGGGGGGGCGCGGCGCGGGCGGCCCCTCCCGCTGCCCAGCTCCGGGCGGGCGCCGAGAGCGGCGGGAGTTTCCGCGCCCGGGAGGGAGATGCGGCAGCCGCTCGGGCTCCTTGCAGGTAACGCGCGGGGCGGCCCCTGCAGGGCGGAGCGGCCGAGGGTGCCGCGAGGCGAGCGGAGTTGGGCGCGGAGCGGACGCGGGGTCCCCGCTGTCGCCCTGCCCCGAGCCCCGTGGGCCGGCCCGGACCCGGCGGCCGTGCTGCTGGGAGTTGGCTCCAGGACCTGGGCTGCGGCCGGGGCCGGGGTCACGGGGGACGCGAGCCCCGAGCGCCGTGCGCCCCGGTGTAAGCTGCACGCGGGACAATGGGCGCGGCGTGAAGGGTGCGCGCTCCCCCTGCCCGCGCCCGGGCTCCTGCGCCCCTTCCGCCCCGGGCGGTGGTCTCGCTGCCACCCCTGTCTGCTCCAACTGCACGGGCGCTCCGTACCAGGCGCCTGCAGCGCGTCCCCGGAGCGGCCACCTGGCCGCCGCGGGGCCCCGCGCCTGGCCGCCAGCTGGCCGCGGCGCCGGCGATGGCTGGGCACAGCCGGGCCTCTTGGCCGCCTGCCCTGGGTTAAAGGCGGCTCCCCTGCAGCACCGCGAGTGCCAACTCCTCCGCGCTGGCTGCCGAGCGGAGCGGCGAGAGAGCCGCGTGCCACCGGCCGGGGTGCCCGGGGCCACCGAGCTGCCACTTCCCCGCGCGGGTTTGGAGTTTAGGGAAGCCGAGCAGGTGGCGCAGCCGCCGCCTCACCTCCTGCGAACTCGGCGGGGCTTCTGGTCTTGTTGATGTTTTGACTGTGGGCTGTGTGTATGTGAGTGAGTGTGTGTGTGTGTGTGTGTGTTTCTTCCTTTCCTGTTCCTTTTTTTTTTTTAACCACACACAAAAGAAGGGAGGAGTTAGAAAAAAAGATCAAGCCAGCGCGCTGTGAATCATCCCACACTGTTATCTCTGGAAGAGCAGATGGATGGGGAGAATTCCTTGAGGAACAGTTACAGTAACGACTGACTGGATCCCCTCTCTGCCCCCTCTCCCGGCAGTCCAGTCCTGACCGTGGCTGGCACAGCCCCGAATGGACGTGGGGTGAAGTGATGCGGGTTGACTTAGATGGGAAAATGGCTACAAGCTAGCAAGCTGGAAACTTTCTGGGACAGTGTAACTGAATGTCGAACCTCACGCAGTCATTCTTGCTGTAGGCAGGCATGGCTCTCGCCTGTTCCTGAATTTAAAAGAGGAAAGGCTATCACAAGAGGAAGAGGCTTTGAGTAGTATTTTTTTTTCCAGCTCTGCCTGGTGGAGGGCAGTGGAGATGACAGGCTCCCATACCTCTAGGGCCCCAAGAGAGGAGCTGCTAGCTCAAGTCTCCAGATGCTGGGTCAGAAATGATGGTGTTCTTTAATATGATTTCCAGAAGCCCTGTCTCGGCTCAGCCTGGCGGAGGGCAGCTTGTGTTTGGATGGATTGTTACTGATGAGGTAGAAAGGTCGGCCAGAGGCCAGCAGGCCCTTCCATGCATGTGGAGGAATACTCTGTAGTAGGTGGCTACCGCTCCTGTTGCAGAGTGAATCCTTTAGGTTTAGTCTCACCATTCCTGTTTCCCTCAGTCCAAGGCTGCTGGGTCCCCAGGGTTCACAGCTCCGTGACATGTGTTTTGAGAGGTGGGGTCCTTGTTTAAGGTCTTTTTCACCATTGATGATGGATTAATTTGTTTTAACCCCCTAACAATAGAGGCTTCATATTAGAAGTTTTGTGAAATTGAGACTAAAGAGCCTTTTGCTTTGTTCCAAATTCAGTTCCCTCTAGGGCCAGTTAATTCTGAACAGTGCGAAATGAGCACAGGAGTCAGAGGGGGGTCAAAGCAGCGGCTCTATCACTGGTCAGAGTGGCCGCAGCACCACTTTGGACGGAGCCCGAGGCCTCCATGAGGCTCCCGTCTTTTTACCTCATCCGGTGAATTTACCATCCAGCCACACCCTGGAGCCAAGGCTCCCAAGCGGGACACCTGGAGGAGGAGAATGGGACAGTGCAGCTGGGGACCTGTCAAGAGAAAAACAGAATGTGGGCCTTCCTATTTCATGGCCTGCTAACAGACAGGGGTGGAGGGCTGGGTCCACTGGTCTGTACCACCTCACCCTGGCAGGACTTCTTCTACTTGAGCACCGAGCCTGGGATCATCACAGAACAAAGGCCATTTCCTGTTGGAGGAAGCGAGGTTGGGAGCAGGGTCACTTTGTTACACTCTGCAGCTTATGCAGGACATACAGACACCAGCCAAGCACGCAGTGCCCTGGGCCCATCCAGAGAAGGGCACCTTTTTCTCAGTGATACCAGGACACTGAATAGGCTACTGCTGGCCTGGGTTGGGAAGCCCATCTGCAGGAATAAAGAATCGATGGCCACATCGGTGTTCCCCAGATGGGAGATCAGGGACCAGGCACTGGGAACCAGTTTCTCCAAAATAATAACAGTAAGGGGAACTAATTGTTTCCATACATTCTCTCCTCTAATCCTTATGACAATCTCCGGAAGTATGCAGTGGTACCCAATTGTGCCAAAGAGGAACTGATCCTCAAGGTCTCAAAGGTAGCAAGTCCAAGTTTGCCTGCCTCCAGAGCCTGTGCTCTTAACCCCGGGGCGACACCCTGAGAACTTTGCATAGATTCCTAACACATTGGAGCTTTTATTGCATTTGCTAATCCACAGTATTTCCTGAACTATCCCAGTGTATACCCTAATCATCATACCTTCAATGAAAAGGGCATTTTTGAGTATTTTCAGGGACAGCAAAGTAGTGAGAACTTTGGTGACTTGGGAGGGAAGCTGCAATGAGGAGACGGGAGAATAAGGTGGAGGGCAAGGAACGGGGCAGACTCTAGGTTCCCTGATGTCCCTGCAATAGAAGAGGGGGAGAACATTCTGAGATTGACTCAACTGTCCTGGCGATTGAGTCTGGGTCTGGCCCACCAGGGTACTGGTGATGTTCCGGTCCACAGTCTTCCTTCTGCATATCTGGGCTGTCGCCTGAGTACCAAAACGATTCACCTGTATTACAAATACTCTGAAATGAAAAGTGGAGCAGGACAGCGAATTTAGGAGCACAGACTATCTCTTGCTTCAGTATTCTTCCTGTATGGGTATTGGAACCTCACAACAGCCTTTTGTGAAATAATATTCAAATATTTGGGCCTAAAGCAGGTAACATCAAGACCAGCTCTGTGACCATTCTCAGCTCACAGCTGATTTATTTTAGGGTGCCTGGGTGAGTGGCTCAGTCGGTTAAACATCTGACTCTGATCTCAGCTCAGGTCTTGATCTCAGGGTCATGAGTTCAAGCCCCGCACTGGAGCTCAATGGAGCCTTACTTAAAACAACAACAACAAAAACTGATGTATTTTCCCCTATATTAATTTTCCAAATCCAAGAACACTTTTATTCCCTCTGTGTTAAGTCGTGGTATCTTTCTAATTGCATGGTCTTCTTGATTTATTTTTCACATTTTTGTTTGTTTTGCTTTGCTTTTTTAGTAGCAGTTTCTTTAGCTGAAATGTAGACATAGTGGTAGGGGCCTGCATGGTGACCTATATAGTATTTGCGGCCGTACTTTGGATATCACCAATGGTCTGTACTTTCAGTGGAAAAGAAAAAAGGCAGCAGACAATAGCTGGACTATTTCCCCCCAGCATTTGCAAGAGTGTGAGTTACATTAAGTGGGAGAAGCTTGAGGGACCAGCAGTGAGGGAGATACAGAGCCCTTCCTCTGTGGATTGTAATCTGGGCAACGTTATCAGAGAATGATGTGTCCCATTGACTGTTGGATCTTTCTCCACATTCACTCAGATAAAAGCCTACAGAAAAGATGTCTGTGACCTCAGATGGCCTGTTTTGCTGACCTATTGATTCCATCGTCTGGGGTGGATCTAAATACATCTGAACTGCCTTCCCAATCAAGGGCTCTGGGATTCTCTTCCACCTTAGCATGAAAGGACTGGGGGCCAGGTGGCCCTTCCTAGTGTAGGCAGTAAACCAAAATGCTAAAGGGGATCTTAAGAAATAGTTCTGGGCCTGTGCTTTTACCCTTCTTGAAGAAAGTGCTTGTAATCATAGTTACCTCCCCTGAACATTCATTAAAGCCAGACAGCAGTTCTAAGCACTTTAGGTGGGTCTTTTGTTTAATGGCAACTACGTAAGGTAGAACAGTTATCCCCATTGTAGAGGCTAGGAAACTGAGGCCAGAGAGGTTAAGTGACTTGTCCAAGGTAATACAGGATTGGAACCTGAACAGTTTGAGCTAAACAGGATTCTGTAAATCCAAAGAAAGCACCTGTTGAGGGAGTAGTGGAAATAGGGCCAGATAAAATGTGATTTGCAGGGTAGTTTGATATTCGGGCAAGTTCCAAGGCAGGAAGCTCTCGGGCAGTTGTCACCACTGGAAAATTCTTATGCTTTGCTGAGTGGCACAGGAAGTAGACTCCAAAAGGGCGGGTGACATGCCCAAGGCACAGAACTAATAAATGGCAAGGCAGAGAGACAACCCATTCTGACCTTAACATTTTTGCCTGTTTGAAAAATAAGTTAAAAAATAAGTGTATTTTTAACTTGACTCTTTCTTCAACATTGAAGGTTATATCCTTGCCTGGACTAGCTTTTCCTCCTCTCCTTTAGGATTCAGCTCGGCCTTTTCTGGACTTAGGTATTGTCCAAACCAGTGAGTCTATAGTGTTCTCGCCTTCCTCTGTGTATGAACCTCTCAGCTGGCCTTTGATCGTGGGCCCTCCCTCATCATCTGTGTTAAAACCCCTCTCTCTGGATTTGCATCTAACTGGCATGAGTGTCCGAGTTTTGAGAGAGACTGTAAGCTCTTTCAGAATCAGGACCATGTTTATACACTAGCACTCCCCCTTGCCCCCCCCCACACACACACACAGTGTGTTAAGACCCAACAAGGAATATTTATTGATTTCTCTTGATTGGATGAAGCAACATGCTAACTTTTTTTTTTTAAACTTTGGTGTAAGGACTATAAAAACAACTGGCCTTATGGGGTTGATATATACAGGATTCCCTGAAATCAGTATTTCTCATGATAATCCAGTATCAGAAACCCAAGGGCTTCCGGTTTGGTAGGTTGCAGATGGGCCCAGGCGAATTTACATGTGTCCCAGGTGACTACTGCCCACAGAAAACCACAACTTAAGTTTGTAATGATCACAGCCTATAAACTGACAGCATAGATGGCTGTCTAGTTCTTACTCAAGGTACACATGTCCACTGCAGAAACATTCCTAACAGCATGTTGATGAATATTTGTGTCTTGTCATTTTTCTTGTAGATTTCTAACCAGCATAATGCTGGAGCGAGAGACTGGCAGCCGGCAGTTTGCAAAATGGCCGAGTTGGACGCTGATTTGGATCGCATCATTCCATCTTCTGTTCTTCCCCCTTTCTGGGCTAAGTTAGTGGTGGGATTTGTTTCCCTCGTGTGTTTCGCACGTAGCTACGATGGAGATTTTGTCTTTGATGATTCTGAAGCTATTATTAACAATAAGGTACTGTATTGTAACTCCTTTTTGGTAAACTTAGGTTAACCATTTACCTGTTTCTCATTAATAATCGAAGTTTGCGTTGAATAATTCTGTGTTAAACTTTGGTTAAGCACTGTTGTGTTTAGATTTCCCACCTCTTAGGTCGCAGCGGGGACCCTCGACTTAGGGTCCCTTTTATTGCTGGAAGCAGGGTCTCCAGCCCCTGCCTGACCTCAGGATGTACCCTCCCCACGTCCCCTGTCCGAGGCCCCATGTACCCTCGCCACATACCCAGTCTACACATGTATCAGAGAGACTGTTCCTCTCGGATTACAAGGCAAGGAAGGGTATTGCAAGGCATTGCAGACCAAGTCTTTCAGGTTTTATGACAAATTTCCAGAATTCTAGACCACAGCTGTTCTCCCCACCCCCCCACCCCAATATGCATTTGCTGCCGTGATGGACGAGTCTGATCACCTGCCAAGAGGTGCGTCCTCAGCAGTATGCAGCCAGCGAGTTGGTGTCTTCTTTGTCCTTTGCTGATAGCATCAGGACAGGCTGCTGGCAGCTGCTGGAGAGTGAGGAGTGTGCTGTCCGTGGAAGCTGCAGTTCCTGCTCATTTCTTGTTTGGAGACTCAAATTTGCTGAGTTTGCAAAATCCCAGCCAGTTTTGCTCACCAGTGGGTGCTATATCGATGCAGGAAAAATGACACTGTCTTTCACTAGCTAGAGATAAGGAAGAAGAAATAGGTGTGGGGGAAGGGAGGAAAAAGATTCAAGTGAGCTAAAAGGAAGTGGGAACAAGAAACTTGGATGTAGGGAGAGCCCAGAGGAGAAAGAACGGGGAGATGGCACAGATTAGAGTCTTTGCGACAACCCAGTTACTCAGCAGATACTTTATGCGTGTGCCTTAACCAATGAAGAGAACTTGAAGGAATACACTTAATCTCTTTCTCTGCTGCGGCAGATGCAACTATAGCAACTCCTTGCAACACTGTGGTTGAGTGCTCTTAAAATTGCTCTTAAAAATGCTCTTAAAAAAAATCCATCGAGTCATGGATTCTCCTAAATGAGAAAAAAAAAAGTCATTTTCATATTGAAAATGTTGAGAAAAATTCACATGTGTTCTGTGGGGCAAGGGCGGGGTGGGAGTGGGGGTGACTTGTGCAGGTATTGAATTTGTAACGTATTATCTGTACTTGATTTTCTCTATTTTGAGGACACAGACTACAGCATCCTTGATGTTTGTTTTTAATCCAGCTTCTTCCCTTGTCATTCCCTCAAGTTCACCCCGAAGTTACGCAGTGTTCGTTTCTTTTTTGAATCATGCTTAAAAGCAAGAGTAGTTAAGTTTGTAGCTCCCAGCAAGTATGTCCCATCGGTGGCTTCATCGCTCCAGAGTTGCTTTTCAAACAAGAATATGAGAATATAACTTAATTTTAAAGCCCATTCTTCATTTCGTTGAAAGCTTCTTGGATCTTCTACTTTGACAAAGTGGAGGATGGATGGCGTTAACGTAGAATGTATGTCGCAGAGCTCTGATGAACAAGGCAGGGGAAGGCACAAGCTCTGTTGTACTTGGGATGCCCTGGTATGCGGTTATAATTCTTCCTTCCGTGTGCGGTAAGGCAGATGAAGCCATTTTGTGGCTCTGCTGCACATTGTCTTGGCAGTGTTTTCTAGAGCATCACACTGTGCCCCTTTGTTAACTTGCTAGCCCTCCTTTTTTCCTTTCCTGTCTAATGAAAGGCTCTGCTCTGTTCGTTGGCATGGTGCCCACAGTAATGTGAAACAGGCTGTTCCTGGGTTTTATTGGTGTTAAAGACTGTTTTCCAGATGCTTCCTTGTAGTGTTGAGTTGCCTTTTTTCATTGAGATGATTTCTTTGAGACAGTGGAGTTAGTGGGAATTTCAGGCACACGTCTTTTCCGTAAATCATTATGAGGAAAAAATTGACCTTTCTTCCTGTAGTGCACCCTGCTGCGTGTAGGCTACACCTACTCAAATATTTAGAGCTTCGTTGGTGTTCATTTTCTGCTCAAATGGAGGGAAAGAGCCTCTGCCCAGCTCCTTCACAAGTGAAGAGGTACTTCTGGGACAATGCAAAAGAAAAGGGACTTCCAGTTTTGTAACTGAGCCAACCAAATTAGTGGGTGGTTTCCGAGACCTTCATGAAGTCTCGAACTCTTAAAAGAGGGGTCAGTATGCTCAAGGGCTCTGAAGCTGATACACAATGGAAGGGAAATTCACCCTCAAAGTGGGTATCAGGTGACCAGCTTTGCCTCTATCACCCATCCTCAAGCCTTGCCCTTTGAGTCAGTAAGCACTGAAGTAGTGATACTTCCTGAGCTCCCCCCGTGTGCTGTAGACCCTGGTTGCTCTTCTGGGCTGGCCATATTGGATGCATTTTTGCTTGAGGCTTTCCCCACCTTGGTTGTTAGAAGCCAGGTTGGATGCAGACTCCACCTGTTGGAGTCAGGAGCTAGTCACCCAAAAAGGGCAGGATCTGGAGGCCCCTGGGCAGCCTCAGCAAGGTTTCTAGTGGTGTGATGTGTCGGTGTGCTTCTGGCTATGGCACCCCAAACCTGAGAGCCCACCTGGGAGTCCGTGAGCCTTGCCATCTTCTTTAAAGCATTCCTTTTTTGCTTATGTTAATCAGAGTTGATTCTGGTTCCTGCTACGAAGAGTCTTGACGGATATGCTGTGCGGTGCATAGCCTGTCATAATTGCTAGTCTCTAAAATGTTCCTGTTTAGTTATGCTTTAAAGATAAAATTAACATTCACTTTTGTTGCTTACTCTATAGTGCCTTGTCTGCCTCTTCTTGTTAGACACAGTTTAAGCAATTTAGTTTTACATTTTTTTTTAAGATTTTATTTATTTACTTATTTATTTGAGAGAGAGGGAGAGAGCACGAGTGGGGAGAGGAGCAGAGGGAGAGGAACAAGCAGACTCCACTCTGAGCACAGAGCCCGACATGGGGCTCGATCTCACGACCCGGCAATCATGACAGCCAAAATCAAGAGTCAGACACTTAGCCAACTAGCCATCCAGGCACGCCTAGTTTTACGTTTAAATGTTTTTTAAAAAGATGCATTTTTAAGCATCTGTAGTATAGGACCAAATTAAATTACCTTAATAGTAAGATAGGTATCATTTTTTAATATTTAGTGATTTTTATCTTTAAAAATTACGGGGGGTGGGCACCTGGGTGGCTCAGTCAGTTTGGGCATCTGCCTTTAACTCAGGTCATGATCTCAGGGTCCTGGGATCGAGCCCCGCATCAGGCTCCCTGCTCGGTGGAGAGCCTGTTTCTCCCCCTGCTTGTGTGCTTGCTTTCTGTCTCTCAAATAAAGAAATAAAATCTTAACCAAAAAAATAAATATAAGTTTAAAAAATAAAAATTATGTGAAAGTTGTTTTTTCTTTAACTTTTCTGTTTAGCTCATGATCAAAAATAAACAATATATGCTTGTCTACTCATGTTGTAACTGGGATATTTTAGGGAAATTATCTTATGAATATGAAAGAGCTATGTGATCCATTAGTTCATTCAACGTAGATTAAGCACTTTCTGTATACTCCCCACCTACACGATGTGGCCCGGGCCTCCTTGACCCTCAGTCCCGTGGGGCAGATAGATGGCAGTTAGAGATCATAAACCGCCGGTGTGCCAGGCACTGTAAGCACAAGTGTGAGATGCCCGGAGACCCACGGAAAGGGAATTGCATCAGCTAAGGAAGGTCACAGCTGGCTGGCTGAGATGTGAGCGGCGGGAGGAACTGGGCTGTGAAGAGCTGAGGGGGAACCCGTGGACGCCTGTGCGTGCCAAGCCTTTGGGATAGGTGGCAGCAGGTGCTGAGTGGGGTTAGGACAAAGGTCAGAGTCTGAGGGAGATGAGCAGGCAAGAGCTCAGCAGGAGCCAGAGCACCCTGGGCTGGGGCACCCACATCAGGAGGCTATGTCCTGGGGGAGGAGGGCAGCTATCCTAGTGTTTTAAGTAGGGTAGGGCGGGTGACCCAATTTGCATTTTGGAGAGATCAGCCTGGAGAACATGTCACAGGGCGCGGTGGACCCGCTGGGAGGCCTGGCGGTATCCTGGGGGAGAGATGATGGTGGTTTGGGCCAGGACTGGTGGGAGGTGCGGAGCAGAGGGGAATGTGCAGCTCCAAGGAAGAGCTTGCGGTGAGGGCTGAGACGCAGGATGGGGGAGGGGTCGGGACTCCTTTGTTCAGAATGCCTTCTGCTGCATTCCTGCAGGACCTCCGAGCAGAGACGCCCCTCGGGGACCTGTGGCATCATGACTTCTGGGGCAGTAGGCTGAGCAGCAATACCAGCCACAAGTCCTACCGCCCTCTGACCGTCTTGACTTTCAGGTAGGTGACGGCACGGGCTGCGTGGGATGCTGTACCAAGTTCAGTGTGATAAGCCTCCGGGTGCGGGCGGGAGTCGAGCCAGGGGATCCTGGGGGAAAATATGGTCTCACTCATATGGGTCTCCAAGAAGCACGTGCTAATCCCAGCTGTTAGGAATAGGTCACAGGAAGATGGAGAGAATGTGCATGAGGAAACCTGGCTCCAGGGCTGGCTTTGCCGGTTTGGATCCTGCAAGTGGAAGGATACAGAGAAGTGAGCATTGGTCCCTGTGCAGGATGACCTGCGCATTAGTGAAACGTTCCATATTTTGCACATTTCTTGGAGGTTGGGCCTTTGCTGGTTAACACTGGAGAAAAAGTGTGAGTCAAGGCAACTTGCGGCATCTAATGAAATTGTGGGGTTTTTTCCACTACGAAAATAATAAGGTAAAAATCTTCCTACTGTTACCAGGTCAATGTGCGGAAACAAAATTAAGCTAAAAACACTCTCGCCGCGCCCTCCGCCCCCCCCCCCCCCCGCCGCCATTTGCGTTAGGGAGATTTATTCACCTCACCAAAATTCCCATTCGTAGCTGTTTCTCAGGTGCACTAAACACGTGTGTACAGATCTCTGTGAAGCAGAGAAATGATTATTTAGAACGGCTGGGGAGTGAGCGGCAGTCAGGAATAAGAATCCCTGACCGTGAGAACGTGTTTTGTTGGGATGGAAGGCTGATGGACGAACTATCAAGGAGTGCTTTTGTTTTTTGGATAAGCGAGTTACGGGACTATCTTAAACCCAGGTCCCTATGGGGAGCCAGGAGGAATGTGTGCTATATCATATCACCTTGGCCTTTTTAGCGCTTAAAAATCTGTCCAGTTTTCCTTTTGTCTTTCCTCTCCACATGATCTCCCACTCCTCTGAGATGCTCTTCTCCATTTTTCCCCCCTGCAGTTAATTATGCTCTCAGCCTTTCTTCAACTTTCCTCGCTTGATAGGCATTATTTATCTTGCTGTCACTTTCGGCAAACCTCCTCTTCTGCCCAGAATACTATTACTCACCAGCGTTTTCCTTCAGATGGTTTGTGTTTCCTTTTGCACACTTCTGCGCATCTGGTATGAACCCCCTTCACTTACAGGATTAACTACTATTTGTCTGGAGGCTTCCACCCCATGAGTTTCCACGTGATCAACATCCTCCTGCACGGTGGCATCTCTGTCCTCATGGTGGATGTGTTCTCCGTGCTGTTGGGCGGCCTGCAGTACACGAGTAGAGGCCGGAGGTTGAACCTGGCCCCCAGATCGTCCCTGCTGGCCGCTCTGCTATTCGCCACGCATCCGGTGCACACGGAGTGTGTAAGTAGTGTCCGTCCGTCTGTGGCGTCTGTCCTTGCGTGAGGACAAGGAGCCTGTCGTATGTTGGCTCGTTCCCTAAAACAGGCTTCCCTCAAATAGTCTTATCGCAGTAGAAGGGATACGGTGCTACACCCTGCCAGACACTTGAAACAATTATTTGCAGATCCAACAGGTCTCTCTTATGAAAAATGCCGAGTCTCCGGGGGGGTGAAGACTTTGTCATCACCGTATGATATGATCTCTGGTGATACTTTCTGTTTCCGTTATATGACCACAGTGGAAAGGGTAAATGGTGAATATTGCCTGGTTTGGGGGCCTAAAGGCCAGAAGCGAGGAACTTGTCTTCTGCAAAGGGTTGGGCGTAATTTTCCTACCTTCGCTGAGAGCTGTCTAAGGGTAGAACTTAAAAGCTCACACTGAGGAGAGGCCAGCACACTTTGACTTGCCCTGGGAAGGTGTGGTTCCCACTCCGTGCTGGGGGTTGGTCAGGAACTCCTCCCACCCTCCTTCTCTTCTTCACCGCCTGCATTCTACTCCTCCCCTTGGAAGACTCGGCCCAGGTGGCCCAGGTGATGGGGCAGAGGGTCCTAACCTTCCTGTCCTGTGGGCCGTGACTTTATTCCGTTGAGCTGCTGCTGAATGTATTTGGTACACACTGTGTTGGGATTTAACTAGGTGTGTGGGAATTTCAAGAACCACCAATCCCCACTACCATGGAACCCTTTGAAAATGAAAGTCTGCATGTTTGCTGAGGTGAAAGATTTGATTTTCGCCATTCATTCTATGAGCATGAAGTACCTAGTATAAAATACTACATGGTCCTTATTACTTCTCTGCAACAGATTTCTGCATTTCGTATGTATTTAAATCCCCACGTTTAACCAAATGTATTGAGCATCTTGAAGTAAGTTTCAAAATATTGAACAGAATTTCTGCCTTTAACGTCTGCTTTTGTTAGACTCTGTTCTTCGGTATGAAGGGGATTGTAGAGTTGTTATCACAGTCTTCTCCTAGTATCTTACCACTTTAAAGCTTTTTAAAAAAAAATTCTCATAATGTTTTACTTTAGCAAATTCAGAGGACTGACAATCTGGAAACTGTTGTAAAAGATTTTTATAGACTATTTATATGTAACTGTGACCAAATTAGAATTTGCTTCCATGTGAGTCCTCCGATGGCTTAAGTATATGTTGGGACCCAGAAATAGTGTATGCGTTGATCAGAAATAAGGGAATTTCTGGCAAAAGTACAGATTTACAGTTTGGGTCCTCATCTAATTTAGTGTGATCTTAAAGCAAAATGAAATATTTGCATTAGTAACCAAAGGAATTTTTCTAAAATTCTGATTTTAAATGTTGAGAAGTTAGTTTATGGAAAAGTTTGAAATGCCAGCAAGTATAACTGGATGCACACACCCATGCCCCAGTAAATGCAATCTGGGAAAGTGTTAACCCTAAAATTCTACATTTGAAGTATTTAAAAAGAAGCCAAGGAAGGTCTGGCTGTAGGAGAGAAGGGAATATTTGAGAAAAATCTCTTCATCTCCCCCGCCCCTCCATTCCATCAAAGTCATTGAAACTCAAATTGCAAGAAAAAATTATGGGTCATTAAAATTAGCATTCTTTTTTTTTTGAGATTTTATTTATTTATTAGAGAGAGAGTGCATGAGCAGGTGAAGAGGGAGAAGCGGACTCTCCACTGAGTGGGGAGCCCAACACAGGGCTCGATCCTAGGACCCTGCGATCATAACCTGAGCCGAAGGCAGACGCTTAGCTGATCAAGCCACCCAAGTACCCCCAAATTAGCATTCTTAAAACAAATAATTTGTATGTTCATCATTCATTGTTCTGGCAAATAGGGAATATTCAGTTTCCTCCTATCTACACCCACCCTGTTACCCCCATTCTACATTTAACCCAGCTTTAAAAATAAGCAGAAAGCAGGACCCAAGGAGCTAGGTGGAAGGAGAGCCCTTTGAAGCCCCCAGCCCAGTGCTGGGGAAGTAGCCCTGGGCTGTGGACTCTGGACCAGGGCCCTGCATGACAGCCCTTTGCACAGCGCCCCCAAACTGAACAGTGATCTAGAATGAGGACTGGGGGTTGGGTGGTTATTGTGCTTCTCTTTACATTTATTAAGAGAAAGCAGTGGCAGTGTGGGCCCCTCCAGGTTTTAACAATACAAATTTCTTTGTATTAAATTCATGTGTTTTGTGTCTGTACACCTTCTTGATGTTAGCATTGAGAATGTTTTTGTCCACTGCAAATAAGAACCTGAACTTCCCAGTCTTCTAGGGTGACCAGCCACCCACTTTGCCCATTATTAAGGGGGTTCTGGGACATGGGACTTTCCACTTTAAGACTGGGACAGTCCCAGGCAAACCATGGTGCATTGTTCAGTCTTCCCACCTCCCGGTCCCCAGTGGGTAATGAAATAATTGTAATTAGTGTTTTTACTTTTCCACTGATATGAATGTCTCTCATTTTCAAGTATACCACCCAAATCACTCTGGGGTATTTGTAGGCATATAAGGCCAGGCATCCGGGGAGGGGGGAAAGCTAAAGGAGAGGTTTGCCTAGCCCCTTGACTGTGGCCATCAGGGTGGAGACCCCAAGGAAACCAGTGCCACCGTAGGTTTTCCTTTTCCTCAAAGTATTGGTAAGGATTTCAAGTTGCCTGGATTTGGTATCAAAGAGGGAAACTCAGGCCTCCTTAGGAGTTCTGTCTGGGCACAAACCCAGAGTTTAATACTGAAGGCATTAGGTAGGGAAGATTCCCCCTTTCCCTTCCTCTAATTCCTTCTTAACAACCCCTATGCAATTTGTTCCTGGTGGGGAAGCAACACTACCTGCTCTATAGATACGAGGGAATTGCAACGACTTCTCTAGAAAACCCCAATATGAGTGTTGGCGGTTACCTCTGTAGAGGTGGAAGCATTTTCCCTTCTTCCCTCCTAGGTTCTTTGGCTGGCCTCATAATTAAATTGACATAAGACAGGTTAGTGGGAGAAAAATTTAATTTCTGGAGCCCCATAAAATGTACTGGAGCCCCATAAAAATATGAGATTCAAAGAAGTGTCCAAAGCAGGGAAGTTCTCTAAATTTGTGAAGAAATGGCAGGACAAAGGGGTTTGGGCTTGGGGTAGTGAATTAATGAAGTAACAAGGGTTGTTTATGTAGCCTTCTCGGGCCCTAAACTCCCTACTTCTGGGGATGAGGGTGCCTTCTAGCCTCCTAATAGAGGGAGGGTGCTTTTCGTAGGAGAGTTTAGTTTCCTGCTTGCAGGGGGACAAAGGATGGTCAGATCGTCCTTCTGAGAAACTGGCTGTTTCTCAAATACCTTTAATTCAAAATAACCAATATGCCAAAGTGGCATATCTGAGGATGGCAGAGTCTGCTCCCTTTCATTTGTAAGAAAAAGAAAATAGCCTACAAAGGCTATTATGAAGACCTTTGCCTGGAAATACATGCTATGCAAATATCAGAAAAGAAAAATAAAATCTCTCTGTAGTCTTGCCCACTCCCCAAACAAGTGGACTCAGTGTTTTGCTTGGACAGCCCTTAAAA
Source organism: Eumetopias jubatus (assembly GCF_037043125.1). Lineage (NCBI taxonomy): Eukaryota > Metazoa > Chordata > Mammalia > Carnivora > Otariidae > Eumetopias > Eumetopias jubatus. The sequence continues at coordinate 183,840,136 of NW_028274809.1, read as the reverse complement.
ATGTTTTCTCTGAAGTCTGTCTTTAATCATGATGTCAAAAATTCTTTGTAAGGACTAAATCTCTTTTTACTTTAAAACGCCTGCCATACTTTTTAAAATCTGTTTTCCTTTATGTCGGATAATGTCATGTACATTGCTTAAACACTTGGGAGTATTTTCACCAACTAGCCAAAGAATGTTTGTTTAAAAATAAGCTTATCATGGGGGCACCTGGGTGACTCAAGTCAGTTGAGTGTCTGACTCTTGGTTTCGGCTCAGGTCATGATCTCAGGGCCATGAGATAAAGCCCCACGTTGGGCTTTGTGCTCAGTGTGGAGTCTGCTTGAGATTCTCTCTCCCTCTCCCTCTGATCTTCACCCCTGCACGCACACACACACACACGCACATGCATGCTCTCTCTAAAATAAATAAATATAAATTAAAAAAATAAGTTTACTATGTTTAACGTTCATTTTAGTGCAGGTCTTTAAGTGTACCTTAGCTACCTAGATAACAGGTGGTTTAGGCTGGTTGTTTTGACCTCATCCCTGGTATTTATCCAAACACTTCCCTCCCCTCACTCATTTCAGTAAACCTTGTTTTCCGAACCCTCACCACCCCACCCCCTGCTTCTCCTGAGCCCCTTGCTTTAGGGACCCCTTTGGATAAGCTTCTCTGCATGGGTTTGGATTACTTTATGTTCTGTGAGGCTTTGGGATTCAGGGCCATCCTCGGGCGCTGTAGATAGGCTCAGATGGGAGATGCCCCTCCTTTCCCTCTCGGTGTCCTGGCTTTGTCACTCACCACAGGGCCCTGGACCTCCAGTGCCTTTTGCCCATTCCTTTCTGCCCCCACTGCTTACAGAAGCACACGTCAGGATTCTTGTGGGAACTCACAGTGAGCCCGCACCTACTGTGTGCCAGGTGCACCTACTGCGTGCCAGGCACTGTTCAGTTTGCCTGCAGCCCCGATTTTCCCGGGTCCCTGACTGAGTGAGTTGCAGGCTGGAGTATTCAAGAACTCTCATTACGTAGTCACTGCACTCATGAAGTCATTGTACTGCTTAACCCTCTGGCACATTGGCATGCTTGTTCCAGATCTGTTGAACCTTTGTCCTTAGCTTCCTTCTTGGGAGGTTTTTCCCTGTGGGTGGCATTCACAGGTTGGATTCATCAGCTCCTTCAGTCTTAACGATTGTGTGACACCTTGCATTGCCACACGCACTGCTGTCAGAAATTAATGATCAAAATGGATAATCACCTCCAGCATTTTGTATCTAGCCAGGGTAGCAGGAAATTATTGCTCAAAGGCATTCTTTTTAGCCATTGCTTGTCCACATAGTTGGGAATCAAATGTAAACATAGTAATTTCACATTGTTTAGTCTCCTACCTCCATTTATAGCTTAGTCTTTATTCTGTCCCACGTTTCATAGTATCTGTCCTTTAAGAGAAGGTAAACTTACCAGCTATTGGAGTAATACCTAGAGAATCCCAGTGAAGCTTTGGTATGTGTCACCTCCAAGTGCTGGTTAGCCAAGCGTGCTACGTAAGCCAGACTCACACTCCCGAGCGGAGTTTTCTGTCTTTCTCTGCCAGGAGATGTGTGGAGAACAGTTATTGGATGTGACATGAGACACAAATTTTACATGGCTTTGTTATCACTAAGGTAAAGAAGGAAAGGGCAGTCATGGTGGAAAGAAATGGTAGACATTTTCTGTCTTCATCTTCTTTGTCAATCACGTTCGAAGCATTCTGCTTTCCAGGTGAACGCCCCCCCCCCCGCCCCGAATCGGTTTTGGTCTTGAAGGGAAGAACAGTGGCAGAGGTAGCTTTGCATGATTGTTCCTCTACCTTTTTCTGTTTGCCGGATGCCTTTTCACATTTACTTCCCACCTTTCCTGCATGTCTCCAATCAAATTTTCTTTACTAAATATTCTGCCCTTTGAGCTGATAACATTTTCCATTGCAAATCCGCTTGGGGGCTATCGGCAGCACAGGTGTCTGGGCTCTAGGGGGCAGGGTGCTGTGATGGGGTTCCTGCTCCCAGAACAGCTGGCGGTGCGATCCTGCCCATCCTGATCTCTCGGAAGCAACTAGCTCAAGTCTTAGTCCAAAGAGGGAAAAGAAAACCCAATTGTAAGATACGGCCACAGGACTGTTGCACAGTCATTTTAATAGATGACAGAATCTCGTAAGGTTTTTGTCTTTCATTTCTAAGAAATTTTTTATGTTTCCTAAGTTTAGGATTTTTTAAACTTCTTTTTTATGTAAATCTCTTTTTCTTCTTCTTTCAAGGTTGCTGGTGTTGTCGGCCGTGCGGACCTCCTTGGGGCCCTGTTCTTTCTGTTGTCTTTCCTTGGCTACTGTAAAGCATTTAGAGAAAGTAAGCATGATGTCTGCCTTCTTAATTTTGAGATGGGAAATTATCGGTTTATATAATTTTATCATTTTGAGAGAACGTGGGCCAAAAGTTCTCTCTTCAGATACGTGTTTACTCCATTGCGTTTTTAATAATACAAAGTTCATACATTCGCATTCACACGGGAGCCTTCTAGGGTGGTGAAACCAAGAGTTCAGCTGTGATTGATTTTTGTCATTTTATTTGCACTAAAATTGCAGGGGAAAAACACTTTGGTTTATTCTTTATTGAAACCTCTCCGGGAGAAAAATAGAAAAAGTCTAAAATGAATGAATAGCTGTGGCTATGGACCTGAATTATGAAATTTTTGGTTTTGTCATTGGTATCAATACGAACAAAGAAAGTCCTTGTTGCTGGAGTTGAAATGGCTCATTGAGTGTGTGTGTTGGGGTGGGGGGGCGCGGAGGAATGGCTTGGGGCGGCACAGCAGGTGCATTGACTGAGACGCCACAGAATCCCCATATGACTCTGCTCAGTGTATGGATTCCAGTCACCCCCAAGTCAAGTTGGACCTTCCCAGTTGCTTTATCGTAGACACTGGATGTGATGAATTCAGCTTATGTACCTGGCATGCCTGCAAGCTCCAGCAAAAGTTCTACACTCAGTTTCTGGTACCTGGAGAAGTCAGAAGTGTATGGATTGTAGAACTCTCCTTGTATCTCACAGGCAATGATTTCTCTTTGCGGGGAGGGTACAAGAGGGAGGGTGAGTGGGTTGGTTTCCTCCGGAATGTTGGAGTGGAGCCTTTGAAGCAGAAGTGCACGTGGACCTTGGCCTGCTTGAGGCTTTTCCACAGAGTTTCTCAAAGCTCTGGTGTGGTCCAGGCTGCCAGGCCTTTCATATCATTGTCATATACTAATACTTGTACTTTGGTTTCTCCCGTGGATTTATCTCTTATTGATAATGAAGAGCAGACCTCTCATTCAGAATTTTGTGTGCTGGGGCTGGTGAAATGGAAATGTCAGGGTTACTAAATGAAGGGACCCAGGAGCCAAATCCAGCCTGCTACCCCTTCTCATGTGGCCCGCAAGCTAAGAATGAGTTTTTTCCAAGTACGCATTGAGCTATCTAATTTATCTAAACTATCTAATTTAATGGCTACTGCAGCAAATTTTAACAGTGATTTTTACATATTTTTTTACTTTTTTTCCATAATTAAACTTCCACAACACCTTGCAACCATGAGTATTCAAAAGAAATTTTTTAAAAAAATCACATTTTATAGATCTTAAACTCGTCTTCAGCATTTAGCTCAAAGGTCTCACTGTGCTCAAAAAATCGTTCTCCTGCAAAACTCATCAGCTGAAGGTTTCTATCCCGATAGTGAAAAGACGGTCTTGGCCGGCGCATGGTAATTCCTTTCTCATTTGGCTGAACGGCAGCCAGCGGAAGGCTCAGACTGGTGGGGGTGGGAGGAGGGACGCGAGGGCTAACTGTCCCCAGCGCGAGAAGGCACCTGAAGCTTGATGGGAGAGCGGAACTGGAGAGGCTTGAGGGAAGGGTCCAGGCTCTGTATCCGGTCAGAGTCCGTGCTGGAGGAACAGGAGGAGGAATGCTTGTCATGCTCGTGGCGCTGGTGCATCTTTTTATGAGCTTTCTTCATTTTCTTCCCCATTTTCTTGTCCATCACTTTCCTGGTCCTACCAGGCCATGTGCTGAGGGATTCACAGGGGGCATGCCCAGAGTAGGTGCTGGGTGAGGACCACGGGGCTGGTATCCTGGATACCCTAGTTGTCGCACCAGAGGAGGGGGCGCACCCTGGGTCAGGGGAGCCGGAGTCCCCTGGGGAGCCACTGGGAGAGTTGCAAAGAAGCCTGGAGAACAGGCGGGATTGGCAGGCGGTGGATGGGCAGGATGGGGGCCTCCGGGGATCGGGCCGTGGCTGCCCGGCCCGGGGATGCCGCACGTAACAGTGTTTCGGCTGCCTGCGCTTGACTCGTCCTCAGCTCTCTGCTTTTTATACTTTTAAATGGTTGGGAAATAAAAAACAATAATAACCTTTTGTGACATATAAAAAGTGACATGAAATTCAGATTCCAGTGTCCGTATATACAGTTTTATTGAAACAGGCACACCCATTTATTTTCATTTTGTCTGTGGCTGCTTCGGCCCTACAATGGCAGAGTTTCTCAGCGTCCCTACAGACCAGCTGGCCTCAAAGCCTGAGACACTTCCTGCCTGGTCCTTTGCAAAGTTTGCCCAGCTCTGAGACAGGTGATTCCCACGGTAGCTGTCACCGTCTGAGTGATTCCAAAACTTTTTTTAGTAATGATTAACAGGGGTTTCCAGCAGTTTTTATTTAGGAACATACATGACTTTGCTGTTAATATAATAGCTGCCATTTCTTGGCCGTCTACGGGCACATGTATATATACGTATATATATTTTTTTCTCATTTAATCACGTAACAATCTTTAAAGTAGGTGGAATTACTTTCCCATTTTTCCAGATGTTGCAGTAACTTTGTTGAGGGTCACATAGCTATTTATGGCAGAACTGGGTTCACACTGGAGTCTAACTCACTGGAGTCTAACTCACTTCAAAGCCAAGGCCAGCTGCCTCGTGCTCATCTGCTTCCCTGTACTCATTGGACCGATGAGGCAAAGTTTATCAAAACCATCATGAAAAATAACCGGGGGGGGGGGGGCGGTGCACCTGTGTGGCTCAGTTGGTTGGGCGTCCGACTCTTGATTTCGGCTCAGGTCATGATCCGAGGGTCGTGAGATGGAGCCCCCTGTCAGGCTCCACCCTCAGCCGGAGTTTGCTTGGAATTCTCTCTCTCTGTCTCCCTCTGCCCCTCCCCAAACCCCCTCCCCACATGCACTCTCTCTCCCTCTTAAATAATAAACAAACAAACAAACCAGGAGGCACATTCAATTCTGTTAAATTGTTAAAATATTAGGCATGATAATGGCATCACAGGTATGTTTTAAAAAGCAATCCTTTTCTTTTAGAAACACATGCTGAAATATTTATGGATGAAATGGTATAATGTCTGGGATTTACTTCAAAATAATCTGAGAGGAGGAAGGAAGCATGTTGTCAGATTAGCCAGAAGTCGGTAATTATTTAAGCTAAGTTAGGGGACATAAAAGTCACTATAGCCATATCCCCACTTTCGTATGTTTTTTGTTTTTTAGAATAGTTGGTTTTTTTTTTTAAAGGCCAGGTGAGTTATCAGATTAAGAATCAACAGATTTTGATGACATACTTTTTTAATCTTTAAAACATTGGGTTTATCTCAGACAACTAGACAATATACTCCTTAGAATTTTTTTCCTCCCAACATTACATGAAACAAGTGAATGGTTAATGACTTGATATTTTTGTTATGGAATTGGGAGGGAAAATTTAAAATCAAACTGTAATAATATAATTTAACAATTAAACATGAAAACCTCAAAATATTAGAATAGGCAACTAGAATAAATTTACAAAATTTTTGAGACAAAAGAATGCAGTTGATAAATAAGTAATAAGCCAGACAGTAACTGTGAACTCATTTCCCAATTTTTTAAAAAAGGTACCTTTTCTAAAATTTAAACAGTTGAAAGACTCTACTTCCCGCCCCCTCCCCCACTGCCTCCTCTCCAGCCCTTTGCCCACATGGGACCATCCCTGAGGCCTGGCGCTCTGCCTCTCCCCAGGTCTCTGTAGGTTTGGAAGACAACCATTTAGAAGGTTGAACGGCATCTCCTTCGTTTTATCTCCCTCCCTACGACTCCTAGGTGGTGTTCCTCCCCACGGTGAATGTTGGTGAGGCCACTTCACCACACTGTCTGCTCTCAGGATTCTGAAAGAGTCTCTAACACAGTCTGCCTTTCAAGAAGTGCCATCCTAAGGTGAAAATGCACAGGGACCAGATTCCTCTCTTGTGACTTTTTAATGTCCTGGATACCAGTGGGAGTTCCCTAGCAGACGCGAAAAGCAAAGCATTAGTTCTATTATTTAAACTCCAGTAGACTTTTCCCCCTTATTTTTATTGTGGTAGAATAGACATAACATACAAGTGACCATTTTAACCATTTTTCATGTACCAGTTGAGCACACTAAATACATTCCCCTTGTTTTGTAACCATCACCACTGTCCATGTCCAGAACTTGTTCATCCTGCAAAACTGAAACTCTGCATCCATTAAACAGTAACTCCCCATCCCCACCGTCCTTAGCCCCTGGCAACCACCATTCTGCTTTCTGTCCATGAATTTAACTGTTCTAGGTACCTCATGTAAGTGGAATCATACAACATTTGTCCTTTTGTGTCTGGCTTATTTCGCTGAGCGTAACATCCTCAAGGTTCTCTTTGCTGGAGCGCGTGTGTCAGAATTTCTTTCAAGGCTGAATAATTCCATTGTATGTATATACCACATCTCATTTGTCTGTTTATCTGTCAGTGGGCATTTGGGTTGTTTCTGCCTTTTGGCTCCTGTGAATAATGCTGCTTTGAACATTGGTGTACCCAATAGATTTCCTTTTAACCCTTACTTTTTTTCTACAAAAAGATTTAGGCAGGGTTGTAAACTCTTCCAGCACAGGCTGTGTTGTTTGGATGTTCTAGGTATTTATAGTTATATACCTTGAACATCCATGGAGAAACTGTCCATAGTTTGGGGTGGGTTGGGGCGGACCTGTGAGATTTTTCACTCACGGTCCCTCCTCCATCCCATCCTGTACAGGCTGAACGTGGGGCAGATTGTCTTGGAGCATCTGTTCTCGGAGCATCTGTTCTCTCAAACCGACGGCTCTGCTAAGACACAGCCATAGAGTGACCCCAGTGGCCCCAGACTGTACCAGGCTCACTCAGAACTTGGTTATACCCAACCACTCTGCACCCCCTTTTGTTACCATTATTTTATCATACTGAGATAAAACCACCAGTTTTCTTGTGACTCACCGTGTTTCTGATACAGCAGAGAGGTTGGGAACAGCTGAATAGAACAGCTTCCAGTACGGAGAATATTGGTGGTAACTTTTCTTCCTGAGACTGAAAGCTAACTTAACAATAAGCCATGTCCAGCTCTTCCTGGGGTTGAGACCTCCCTATCATGATCATAAAATTCCTGAGGACACATGGCGCCAGGGATCTGGTGGGGGAGCGGGGGGAGAGGGGAGGAGTGCACCTGCCCCAGCCTCAAAGCACATCATGTGGCTTTTCCATAAGACTGGATCCCAATGGGAGTGGGAGAGGGAGAGGGGACCCATTTACTACTCACTCCCTTGCTCATTTCAGACGTTGGTACTTCATGTTCTTCAGTTGGCAAATCTGAATTTGCAATTACAGAAGATATAATTTATCAGTCGTATTTTTCCTAAAGAAAATTAAAAATTAAATCTGTTGGCCTTTCCCGAAGACAAAGACGACTCTAAAGTTTCATGAAGAATCATTTTATTAATTTCAACATATCCCTGCCTTAAAGAATCTATTCCTTATTCTGAGTGCATGTCAAAGACGTCAGAAGTGTTTTTTGAAGAAAATCTAAATGTTGATAAATTTAACATGTGGGACACAAAATTTAAGAGATAGACTAAAACTTCTCACTACTTCTAAAGATTACTTCGGTGAAATAATGAAAAAACTATCAGGAGACTAAAAGTTCTTCTGTCAAGTGAACTGATTTATTAGCCTCCTTTAATGTGGAGTATTCTCACAGAACGGAACAAAACTAAAGACATCTTATATTCTTTTCTTAGTTCCTTTAGCATTGATCATTTTTTTTAAGATTATTTATATGTTTGAGGGGTACCTGGGTGGCTCAGTCATTAAGCATCTGCCTGCTTGTGTTCCCTCTCTCACTGTCTCTCTCTCTGTCAAATAAATAAATTTAAAACAAAAGATTATTTGTACGTTTGAGAGAGAGAGTGCACAAGCAGTAGCAGAGGGAGAGGGAGAAGCAGGCTCCCCGCTGAGCAGGGAGCCCGATGCGGGGCTCGATCCCAGGACCCTGGGATCATGACCTGAGCCGAAGGCAGACGCTTAACAGACTGAGCCACCCAGGTGCACGTAATACTGACCTTTTTATTTCACAGTGTACATATTTTGATATATGCATCTGTTTTGAATTCACTTTAAATTACAAAATTATTTCCGAGAGCCATCTTTACAGAAGATACATTTTTTAATAAAGCCTTTGGAAACTGATACCAAAGGTAAAAGTGCTCTCATGTGTGATGACTTTTCAACAAATACATTGATTCTTGAGAAACGTGCAGTATACTCCAGCCCTAACGGAACTGTGTTAACTGTAGTAGCGATAATGACCTTTCTTTTTTGGTCGTAGCATTCTTTTGACATTTATAGATTTGCTTTAAAATGGGAAAGAGATTGTTGGGCCTTTAATGTGATGTGTGTAAATGTTTTCCAGAAAGTTAACCAGGAAATATTTAATGTTTGCACACAGATAGCAGTGGTAGATGTGGCTTCTACGGAGAGCCTTTTAAGAATATGAATAGACTGGGGCGCCTGGGTGGCTCAGTCGTTAAGCGTCTGCCTTCGGCTCAGGTCATGATCCCGGGGTCCTGGGATCGAGCCCCGCATCGGGCTCCCTGCTCGGCGGGAGGCCTGCTTCTCCCTCTCCCACTCCCCCTGCTTGTGTTCCCTCTCTCACTGTGTCTCTCTCTGTCAAAGAAATCAATAAAAATCTTTAAAAAAAAATATGAATAGATTTTCATTAGGTTGAAGTTACTTAGAACAGAAGACAAATGGACCAATTAGGAGGTCTTTGAAGAAGTGTTGACCTCTTGTCTACAGCACCCCGTCACACACAGACACCTTCCCAGGATCTGTTTTCTTGTTCACTTGAACCTCCCTTCAGGAAAAGGAAAGAGTAGATTAAAATGAAGCCTGTGGCCCTAATTCCAGACTGGAATGGTCTTTTACAGTCCCTGTCAGCTTATTCAGCCATTGGAAAATGTAAAGCTAGGAGGTTGCCCCTCTCCGTGCATCCAGCCTCAGGGTCTTGACCCTGAAAGTTATTATTGGCTGTGGTCTTTTGTGTCCTTTCTGTCCTCTGATTGTATCCACCTGCCCAGGTAGGCTTTGAGTTACAGATCATGATCATATTTTTTTCTTGTGAGTTTAAAGTAGGTGGTTGAAAACATCCATCCCTCAGTCTGCACTCTCCATCATTCTGAGTTGGTTTTCACTGCTCTTTTCAGTTCCCATGTATTGTTTTCACATCACAGAGTATGGAGGGCATGATTGAATTCTGCCTCCCGAGTTCCTTGCAGGTCTGGATGCACAGAGCAACCTGGATTTGAAAGAGAAAGGCTTACACTTGGTTATTAGCTTACTGGGGGGAAGCCCCATGTCTGAAACAGACAGCAGTTCTATGATCCCCCCCCCCCGCCCCAACGGCTCTGTGCCCTGAGCAGATACCCCGCCCTGCGCCCCCCCCCCGGCCCCCCTCACATCAGACAGCCCCCTTTGCTCTGCCAGCCACCCCTCCCCTCCTATCTCTCAAATGCCCCTTTGTTTCATTATCCACACCACGACCACCCCCCCCAGGACTGGTGCCCATGAAGTTTGCTAGTTTCTGTTGACAGAGGCACTATGGTTTCAGCCACTTTTCTGTGTTTCAGATTTTCCATACTCCTTTTTAACATACTAAGAATAGAAACTAATTCTTTGTTTATGGAGAACAACTCTCTGGAATAATCCTTACACATCATGTTAAGGTTCAACTTCATACCTATGGTGGCTAAGAGTCTTTTTAAAGAGGGGCAAGACTCATATACTAATAATAGCTGTGCAGAGAAGAAGCAGTCTGAACAGGGGCTTCTGGGGAGCTCAGTCGTTGGGCATCTGCCTTCGGCTCAGGTCATGGTCCCAGGGTCCTGGGATCGAGGCCCGCATCGGGCTCCCTGCTCGGCGGGAAGCCTGCTTCTCCCTCTCCCACTCCCCCTGCTTGTGTTCCCTCTCTCGCTGTGTCTCTCTCTGTCAAATAAATAAATAAAATCTTTAAAAAAAAAAAAAAGAACACTCTATGCAAAAGTAATTCTTGTAAGGCATCCATGGTAACACTTTTTCTGATTCTATTCTAAACTAGCATAGAGGCTTAATAATTTTGGTCGTCCATTCTTTCACCAATAATCAAACATTAAGGGTGTCCTTTGTACCAGCTCCTGTGTCCTGTGTTGGGGATACAAAAACTAGAAGGTCACAGTCTGTGCCTCAGAGGGCTTACAGTCTAGTATATTTTGATTAAAATAAAGCTGTCAGTATTCACAATGCTCAAGGAGTAGAATGTTCTGGTTTTCCATACTTCCTTGTTAGCTCTTTCCTTCCTGTACGCAACTTGCCCTGGGCACTCAGTAAGTAGTTCCTTCTTGTCATAGTGCATTTAGGCAGCATTGATGACTATGGCCTCTGTACTGTTAATTTCTTTTTTTGTTTGTTTCCCTTGGAATGTGCATCTCCTTTTTTTTCTTTGAGATATAATTGACCTATCACGTTTTATTAGTTTTATGTATACAAAACAACGATTCAATATTTGCATATATTGTGAATCAATCACCATGACAAGTGTAGTTAGCATCCATCACCACATGTCGTTACACATTTGTTTTCTTGTGATGAGAACTTTTGAGACCGACTCTCTTAGCAACTTTCAAATATGCAACGCAGTGTTGTTAACTCTAGTCACCATCCTGTACATTCCATCCCCAGGGTTTGTAACGGCATTTTTATCTTTTGGCTGTGCACCTTCACCCTCCTCTGGCGACCACCAGTCTATTGTATCTGAGTTTGGTTTTTAATTCTACATCTGAGTGAGATCATGCAGTATTTGGGTTTTTTTTAAAGATTTTATTTATTTATTTGAGAGAGTAAGAATGAGAGAGAGAGAGAGCATGAGAGGGGGGAGGGTCCGAGGGAGAAGCAGACTCCCCGCTGAGCAGGGAGCCCGATGCGGGACTCGATCCCGGGACTCCAGGATCATGACCTGAGCCGAAGGCAGTTGCTTAACCAACTGAGCCACCCAGGCGCCCAGATCATGCAGTATTTGTTTTTCTCTGACTTATTTTACTTAGCATAATGCCCTCAAGGTCCAAACATGTCACAAATGGAAGGATTTCCTTCTTTTTTATGTCTGAGTAATATTCCATTCTGTTTATGCTGTGCATATATACATATATGTACACACAGTATGTATTTTATATATATACTGTATGTCTTGTATGTAATATACTGTAGTATTATATACTATAGTGTAATATGTTATACTATGTTACAGTATTACATCGTATATAGTAATATACCATAGTATATAGTAATATGCCACAATATTCCATAGTATTATAGTATATATGCTGTATATTTTATAGTATGTGTAACATATAGTATTTTATAGAGAGAGAGAACGTATGTATATATAAACATGTATGTATATATGTATATAAAACAATTGTATATATGTATGTGTATAAGACAATTTTTCTTTATTCCATTCATCCGCCAGTGGACACAGGTTTTTTTCATGTGTTGGCTGTTTTAAATAATGTAGTGAACATGAGGGTGCAATATCTTTTTGAGATAGTGAGTTCATTTCCATTGGTAAATACCCAGAATTGGAATTGCTGGATCATATGGTAGTTTTGTTTATGCGGCTAATTTTTCTTTCATCTCTGTTAAATTTCCTTCAGTCCAACAGAGCAGAGCGGTTGATACTAATGGACATTCAGGTGTATATTTTTTTCATTTGGACTTTGAGATATATTAATAGTCACTCATTTTTTGTTTTCCCCTGTCTCGTCAGTGTGGATTGTACAAACAGCCGAGGAATAAACGCATGCGGTAAACACATTGTCATGGCGATGGCGAGTCCTTGTGCCAGGCCCTCATGTTATCCGCATGTTTGTAAGTGTTCCACTGAGAATCAGAGCTCCATTGTGGTAGAAGTTCAGTCCAGTATTTATTGGATGCAAATAATAATGCTATTTATTGTTTAAACTTAAGGTTTAAAAGTGACCTGGTCTTTGTTCTTTTGGGATCTGAACATAAATTCAAAGAAAGGCCTAGCATCAGGTACATGGAAACTTGTAGTTCAAGAAAGGTTTTTAATATATTTTATAAGGGAACAAAACATTGAGTACTCTGAAATTAGTGGTTTTAACTAGTTAAAAAGCTCTTTCAAAGGATACATTTCTTTTTGATAACCTCATTAGCTTTCTTTATAGATGCAGTGTCTGTAGGATAAAGCTTAGGACAATTTTTAACTGCCAGAGTTTATTTAACAAGCAATTCTGTGCTAACCTCTAGAATCCTTGCATTTTCTGAAAATAAAAAAAAAAGTACTCATATAACATTTCTGTCTGCTTTTTTTTTTTTTTTTTTTTGTGGTGTGGTGCTTAGAATATCTCCATGCAGATCTTTTGCAAGAGAATCCTTTTTAAAAAAGTAAATGTCCTTATGAGGGAAACCATACCTTTTTTTTTTTTAAGATTTTATTTATTCATTTGAGAGACAGAGTGAGCTAGAGAGAGAGAGAGAGCACAAGAGCAGGGGCAGAGGGAGAGGGAGAAGCAGGCTCCCCTGTTTAACAGGGAGCCCGATGTGGGGCTCGATCCCAGGACCCTGGGATCATGACCCAAGCTGAAGGCAGATGCTTAACTGAGCCACCCAGGTGCCCCAGAAAACCATACTTTTTCTTCAAAAAAGAAAAACATCGTCGATAAAGTTGACGGTGCACTGGTCATCATTTCTGCATGCCCGAAACAAAAAGTGTTATTCTTATGATGAGACATCTTGTCAACATTGACATCTCCTTTAAAGCCTAGTATTTTCAATTGAAAACAGATAATCTCTCTGCACAGTAAACATGGTAGACTAGCCAAAACAATTTCTCTCTCTCTTTTTTAAGATTGTATTTATTTATTTATTTATTTATTTGAGAGATTGAGACAGAGAGGGAGACAGGGAGCATGAGCAGGGAGGAGAGGGAGAAGCAGGCTCCATCCCAGGACCCCGGGATCATGACCTGAGCTGAAAGCAGACGCTTGACCAACTGAGCCACCCAGGCGCTCCACAATTTCTCTTTTAAACAAATAACTTAAAATACTTGTTTCATGGGAGTGAGGACTAACAAGAGAAATTTATAAATAATTTTTTTAATCTTTCTTTTAAAAGCTTTTATCTATTTATTTGACAGACAGAGACACAGCGAGAGCAGAAACACAAGCAGGGGGAGTGGGAGAGGGAGAAGCAGGCTTCCTGCTGAGCAGGGACCCCCCCCCCCATGCGGGGCTCGATCCCAGGACCCTGGGACCATGACCTGAGCCAAAGGCAGAAGCTTAACGACTGAGCCACCCAGGCACCTCGTAATAAGAGAAATTTAATTAGTTCATTTATGGTGGGCAGGAGAGAACCTTTTTAAGAGGGGAACGAATTTGCTACATACCAAGAACAACCATTTGAAATTCTAAGCTATTACAAAAGACAAGGTCCCAAGTATTAGTTGTGCAAGTCCTTAAACTGCTGTATTGCTGTCCTTATGGTAGTTCAGGCAGTTAAATAAAGTAGGATAACTCTGACTTTTGGGGCATCGTGTCCTCACATTTTCATTCTGATTTAAGACATCTGTTTTTCTTTGACTTAGAATCATGCAGCTCTAAAAAAAATAAAATAAAATAATAACAGGTGACTGTGTAACTCCCATAGCCTAGGACTCTTGCTTCTAGATTTGGGGTCCTTGCCGACTGAATTCTGACGGTGGTATTCACGTGTATTTTCATTTCTCTGCCTTCGTGTTTCTCTGGTTCCTGCATTGCTTGATTTCCCCCCAGACGGGCTGGTGTTTGAGAACGGCCACGTCTGACATCTTTCGTTCGGCAGGGGTAAGCACGGCCTGGCTGGCCCCGACTTTTGGAACAGGAGCCTGCTGCTCCTTGTGTCGCGCTGGCAGAGGGAGTCGGGGCCACCTGTCGGGGTGGCGTGGTTCCCACACACAACACGGCGTGCCAGTTTCGAGGCAGTAGGGATGCCAGGCATTGAGCGGTGAACAGGGTAGCTCGTACAATGTCATGCTTTTTCTGAAAGAAGATCTTCCCCCCACCCCAGAAAGTAGTGCCAAATCCAAGGCACACGCTTCATTAAATTGATTACATCTGTTGGCACTTGTGGGTGTTAGCACTGACAAGTGTGTTTCTGTTCGTGCATTTTGGGGTGGGGTTTTTTTCCCCCCTCTGCTCCCTCCACAACATTAGCCTTTGCCTCCATTTATCTACGTGGTTGTATTGTCTTAGATGCTGCAGGGATATAGTGAAACAGGGAAAACATTTTCTAAGCCAGTTTATTAAGTTCTGGATCATAAACTGTTGATGTTTGCTAACGCTGCATAATTATCCTGGAGCAGGCGGTCTTCCGTGATGAGAGATGTCACATGGTGTAAGAATGGTTCTTTTCTTCTTCCCCTGGGTCACTGGTGATTACAATTTAGCAGACTGGATGCAGATGAGACAGAGAACTCTGGGTACATGCAACATCCCGAGATGCTTGTGGGTAGCTGCATCCCAGTTAGAATTCCCTACTTGGGGAAGGTTTTTTTGAATAAAAATATTCATAAGTGCAACTGCACTGGAGGTGACATCTGGCTCTCAGGATTTATTGTTACTGTTTCTAACAGCTCTAAATTTAAAATTAACAATTTTTGCTGTACCTTTTTATTATTCCTTATGTAATTTTACAAAATTTAATTCCAGTGTAATTGACATACAGTGTTATATTAGGGTTATGTCATTTTTAAAAAATTTTTTTTAAAAGATTTTTTTCATCTCACAATGGAGATTTTTCCCATCGTGAGGAGATTTCAAGACATTAATGTCAAATGAAAAGATGTGACTTCTGGCTGTATTTGTTCACATGGAGCACATTATTAACTTTTTGGTATATAAATTACATATCATAATTGCATAAGAAATATGGTAATATAATAAGACTTCTGGTAGACATAGAAATGAAACTTGATTCCTCAAATCTTTGTTGAGTGCCAGCTGTATCACAGGTAGCCTATCATTATCTGTTTCAGCTGTACTATTAAAATGTCCAAACTTGGAGATAAAAGAATGGCTTGCATTGGTTACTAAATAAGAGTGTACTCACAAAAATGCAAAGTTCAAATTCATCTAGATATGCTATATCTTGGCAACTATTAACATTGGTCACCTTGACAAATCAAGACTCAAAAAAAATTTTAATCTGGAGAATTACACAGGTAAAAACCATGCTAGCGCAGGTCATATTACCAGAAGTCTACTAGACTGGGCTCAGAACCAGTTTCCCCATTGAGTACTTAATTTTTATGAGGCCTTTCTTGACCAGCCCTGTACCGGAAATACTCTCAGTGCTGTGTACATTGGCCTTTGTTTATCATGCACATGCATACCACAATTTGTAAAGAGAACCCCTTTGATTTATATGTAATTATTGAAAAACATTAGTTAAATTAAGCTTTCCTGTTTGAATTTTGGAAAAAGTGAAGTGTTTGTGCGTGTCTAATCTTACGACTCCCAATAATGTCAAGTGGCTAATCTGGTAGGAGTTGCAGGAGAAAGAGATTTAAACAGGCAAACTCACTTCATATTTTCTGAGTTTTCGAAGGCAGACTTGGAATACAAACAAAGCCACGTGCAGATCATTTCATCTGTGAACTGGGTCTCTGAGTACATGGTATAGACACTAAGAAAAACAGCATGAGCCATGCATGTAATTTTTTTTTTTAGATTTTTATTTATTTATTTGACAGAGAGAGACACAGCGAGAGAGGGAGCCCAAACAGGGGGAGCAGGAGAGGGAGAAGCAGGCTTCCCACTGAGCAGGGAGCCCTATGTGGGGCTCGATCCCAGGACCCTGGGACCATGACCCAAGCCAAAGGCAGATGCACAACGACTGAGCCACCCAGGCGCCCCCATGCGCATAATTTTTAAATAGCTAGTAGCCACATTATAAAAAGACACAGGTTAGATGAATTTTAACTACACTTTTAGCCAAATATACCAAAAATATAATTTCAATACGTAATAATCAGTATAAAAATTATGAAATATTTTATATTCCTTTTTTTAATACTGAGTCTTCCAAATCAGGTATGTATTTTATACTTACATCTCACTAGGGACTAGATAGATTTCAGGTGCTCATCAGCTAGAACGCCTACTCCTCTGGACAGTGGCGGTCTCGAATTCAGTTTTCTGAATGTGAGGCCATCACTGGGTTTTGTAACTGACGACTGAAATTTTGCCTTTGATCAGAAATTGCCACTGTTGAGAAGTGGCATAATACTTAATCATCACTGTCACTGAAGAAATTTCTTCAGCAAAGAAACATTCGCTCTCACACGTCTTTTACCAGACATGTCTGCACAAAATCAAAAGCATAAGAGATAATTACAGAGTGGTACTCTTCCCAAAGAATCATGATAGAGGATTTGAGAGGTGTGGGGTGTCCAGGTCCCTTGCTGAAATTTGGGGTTTGAGAAGTGTGATAAAATTATGGGGTGAGCTTAGGGAGAAGATTATCAGTAAATCTGAAAGCTGTGTTTTCTATATAAGTTATTTTTCTGTATTCAGTGAAATCTCTGATTTAGCCATCTAAGGAGAAAACCATTTTAAATTCCAGACAAGTGGAACATGAGACCATCACTTCCACATCTCTGTACTAATTTAACTTTGTGTTAATTGAGTGCTTCAAGAGCCATCCTTTGGGTGTTTTAATGGAGGACCTGGGGATTTTTTTTCCTATCCAAAGCCACTGGTCCATGGTGGGGGGAAATTCATCCAGGTTACACAGTCAAGTAAAATACAAGCTAATTCAGTTTTTCTAGGAGGGAATGTAAAATGATCAAGGGACCTTCTTCCTTAAATTTTTTTTTTTTTAGAGTAAGTTCTTTACCCAGTGTCGGGCTTGAACTCACAACCCCGAGATCAAGAGTTGCATGCTCTACGACTGAGCCAGGCAGGCGCCCCCAAGGGACCTTCTTTACATGTTAAGAACAGGGAGCATTATACTGGGAAGTCCTGTTATGTTTCATGAAGAGTTCCAAGCACAGATTGTGGGAGTCAGGAAGCTTAGAAAAACCCAATCCAGGCTTTGGGGAGAGGTCTATCTGGTTCCTAGTGAACCACCACACCTAATGCTTCATGGACGTGGAAGGGGCAGGCAGAGGCAGGGGCCCACAGCACATCTCCCACTCCGGCCTGGAGTAGATCCTGTTGTGAGGGGCCTCCCTAAGGGACATGGGAGCCAGGCTGGGGGTCATTTACTCCCTTTATCTGTGGAGGAGACCCCTCCTGGTAGTACATGAGTTCATTTATAATTAAAGGTACCTATTTATGAGTGCTGTGAATTGTGCAAGACAGTTGAATCACAGATCTGTACCTCTGAAACAAATAATACATTATATGTTAAAAAAAAAAAAAGGCAGAAGAAGATGGCAGGAGGGGAAGAATGAAGGGGGGTAAATCGGAGGGGGAGATGAACCATGAGAGACTACGGACTCTGAAAAACAAACTGAGGGTTCTAGAGGGGAGGGGGTGGGGGAATGGGTTAGCCTGGTGATGGGTATTAAAGAGGGCACATACTGCATGGAGCACTGGGTGTTATACGCAAACAGTGAATCATGGAACACTACATCAAAAACTAATGATGTAATGTATGGTGATTAACATAACATAAAAAAAAAAATCTAAAAAAAAGAAGGTGCCTATTTACCTACCAGCTGCTAATATGAGAAAATCCTGAGAGTGGTTTGATACAGACTCAGGAAGACGTGTGATGGGAGAAACGCTCAATGGACCATACGTCCACCAGCATGGAGAGGACAAGCCTTAAGGGTGGCATCTGCCATCCATCTCCATCACGTGTCAGAAGGCACGGTGCATTGTGAGCTGTGGTCACCTCCATTCAGCCAGCTGGACCCCTGGGCTGTGCAGCGAAACTTGCGAAGCCTTTCCTAAAATCATCATTCAAAAGGAGCTAACCAGGGTGTTAGCTTTAGGGTTGTTTTGGCCATGATTTTATGTAAATGCTTTGGTGTCTAGGATGGCATCTGCTTTGATGCCGTTTGCTGATGATCACTAGCAAATCCCCCCCAAAAATTGTAAGTTCTCATAAATATGTAAACACTCAAATACACTCATTAGTTTAAGGGGGTTGGTTCTTTTGGCTCGTAATTGTATTCTTTCAGTTTCACATCTGTGGAATGTCATTAATTTCTGCAAGTGAAATGACCCTTCGCTGGCTTGATGAGACTCCTGTATACTCCTCTAGAATGGTTTTTGGTAATGAGAAGTTGGCTTCCAGGCACGATGCCTCCTGAACGATTGGAAAGGTGCTAGAGGAGAGCAGAGCAAAGACCTGACATCGAGGGAGGCAGGTGTGGGCTCACCCTAAGAAAAAATATTCCAACAACCCACAGTTTCCAACCGAAATGGGCTCTTGCAGAAAGTTAATCCCCATCCCTGAAGGTCTTGAAGTCAAGGCCATGTGGCCCCTGCTGGAAGCATCTTGGAAAGGATGCCAACACTTCCAACACTTTCATCACTTGCGCAAGGGAGATGATCTGCACAACCTCTAAGAGGCACTGCTACTATTCCTGCGTGGTGACCCTACCGTTTGTTGACTTATGGCCCCTCTCTGGCGGACAGTGGACGGCAGTTTTATTCACCAACCACGTGTTGCCTTTCCAGACTTTTCAGTCGGGTGTCATGGATTCCAACAACAGAAGCCTGAGGTGCTCCTACGAGCCACACATGGCCCCAGGGATGTGGCTGGGAGCAAGCTTCCTCTCTAGGGTGATGCTCTCCAACCTTTCGAGAGCATCAGAAGCACCTGGAAGCCTGGTTAAAAGGCCAGATGCTGGGCTCCACCCTCGTGTTTCTGATTGCACAGGTGTGGGTGGGGCCTGAGACTCTGCATGATTAACAGGATCCAAGGGCAGGTGCACAGAGCACCCATTGTCGGTACCGCTGGTTCCGGGGCAGTGGTCCCAACTGCAGGTGATTTCTATCCCCCGCCTCCCAGGGACATTCAGCAAAGCCTGTGACATTTTTGGTTGTCACCACAGGGCTGGGAGTACTGCTAGCATCTAAGGGCTAGAAGCTAGAGATGCTGCCGAACATGCACGTAGTTTAAAAGAAAAATGTAAAGGATACGTGAAAGGCTATACAGTACAAACTAAGACTTTCTCCCTCCACTGCCCAAAATTTTCTTCTTAGAACTGTTCAGAAACTACTGTGGTTGGTTTCTGGTATGCTTTCCAGATAATGATTTGCATTTACAAGAATGTTTATGTAATTTTCAACACAAATGGCCAGGTAGTTCACTTTTCCCCTCTCCAATATACCAGTAGGTAGGTATGTTGGTCCCATTTTATAGATGAGGTCATTGAGACTGTGAGTGTAAGTCATTTGCTCAGGGTCACGTAGTAAATGGCAGAGCTAGAATGTGGAACTCAGTTTTCATCAGAACTGAACCAAGGTGCATAGGCAGCCCAGGCAAGCTAACGGTTTGGCTCTCCAAGCAGGTGCACTTTGCCCTATTTCAAACTGATGTCTTTTTTAAATGTTTGTTTACTGTCCGTGTGGATGAGGAGGTGAGGGCCTACCAAAGGAAGAACAGAGATGAGCACCACATGTGGTCTTTCCTCTCCTTTCAAGCAGTTCAGCTCTGGCCCACAAAGTGCAAATACCTCCCACATAACAGTATGGAGCCCAACCCTCACTTTCGATAAGGCAGTTCAGGGACTTTTGGTGATGACTCAAACTCAGTCTCACCCCAGGCTTCATACTACAGAGTTCACATCCGTAGGGATGTTTTGGCTTGAGTCCCCATGCAGGTCGGCTGTGCAGCCTGGCCTGCGCCTTTCCTTGGACTCCTCTGCAGACGGTCATCGGGTTTCTCGGGGCCGCTCGGCCAATGCCATCCCCCCTGTGCCGGGAACAGCAGTCACTGCCAGGGTCAGCCTGTGACCAGATGCAGTGCTTACACTTGCAGGGGCAATTCTCAGCACTGCTTGTGAGAATGGCCTCTTAAGTGCCTGGCAGGTTGGGACGAAGGAACTTGCCCCCTTGCGAGCCTGCCGTGAGATAGCTCTGTGCCCAGAGCTTCACTGAAATGCCTCCCAAAGGCTCTGGGCACCTGCCAGGGTCTGCCTTGAGAGTGGATGTGTATATCATTCAGAGGATGCTGTCTAACCAGAAATGCAGAACGTAATACACTTGCCCACAGAGAAATGCTATCAGGAGACCAAACTCTTTTTAAACTGTGGCTCTTTTAAGGTGCATGCTTAGAATTGTAGTTCCTGGTGCTAAGAAGCCTGAGCTGTATCGTATGGCTTTTATGTTTGTCATTTCTCTTAATCAGCAGGTAACAAGGAGGGAACACATTCTACGTTCTGGGTGTTGCTGAGTATCCTTCTGGGAGCAGTGGCCATGCTGTGCAAAGAGCAAGGGATCACCGTGCTGGTAAGACCCGAGATGCAATCAGGCCTCCCCTTTCTTCCCCTGTGGTAGAGACATCCTGGGCTGGCCCGGCCTCTATTTCCCAGGCCCATTGCAAGCCTGTCATAGACCCTTCCACCAGTGACTTGTGCTCTCAGTACATCTGATGCTGCATGGAAATGGGTTGTCTCAGTTGATGATCTTTAGCAAGCAGTGGGAAATGGAAAGTGGGAAGTTCATATGTGGAATATAAGAAATCATGCAGAGGATCATAGGGGAAGGGAGGGAGAACCGAATGGGAAGAAATCAGAGAGGGAGACAGACCACAACAGACTCTTGACTCTGGGAAGCAGACTGAGGGTTGCAGAAGGGAGGTGGGTGGGGGATGGGGCAACCAGGTGTTGGGTATTAAAGAGGGCACGCGATGTGATGAGCACTGGGTGTTATACGCAACTGGATTATTGAACACTACCTCTGAAACTAATGCTATCCTATACGTTGGCTGATTGAATTAAAAAAAAACAAAACAGTGATTAGCTCCTGGGGCGCCTGGGTGGCTCAGTCATTTAAGTGTCGAACTCTTGGTTTTGGTACAGGTCGTGATCTCAGGGTGATAAGATGGAGCCCCGTGTTGGGCTCTGAGCTCAGTGAGGAATCTCCTTGAGATTCTTTCTCCCTCTCCCTCCGTTCCTCTCACTTGTGTGCTCTCGCTCTCTCTCTCTCTCTTTCTCCCATAAATAAATCTTAAAAAAAAAAAAAAGGCAGTGATTAGCTCTCATGGAGAGGTGCTGTAGAAAAAGAGGAAAGAACAATTTAAGTTTTCTGGGGTGCCCTCCTGTTTCAGCAGTTCTAAATACAACAGTGGGCTGACCCCATCCATGCTTCTGGTCCTGGTTAGAGAAGAATTGAGTGTATGTTGTGCTCAGCTTCGACTGGAAATAATCAAAAAGGAAAGGAGGAGCCTCTGGAGAGTACAGATGTATACCTCCTATGTCTGATCAGAATTGAAGCCCCAGGGAGGGAGAGGCATTGAAATCCACTTTCCTTTTTTTCTTTCTAGCCAATTTTATGCTTGACTTTATTAGAGGAAAATTTAGAAATTAGGGCTGTTGATTAGGGGTAGAGAAATGGAAAACAAAGACATGGGATTTGAATGGCCCATACAGGAATAGCTTGGGAAAGAAAGAGCAGATAAAGCTCTATGGGGTTTGATGTAACTCAAAGCAAAGATCCATGGCTTTATCAGGCTCAGTCTATAAGATTAAGATTAGATAGCTAAAAATGGCATAGAAAGAATTATTGTGCAAAGATACTTGAAGTTCCTGAGTTGTTTTGTTTTTTTTTTTAAGTTTGTTCTAAGCCAATGTTTCTCACTCTTGGCATTATTGACATTTGGGGCTAGATCATTCTTTCTTATGGGAGGGCTGTCCTATGCATCGTAGCATGTTAAGCAACATCCCTGGCCTCTACCCTCCAAATGCCAATAGGACTCCCTTGGTTGTGACAACTTAAAATGTCTCTAGACATTGTCAAGCATCCCCCAGGTGGCAAAACCATCCACTGCTCTAAACCCTTGCTTCTCAAAGACCAGCAGCATCAACACCATCTGGGAGCTTATTGGAAATTTAGGATCTCCAACCCCACCCCAGGCCTCCTGGATCAAAATCTCCATTTAACAAGGTCCAAGGTGGCTCCCGTTAATGTTTGAAAAGTGCTAAAGAACTAGGTTGAATTTATGTAACTAAAGATACGGTAAAATTTAGCTATTTCCAAAAATATGATTAGAATGTGGACATTTTGATGATGCATTTAAATGGGAAGTTGGAGAGTGCCAAACAGAAGTGATGACAAGATCCCCTCATGCCTTGGTGGCTGTCTTATAGCTCATGGGGAGAAAAACAAATGGTATAAGACAGCAGCGGCTCAACAGGGAGCTTCTGCCTTCTAAAAAATGGTTTACACCCAGGCAGAAATGGTCTGCTGTGACCCAGTAAAATCCTGTATCGCCTGAGTGGAGGATATCAGAATTCTTTGACATGATTAACCCAGCACTGGCCTGTGTATTGGATAATTAATGGCTTCCAGCATTTATGGGAGAGGGTTAAGTAGGGATATCATCCTTGCTCTGGAAGCCACCAATTACCACTGGCTTCTGATGATTTATGATCTTTTTCACCACAAAGCCTCATATTAAAAAGGCCAGGGTCATTTAGGGGGAACTTTAACCATATACGCCATATGCATTGTGACCACCTTATCTGGATGGGGCAGGGAGTTCCACGAGATGACGTTGCCTGCGGCGAGAGAAGGGAATCCAAGGCTCATCAAGCTGCCATCTTGGGAGTGTAGTTTCCAAAGTTGACCCAGTTTGGAACCCATCCAGCTGCGAGGTGACACCAAGAGGCGGGGAGTGCCCAGGTTATAACCAAACCTCCAAAATGGTGCATCATCACTTCTACCCATGTTCTGGAGGCTGGAACTCAGTCACATGACCACTTGTAACTGCAGGACTGGCTGGGAAGCGTGTTCTGGCTGTGTGCCCAGCAAGAACTGAAAACCCAGCAGACGGGCTAGGAGTCCGAACCTGAGAGATCTCCGAAGCCCTCTCAGAGATTATTTTGTATGCCGTGCCCCTGATATTACTGCACTTGCTGAAATCAGCACGCACTTGGTGTTCTGGGGTGCGATTAATTACGTGGCTGGGTTGTTGAGTTTGATGGCTGCCTTTCTCTTCTGAGGCATAATTACGGTGCAGGTAACCCTTCTGTCACATCAACTAAGAGACTGTTTTATAGTAAAGGAAAAACAAGGGAAGAGGGACCTCTGCAGACCTTCTCCTGGGAACCCCAAATGTCCAGCCATCCTGAATCTTTAAATACTCTTCTAGGCAGACTATGAAATTATGACCAAGAGGGATTTGCTAGATAATAAATTTGAGATATTACCATGAGCTGATTTTATAGGAACAATAGTGGGGTGTCTGTTTTAGAGATGAAGACTCCTTCCGTGATTATCTTATCCACGGCAGTTCTTGCCGAGAGTCAGTAATAAAATGGTGAAGTATAATTGCTGCCTAATCAGAGCGAGGCTTTCCCGTTACTGATTGCCTTGCTTTGCTTCCTCAGGGTTTGAATGCAGTCTTTGACATCTTGGTGATAGGCAAATTAAATGTTCTGGAAATGGTCCAGAAGGTACTACATAAAGACAAATCATTAGAGGTGAGTATAGACTTTTGTCTCTAGCCCAGACCTGGAAAATGTCAAGTACCAGCTGATTTGAAATGCCATTTTCAAAATATTTCTTGCGGTTTTGAATCTTGAAATAGCTGGCCCTTTTAAGCTACGGTGTCAGCGTCTTTCAGGCAGAATTGTTGCACGTTTGTACCTAGCTTGGCTGCACTTCTCTTTTGAAAATCTGTGCCATCAGGGGCTTGGCGTTGTCCTTTCAGAACATTGGCATGCTCAGGAACGGGGGCCTCCTCTTCAGAATGACCCTGCTGGCCTCGGGGGGCGCAGGGGTGCTCTACATGCGCTGGAAAATCATGGGCACCGGGCCGCCCGCGTTCACCGAGGTGGACAACCCCGCCTCCTTCGCCGACAGCATGTTGGTCAGGGTGAGTGCTGAGCCTGTCCCCCGCTGGACTGTCTTCTCTGCCCACCAGACCCCACCACCTTTGTCCCCTCGTCTCGCTTCCCAGCACGCCCACAGAATCCCCCATCGGTGGAACACCTCCACATTTGTTTGCTCTCACTAAGGATATTCTAGGATGAAACCCGAGTTTTATTAGGAGATGGAGAAGGTGTAAGCCCTTTGTATTTCCATTCGAAACAAAATTAAACAGCAATGGTTCTTTCAAACATCAGGTTCCCTGCTAGCCTCACTAAAGTGTCCCTTGACCCCATTACTTTTGTTGTAAAGAAAACTGATATAGCAGGATTAAGACAAAATACAACCACATCAGATACATATCTTTAAACGTCCAGCAGTATCAAGACTCCCTTTATTGTAAAGGTTCGCTTTTTCTGAAGGCAAGTGTGTCAAGCCGCAAAGTCTTAGCTGTGCATTTCATAGAGATAGAAATCAAAAGAAGGGAAAGCCCTGTTCTTAATATTGTCAGACACATAGGTGAACCCCGGGCCTCAGATTTCCTGGGTCACAGACTTTGGGCATCACTAAGTAAGTGGGACATACTTTGACCAGAAATATAACGGATGTCTATAGCAGAGTCTGGTGGCTTTGCTGTATTTTTGGCTATTAAAATCTGAACACATTTAATAAATTGCAAACGATGGCTTCGTGTCCGGTATCGAAATTGGTAATATTTTATTTTATACAACTGCTCTCCGTGAACGGAAGCCTATGGATGCCTCAAAAGTCAAGCTTCAAGGTGTGTGTGTGTGTGTGTGTGTGTGTGTGTGTGTGTGTGTACATACATACACATGTAGAAGTTCTGTATCAAATACATGTTTATTTTCCTTTTGACTGACAGGCCATAAACTATAATTACTACTATTCACTGAACGCTTGGCTGCTGCTGTGCCCCTGGTGGCTGTGTTTTGATTGGTCAATGGGCTGCGTCCCCCTCATTAAGTCAGCCGGCGACTGGAGGGTAACTGCACCAGCTGCTCTCTGGTTGTGCCTAATTGGCCTGATATGCCAAGCCCTGTGTTCTGAAGACAACCACAAAAGAAGGTAAGAGGCAGCACTGAATTTTAACTTCCACACGGGATTGAGTCAGAGCCTTTCGCTCAAGCCAGCACGGATCATTTTAACAGTTTGGCGGAAGTAGTGTCCAAGGACATTTATTTCCCGTACATACTTCCGGCAAGGATGAGTTCCGTCCCTTGGGAATCCATTGCCGGCTTCAGCTGGTAGGGAGTGGCCTTGGAGGAGGGGGATGGATGACTGCTCTCTCCCCCTTCCCACAGGCCCCTTGAAGTAGCCTCTTGAGATCCTTTTCGAGGTAGGTGGTAAAGAGTAATTTATGGTCAGAACAGAGAGTGTAATTGATGTGTGCCGTGCCCATTATTTCACAATTCTCCTTCAGAAAGCCCTGGTGGATGCCCCAGTGAGTCCTTCTGTTGTTTTGTAGAAAATAAACTGCTGCCCCAAAGAGACTATTCTTTCTTGCCAAAAAATAAAGAAACAAAAAAAGAAGAGAAAAAAAGGGTTATTGAGAAAATAATTCGGGGGAAAGCAAATGTGTTTCATGAGAACGAAAACTATTTAAGGTGATTGATTCCCTTTAAGCATAAGTGCTCATGGAATTAGATTAGTAATTTCTCAAAAGAAATAAGGTTTTAAGTTTATCTATTACATTGGTTCATAATTCTAAAGGGCAACTTTAGTCCCAGTTCACTTATACATGTGCAATAGTATTTTTTAAAATATTTTATTGATTTATTTGAGAGAGAGAGAGTGCACCCTTGCGGGGGATGGGGGAACAAGGGGTAGAGGGAGAAGCAGGCTTCCCGCTGAGCAGGGACCCCCCTAGGCAGGGCTCGATCCCAGGACCCCAGGATCATGACCTGAGCCAAAGGCAGACGCTTAACCAACAAGGAGCCACCAAATTTGACCTGGCTTCTTATTGTTCTTGTGTCACATGGAACACTGGACATGTTGCCTCGTTCCACAAGTGCTTTGTTGCTCAGCTTTGTTTTTGCTTGACTAACATTCATGGTGATGTAGCACCCAAAAATGATTTCATTTATTGCAGATTTTGTAAAGTTTATAAAGTGAAGTAGTATTATTCCTGGTAAGGTTCGGGGGGTGGGGGCAGGGTTTTTTTTCCCATGAAAACTATATTGCACTAATATACCCACTGATCTATTCAACGCTACATGGTTTAAGGTGGGGTTAAGAGTAGGTAAGTTAATAAGGCCTCACAAAACGTAATCATTCTAACCTTACTCATACGGACTGGACAACTTAGAAGTCTTATCCCTGCGTTTGGTGTTAAGTGCGTTAGTGAGATTTTATGACTTATCCTAATACTGCCTGGCTAAACCCTAGGCCCTACTGATGACATTTCTTTGCCACTGCTGATACCTTTCCTCAATTGATGACATGAAAAAAAGGGGGCTTTTATCACTATTTTAATGTTGAGTAGGAATTCTTTTTTTAAAGGTCTGAAAATAGCCATTTCAATTACTTCTCATTTTCCAGGATCCTTACACTGGGCCTGGGATTTCTCATTATCCCATTTCTTCCTGCAAGTAACTTGTTCTTCCGAGTGGGCTTTGTGGTTGCAGAGAGAGTCCTCTACCTCCCCAGTGCTGGGTTCTGCATGCTGCTGACTTTCGGATTTGGAGCTCTCAGTAAACACACTAAGAAAAAGGTATTGGCCCAGAGTGGTGCCATTCATAACCAAGACTATTGGACGGATCTTCCTAGTGACATTTACTGTATCTCTCTATTCCTAAGAAATTGATTGCTGGTGTCGTACTGGGAATCTTATTCATAAACATACTGAGGTGCATGATTCGCAGTGGCGAGTGGCGGAATGAAGAAGAGCTTTTTCGAAGTGCCCTGTCTGTGTGTCCTCTCAATGCCAAGGTATGTTGGCTGCCATGCTTCTTTAGAAAGACTTCAGTTCAACAGCTGAGTAAGAGGAATGTTTACCTTCACATAGAATCTAGCATGAGCCCATGACCAAATACTTGGTTTTTTTCTTTGGTTTTGTTAATGATCTTGATAAAACTTACTACAATTCCACTTGGCCAAAATAATTCAAAAGAAATCATTACAACCAGACAATGTCAGTGAAACTGCAGATTACTTAGATGAAGTCTGGCTCGTCTTCCAGTTGGTGCATGCAACCGCCCTTTGAAATGGTGGCAGGGAGGTGACCACACACATCCGACTGCGGCTGGGGGCGGGGCAGAGTCAGTCCATTCAGAGCACACCTCAAAACCTGTGCTCAGGTCACAGGATTAAGTCCTCCTCCAATCTGTAACTTGAAGACGACACCACTTAATGAATGGGCAGCGCTTTGGTTCAGGAGGTTTAAATTATGCTGTCTGGTGTATCGTAGTACACATTTCTATCACCTGTGGTTTCTCAGCTTGCGATTCCTTTCATCAGATTAGGTAAAAATAAACGTGTAGACTTCAAAATTGGCAATGTTTTCATTGAAGCTGTCTGGTAGGAATTTGTTTCACTTGTATTCTTGATGAATCCAATCTCTTCATTTAACCCGCTGTGCCTTTTGGGGCAAAACTAAACTGTTTTGAACTTTCAGTGCCCTTATCTATAGAAGGGAGATAATGTCTGTCTCTCGGGCTTATTGCGAGGCCTTAAAGAAAGATGGAGTCCAAAGAGCCCTAATATGGTAGCTAGAACATAGTAGGTGCTCAAGAAATGTTAGCTTTCTGGGGCTCATTTTGGTTTTGATTTTCTTGTTAAATGGCAAGAAGAGAATTCTACTTGCTCAAATAGGAAGCCAAGGGTTTTGGTTAGAAGAATTTTCTATTGGTATAGATTATTGCTAAATAATGATATATTCTCTTCAGGTCATCAGAATAGGAGTTCCTAGGATGCTTCAGTGTGATCCTCTAGGGGGAGAAAAAGAGCTCTCTGGAGTTCTCTCTCGTTTCCATATCCTATATTTAAGAGAAAGAAGTGATTTCAGGCAAAATTATTTGAATAAATCTAATGAATAGTTGGCATCTTATTGTGATCCTGAAGTAAAGAATAGTATAAAATGTGCTAACTCCTTGTTTGTGTTTTTCTTGGATTAAAAAAAAAAAAAGATCTTGTTCATGTTTTATAGTTAAGAGACTTAGATAAAAGAGTGAATTACTTCAAGCTTTGATTCTTTATTTGATTTGCTGATCTATCCATTTATTTTATGCTAGTAAAAATAAATTGCCTGTGATTTAATTTCATAAATGTTAATAGATCTGCTTTATTTTTGTTTTTCTGTTTGAATAGCAGTAATTATCCCTTCTATTTAGGTAGTTCTTTCCCACAAGGAACTCCGATTTCTTTGTAGAGTCTCTATAATTAATCTCTACTATCCTCCCTCTAAGGTTTTGAGAGAGAGGGTTTTCTTTATTTTTCCAAATGGGAGAAACTGAGGCATAGAAGGATGAACTGATATTATCTAGATGAGTAATTTCGGTGGTAGTTAGAGACCTGGTGTGATGTGCTGCCCAGTAAGTGAGGGGGAGGGGTGACATATGTGATGTTTGAGCCTATAGATCTGCCTTAGGAAGTGATTTCTTATGTTATAGGATAGAAAACACAAGGTGTGCACACATGGACACACACACAATCATATGTCTGCATGTGTAGTTTTCTTTTTTAAATGTAAGACATATATGGGACGCCTGGGTGTCTCAGTTGGTTAAGCGTCCAGCTCTTGGTTTCTACTCAGGTCATGATCTCGCGGTCCTGGGATGGAGCCCTGCGTTGGGCTCTGTGCTCCGCAGGGAGTCTGCTTCAGATTCTCTCTCCCTCTCCCTCCCACTCACTCTCTCTCCCAGATAAATAAATAAAATCTTTAAAAAAAATTTAAGACATACATACAAGACCTCATCTTCAAAATGGACTCAGTAGTGATAGTCCTTTCTAAGAATCTTTTTCAGTGTTACCGTTCAGTATGAGCAAGATAGAGTCTTGGGGTTTTTTGTTTTTGTTTGTTTGTTTTCCTTTCCAATATAAATTGCAGTATAATTAAATTATCTTTACTTCCTTTTTTTTTTTTCTTTTTGGAAAAAAGCAAGGCTCATTTCAGGGAAGAGACCTCATTTAGGAAGACACTGGTTTCATTCAGCTCTGTTGCAGGAAATACATTTTCTGTGTTGGTTTCCACTTTATATTCATTGCATACTAAGTAAGTATTTGGCACCTGGCTCTAGATTAGGCTCAGATTTACAACTGAGACTCATCTTTTTCAAAAGATTGGAATGCCGGTGCCTGGTCAACAGTTGGATTACCCACACTGTCTTGCAGATGGTGGGCACTCAGTATTAGTGATGGAATTGAGCAGCATGGAAATTAAATTCCTTTAGCCTACAGTGGATGAGATACCAAGTATTTAACTATATTTACAGTCACTTTTCATTTTTTAAAGCTTAAAAGTATGTGCCGCTTTGTATCAACTCTGAGATACAATTCTAAATTCTTTTAACAAGGAAAAGGATCATATACCCCAGTGAGGTATTTCCTTAAGGATGAGCCAGGATGGTTTATAAGATTTTTTTGTGTTTAAAACATTTTAACATCAAATGGGAGCAGAAAATTTGAAACAAACCGGCTTTAGCTCTGGTATTAACGCGCCTTCCATTGTTGACTTACGTGTCATGGGGCTACAATGGTGGTTTTTTTTATCTTTTTTATCTATAGCATTATTTAAATGCTAGTTTGATGCCTCAGCATATGAATCACAAAGTCTAGAGGGAAA
Source organism: Eumetopias jubatus (assembly GCF_037043125.1). Lineage (NCBI taxonomy): Eukaryota > Metazoa > Chordata > Mammalia > Carnivora > Otariidae > Eumetopias > Eumetopias jubatus. Next base: position 183,809,903 of record NW_028274809.1, on the reverse strand, counting down.
GTTCAAGAATAAACAGGGTTTTTCAGTCTCTTCCATTGTATGGAAACAAAATCATTCACTCTTTAAACACTGTTATAAGGGAACTTATGAGGGTTTATGAGGGTTTGGGGGTTTGTTTGTTTACAATGGGTTATCTAGACAGCTGTTTTCCATTCAGATAGTTCCCTCCCTATAACCCATAGGATGAGGCTGGCCTCTGGATGAGCCTGTTTATATCAGTTCCTAATTATGGACAGCTTGCCTTCTAGGGCTGTATCAGATTTGTAACGCGTTCCATGGAAATAAGTACAGTCTGAACCTCCAGAGTGATCCGTCTTTCTCCCCTGATCTGGTTGCTGGCATTCTGGTGCCGAACAGAACACCCTGTCTACTGCAGAGGGCAGTTGATCTCTTGGAGCTTTTTATCGAGAAAACGGAATTTGCCCATAACAAAGGACGGAGGAGGCAGGAGTCATGTGTTGAGTAGAAGCTGAATTTGTATTCTGGGGACCACAAGCACATGGCTCACCTGTTGGATTCTCCAGTTTTGGTTCTTTTGTAAACGGGACGGGAGGTGAGGTAGCACACCCAGACTGGGGCTGCGGGAGGCATGAAATGAAACCGTTTAGAACACACTTTGCAAAGCATGTGCTATACCCGTAGCATTTGCTATAATTTGGAGATGCAAATACGTAGGAATGGACAATAATATAGTTCGGGAAGTTTGAAGTATACTGTGTGCTGCTCAGTACTATACATTTCTGTCCCCTGCTTGTGATTCCTTTTGTCGGGTTAGATAAAAATAAATGTATAGACTTTAAAATTGGCAGTTAAACAAATCTCTGGTACCTATGTGCTTAAAGGAATGTCGTGCTGTTCCCTACCCTTCCAGAAATACTAGTATTTTTGAAGACAAGCTGTAACTCTAGGTGAAGATCGATAAGGCGGGAGGTGGTTATATTTTCAGAAGGGTTTCTGAAGTATTCGATGTAATAATGCTACTTGAAATGTGCTTAAACCGTTACCGTAGTTCATGATATATTAACTGGGGGCTTAAATGAGAGACATTTATTTTCTCACAGTTCTGGAGGCCAGAAGTCCAAGATCAAGGTGTCGGCAGGGTTGGTTTCTCCTGAGGCCTGCAGATGGCCGCCTCCTCACGGTGTCCCCACCTGATCTGTCCTCTGCACGGGCAACCTTGCTGTCTCTCTCTGTGTGCACACCTCCCCTTCTTACAAGGACACAGGTCAGATAGGATTAGGGCCCACCCCAATGGCCTCAGGTTAACTTAATTTCCTCTTTAAAGGTCCTGTCTCCAAATATAGACACATTATGAGGTGCTGGGGGTCAGGACATCAGCAGATGAATTTTGGGGGCGGGGGGTACAATTCAGCCGTTAACATGCAACAAGGAACATTATTTACTTTAAGAAAAATAACAGATGGCGTGAATGAGTGGGTCTAGAAATCACCTCAAGCAACCGGCCCCATCCTCACCCAGCGCCCTCAGAGATGGGTGTGATATAGTGAGAAAAACACAGGTTTTGGAGCCTGGCTTCAAATGCAGCACCACCCCCTTTGGGTGAGATGCTTAATAATGCTGCAGCAGGCTGATTTTGAAATCCTTGGATTTCACCCAACTCGGGAGGGTGGGTGATAGTAGCCACGTGACAGGGCTGCCATGCAGAGAAGTCGCGTATGTATGTGGTGCCGGCCCCACCCGGGCTCATGGCAACCCTCAGCACTCACCAGCTACCAGGATTACTCTTATCAGGAGCTACGCTGAACACACCTGATTTGAATAAATTTCTGTGCGATCATCTCATCTGAGATTACGATTGGCCTAAGCATCGTAAGCCTCTAAAAAGAAGCCTCGCAAATACTTCTGATAATAGCCCTTGTGATTCTACAGTTCTGCTGACCTGGGGTCATTTTGGGTCCCAGCCCCTTTCCTTGTGACTTTTTCTGATCCCATGTACAGTTGAGAAAATGCCCATATAGGTCGACCTCCCTGGTGCCCTCAAGTGAAGCTGACCTGAGAATTTCTGGTAGCTTTGCAACTATGAGTCCAGTTTCTTCTAGTCAACTTTACCACCCTCTTCAGTCATTAAAAATGCTCTCCTTGTTCTCTCTTCCTCTCTTCTTGACATGGAGGCAAAATTCTCATAACATAAGGTTAATAACCATTTCAGGCCTTCAAAAAATTAAACATATAATTACCACATGACCCAGCAATTCCACTTCTGGGTAGATACCCCAAAGGATTGAAAGCAGGATTTCAAAGAGATGTGTGAACACTCATGTTCATAGCAGCATTGTTCACAGTAGCCAGACGGTGGAAGCACCGAAGCATCTGTCCATCGACAGATGAATGGATGAACGAAATGTAGTATGAGCATGTGGTGGAATATTACTCAGCCTTGAAAAGGAAGGAGATTCTGGCACCTGCTACAACATGGATGAACCTTGAGGACGTTATGCTAGGTGAAACAAGCCAGTCACAAAAAGACAAACGCTGTGTGCTTACACTTCTGTAAGATACCTAGCGTCATCGAGTTCATAGAAGCAGAAAGTAAAATGGTAGCTGCCAGATGCAGGGAGAAGGGGAAAGGGAGAGTTACTGTGGAATGGGTACAGACTTTCAGATATGCAAGATGAAGAGAGTTCTGGAGGTTGGTTGCACAACAGTGTGAATGCACTCAACCCTACTGAACTATAATCACCCAAAACTAATGAAACATTGTGTGCTCAAATAAAAACAATGTTCTTAATGGTTAAAATGGTAACCTTATTTTACCACAACTAAAAATTGATTTTCAGAATAAAATGATCATCATTAAATACCTTTTTAAATTAACTATTTTAAAGAGAACAAGTCGGTGACATGTAGAGCGTTCACGATGTGGCCAGACCTGCACTTCTCTCTAGTTCTGGGACGTTTTATCACCTAGTTCTCTTTCTGTTGCTACATTATCCCCAGGTGGTTTCTCCAGCTGGTAGTTTGATTAGCGAGGTTGAAACAAGAAAGTCTTACGGGATCTTTTCCTCCCCTAGCTGGCTTGCTCTGCATGATCCCAGGACCCGTGGCTGTACCACCTTGGCCTCCTGCCACTTTGGCATCCCCAGCCTGCTCCTCCCCTGAGCTCAGGTGGCCACCTTGGTCTCTCTACTTGGGTTCTCCAAGGGTTTCAAAATCAGCCTGATGCCTATCCCCCAAGCAAGCCCAGCCAACCTGTCGTAGCTCCCTGCAAAGCCATCACATCCGTTCAGTTCTGGAAGTTAGAAATCTCGAGTTCAATCTTGACATGCTTCCCCACTCTCATCAATCCATCAGCAGTTTCTGTGCTCTTTGCTTCCACAGTGTTCTTCCAGTTCCTCTGCTCGTTCACCACCACCCTCTTTCAGTCTGCTGTCCTCCCTTCCCTGGGCCTGCAGCCTCAGGCTGTCCCTGGACCCCTGACACCTGCTTTTTCCCCACTCACATTTCCCACGGTGTGACTAACTTGTTATAACTCTGATTATGACCTTCTGCCACCCTCCTATGCCTGGCTTTTGTTATAGGTTGAATTGTGCCCCCAAAAAGGACATGTTCAGGTCCTCACCCCTGGTACTTAAGAATGGGGGCCTTGGTACAAGGTGGGCCCTTAATCAAAGATGACTGGTATCCTTATAAAGAGAGAGACAGACACACAGGGAGAAGGCGATGTGAAGACAGGCAGAGATTCTGTAAGCCAAGGACCGCTGGTGACCATCAGAAGACAGGAGAGAAGCTTTCTCCCTCAGAACCTCCAGTAGAAACCAACCTTGCTGCCCCTCAGCCTTTGCCTCCAGAACTGTGAGGAAATATGTTTCTGTTGCCTTAGCCACAGACACACACACATCCCTCCCCCTAGCTTGTGGTATTTTGTTATGGCGGCCCTAGGAAACACACACTTACAGACCCTTTGCTGGCCTTTTCTGCTTCTGGGCAAAGGCCAAACCAGACCTGCCACCGCTTGGGGTTCCCTGTGCAGCCTGGTCTCCCTTGCCCTCTGCATTCTAGTGACACTGGGCATCTTGTATTCGCTCAAGCAAACACACTGGGCTTCCTCCAGCCCTAGAGCCTGCCCATTGCCCACTCTGCCTGCATGCTTACTCTAGCCCCTTCACCTAGTGACCCCCTGCAGACCTCCGCTGGAGGGAGGGCCCTTCTTCAGGACAACCCTGCCCCTGCCCGGACCAGGCGCCACCCTGGGGACCCACCGTCTTCCACAGCCCCGGGTGCCTTCTAGTGACACACTTTCCAACAGGGTCATTGGACTCACAGCCGGGGCTCCAGGAGCCAGAGGTCTGACAGGTTTGCTGGCCACATGGTCTCTAACTTCCAGCAGTGCCAGGGCTGACGGAATGAGGGAGGGAGAATTTCATTAGCATAAACTAGAGTGTTTGCAATGCTAGAGAAGAAAGGTGTCCTACAAGAAAGGGCTGTAGTTGTTAAAATGCAGAATCCTCATTTCTCCCTCTCACAGCCATGTGTGGTTGGATTTTGCATCTCCGCGCTAATGGGGCAGGAGGAGGCGCTGAGGGTTTAGCACTAATCCCACTTTGTAATTTTTCGAGGTTTCTTTAGGTAAATATCCTTCTGTTGTACATAAGTGATATCATCTGCTTGTTGCACCCTGTGCTTCCTATCTTTTCTTACAGGATGGGGGATTAAAGCATGACCCTGGCCTGCCCTCTGTAGGGATTTAGCCAAAGTTCTAGTGGCGTGGGTTATTTGTTTTATTTTGTTTTGTTTTTTACCTTTCGCTCTTGTTTTCCGTGAGAAGCTGTGATAGGTATCCCTGCTCCGAACAAAGAAGCCTATCAGCTGATGGCCAAGTTTGTATCTGTATTTTCAGGTTCACTACAATGTTGGCAAGAACCTGGCCGATAAAGGCCATCAGACAGCCGCCGTCAGATATTACAGGCAAGCCGTGAGGTACTGCAAGTGTCTTGTCTCATTCATATCCGTGTCTTGCTTTAACTGTCGAGGATTAAAAAAAGACCCCAGCTTAGTCTGCTTCTCCCTCTGCCCCTCCCCCCATTCTCTCTCTCTCTCAAAAGTAAATTAAAAAAAAAAAAAGACCCCAGCTTTAAGATATCTTTGCCAATTCCTGATAGTTTAGTGAAGACCACCGAGCATTAACAGACAGCTTGGTTTCTCTCTCCGCCTGCAGACTAAATCCCAAGTATGTCCATGCCATGAATAATCTTGGAAACATCTTAAAAGAGAGGAACGAGCTACAGGAAGCGGAAGAGCTGCTCTCGTTAGCCGTGCAAATACAGTAAGCGCAGCTCTGTACACTTACGCCGGCGGTGGGGAGAGGGGCTCCGGCATTCCGTGGTCTGAGCCGCTCTTTTCCCTGTTTCTCTTTTTAAAAAATGCTCTTCCAGGCCAGACTTCGCCGCCGCGTGGATGAATTTAGGCATAGTTCAGAACAGCCTGAAACGGTTTGAAGCTGCTGAGCAGAGTTACCGGACGGCAATCAAACACAGAAGGAAGTACCCAGATTGTTACTACAACCTCGGGCGGCTGGTAAGTCGAAAGCGTCCAGAGGCTACAGAATTGAAAAGCTTGTTTTTCCCCTTTTGATAATAAAATGGTAGAAGCACCACTCATGCTAGCACCCTGCACCTTGTAAAGTTCTTTCACATATGCTCGTCACTTGAAGGTAGCTGTTTGATTTCCTTGTCTGTAACTTTTTAAGCTCTAAGTAGAGAGCAATTCAACTTGAATTAGCCAAGTGTGAGTTATCTCCAAGGCCACAGGTTAAACAAGGAATAAATTCGAATTTTTTAAGTCCCTTGTGCCCTGTAAAACAGTACTCTGAGGGTCACTTCCTGATAAACATCAGTTTCTCTGTTTCAAAAACACATATAAAAGCTGAGATTAAAAAAACAAATCCATACTATGGTTTCTGAGCTTCCATCTTCTTCCTCCAAAGACCGCTCCCTGCATCCCCAGACGTTCGTACTAACTGTTCTTCCTGTAACAGAAGGCTCGGGGAGATTTATTTGAAACCGCTTTGAGATTGTCCAATGGAAATAGGAAAGAGTGTGTTCCATAGTGACTTTCTTTTCTTAGTTACTGACTAAAGATCTAATTGCTCTTGATTTTCTTTTCTTATACTTTATTTCTTTATTCAAATAAATATTGCAACAGTAGTTAATACAATAAGTTCAGTAATCTTAAAATCTGAAAACTTGTATTGGTAAATTATGGTGACATGGATTCTGTCATTGCTTCTGAAAAACCTCCATGAGGATGCACAGCTCAATCCTTATAGCTCTGGATTTTCTTAATGAAGAAAAGAACCAGACACACAATAACGTGAGGTGATGGAGGTGGTATAACTAACCTTATCGTGGTGATATATACACAGGTATCACATCATCACGTTGTACACTTAAAAAACTTATGAAGGTTCTATGCCAGTTATATCTCTGTAGGGCTGGGGGAAAACAGACTTACCCACAAACAGCAAAATTCCTTAAATAAGAATGATTATATTCTCCCTTGAGTTAAGCCTTTGATTTGGTTTCAAGAAACTAACTACATATGTTCCTAATATATTCAGTTTGATTAAATGAAATTATTAAGGGAAAAAGGTTTTGCTCATTTTAGCCAAACTGGAATACACATATAGTGATGTGACTTTTAAAAGAAGTTTAAGATATACTTTTTCAGATTTCATCCAGCCTAGCCTCACAGGTAGGATGACATCAAAGTTGTTTTAAAGAGATGCCTGTTTATCCTCAGTTTAAGGGTCTGGAGACTTCTTGGTTTTATGGAGTCCTTGTGTTATCAAAACCAGTGGTTCCCAAAACTGGTTGAATATGCAAGTCCTCCCACCCCATCTTAGATTTATGGAATCATAGGCCCCATAGATGATCTGTATTTACAAAACAAACCAACAAAATTCTCCAGTCATTCCAATACCCTGTTGTTGGCCCTGCATTTGGGAAGCAGATCTATCTGAGCATTGAGAAGACAGACTGACCAGCTCAAAGCAGAAGAGACTGTTTGAGGAGGGTGGCCTAGAAAACATGAGTTGCTTTAAGGATTATTGAAAATCCAAGCTTCAGTTCTTAGCATGATGGGAATGTGTTTGGTCTAAACTGCTTTGTTTCTGGATTGGGTAGCAGTGATTTCGCATGTTGTAGAGGCAGAATTTTATGAATGGAGGAAACTAAGTGACAGGAACGTGTGGCTAATGATGGTGAAATTTTACTTCTCCCACTATGCATATGTCCCTTTAAATGAGCACGTACTGCATGTGTTATGAATTTTAAAGTAAAGTGGCTTGTGTGTTTATTATTCAAAGAATAGAAAACGTGTTTCACTTATAATGTATCCTGGGAAGCTACCGTCTCTATATGCATGCTCTAGTGTGGAAAAGAGGAATTGTTTCTCCCTGGGGTTGGAAGAAGGTGGCAGTAATGTGACTGAATCCATGTAACAGCAAGCTGTTTAAACAAGGAAAATTGATAGCAGGCAATTCCTGTTGTCCCACATAACTTTCTCCAGAGCCACTTGGCCTTTCCCACATTTCTGTTTCTTTTTACATTTTATAATTCTGTGCCTTATGATCTAGTTACATACACGGATGTTGAAACAGCTTTCTCTGTGAAACCTGAAGATTCAAGGACAGCTTAAATTATTCTAGTGAGAAGCTGTTGAAGGCAGATAAAAAAAAAAAAACTTTACCCTCTTAGGTTCTGTCTTTGGGGCCCTGCAAGTTAGACTGACTACAGACAGATTAACAAGAGGAAAAAAAAAAAAAAAAAGAGTTTATCCAGACACGCATTGTGCATACACATGGGAAAAACTCAGTGATGAGTAACTCAAAGAGGTGGTGAGAACTTGGGCTTACATAGCATCTTAACAAAGAACAATAACTTTGTAGAGAAGTGACAAGAGAAAGGAAGAGGTTTTAGGTTTCTAAGGGTGGCACGTTCTCAGAAGGTAAATACGGGTGGAAACTAACGAACGTTTGTGTGGGTCCTTCTTCATGGCCATAAAACGTCCCCAGGAGAGGGGGATTTATGGCAGTCCTTATGTCTGTGTTTCTGCTTTTAATCAGATAAGGGAAGTTCCAGGAAGGCTTCTTTCTGCATCTATCGAATCTCAGATGTCTTAAGTGCAATAATCCTTACATCCGAGTAGTATATTTGGGATGGCATATTTTGATCCTCTATATTGTTCTCTCTGGGGATGAGGGTGGGAAGACAGTAAAACCTCACCATAATGATTCAAGTAGAAACCAAAAAGTTCAATCACATACAAGGCAGGGTGGATCCTTGCAAAGTCAATGAAGTGAGATGGGGGATGGGAGCAAATTGGGTATTATCTGAACACTTGCAGGGATGACTGTTTCTATTTACTGTGTCTAGTACACTAGGACTTGCATGACATTATAGTTGATATCCATGTGAATTCTTCCATTTTTTTCTTCTGTTCTGGAGGTAGTTTTTTAGATTACTGTTTGCAGAGTGTATCTGCCTACAGTCTTCCAGGTTACACTTAAGCCTCTAATACTTGGCAGTATTTTTCCTTCCCCTAGTAAGTGCCTGTCACTGCAGTTCCTTGGCGTTTGGAAAATAGAGAATTTATGCTAACTAAGCCCTTTGTAAGAGTTAGGTCCAAAGAAAAGAAAACAGACTATAAAAGCCAGGATTTTACCCATGTGCTCCAGTCCTTGGAATTCATTCCCACGTTCATGTAGAGGATCATCTGTAGGATTAAGTATATTAGACTTTGCAGCACTCTTTGTGTATATTGTTTACTAATTATGCTACCGTGAAATGATCTTCCTGTGTTCCCTTCTGCCAACTGTTCTTATTTAAAGATTTTGCTCTCCATTGTTGTTTAAGGGTCCAGCTTTTGCCTGCTTGACAGCTTAAAAGCATTGACAGCTTAATCTTTAACAGCTCAACCAACACATTTATATATTGGTAAATAAGATGAACTTAGTTAACTTAAATTTTTCTTTTTAAAAATCCTCTTTAGTCACTCTTTAGTAATGAGAGACAAAAATGTGCTTTGAATTCTGTACCCTCATAAGAAGGGAATATAATGCAGTTTCCTTGTGAAGTAGAAAACTGGGAAAAGCTGGATTATTTGCGACATGGTACCATTAGAGAATTTCAGTACTAGTGACTAGAGATATTAACTAGAGACGATTCATTATGCAAGGACTGATCGTATCAGTTAGGAGCCATTCAGGAAAACAGAAACCATGCCAATTATTGTATTGTATTGTATTTAGTTTGTTTGTTTGTCTGTTTGTTTGTTTTTAGTAACCTCTATACCCAACCTGGGGCCCGAACTTACAACCCCAAGATCAGGGGTCGCATGCTCTTTGGACTGAGCCATCCGGGTGCCCCCATGCTAAGTATTTTAAATAGAGAAGATTCTATGTAGGGAATTGGTTAAACAATTGTTGGAAGACTGGATGACAGAAATGGAAAGATGGTGTTAACTCTGACAGTATAAGGAAACCCTGTAGGGTTATGTGAACAAACAGGAGGAAATGGCACTACCAGAATATAAAGGGGCTGCCATCTCAGGAGCCACCATTAATCTCAAGCGCTAAAATCATGAAGGAGGACCACTGCTTCCAGCCTGGCACTGTGGAGGGGGAGACATAGCCCCTTCAGATGCACGGCCAAAGAAAAGGAGGGACAGTGTGAGAGTGGGGGGAGGGGCCCCTCTTGCAGCTATCTGATGTCACCCGTGACTCCTGCTGGCAGAAACCTAGCAAGGAGCCAAGTGGCAAAGGACTCTGAGAAATGTGTTTGGCAGAGTACAGAAGGATGGGCATAGAGCTCATGGGTAAATAATGTGTGCATTACCTGTCCCGTCTGGATGAGTAGTTCTGGCCAAATCACCATTTTTCTCTGCTTCCCTTAAAGTGCTGGTTCACTTCATATAGATGCTATAAGAAGGGGAGAGTTGAGACAAAATAAAAGTACAGTAAATTTTACCTAATTCAGTCTGTTGTTCTTCAGTAAACAGTAATAATAAGAAGAAATAATAAAATATGTGAAGAATTTTGTTGTTGTGTAAATGAAGTTTTGTTGGTTTGCCTGTGTATTAAGAATGTCACCACAGATTTTGTCCAGCTGACTCAAATGCATGTCACTCGCTAGAGAGACTTGACCAAGAAATCAATGGAAACTCCGATACAGGCAATTAAATGTGTTGGTATAATTAACACCCTTAATTATTTTACTTTTTGAACTTTTCACATCATTTCCTTACTTACGGGGTGAAATATTGTGACTGGAGTTTTCTGAGTCTCTCAAATCTGACAACCTCATCAGCAAATGGATATTCATAAGGTTTCCATAATTAAACCCCTCTTTTCCTTACCTAATATGCCACCTGTTTGCTGTGTGTGTGTGTGTCATAAAGTCAAAATATTTCTGTTGTCTAATAAAAAGACTTGCCAGTGAGGAAGGAAATTGCCTTGAACTTGGATAAATTGTTACCATTTGTAGTTTTTGCAGAGGTAAAGGAACTAAGTTCATTCAAATAAGATGGGCATTTGAACTGAGTTAAAGAGGGCAAGAGGATCACCTGCTAGAAAAAATCCATCACTTTCTCCCTCGGAATGCTCTTATTAACCATGCACATTGAGAGACACACATTTTGTGGTGTTTTCAGTGTTAAACAACATGCCCTCTCAAAAGAAAGCAACAGATAATTCTCTCCTTCCTAAAGGAGGCAAACAGGCTTCAAATTGCCAAAGCAGGGCGCCTGGCTGGCTCAGTCCATGGAGCATGCAACTCTTGATCTCGGGGTTGGTGAGTTCAAGCTCCACGTTGGGTGTAGAGATTACTTAAAAATAAAATCTTTAAAAAAAAATCAAGGGGTTTCATGTTGCCAGTTAAGACCTTTCCAAGGTGTTCACTAATATGTCTGACACACTCATCGCTTTGTATGTAGCTTAGATTGTAGGCAGGAGGAGCCTACTAGAGCATCCTTCACAAGGTGAATTTGACATACATAGCTGTTACATTAAATATTTTATTTACCGCTTTAAAATAATACCTTACCAAAGATACACTATGTGAAGTCTTTCTAGAAAAAGAGTAATGATTAGGTTTTTAATTCATGTCTCTCCAGGAGTCTCAAATACTAGTTGATGCCTAGAATCACTAAATTATGAATTACACTCAAGAGGTTGTAGGCTCAGGAACTAGACCACCTGGTGCTCATTCCTGTTTACCATTTCTAGACACGTAACTTTGAGCAACATGTAACTTTGAGAAATTACTTAATTTCTCTGTGCCTCCATTGTTCCATCTGTACAATGGGGATGGTTATCTACTTCAGTGAGAGATTTTGAGGATCCAGTGAGTTACTGTGAAAACTCAGAAGCTCAGTAAGCACTAGTTAGGTTTTGTTTAGTTTGGGGTTTGGTTTTGGGTATGTCTTAGAGGAAGCAACGACATTGGACTATTGATTTTTCAGGGCCGTGCTTTATTTTCAGTATGCAGATCTAAACCGCCACGTGGATGCCCTGAACGCGTGGAGGAATGCGACTGTGCTGAAACCCGAACACAGTTTGGCTTGGAACAACATGATCATACTCCTCGATAACACAGGTACAGAAAGGCGCCTTGCATACATCAGAGGACAAGACACCACAGTACCATGCCACTGGATAAGTAGGAAACATATGTGCTCTTTTTCTCTAGTGTGTATGAGTTAAAAAAAATTAATATGGGCTAATATTTTACATGACAAAAATTATTCTTATAGAAAATAGAGTTTCCTTTGACATATTGAAATATGTATGTTTGGGGAAAATGACACTTAGAATTAGTGCTGAGCCACAGGGGAAGATGGGCACTAATATCTCATTTCTTCTGGAGCCTGTGATCTAGCATTGTCCGTCGTCTAGGCTGCTGGAGGTACCCAAAAGTGAACAATAATGGCTTTGGGGTTAATAAATGCAAGGTCCATGCTCTATACAGTTCATGGACTCTTCTTAAAGGAGATGCCCTCAAACCTACACTCAGAGCTATGGATTCTTAGTTGAGATACAATGCTAACAGACTTGACAATGTGGTTTCTCAGCCAGGATCTTAGCTCTATCAACTGGGAGTTACTCTGCTCCCCTACTTTTGAAAATCCAAGCATCCCGTAAGAAATGATAGTTCTAATTTGGCAAAATTTCAAGCTAGTGAGCCATCTAAGCAGTGTGGAAAAGAGATATACACTTGCTTCTAATGAAGGTATAAAATGTGTACTTCGACATGATAAATACTCAGTTACTAAAGTGTTAACTATGGATACTGTTATTCTACAGACTGGCTTTCTCCAATTTAGGTGTAACTGGTATCTGGGGAAAAATTAAAATTAGGTTTTATGTGCTTTTACAGAATTTAATCAAAAGCTGTTTATAGATCATATCAGAGTTGTGCTGGACTGCAGTAGTTTTGCAACTGATCGTGTCGTGTGTGTTGTGTGTCATATGTATGCTTTGTGTGTGTTGTGTGTGCATGTGTATATTGTGTATATATTGTATGTGTACATGTGTTATGCATTTTTTTTAAAGATTTTATTTATTTATTTGACAGAGGGAGACTCAGCAAGAGAGGGAACACAAGCAGGGGGAGTGGGAGAGGGAGAAGCAGGCTTCCCGCTGAGCAGGGAGCCCGATGCGGGGCTCGATCCCAGGACCCTGAGATCACGACGTGAGCCGAAGGCAGACGCTTAATGACTGAGCCACCCAGGCGCCCCATGTTATGCATTCTTCATTGATTTTCTTAAGGAGTTACTCCTAATCATTGTGTACAATGCACATAAGCACTGTTAGACAGAATGAAGTACCAGTACAATGTTAACATGTTTTCTTAAATGTTTCTGTGTTTTCCTTGCAGGTAATTTAGCCCAAGCTGAAGCAGTTGGAAGAGAGGCACTGGAATTAATACCTAATGATCACTCTCTGATGTTCTCGTTGGCAAACGTGCTGGGGAAGTCCCAGAAATACAAGGTGTGTAAACCAGAGGCCGCGATTTCTTGTGATCAATGCCAGCATCTGACAGAAGCCATAAATGTTACTTCTGCCCAGTTAAATTCAGAATTAGGCCAAAACAGTGAGAGCCGTGCACCAGTGTGACTTGGTCAATTTGCTTCCTGGAGAAGCCGCCCAAAAGATGGATTTGCAGGGTCCTTTCTCATCAGCGTTCATTACCGTTGCTCAAACGTGGGGAGGGGAAGAGAAGCCCCAAAGAAGAGGCAGTGACAGCTCATCCTAGCAGCTGCCCCAGCCCCCACCCTGGCGCCTGCCAGCTTCTGCACTAAAGGAACAATAGCCCATGGGGAATACAGGACTAGTACTTGCAGCCTCCGGGTTTCTCCACGTCTAGAGTTACGTCGTAGGTCATCCGCAAGGCCCTGGAACGGCTGACCGATGGAACCACAAGTTACAAGATCAGGGCTCTCTCTGACCCAGCTCCCACGACTGGCCAGGAGGGGACTGTGAATCAAAAGGGGCACGATGCCCTGTGTCCCTAAGGGGACTCAGGGTTCCTAGCACCCGTGATCTCAGACTTTAAATTTACATGTCAGAGCCAGGGAGGGAGGGTGTTAGATGCAGCTGGCCCAGATTCCTCCCCACAAGAGGCGCTGTCTCAGTTGGCGGGGTAAAGTCAGGCATGATGCACTTTTAACTAGCATCCTGGGTTTCTAACACAGATGTTACAGAAAACACACTTCCAGAAGCAGGACCTTAATCCTTTGTGACAGAAAGATTTTCTTTCGGAATCCAGAGCTATGTCTGATTTTGATCACACGAGGCCTAAAGGAGGTGATTAATTCATGTTTTTCCCACGTTATTTACTTCTCTTCTGCTTATCAGATATTATCAGCATAGTTTTCCACAATAACAGTAAGATATTTCATGCACGTCTCTCATTTTCAAATATCAGGGAGTTTAAAAAAATAAAAAATAAAATAAAATAAATATCAGGGAGTTTAATAGCGTCAGTATATGTTTTAACATTTCTAGCTTTTGCTCCAGAGATGGTTTTTGAGGGGGTTAACTTTTTATTTTTTATGGGTTTACCTGTGTAGAGCTGGGGGAAGAAGGTAAGGTTTGTGGTTTTCCCGTCTCTCGACCTCTCCAGCCGTCTCCGTCAGCCTGGGACAGCTCTGGAGCCTCCAGCGACCACCAGCTACAGCCGGGCATTTTCAAGATACAGCTTATGTCACCACTGTATTGATTTTTCTATCATCCCACAGTCTATAAACTAGAATTCTATTAAGGAGACAGAACCCACGGTTCATTTGGCTTCCAGTTCACATTGTTCTTTTTTTTCCCAGGTAAAGTAGAAAATACTCCATAGAGCAGAACGGAGAAGTGGGTGTCCTATTTTTCTATACATTTTGCATCCTAATTGTCTAGGCCAGGGATAAGGAAAGAGAAGAAATTTTAAAGCTGATTTAAATTCCCTGGCCTTACTATTCCTCAGGCTAAATGGTAGTGTTTGAAAGTCGTCAGAAAGGTGACTACTTAGAGCAGAGCTACAAATCTATACAGTCCATTTGATTTGTTTTGCAATGTACCTACCACGGCAGGAGAACCTTATGCTACCTTGAAGGAGTTTCAGCTACTCTAACTTGGCACACAGACACTGACTCTGAGTTCTGGAAGTGATGTTTGCTGACATCTTGTAGGTTACCCGGATGTCTTCATTCAGTCCTTTTTGGATGACATTTCCAAAATACAAGTTTTTCTCTGCCAGCTCTCTCTAAAAGGTTTTGGTTTCAGAGATGTTTGCCCAAATGCCCAGCCTGCTTCTGAGGAGTACCACAGGCCATCTCAGGACAAAGAAATCTGTCTTCCTATACATTATAAAGTGTGTGATCCTAGATGTGGGAACTTGGAAAACTCACAGAAGGTGCAGCTAGAAGGAGCAAATGCATCCCCAAACAAACAACTTTAGTTGTTTCAGCTTAGTGTTTGATACTCACTAACATATGTGTGTCCCTTCGGGAACACGAATGTAGACGGTGTGAATAGCTACCCTGGCAGGTGTCAGCAAAGAACAGTTAGGCATCTTTATTTCCTGGTATTATGGTCGAATGGGACCATCCAGGCAGCCATGGTCCCGTAATGATAAGGTAAGAAGACACTTGGTCATGCCTCATAGCAACCCGATTGGAAGTGAGCACTATTTGGAGGAAATGCAAGTCTATGCAAGAATCAGTTCACACCCATCAGGGGCATTTGGTCATGGTCATATACAGTACTGTGGCTGCTTAGATGACAGATGGCCGTCCCTCCCTCATTCTCTCTGCTTATTTTTTCCAGATGAATGGGCTACTTATGGATTGCTGAGAGGGTTCTGAGTTCTTGGGGGAGGTTAAATTGGCCCCGGCTCCCACCTTGAGAATCCTGGAAATGAGCTCATTGAGGCTGACTGAAAATGATGCTTTTGTGGGTGTCCTCAACCACCCAGCCCTTTCCTGGCCATTTGACTTTGACTCATCCTCCAGGGCACCCTGAACAGAGCTACTTACTTCAAGTTGCAAAATTCCATCCCCTTCCGGGAGGCGGGTAGCAGAGCTCATTAGCATCTCCGCCCTCTCTCTGCTGCCCCCACTGCTTTCCACCCGCCATCTGCCCCTCACCTTTCCCCGTTGCACACTTCCCTGACTGCCCTTCAGAACCTCCTAACAGGGTGTGTCCGCTGGCCTTCCCAGATGTTGCTGGGAGAAGGACACAGTGGTGCACAACGAGGACATTAAAAGTTTGAAAACCGTAAGCAGGAAAACTGTGGCTTTGGCGTCGTGCAATACCTTATCTTTTATATCATTCTCCAGGAATCTGAAGCTTTATTCCTCAAAGCAATTAAAGCTCATCCAAATGCTGCAAGTTACCATGGCAATTTGGGTAAGGAAACTTTTCAATTTGGATCCTGTTGAAATTCTATGTAAGTTGAAGGAAATGGGTGCATTTCTATAAAATCGATATTGGAAGAATGGTTTTTTCAAATCTAGCCTGTATTGGCCTTCATAATCTGGTTCTAAGATGTGTTGTTGTTTTTTTTTTTAAGAAATTAACACATTAAAAAGGTAGCTATATAATAGTCATATTTACAAATCATAATTGTATGACCAGACCAACCCCAGTAATCCCCCACTCAGTTTACCCCTGTCTTATGATCTACTTTGATTTTCTTCCTTTGAAAGATCCTAGAATGTCAAACTGAGAAGTACTTTGGAAATCTCTGGTCTAATTTACATCCTTTCCCTTCTTCCCCAGTGGGCCTTCCATTATAACCTGACCTCCTCTGTGTTCTTATGTTCTCTTGTGTCTTGGCTAAATGTGCATCTACAATGATCTATCCCTTAGAATTCCTTTCTTCCATTTTCACATCTCAATAATTAAGATTTTTAGAGCGTTACAGTGTCGATGTTTACAGTGTCAATGTTTAGAATGCTCCACGTGTGAATATGTTTTTACCAAATCTGTTCTTTTTAATATTTTATTTATTTATGTGATAGAGTGAGACACAGCGAGAGAGGGAACACAAGCAGAGGGAGTGGGAGAGGGAGAAGCAGGCCAAATCTGTTCCCTGCGGACTCTGTAGCTTCTCAGGTGGAAATCGTGAAGCAGCAACAGTTGCCCTTCTGCCCATGTAAAAAGTTACTTTTACTTACAAAATCACGATAATAATCAGACACTTTACCATTCTAATAATTAGATTTTAGATACCGTTCTCTGGTCAGATCTTAATGTTAGAGCCCTTATTTCCAGCTAGCAACAAACAAGCTATTATTTTGCCAAAAGGTGTAGGGGCATCTTTATTCAGATGCTGGACTTCTGCAGGGCTCTGAGCGGTGATGGAGCCCAGCTCTGTGCAGCCTGACTTTCTGGAAATTTCCTGGCAACCTTAGTGTACTCTTCCTTTTACTTCTTCATGTAATAATGTTGCTGTAGGGAGATGGGTCATGTCTAGTGATACACAGAACCCCAGGAGTAACTGGAGGGGGTTAAACGGACAATCATCAGGGAGTGTGGTTATAATAAAGTTTGTGGTACAAACAATATTATTTTAAACAATGATTTTTGAAAACTGTTTGCAGAGGTGCTGTAATATTTTTTTTTTTAATAAGTGGTTGGGAATACTTCAAGGTGTTCAAAGCATTTCCAGTGAAATCCATCTGTTGCTGTTTCAGCTGTGCTTTATCACCGTTGGGGACATCTCAGCTTGGCCAAAAAACACTATGAAATCTCTCTGCAGCTTGACCCCACTGCCTCGGGAACTAAGGAGAATTATGGTCTGTTAAGAAGAAAGCTGGAACAAATGCAAAAGAAAGACGTCTGATCCTTTTTTCCTGCATTTTTTTGTTTGTTTGTGTGCATGAGGCATATCATTAATATTATGTGGTCATGTTTAACCATTTAAAAGTCGTACATGTTGTTTATTTTATTCTGGTTTTTTTTCTATGAAAACAAAGACATGCAAAAAGATTACAGCACCAGCAATATAGTCTTGAAAGCTTGATGTGGTTTTTGCATTGAAATTGTATTTTTTCAGATGACTCAAATGTAAATTCTAAAATTCCAAGAATGAAATCTTTTTTAATTAAAAAGAAAAAAGAAAAAAATTATCTGGAGCGACTTGCAGTAGGATGAAACCTGCATTTGGGGTGTGAGCCATGTTGTATAGAGACTAACACTATTTTATGTCAGTCGTGAACAAGAAATGACAAACTGACTCCTACAATTTATATAAATATCGACTGTGTCTGTATATTAGAATTTTTATTTAATGACAAGAAAGAGTAAGATTTTTGTTTTTTTAATCTTTTTTTAAACAATATACTATGAACTTCACTTGTAAGGACATATATTTATTTGTATTCTTATGTTTTGAACAGGGCAAAAAATTGAATGAGGAAAGGAAATTTTAACATCTAGTATACTTACATACTTTTTTCCCCATTGGAAGACACTCACTCCTGCAGTAATTTTTGGATTCACCCAATTTCAGCTTCATAACATAGGAAATTATGTTGTATTTGTATTCTATATAAGCTGTTACTGTTAATAGAAAATTCAAGCCATGCTTTAGGCAAAAGCAGGCAGCCTGATGTCTTTGTTTTTGTTACATCCGGTATTAAGAGGGCTACATATCTATGTAAGTTGCTTTTTTATGTTTTTAGCTGTAAAGCAGTTTTCCATTTGGCTTAATGGAACTATAGTCATGACTATATCCAGAAAATGCAAGAGCTAAATTTTGTCTTAAAAGGAGCCACATTTGGGGTGTTTGTGGTAATTTTAGGAACTGAAATTTTTCCTGTCTTATTTGATCAGAATAATCATGTCTACTTTGTTTTATTCTTCTGTATATGCTGTTGACCTAATTATTTATGCAATCTCTCTAATTTCTTATGCAGTAAAATTATTACACAAACTGGTATAAAAATGGCATGTTGCCCTCTTAATAGATGATCTTTGAGTTAGTGAACTTTGTCTTCCTTTCCCTTTAAAATGAAGTGGCCAATTCATCTTTCTGGTATGTGGCTTCCCTTTGGTGTCAGGGACCATGTAATAGGATTGCACCCTGGAGTTATCCAGGTTTAGAGAATGGGATGAACAGATCCACAATGAGATGTATTTAATTCTCTACACTCACGTTTTGAGGGGGCAGATCTGCGTAGAAGTGCCATTTAGAAATTGTAACTTACGATGGTTTGAGGTACATCAGGAAAGAAAGTGCTGGTGTTTGACATACATCAGAAAAGGAAGTGCTGTGTTTCAAACATTTCTTAAAAGGTCCCAAAATAACAGTTACAATTTATAGATCTCTTGGGGGCAGAAGCTGTCTTATTCTTATTTATGTTCCTGCAGTACTCAGCTCGGCAGATAACAGATGCACTATATAGGCTTGATCTTTTTTGTTTTTAAAGCAAATGTCTTTCTTTAAAACAGTGCTTGCCTTTTGAGAGTAAAGAAAAATATTTCTTGTGAAAACTCCTTCGATTTTTTTTTTCTACCGATCCTAAAACTTCCGTGTCAAATCAAGACATGCACATCCGGGACCCCTGCCTGCAGAAGGAATCCGCTTAGCTGTCACCGCTCCGGCTCTCAGGATTTCCATCGCAGCTGTCTTCTTTCCAGAGAAAACAGTCATTAATTTGATTGATGCTTCAGGCAGTCTTCTGTCTCTGCAGAACTGAGCACTCTTCCTTCTTTCTCCACCTTTTGGTGGCAGCCACCCTCTACTTCCTGGGATTCTATCCCAACAAACACTCCACCGGCCACCAGAAGCGGGACGCTGTGTCCCAGTTCCCCCTTATTTTATTTTAATGTTTTTATTGCTGATAAGGAGTAGTATGGGAGTTTGTCCAGACAAACGTGGGGGAAGTTGCCAGTTTGAGAAATCTCAGAGTCCTGATCTTCATCCTGCACCTGCCTGATGGTGAAATGGCAAAATCCTGAAAAGCATTTTCAGTAGTCGTCTGTTTGCTACATTTCTTCCCTGTTTACATGCATCTTATAAGTAATTCTCTTAAAAGTTTCATCCTTAGACTTAGCCTGCTGCCTTGATGGGACTCTTTGGGATTCTGATTCTATCCTATTTCTTAAGCATGGTCTTTACATTTATTTCAAATTACTGACTTAAAATATCATGCAGAATAAAAGCCTGAGCCCCGCAGCAAAGCATTGGACGTCCATGTCCGTATTCACATCTATCGGCTTAGAAAATCTAGATTTGGGTCTGGGTTCTCCCACTGTGATGTCATAGGCAAGCCATTTAGCATTGCTTAAGCCTCAGTTTCTCACCTGTAAAATGGGGATAATAAGGTCTCCCCACATGGTCATGAAATACTTGACCCAGTAGACCCTCAATAAATAATAGTTTGGATTTTTGGAGGAGGGTGTAGATTTTGCAGCAGACAGATTTTACCTTAAACGCACTCATTCGCTCATTCAGTGCATCTAAGTGCCGGCTCTGTGCCAGATACTCTCCTAGACACTGGGGTACAGCGGTGAGTGGAAGCGGGCATGGCCCCTTGCCCTCAGGTAGGGGAGAGTACCGTGAGAGACAATAATCATCAAACAGATAGAAGAGGGATGGGGCGCCTGGGTGGCTCAGTCGTTGAGCGTCTGCCTGCGGCTCGGGTCGTGATCCCGGGGTCCTGGAATCGAGCCCCGCATCGGGCTCCCTGCTCCGCGGGAAGCCTGCTTCTCCCTCTCCCGCTCCCCCTGCTCGTGTTCCCTCTCTTGCTGTGTCTCTCTCTGGCAAATAAATCTTTTAAAAAAGAGAGAGAGAAGAGGGAGACTGGACCTTGCCTGAAGGGGATCCCTGAGAAGGGTACTTCTGAACTGAGATTTGCTAAGCAGAGAGGAATGAGTTCACTCTAGGCCAGTAGTTCCCGCCCAGGGCAGATTTGGGCCCCAGGCGACAGCTGGCAATGCCTGTCCTGACAGATGGAGGGCGGGGGGACGCTACAAGTGCGCATTCCATGATGCACGCGATAGCCCCCACCAAGGAAAATGGCCTGGCCCCCAGTGCCAAGGCTGAGAACCCCTGGACTGTGTGCACAAGAAACCCCACATGCAAAGGCCTGTCCGTGAGAAAGCTAAAGTCCTTGCCCAACAAAGTCTAAGGAGGAGGGGGAGGGCGCTCGCTGGAGCAGGTAAAGGTAACTAGAGCCAGATTTGCCAGGGTTTGCAGACCAAGCCGTCCTTAACCACGGAAGGCTGCAAAGCAGGGGGGCAACATGATTGGATTTCTATTTTGAAAAGATCGCTTGGGCTGTCGGTGGGGGAGGAATTGGAGTGAAGAGACCACTCCATGTGTCCAGGGGAGGGATGAGGGCTTACTGTAACCAAGTGGCAGTGAAGTTGGAGACATGCGAACTGATCAAAGAAATGCTTAGGAGTCACTCGGTGATGGATGGGAGGTGGGTGGGTGAGGGAATGCTAGTGTTTCCGTGCGGTTAAACATAGATTGAGAAAAGCCAAGAGTTAGGACCCAAACCTGGTTGGAGTTTAGCTCTAGAAAAGAGGAAATAAAGTCCTTGTATGTTACAAGTGCCACAAAGTGACAGATGTAGACACATTGGGATATTTGTATGGTTGGCCAAACCCCAGTTTGTGAATGAAAATCGTCATCAAGGCCAGCCAGAATCTTCACAGAGGCTCTGCCAAATACGATGTCCAGCAGATGTTCAGGTCACCGAAGCCCCCTTCACTCTATATGGCATTGGTCCCAATTTGGTGATTTGTATTTTGGGGCCCATCATGCATTTCTCCCACCTGAGCAAGTAGCACTAAACACAGCTCTCCACTTTCCTTTCTTCCCTTCTGGGGAGCTTCCACCCCTAGATTTCCACACAACGTGTCTGTCTTTTGGACTGGTGTGTCTCCTCCCTCAGGGGCCTCTCCCTTTTAAACAGGGTTTAGTTTATGTTAACTGACTGGAATTTAAATAAAAACTTAGGGGGAAAAAATAGGGTTTAGCTTTTCAAAGCCAGTCTGTCTTGACACATTCTACTACATTTGGGATTGCTGTCACCTGAGATTGTTTTTACTCTCACATTACTACTTTTTTTTCACATTACTACTTTTTATCGGGAGGTTGCTGTCAATCCACGTGCAGTTGTAAGAAGTAATCAGAGCTCCCAATACTCTACACCCAGTTTCCTCCAATGGTAACAGTTCAATATTGATACATCTACCAACCTTATTGAGATTTCATCAGTTTTATGTGTACTCATTTGCATATTTAGCTCTATGAAATGTTACCATGTGTGAGATTTGTGTGGTCACCACAGTCAAAATATAGAACAATCCCACCACAAGGATTTCTGGTGCTATTCTTACATTACTTTTCCCAAAATATTTTTAAGGGTTTTTTTTTTTAAGATTTATTTATTTATTTTAGAGAAGGGGGAGGGGCAGAGAGAGAGAATCTCAGGCAGACTCCCCACTGAGCCAGGAGCCTGACATGGCGCTCGATCTCATGTCCCTGAGATCATGAGTTGAAATCAAGAGTAGAACACTCAACCGACTGAGCCACTCAGGCACCGCCCCCACCACCACAAAATATTTTCTTGAGCATCATCTGTACCAACTGCTGGGGACACCACGGAAAGTGCAAACAGAGGGGATTCCCGCCCCTGTGGAGCTTCGGTCTACGTTGCCTCAGCCTTAAGCACTGTTACCAGCCCCCTTTCCAGGGGCTTCTCCTGGGGAGTCCCTAGGCCCTTCAGTCAGGCATTCGTATCTTCTACATTTGCAGCTGTCCGAGTCACACATTGCCAGGGCATTTTCTTTCCTTTTGTGTTCAAATTTCTCCATCAGTTGGTGAATCTGTTTTTCCTGGAGGCAATGAAACTTAAAATCAAGTTGAATTTTCTATTTCACAGGAACAGGTATTGGTTCAGTCACCTCTGCCTTCTCCTTTGGGCCTCATATTTATAGTGAAAGCTTCACTGGGCATCCTGGTGAAGAGGACACTGAGGCATAAACTCCACTGAGGGTCAGCCATATTGTACATGGATAAGGGGATGCCCTTACCGTATTGGCCCAAACAGAAGGATCCCCAGAGTTGAGGAACCCGGTTTTCAGTAAAGTGAGGTGCTTAATATTACTTGAAGTGTTCACTAATAAATACCAAACATGATTATTGAATATTACAGCTTCATTTTAAAATCCCAGAGTCTTGAATGATCTCTCTCAGCTCTAAAATTCTACCAAGAAGACATTAATTTAGGCTATGGCCTCTTTTAAAAAGATAATGCTCCCCATAAAACACAAATTGGAAGCTGGTGTCTAGTTCAAAGTAGAAGGAGCAGAAGTCCTGTATGGGACAGCGTGGTTGGAATGAAGGAGACAAGGAAAGGTAATGGTGGGGACAGAAGCCAAAAGAAGATGCTAAATATTAATGCTCTCAGCTTCTTTCATTTCCCAATCTCTTTAAACTTTCATAGGAATTACAGTTTATCTTAACACTGGCCAATTCTGAGTAATAAGAAGTAGGAACGAAAGAGACTTTTCACCTTCTACTTTGTAAATATCTGCATCATTTGAAATAATTTTTCCTTCTAAATGAACTGCGTGTGTGGCTTCACAGAGAAATCTTTACTCAAGAGAACCACGGATGTGTTTGTAATAAAGCTGTGGGCATTGGTGGGGCACAGGTGGGAAGGAGACACCATAAGAGAAACTTTAGCAACCAAGATGTTTACTAAATTGCATTGCCCACAGACAAGAGAGGTTCTGGGGAGACAGGGGGCTCCAGAGCAATGCTGAGTGGCAAAAACTTGGGAGGCAGCATTTTCCCGATCACCAGCTGAACCACAGGTGTGCAATGTAGACTCTTCTCTGAACCATGCCTTTACATCGTCGCTAGATTCTAGATGCTGTGTGACTGTTTCTTCATGGTTGTCTGGAAATAGCTGGCATTTGGGTGCATAAAGCTTGCATGTGAGAGGAAAATGTGTTACACCTGGGTTTGAATCCCCTTCTTCCACTTATCAGTCGTATGGCCTTAGGCAAGTGCAGTGGGTTGAACAGCGCCGCCCCAAAATTCATGTCCACTAGGAACCTCAGAATGTGACCTCATTTGGAAAGAGGGTCTTTACAGATATAGTTAACCATCTTGAAATGAAATCATCTTGGGGCGCCTGGGTGGCTCAGTCGTTCAGCGTCTGCCTTCGGCTCAGGTCATGATCCCAGGGTCCTGGGATCGAGCCCCACATCGGGCTCCCTGCTCTGCGGGAAGCCTGCTTCTCCCTCTCCCACTCCCCCTGCTTGTGTTCCCTCTCTCACCATGTCTCTCTGTCAAATAAATGAATAAAATCTTTAAAAAAAAAAAGAAAGAAATGAAATGATCTGGGATTTATGGCGGGCCCTAAGTCCAAAGACTGGTGTCTTCGTGAGAGGAGAGGTCACCAAGAGACACACGGAGGAAAGGCCATGGGAGGACAGAGGCAGAGGTGGGAGCGATGCAGCCACAAGCCACTGCTTTCCTTTCCTGAAATTAAGGACATCTTTCCAACGATTTTCTAGACCTCTGTGTTTGATGACCACAGTCAACCCAAGCTACATTTTATTTTGTAATGTCTACATTTCTAGGCACCAGGTGAGCATTATTTCCTTTAAAAAGTTACTGTTCGGGGGCGTCTGGGTGGCTCAGTCGGCTAAGCGTCTGCCTTCAGCTTGTGTCATGCTCTCAGCTCGGGTCATGATCTCGGGCCCTGGGATTGAGTCCTGCGTCGGGCTCCCGGCTCTGCGGTGAGTCTGCTTCTCCCTCTCCCTCTGTGATCTCTCTCGCTCTTGCTCTCTCTCAAATAAATAAATAAAATCTTAAAAAAAAAAGTTACTGTTTGGAGAGCAGGACCCAATTGCTGGATTCTGGTTTTAGGAAGAACGGTGGCAGCAATATTATATGCTCAGAGATTGGTTTGTGGCCTAACAATGGTTCTTAGCTTCCATCATGATGGATGGCATATTTCGTTGGTCAAATTACTTTTTCTGGGCGTTCTTACAATTATTCTCCAATTCATGATTAGGGATTTATTCACCAAAACTAATGAAATAATCTTACATATATAATCTCTTTAGTCTTTGCTTGCTATTCTTAGAAGTATAGAAGTTGGGCAAGAATAGCATAAACCATTTCAATTCCAATTGCCTGGAAGAGTCCATAAACTTTTTAGAAAAGACAGTGCATTTCTTTTGTGGAGAAAAAGTCAACGCCTTATTTTTAAATATCTGACAGCAAGGGGCACCTGGGTGGCTGAGTCAGTTGAGTGTTTGACTCTTGATTTCATTCAGCTCAGGTCATGATCTCAGGGTCTGAGATCAAGCCCCTCGTGGGGCTCTGCAATGGGCATGGAGCCTGCTTGGGATACTCTCTCTGCCCCTCCCCACCCTGCTGGCGTGCATTCTCTCTCCCTCAAAAAAAAAAAAAAAAAAATCTGACAGCAATGCACATCATCTTTAAAACATTAATTTCAGAAATACCAGGATTGAATTTAATGTGAATGAACTAGCTTCATGAGGTTGGTTTTCTCTATTCGTTAATTTCTTTGCCATGGGGATTGGTACTAAGTAAAATAACTTGACAGAATGAAAAGAAGGAAAAAATAACCCTGCTGCTTTCAAATTTAACAACAGTTTTTTTAGAGCCAGGTTTAGAAAAGGAAGCAAGGAATCCAATTATTTGGAGAATGTATTTGTTTCTACTCTTTGCACACAAATTTTCTAAATTAGTCTAATTATTGGATCCTGGGTTGAACTGAAAAGCCTTTTTGTTAAGTTCATAGTGGGAAAATGATCAAAAAGTGAACTTCACTGTCAAATAAATAAATAAAATCTTTAAAAAAAATAAATATTATTGAATACCTAACTCTGTGAACCACAGTGGCAAGTTCTGGAAACTCATACAAAGAATACAAGCCTGTCCTCGTGAAACTCAGTCCAGTAGAGAGTCAGTCGTATACATCAACTATTACAGAAGAGAGGGGTAGGTATTGTAACAGAGGCTGGAGCAAAAAACTATAGGGCAAGGTAGATAAACTCTTTCTATAAAAGGGCAGATGGTAAATACTTCAGGCTTTGCGGGCCACAGAGTCCACGACTGAATGAGCGTGACTATGTTTTCAGTAAAAGTTTATTTATGAATACTGAACTGTTAATATCATGTAACTTTCACATATCACAAAGTATTCTTTTTTCTTTTCAAACATTAAAAAAATGCAAAACTCATTAGCTCATGGGCCATACAAAAACAAGTGTTGGATTTATGTTGCAGGTTATTTGGGGCCAAAGAGGACTTTTTAAAATGATGTACTAGAATAATTTGGTAATATTTCAGTAGATTTTGTAGTGTTATTTAGATTTCAAGCTCCTTATATAGTCTCCTTGCTCTGTAATTTATTTCACATTAACTACAGTTTCAAAAGATGAAGATGTGTTCCTATCTGTAGTATGTTACTTGCAATGCTGGAGGCATGTGGGAGGGGAGCAGGACATGGGGCCAGCCCCTTTCACATAAAGTAGCAGTGTATTTAGTCAAATATAAATATAAATCAGGCATCTACCTTATCTACCTTATTGCACAAAAGTCTGGAAAACAGAGCTTGGCGATTACCCGCTTGGATTTAGACAACAACAATGGCCAAACTGGATAATTCCAATTAAAGATAATTTGTTGGTTTAAACCATTTGAGTTGATGAAGGAAATGTCTGCTGAGCTTTAAACCTACGTAAGTCATTTGCAGGCTTGATCCTGAGCCTGGAGGATATGGGAGATTTTAGATGGCAAAGTAATGGACCAGAATGAGCACAAAAACAGCTGATGGTTGGTGAACCCTTTCCTGCCAGTGACTTGCCTATACAATTTGGATGCAACCTGATAGCCTCCACCAGTCAACTCTATTCCTAACCCTGTCAGAGCAGTTGGCTTGTAAAGCACTCTAGTGTAACCCACCAATACTAAACTGACAAGCCATGGACTTGTAACTGACCACTCAGTTTCCTTGAAAAACTATGTGACTCTCATCTTTCTAAAGGCAGTCCACACCCTTGCCTTTGCTGGGCAGTTGTATTCACACAGTGTCCCTGTGTGTGTGCCCATACATAAGGAAATCCTGGGAATCTAGATCCTATTCCAGTCTACCTGAACCAGAGTCTGCATTTTTTTTTAAAGATTTTATTTATTTATTTGATAGAGAGAGAGAGAGAGCGAGAGCAGGAACACAAGCAGGGGGAGTGGGAGAGGGAGAAGCAAGCTCCCCGCCAAGCGGGGAGCCCGATGTGGAACTCGATCCCAGGACCCTGGGATCATGACCTGAGCCGAAGGCAGACGCTTAACGACTGAGCCCCCCAGGCACCCCAGAGTCTGCATTTTTAACCAAGATCTTCAGTTGATTCACATGCACATTTCAGTCTGAGAAGCACTAGAGCAAATCTTCACTAAATCATGGTTCTCAAACTTGAAAGTTTAACATTAGTTAAAGTGCTAGCTAGGCCCCACTCCTGGAATTGGTGATTCAGAAGGTCTGGGGTGTGCCCTGAGATTTTGCATTTCTAAATTCCTAGGTGCTTTGATATTGCTGACTGGGGTCCAGCATTTTTGCACATTTTGCATTTTACACATTTTGCATTTTTCACATTTGGAAAACTACTGCTTTAAACTATTTGTCTGTGAGTTAGTTTTTGAGAGTTAGCTGAAGACTTCATCCCACAGAGCCTAATCTATGTCGAATCAGATTCCTTAGCCTTACCTGGTAATAAATGCAATTGAATGCTCACCTTGTCACCAACTTCAATTTTCCTTCACCAGAGGAATATTTATTCATGTATTTGGCTCATTTTCTTTTGCCAACATAATTCGTCCTCCCTCGAAAAAGAAAAGAAAGGAATCGTTTTTCATTTAAAAAAATTAAGGTGATTACTGCTACTCTTTAAATAAGTTGTTAAAAATATATGCTAGACAAGTTTTTAAAAAATATTTCAATGTAATTATGAACTTCTCAAGACAAGAAAGAACTCTTTGAAATAAATTATGGCTTATGAATCTGTTCTTTTAGATTTCTTTTAGATTTCTTTTGGAATTGTACATCCATTCAAAACACAACCACATCTATATTATCAGAAATGTTTGGATAAAAATCAAATCACAATAAAATTTCAACTAGTCCACATACGTGAAAAAATGGAAGGTGCAGAAGAAGATTAAGGGGGATTATTGCTATTCCAGTAACTACTTATATATTTGTGTCTTTGAGGAGAGGTGACAGAAGTGGACCCCTATCTCGGTGCCCTTCTTGGTCACCTGGGTCCCAAAAGGAGCGCTGCTTAAACCCAGAATGAACAAAGTCTCTGGAGAAAAATTCTCCTTCTGCTTTTGGTCTTCACTCTTCTAATTTCTGGGATTCAAGTTTAGTCCTAGGAGCCAGGGAACCTACGGGAAGTCATTTCTTTCATTGTCCCCTACAACCACTGTTTTTTAAAAAGGGAGAATATTGGAGGGGGAGATGAACCATGAGAGACTGTGGACTCTGAGAAACAAACTGAAGGTTCTAGAGGGGAGGGGGGTGGGGGGATGGGTTAGCCTGGTGATGGGTATTAAGGAGGGCACGTTCTGCATGGAGCACTGCGTGTTAGACGCAAACAATGAATCATGGAACACTGCATCAAAAACTAATGATGTAACGTATGGTGATTAACCTAATAAAATAAAATTAAAAAAATAAAAATAAAAAGGGAGAATAGAAGAATATGTGTTGGTATCGACTATAGGATTACGTGTATCCAGTATGATACCAGCGCTGAGTGTGGATGCTCTAGTGTGAGCCTTTGGTGTTGTGTGTACCTGTCCTCCAGGATGCATTCCCAGGGGCGCGTTCATTTCTTTGTGTGTATCTGTGGTGTGCCCCCGGGTGTGTCGGGGTCGCACACAGAGCCAAGGCTGCCATGAGGCCCCACGCGGGACGCATTCGAGCAGAGCGTCGGTGGCGGGGCGCCCCAGGTGTGCGCGGTGGCGTGGCTCCCAGCGCGTGCCCAGGTGTGTGCTCGGGGCCCCGGGCGGGCGGGTGCCGCGTCCGGCCTCCAGGGGGCGCCGCCGGGGGCGGCCTCCCGAGGCGCCTGCGCCGGGCTCGCCCCCGATTTCCGCCGGCCGCCCGGCGGGCTGTCCCCAACCGCGCCGCGCTCTGCGGCAGGTGAGGCGCTGGATGCGGGCCGAGCCGGGGCTCCTGTCCCCGCTCCCTCCGCGCGGGGGCTCTGGGGACGCCGGGGACTCGCGGCGTCCGTCCCTGCGCGGCGCGTTGCGTTCGCGCCCAGTGCGGCGGCCGCGGGAGCAGGGGAGGGGAAGCGGAGGCCGGGGACCGAGCCTGGCCGCGAAGGGGCCGCGGGCGGCCTGCGGGACCAGCCGCGAAGCAGGGGGGCAGCCGGCCACGAAACGGGTCCCCAGAGCCGCCGCACGCGGCGGGACGCGGGCACCCCCGCCAGAGTGGGCGAGGGCCGAAAAAGTTAGGAACTGTCTGCAGGTGTGGACGCTGCCCGTTCGTACTCAGGAGAGTGATGATTATCCAGTAGGTAGTTTTAAAACGAACTCTCAGGTGAACGAGGGCAGCACTTTTCGGAAATTCCGTTTTTGATTTCGGAGATTCCTGTTTGTGAGGGAACCAAAAGCTGCCAAAGAAATCCAGAAACTTCTGGCATTTGTCAGTTTCTGACCTGAGGTTTCTTTGGAGCTGTTAGTGACACGTCATGTCTGAATCATGGGGAGAAATGTCTCTTGCTGCCTTAGTCACCAAGTCTGGTCATTGCGCTTGCACTCCGTTGGCCAAAGAGAACTCGGTAGTTGCACTGGAAACCCTGTCAGTGCACAGTTTCTTAAACGTACCTTCTTGACTCCAAGCTTGCCTTATTAATATAACTGATTAGAAAATGCATTAGACTTGTAGCTACTTTTTTTTTTAAGATTTTTTATTTATTCATTTGAGAGAGAAAGAGCACAAGCAGGGGGAGAGGCAGAGGAAGAAGCCGACTCTCAGCTGAGCGGGGAGCCCCACCGGAGGGATCCATCCCAGGACCCGGAGACCACGACCAGAGCCCAAGGCAGACAGACGCCCAACCGTCTGAGCCACCCGGGCACCCCTGTAGCCACTTTTTAAAAAGCAGATCATTCTTTTTGCCAAATGTCCTAGGGAGAAATCATGTATTAAAAACTAAAGGACAGGGATGCCTGGGTGGCTCAGTGGGTTATGCATCAGACTCTTGATTTCCGCTGAGGTCATGATCTCAGGGTTTTGTGAATGAGCCCCAAACGTGGAGCCTGCTTAAGAGTCTCCCTCTTCCTCGCCCTCTGCCCCTCCCCCCAATAAAAAAAGCAAAACAAAACTAAAGGACACCTAAATCTGTTGGATTGACCTATATAAAGTGTAGGTCTCACACTGTCCTTGTGTACTTTTTCCTATAACAGAAGACTATTCTCCCTGGTCTCGTTCAATTTATTGAAATGCTAATATGGAGAGCTCCTGCAGTTTGCCCTCATTTTCCCAAATGCCTTGTTTTCCTGAAATGACTCCCAGGAGAAGCCAGAAGTTCCTGAATAAGCAGACAACCTTGGTAGAGCGTTTGTATTTCAAAAGCTGAATTTGTAAAGTTAAATTAATTTCTAATTGGTGGGTTTTTGTTCAGAAATATTTTTGGACTAGTTGACCTTGCCAACGCGTGTCTTAACTGTTAGCGTCAGACCTAGAGAGGGTGGTTATTCATGCTGGCCTTAGCTATTGGGCAGCAGGAAGTACACGAGAACAGAGACAGAAGCTATTACTGTTTTTAAAAGTATCTGTTCATTTTTTTTTTTTTAATCTAGTGAGATCTCTTGAAAGTTCCAGCCTGTGTCAGCTCTTCCAAGTGGAGTCGCTGGAAGGCTTTGTACCCACAGTTAGCCAGGTGTTTTACCAGGGGGTAGGGCCCCCTGCAGACTGGTATGGAGGGGGATGAAGGATTGTTTGTTTGCAGAGGGACAGGTCCCAAGGAGAGGCAATGATAAGAGGACACATTCAAGCAATCTTAGCATTCTTCTCTAGAACATTCTCTATTAAGAGGCAAACCTTAGCAATTAGAGATTTTATTAAGAGAGCACCAGGTAAACATGACCGGCCTCTTATTTAACAGAAATTCATTCTTTAATTGAAGGTCTCAGTCTTGTCAGTGAAGCTGCTCAGGGCAGGATAGCTTTGTTTAGGTTGGACCTGCCCTTGGACCTGAGAGCTGTGTAGACAGAGCTTACTGTGCACAAGGTGTTATTATACTCCTGCAGTGGAATTACAGAAACGACCCAGTTGCTAGGAGTCTCGGGATTTGTATGGCATTATGAGGAAACAGACACAGTAAGGAGTTGAAATTTTAAGAAGGATGAAAGAAATTTCAAAGAGGCAATGGTCTGTTGGGGCACAGCGAGATGAATTGTCACTGGAGGACCCGGCTGGGGTCATTTTTGGGCTGGACTTTGAGCAGGGAGTAGAATTTTGATGGGCTAAGGAGTGGAATGGGGCATTCCTGGTGGCAGACACCATGAACAGAAGTAAGGAGCTTAAAATGTAACTATGTTCAGAGATAGAGGAGCAAAGGGTGTGCTAAAGCTGGACTCCGTGACAGAATGGGTGAGGTGGGAGGCCTGCCTGAAGAGAAAGGCTGTCTGGCTGTAAACCCTACTTTTTTTTTTTTTTTTTAAAGAAGGGGTGGGGCAGAGGAAGAGGGAAAGAGAGAATCTTAAGCAGGCTCCACAGTAGGCATGGACCCAGACACAGGGCTTGATCTCACAACCCTGAGATCATGACCTGAGCCAAAATCAAGAGTCGGACACTTAACCGATTGAGCCACCCAGGCGTCCTTATAAACTCTACTTTTTGATCAAGGTTTGGGGTTTTTTTCCTTTTTATTAAAGCAAATGCAAAAGCAGAGGGAAGAGTACAGTGAACTTCCCCATTATATTTCCACAAATAGATCGAACAGTTTGTTAAAACAATTTCTTTGGCCCTTATCTGCTTCATCTTTTTTGTTGTTGAAGCAGTTTAAATTCCAGACACGATATCATGTCACCCTTAGTGCAGTATGCGCTTCCGACAAAAGGTCTTTTTCTCATATAGCCTTAATACCATTGTCATCTCCTGATTGTATTGTCAGTAATTCCATAATTAAGTTATTTATTAATATATAATTAACTGTTTTCTAAGACCCAGTCCACAAAGTTCCTTGATCGCCTCAAAAATGCGCTTACCTTTACTGTTGGTTTGTGTGAGTTGAAATCCAAACAAGGTCCACACGAGGTCTTTTGTTGAGTAGCTGTTACCTCTTTTAATCTAGGACAGGGGTTCGGCGGACTTTGTGAAAAGCTCCAGACACTAACTCCCACAGGCTTTGCTGACTGTGTGGTCTCAGTTGCAACTACTCAACTGTGCGTTCCTGCAAAAAGTAGCTATAGATGATATGGACGTGAATGAGCGTGGCTGTGTCACAATAAAATTTTGTTTTCAAGGCTTTTTGGCTTAAACTCCACTGGCAGGCTGGACTTATTTGAGGGCCAGGGTTTGCTGACCCTGGTCTATCACAGTTCCAGTGAGTTCTTTAATGCCAATGATTTACTGGTGGCCCTTGGTTGCCCATAAATGCCTCACATTCTGGATTTATTTGGCCTTTTGTATAGTATGGTTTAGATTGCTCCTCTATCCCTATATTTCCTATAAGCTGAAAGTTAGATCTAAAGGTTTAGGTTAACTAGGTTTGGTTTCTCCATTTTTGGCAGGTGATTTGAATTGTTTTTTTAATATAAATGTATGACTTTAAAAGACTCAGACACCCTCATCCAAGAGGCTCAATATTCCTAAAATGGGCTTTGCCTGATGGCTGAAAGTACACTTTTTTCTTTCTCATTTTATTTTCCTTACTTGAAGGAGAGGATATGGTTGCTGTTTCTCAAGGCAGGTTCTCAAGTTGAGAACTTTGAACCCCTCTGCTAGGTCAGTGGTAACTCTCCTCTGTTCAAGCCACCCTGTGGCCCCTCGGCTGGTGGACCACATTTTCCCACTGAATGGAAATACCTTCCTTCCTGGGCCCAGGCCCAGGGTTTCAGATGCCACCCAGCAGGGGCTGGGTGGTTTGTTTTTGTTTTGAAGCCCCTTGTCTCTTAAACACTCAACTCTCTTCACTCGCCCTCCTCTTCATCCCCCATCAGGACTGAGAGCTGGATACCTGGTCCACGGTCTACTGGTCACGCTGTGAGGTGTGAGTACTTACCCTGCTGTCCCATTTGGAAAGGATTCTGAAGTCAAAAGCTTTGTAAGCTTTCACACTTCCTGTGGTGCTGGATTCCACGGTGACCCAGTTTTGAAAAAACAAGTTTACAGGTAAGAATTGTTTTTTCTTCTGTTCTAGAGTGTGTCTTACTCCTAAATCCTGGAGCACCAGAGGAAGTACCTTGACAAAGAGTGTCACTTGTGGAAGCCCTTGTCTTTCTGTTGTTTAAGGTTAAAGGTGAAACTGTGCATCCCTGTACTCATTTTTCCAGATAACATGTTATTGATCTTTTTCTTACTGATTTGTAAGAATTCTTTATACACTGGAGATACCAATATTTTGTCATATGTGTTACAACTGTTTCCCCCATTTTTTAACTTTGTTTACAATATTTATGCTCTGCAGAAAATTTAACTTTATATAGGGAAAAAAATTCCAATTTCCCCTTTATAGTTACCTCGATTTATGTTTTGCTTAGAAAGACTTGTCCATTTCAAAATTGTTTTTTTTTTAAGAATTAATAACACACGTAAATGAATATGTGATGAGAACTAGGAACATGTGATTCTGTAAAAGAAGAATATTGAGGGGCGCCTGGGTGGCTCAGTTAGTTAAGCGTCTGGCTCTTGGTTTCAGCTCAGGTCATAATCTCAGGGTCATGAGATCAAGCCCCACGTTGGGCTCCACCCTCTATGTGGAGGCGGCTTGGGTTTCTCTCTCCCTCCCCCTGCCCCCACTTGCACTCTCTCCCTCCCTCTCTCTCTCTCAAATAAATAAGTAAATCTTAAAAAAAAAAAAAAAGAATATTGAAGGGGGCTCTTTCTACTAGATCATATAATACTGAATTGATTAAATGTTGGTGTTAAGTATCACCCTACATTGGTAAGTGTTGAAGTTGGGATTTGGGTGTTTGGGGGATCATTCTATCATCACTTCTGTATAGATTTGACTTTCCATAATAAAAAAGTTTTTCTTAAAAAAAAAAAAGAATAGTAGGGGGAAAAACCATCTTTATCCCATTTGTTCATATTCAGCAACTATGAAACTTCTCTGTGTTGAACACTGGGGCCATTGTGTTAAGAAATGCACCGGATCTTGGAACTTAGATTTCTCACACGGGGGACAGCATTGTTAAGGGCAACAACTCCTTTGTCAGACCACCTGGCTTCAAACCCTGGCTCTGCCACCTACCAGCTGGGTGATTTTGACCTTTCTAACTTAAAAAAGTGAGGGATAATAATTATGTCTACCTGATAGGCTTGTTGGGAGGATTGAAT
Organism: Eumetopias jubatus; assembly: GCF_037043125.1. NCBI lineage: Eukaryota > Metazoa > Chordata > Mammalia > Carnivora > Otariidae > Eumetopias > Eumetopias jubatus. The sequence continues at coordinate 183,775,832 of NW_028274809.1, read as the reverse complement.
GAGAAAACCCATGAAAAATCCTTCTCATGGTACTTAGTACTTAGTAAATGCTCAATAAACGTAAGCTCTGAAGGAGAGAATAGCTGCAGTCAAGCAAACACTGAGCTGGAGAGGTGTAGGTGCCAAGTGAGTGTATGGAGTGGGGGTCATGACCTGTCCTGGGTAAGCAGGTTTGGAAGACCTTTTCAGGGGAAAACACCTTTGAGCAGAGATGTGAGATGTGGAAGATCTTGTCTTTTAATTCCAATGAAGATACCCTTGCTTGGTGACGTGAGAGAAGGGGGTGCAGGCATACACGCAAAGGCCTAGCGACGAGGAGCAGGGTTGCCTGGTGCTGCCGGAACAAGGTGGCACCAACTTCATGGCTTCAAACAACACAGATACTTACTTGTCTTATGGTTCTCTAGGTCAGAAGTCAGCACGGGTCTCACTGGGCTGAAATCAGGGCATCGGTGAGGCCGTGTCCCCTCCTGGAAGCCCTGGGGGAGAATCTGTTTTCTTGCCTTGTCCCACTTCGAGAGGCCTCCCGCATTCCTTGGTTCATGGCCCCCTCCCTCTACCTCGACAGATGGCGTTTTGTCCCCTTGCCCTTCCACCATGGCTACAGCTTTCTCTACCCCCAGCCAGGAAAGCTGCTGCACGTTTGAGGACTCGTGTAGTTAGATCGGGCCCATTTGGATAATCCAAGATAATTTCTGCATTTTAAGGCCCTTGACATTAATCACATCCCTTATGCCATGCAAGGTAACATGTTCACAGATTCTGGGGATCTTTGGGAGGCCTTCATTTAGTCACCTCCCCTTGTGCTGCTGTAGCTGCTGCAGGATCAGGGCAGTGCTCCAGACATGTGGGACCATCAGACAGTTACTACCAGGCGCTAATAATCCCCAGGGCGTGGTGCCTCTCCTCGTCCCTGCTGACACGGTGACTCTAGACGCTTGGGTAGTCTCCTTCAGCATTGGAAAGAGGGGCTTCTGGTGAAGGGGACAGACGAGCTCCGCTGAACAGGGGTCAGAACCCTTGGCTCACTCCTGTGCCCCGTCCTCCCCACGGGTCACTCCTGCCTCTGCGCCCCGATGGGGCCGTTGCTGCTTGCGGCTCTTCAGCCTTTTACTTTTCTCTGCTATTTTTGCCTGTGTAATTGTTTTTGCACACTAGCCTTAAACCCTGCTGGACTATTTCAGACAAAATTCATGCTAAACTATTTAGCATTAGATGAGAGCCACACCGTCCTCATTTTGATTCCCGCACAGTATCTTCCACTTAATAGGCCACCAGTAAGAAAGATATTCCCAGTTGGTTGAGTGTTATTGGAACTCTGATATTTTGAGTTATGTCAGAATAAATTAGAGTGCGGAAGAGTAAATTAGACTTCTATTATGCTGTCCTCTCCTCCATGTGTTCATATTACTGCATCTATCTTTAAACTTGTGGTTGTTAGTTACCTCTTCCTGATGTTGTCACCTGCGCTTAGGAGTATGCAGCAGAGAAGTTAATGAAAATTATTAATATTTCTTCATCTCACGGTGATTTTACTAGTTTATGAGCATTAAATGAGATTTGCGAAGCATTCTTTAAGCCATTACTTGTACCATTATGAAGCCCTTATTTGTGAGAAGAATCACAACTGCCTGGACTCTCTTCCCTCAACTTCGCTTTCTGTGAAGTTAAATACAGAGTATAAAAGCCTAATAAAAACTAAGGGGAAATCACAATTGACCCCTGAACAACACAGGTTTGAACTTTGTGAGCCTGCTTATATGCAGCTTTTGTTTTTTGATAAATGCAGTATTTGTAAATGTACTTTTCTTCCCCATGATTTTTTAAATAACATCTCTTCTCTAGCTTACTTTATTGTAAAAATACAGTATATGATACATTTAGCATACAAAATATGCATTATTGGACATACATGTTACAACTAGGGCTTCTGGTCACCAATAAGCTCTTAGTAGTTAAGTTTTTGGGGAGTCAGAAGTAATACTCAGATTTTTCAAATGCAGGGTGTTGGTGCCCCCAACCCCAGTGTTGTTCAAGGGTCTACTGTAGTGTATCTTATATATGAATAAAGAACAGTTAGGGCATTTTGGGGAGTACTTATGAAGATTAAGTCACCGGGGTTTTTTCTCTCTCAGCATTTGTTATGAACATACTCAAAAGGAGAGCACAGTAAACCTTAAACCTTCATGAACCCACACAGCATCAGAAATCTGTGCACCATCCTGGCTTTGCCACACTGTTCCATTTGCCCTTCTTCCTTTGGTTTTTTGTGTTTTTTGTTTTTTGTTTTTTGAGGTTTTTTTTTTTTTTTTTTTTTTGCTTACTTCTGGAGAATTTTGAAGCAAACACTAGAAATCATGTCATTTTATCACTAAATATTTTAGTATGAATTTTTTTAAAGTTTAGTTTTTTACGTAACTATAGTCCTACCTAACAATGAATGAAAAATCCTTAATATCATCTAATACTATATTCAAATATCCCCATTTGCCTAAAAAGGTCTGTGCAGTTGGTTTATTCAAACCAGGGTCAAAACAAAGCCCATTCATTGTATTCGGTTTTTACATCTCCTAAGTCTCTTTTAATAATAAATATTGATGTATGCCAGGCATTAGCTTAATTCAGAGTTTCTTATTCTTTTACCTCTTATTTTTAACTGTTTTAGAGTAGTTACATACTCTCATACTCTCATTATTACTAGAATTTTATATGAAGTAAAATTGGCCTTTTTTCTTGTGTAATTCTGCAAGTTTTAAAATTGATCGATGTAACCCTCATCAGAGTTCTTTTACAGAACAGTTCCACCACCAAAAAAAGCCAGAAAACAAAACCAGAAAATACCAAGCCCTCCTTCATTCTGTCCCATTGTAAGTCAAACCCTTCCCCTAATTGCTGACAACCCTTGATCCGGTCCCCATCTTTTTTTTTTTTTTTAATATTTGTTTGTTTATTTGTTTATTTGAGGAGGGGGCAGAGAGAGAGCATGATCTCCCAAGCAGATTCCATACTGAGTGCGGATTCCAATGTGTGGCTTGATCCCAGGACCTTGAGACCATGACCTGAACTGAAATCAGTAGTCAGATGCCTAACCAACTGAGCCACCTAGGTACCCGGATCTGTCTCCATCTAGAAAAGTTTTGCCTTTTCACATGTCACATAATGAATGTCTCGTAAATGAAATCAAATAGTATGTAACCTTTGAGACTGGCTTCTTTCACTCAGACAACATCTTTGAGATTCTTCCATGTGTGTATTCTTTTTTATTGCTGAGGAGTGTATTCCATCTTATGGGCATACCCCAGTTTATGTATCCATGTACTGTTGAAGAACATCGGATCCTTTACCGTTTGGGGGGGATTATGAATAAAGCGGCTACAAACATTGGTATGTAGGTTTTTATGTGATCGAAATTTTTCATCTTTTAGAGCAGATCCCCAGGAGCAAAATGGCTGGGTCATATGGTAGGCATATGCTTAACTTTTTGAGAAACTGCCAAACTTTTCCAGAGTGGCTGTACCCCATCATTTTGCATCTCAACTAACAATGTATGAGAGTTCCAGTTGCTCCATATTTTTGTTAGCACTTGATATTGTCAGGTTTTTTAAATTTAAGCCCTCCTAATAGATGTGTTTTTTTTAATTATCTGATTTCAGTTTTTTGAATATTTTTTGAGTATTGAAAAGTTATTTTTAATAACTCTTGAATAAATTACTGAATTAAATTTACTTTATATACCTGTTATAAAAATAACTATTTCTGGTTTTCTGGTGATATTCCATATTTAAATATGGTAAATATTCTATATGGAAAATATTAAATTAAAACCAGAGTATTATTTAGAGAGGAGACTTTAAGTCTCACCAGTTGACACATCATATTTGGCAGAGGATTACAGAATAGTATCTGAATACATTTTGCGGTGATTCATTCATTATATGCATCTTGTGCATGTCTCATTTCTGTTTTATCCAATAGTGCCATAACTGCTTTTGCCAGTTTTCTGTTAGGTTAGATTGATCAGGGAGGGGGGGCACCTGGGTGGCTCAGCCAGTTAAGTGTCTGATTCTTGATTTCACCTCAGGTCATGACCTTAGGGTCGTGAGATGGAGCCCCACGTTGGGCTTTGTGCTGGGTGTGGAGCCTGCTTAAGATTCTCTCTCTCTCTCTCTCTCTCTCTCTCTCTCTCTCTCTCTCTCCCCCCTCCCTCCCTCCCTCTGCCCCTACTCCCCCCCACCCCTGCTTCTAAAAACAACAACAACTTTATTAAAAAAAAAGAAAAAGATTGATCTGTGAATAGTAAATTACATGAGAGCAGCTGGATGTAAGCAGAGAGCTCAAGGAAGAAAACCATTTGAAATTTGTTTGTGAAATAAAGATCATGGTCCTCTCTTTGGATGGTCTCACTGGTCGCTATCGCCTGCAAGTGTGGAGTTGCCTCCAGGATTAATTACCTAAATGTCATTGCTAATGTTGTTGTCCCTCCCTTCTCGAATTAGATGAAACTGTGTCAGGGTGCTCAGGGTCACTGCTGAGGGACGGCCCTGTCACGTCTCACCCATCAGCTGCTATGGTTTGAGCTTCCATTTTGTAGTATCATTTAAAAAGAGTGCAAATTACTGTCATCTAGAATCTTTCTGTTCGACTTCTGAAAAGTTGCCGAAGAGTTAGGCCTATGGACAGAGCTTCCTCTGTAACATGGGGGCATTAGAAAGAAAAACTAAGCCTGACAAAGGAGGATGGAGGACAAGCTGCCGATGGGCTTGATGTTGTGGTACGAAGTCTGAGAGGCCAAGTGTTAGGAAAATTTGGTTCAAAATGTAAAGAAATGGGAGGGTTTCCGTGGCTAAGTCATTTTTGGTTTAAAATTTACAGTAATTGACCCTTACATTAATTAGGATTGGAATAAAAAATAGTGAAGGAATAGGAAGGTTGTTAACCTTCATTGGACCTAAGTCTTTGTTTTGTTTAAAAACTTATTATAGATGTTGTTTAAACTTTATTCCTGTTGATATTAATAAAGTGCTATAAATGCGCATATATACTGGGGGACTGGAGGAAGGGGCAAGACGTGCATTGGGGCCTTAAGTTGGGGTTTCAGAATACCAGACTAAAACACGTGCTGCCCCCTGGTGGCAGCGTATGAAACAGTGCCGTTCAGAGGTGAGGCATTCTGGAGAGCCAAGGCCTCGTCGTACAAGAGGATTGTAGGGGAATCAGGAGATGTTTTCTCTTTCCGGCTCTGTTCGTAATTGTTACCTGTGTGCTCTTAGGCGAATCATTTAGTATGAGTACAGCCTAGATTTCACTTCTTCACTTTTAAAATGTAATTTTGAAAGCTTCTTCCAGCTTTCACATCTTGAAATTCTCTGATGGTAATACCACATATTATATACCAAAAGATGTCAGGTTTCACTTTTTCCTTTAGCAGCTAAATCCTAACAAATCCCAGATATTTATTTAAGAAAGCAGACTCTAGAGTAACCCCTGAGGCTTGATATGGAGTCATCTCTGGACAGCAAACTGCATAGATTTATCTGTAGCATAGTCTATAATTAATCAGTACGATGAGCCTGCGTTATGAGGAAAGCTTACAAGTCTTATCACCTAAAAAATAATTTTATTTTTTATTGTGATACAAAAATAACAAAATTTACCACCTTAACCATTTTTATGTGTACAGTTCAGTAGAGTTCAGTATATTCACAGTGTTGTATAACACACCTCCAAAACTGTTTCATCCTGCAAAACTGAAACTGTGCACCTATTAGACAGCAGCCCCCTCCCCCCAGCTCCTAGCAACCACATTCTACTTTCTGTCTCTGTGAATTTGACTCTTCTAGGTACCTCATGTAAGTGGAATCACACAGTATTTTTCTTTTTGTGACTGGCTTATTTTATTTAGTGTAATGTCCCTAAGGTTTGTCCATTCTGTAGCGTGTGACAGCATTCCTTTCCTTTTTAAAGCTGAATATTGTACATATTCAGTTTTATATATAAAACTGAATTTTATTTATCCAGTCATCTATTGATGGACACTTGGGTGTCTTCCACTTCTTTGCTATTGTGAATAATGCTACAGTGAACAAGGAGGTGCTGCATCATTTTTAGTCTACAGTGTTTACTAATGCAGTGAGGGTTTATACAATTATTTTGTGTGCATAAAAGGTTAAACTTCATTATCAAGAACACCATTCAATCATGCTAGAAAACATGGCTTTTTTTGTGGATGAGTAAGTTAAAAAGGAGGTAGCATTTATTGGACGTACAAACTACATGCCAGGCACTCTTATATCTGTGATACATTCTGTTGTTTAGTCCTTAGGGTAATTCTTTGATTTGCCCTTCTCTTGGAAGGGGACTAATACTTATTAAATCACTGTGTGGCAGAATTTTTATATACATTATTTCATATAATCCTCATATATTAACCCTTGAGGTGGGCATTATTCTCCCCATTTTTTAGGTGATGTAACTGAGGTTCACAGAGATGAAACACCTTGAACAGGTCACATAGCTAAAGGGTAAGCAGGGGTTTACCTGACCATGAGGTGAAACCCATCTATTTCAGAAGTATATGTGTTCCTCATATACCATGCTTTCTCCTGCTTCCAGAAATAACACTGTACATCTATGATCTGAAGGATGTTGGAACAATATCAAGAAATTACACTGCTATAATAATTTATAAATAGAAAAACTTCTGTAGTGCCTTTCCATTAAACAGCAGTCCTCGGGTCTTCTTTGCGGAGAAACGACATTGATTCAGATGAATTCATCTGCAGTGTATCAAGGCTTACCTCCTGGGTGATTTTACAAGATAAGTCTCCCTAGGACTTCCAAAAGAGTGGTTCTCATGTGTCAGCACCCGCCCCCCATTTCTGCAGTTATCTTCCACTGTATTATTTCCCCCTTTTTCTTTTCCCCTTTCCTTTGGCTTGGCAGAAAGCTTGGACTGGTATCATTGCTCTCTGCCCCCATCTCTCTTGAACTGTGTGCTGGTTGGTGTTGGAGTTTTGATCTACTCCTTGCATAGTGTTCTTACACAGGTAAAGGGCTGTAATATGTCCTCAGAGGTGGTGGTTTTCTTGGAGTGTCAGCAAGCTCTTGGAAAGGCCCCTTGCACCATTTTCTCACATACGGGATGTTTAGATTAATAGAGAAGTAGTGATACAGCAGCTGAGCACCATTTAAGCTTCTCTAAGAGTCCCTGCCCTTAGGATGACTCACTGTGGGAATTTAAAAACCTAGTGATAGGTGAGAGTCGACAGTGCTTCAAGGTCTTCAGTTATTCCTGAAAGCAGGATATCGGCCAGTAAGTAAAGAAGTGGGAGTGGCAGAAATTGTGGTCACTACCAAATATCCAGTCTCTCCTTCCTTAGTTACTGATCTGCAGTTTTATTCAGAGTGACAGTGTGCCTTGAGTTATGGTCAAGGACAGGATGCAGAAATCTGTGGGACTTCTGGGAAGTTTTGCAAAGGAAGGAACCCAAGTCCCCTGGCAGTCGGCCCTGTTCCTCACCCTGCCCTTCATGGTTCCTGCTCCTGTGCATGAAGACATTATGGCCAATGGACTGCCAACCATCTTTTCTCATAAGAGGACCTTGAGAATGGAAGCCACGTGTTAGCAGCGACACAGGAGCCTGGTGGCCTCCAGTTCTTTCTGTGCTCGTGTGAGTGCACCTGTGCATTGCAGCTTTGCAGCTCCTCACATAAGGAGATGAAGTCACTGTCTCCACGCCTTGCACCTGGTGTAGGGAGTCCCAGGCTGAGTGGGGTGAGTAGTCTGTCCTTTCAGCGGGTCTTCTTGACGTGGGGTGTCTGAGCCTGAGTGGCAAGAGGACAGTTTACCTGCAGGCGAGATGGTTGTCACTGAAATTGGAAATTAGTTACATATGCAAAGATCGACCACGTAATTAACTGTACTAAAGATAATGCGAGTCAGTTTGCTGCTCTTGAAGGGAATTGCCAGTACAGAAATTTCGAGAATTAGGTTGAACCCTGTGGTGTGAATCAGGTCAGGTGTGTGGATGTGAACTCATCATTTTCAGTACACACTGATGTAAATATGTATGTATATATTTATGTGTGTGTGTGTTTCTGTATTTATATATGGAGAGATACATGTATGTATTCCCCTGAGGGAGCCTGTTTGGGCAGATAACACCGCAGGACCAACAGGCACACTTCACGCGCAGATCTTGGCTTCTAAATACCATTTTCCACCGCAGGTGGGAACAGAGCTCCTTGGGGAAATGGCCAGTTCCAGGCCTGGGACAGAGAATGTCCAAGATGAGAACATCTTGTGCCAGAAAGCAAGGAGGTGCATTCTGAGGACTCAGTGGCGGAAGCAGTTCTGCTCACAAGGGAGGACTGCACAGGGGAGATGATGTTTGAAGTGACCTGGATACCTTGAAGGATGGGTAGGATTTTGCCAGGCAGCATGTTGAGGAAGGAAGAAGTTGCTTAGGGGCAGCCTTATGAGCGAAGAAGGGGACAGATGACACCTGCCACAGAGCAGTATAAGGCGTGGCCTACATGTGGCAGAAGAGAAAAATGGGGCTGGACAGTGATTGGCCTGTGTGAACCACAGGCAGAAACTCCGACTTGACTCTTCTGAGTGTGTTGTCTATAACCATATGACAAACTACCCGCTGTATCAGTGAGTGCGGACAACATGCATTATTCCCTGGTTTCTGCGGGTGAGAATCTGGGAGCTGTTTGGCTGTGTGGCTTCAGGGTCTTAGAAGGCTGCAGTGAGGAAGGGTGTTGGCCAGGTTTGGCTCATCTCCAGACTGACTGGGGAAGGATCTCACGCTCGTGGTAGCCAGCAGGCCCTGGGCCCTTTCCAGCTCTGGGCAGAGACCTCAGTTCCTCTCGCATGGGTGTCTCCTCAGAGAGTCTGATAGCATGGCAGCTGGCCTCCCTGACGGCGAGGGGTTTAGGGAGAGAATGCACCAGAGAGCCCCCAGATGGAAGCCACAGTTTTCATAACCTCACCTCAGAAGTCACATCCCATCGCATCCTCTGTAGTGTGTTCCCTTGAAGCAAGTCACTAAACTGGGCCTTTGGGCAGGGGGCAGGAATCACACAAGGACATGATCACGGGGGAGGACAGGGTCAATGGGGCTGTCTGACACGGTGCCCCCCAGAGCCCAGGCCGGGGAACGGGGAGGGCACAGTTCTGCACGCGCCTGCCGGGAGGGCGGGGGAGGGCAAGCCTAGCGGCAGTGAGACCATTTAGGAGGTGGCCATCCAAGATAATAAATTAAGTGACCTTGTTATCAATACCCGGGAGCGGTCAGGGTGGGAAGAAGGAGGGCTTGGGGCACCAGGTGGTGCGGGTGCCTCCCAGTTACCGGCAGGCGCCGGGCCGCAGCAGGTGCTGCTTTCCCATTCTGTATTGTCCAGATTGGCTCGTGGACCTCCGTGGTGAGACACCAGCTTCTGCAGAGAGAGTTTTGCAGGAAACAAAGAGCTGCTGGGCAGTCACCTCATTTTAAAAACACAGGTTCACGTTGTACCAATCCCTTCCATTTTATCTCACACAAGGGGCAACGGAAGTTTCCTTGGCTCTGGCGGCTGGACTGCACCAGGCTTCCCAATTCTAACCAATCCCCCTTGGAGGTCAACGCTGTGATCTGTAGTCAGGGCCTCTGAAGGACGGCTTCTCCTTCCTGACGTCCCCCCTTTGTTTGAAGTCTGACCTGAACACCAGTGACTTTAAAGAATGATGTTTTCACGGAGATTTGGGTTTTTTTAATTTCAGGCCTGTCATCAGCAAGCCAATCTAAACAAGATCACCTGTGAATGTGGGGAGTAGACATACAAGGCCACAGGACTGGGGCAGGGAAGGGCCCAGGCCATCACTTGTGGAACATTACAGAGAGAGAAAAAGCCTTTCAGGTTTACTTCACTCCAGTCTTTCCCTTGCATCACTATGGTCAAAGTTAAAAACAAGCCTAAAGACTGTCCTTTAACCCTGGGTGATTCCTGGGAATTCAGCCGCCTGAGGGAGTGGTTAAATCCTGCTTCTGCAAGGTGTGAATCGTGCCTGGGCTGCCCTTCCCCGTGAAGGCCCGGCTGCTGCCAGCCCCGCAGGGCACCCAGCTCAGAGCCTGTAGAGCCCTGTACTGTGTTATGCTGGTGACACCAGGTGTTGAAAGTAAAAAATGTAATTTATTCTACGTTTTTAACATGATTATTCTTGTTGCCTAATATTTGTACTGAAGGCGGACCTTGAATAATAAGAGAGTAAAAACATGACGCTCCTAGAACATTTGTATTGGGTGATACTATTCAAGGAATGCTCTCACAGTTACAGAAAATGATGGGGCACTTTAAAGGCCTAATCTGTACTAAACATGGAAGGGACCACCTTTTAGTTTCCTAGGATCTCTTTTTATATTATCTTTATTTTTATGTATTTTATTTTCCTTTTTATGTCACTTGGACAATTGAAGCGTTTTATTTTTAAAGATGCAGGTTTCCACACATTTTAAATGTTTAACATTTGGAAAATTTGCTTTTCTAGTTAATTGAACTTTCCATATAGATGAAGGTTAAGCAAAAATCTTTTCTAGAAAATCTTGTGAATTAGTATGCCTTCCCTGTTTTTAAAGTAAACAGAGGATAGTGAAGCCTCTTTCACCGCAAAATTAGTAATTCTAAAGTAGCATCAGCATAAAACTAAAGGACCTTACTCACAATAGGAAAGATATGGAAACAACCAAAGTGTCTGTCAACAGATGAATAAAGTGTGTGTGTGTATTCCATTATATATGGAATTATACATATATAAAATAATGGAATTTTATATACTATTATTCACATTAAGTGTATTATATTCATATCATATATGTATATTATTCAACCATAAAAAAGAAGGAAATCCTGCCATTTGCAGCAACATGGATGGACCCGGAGGGTGTTATGCTAAGTGGAATTAGCCAAACACAGGAAGATAAACTCTGTATAATGTCACTTATATGTGGAATCTGAAAATGTTGAAATCGTAGAAGCAGAGAATAGAAAGGTGATTGCCAGGGACCAGGGGGAGAGGGAAATGGGAGCTGGTGGGCACAGGTACAAAATTCAGCTGCGAGGAATCTGCTCTAGGGATGCGCAGTGACTCTGTGGGCTGAGGGGTGTGGTACTGAGCTTGATGGTGGTGATCATTTCACAATGTGTACATGTGTCAAATCATCCCATGTATACCTTAAATATGCACAGTTTTAATTTGTCAGCTATACTTCAATAAAGCTGGGGGGGAACCCTGAAAGACCCTTCCCTAAATGGGAAAGACTCACTGAGAAATTAATAGTTTCCCAAAAGATTAATCACTAGAGAGCTTTTTAAAATGTTGTATTTTAGGGGCACCTGGGTGGCTCAGTCGGTTAAGCGTCTGCCTTCAGTTCAGGTCATTGTCCCAGGGCCCTGGGATCGAGCCCCGCATCGGGCTCCCTGCTCGGTGGGGAGCCTGCTTCTCCCTCTTCCGCTCCCCCTGCTTGTGCTCTCTCTCTCTCTGTCTCAAATGAATAAGTAAAATCTTTAAAAAAATTTAAAAAAACTAAAATGTTGTATTTTATTATAAATACAGGTTCCTGTTCCCAACTTCAGACTTACTAAGTTAAACTCTCTGGGGAAGGAGCCCAGAAACAGATATGGTAAAACTTCCCCCGTCTTTCAGGAGCTCAGCCGAGTTGGCTCCGCAGACCCCGGGCTTCCCCCCATCCATCCTCCCCTCCCCGACAGGCCCTGTTCTGGGCTCCTGCCAGCCCCACCCTCCTGGGGGGCAGGTCCCGCCCATCTCCTGCTGGGACTGCCACCCCTCCCACCCTCCTATTTCCTCTCCAGGATGACCTTTGCCCTCCCTTCAGGGTCAGTTCCCGTCCAAATCACACAAAGAGCAGAATTCATCTCTCCCTTTCTGTACAGACACTGTCACCTGGTCACTCAACACATTATATTCTAATAGTATATTGTATGTGTATCTTTTTAAAAGATTTTAATTTAGAGTTGTTTTTTTTTAAAGATTTTATTTATTTATTTGAGAGAGAGAGAAAGCACATGAGATGGGGGAGGGTCAGAGGGAGAAGCAGTCTCCCTGCTGAGCAGGGAGCCCGATGCGGGACTCGATCCAAGGACTCCAGGATCATGACCTGAGCCGAAGGCAGTCGCTTAGCCAACTGAGCCACCCAGGCGCCCTAGAGTTGTTCTTTTTCTTAAAAGATTTTATCTGTTTATTTGACAGAGACAGCAAGAGGGAACCCAAGCAGGGGGAGTGGGAGAGGGAGAAGTTGGCTTCCCTTGGAGCAGGGAGCCTGATGCGGGGCTCGATCCCAGGACCCTGGGACCATGACCTGAGCCAAAGGCAGATGCTTAACGACTGAGCCACCCAGGCGCCCCTAATTTAGAGTTTTTATTGAAGTGAAATTCACATAACATAAAATTCACTATTTTTAAAGTGAAGAATTCAGTGATACTCAGCACTTTCATAATGATGTACGACCACCTCCGTCTAGTTCCGGAACATTTTCATCGCCCTGAAAGAAAACTCCCATGTCCGTGCACTCAATTCCCAACCCTCACTCCCCTCAGCCCCTGGCAACCACATGTCTGTGGATGATTGACCTGCCCTGGTATTTCATATCCTGGAATCCAGCGCCGTGTGACCTTAGGTTTAGCTTCCTTCACTTAGGATGTGTTCCGGGTTTGCCCACATTGTGTCCTATGGGGGCTCAAGCAACAGAGTGTATGGAGGTGGGAGTCCAGGGCAGGGCTGGTTTCTCCTGAGGGCGCCTTCCTGGGCTGCCAGACCGCAGCCCTCTTCTAGTTTCCTCACGAGGCCGCTCCTCAGCTCCAGCGTCCCTGCTGTCTGTGGGTCCAGCTTTCCTCTTCTTCTAAGGACACTAGTCAGACTGGATTAAGGAGGCTCAGCCAGAAGACCTCATTACAACTCAGTGACCTCGTTAAAGACCCTGTCTTCAAATACAGCCACATTCTGCAGTGCGGGGGCTTAGGGTTTTAACCTATGAAATTGGTAAGGGGGGCACAATTCAGCCCATAACAATCAGTATATCTTGTTTACAACTTAGTTTTTATGCCACTTTCCACTGTAGAGTTCTCTGAGCACCTGCCCCACCTTCCTTCTAGACTTTAAGCTTGAGGGCATAGCTCATGTCTGTCCTCACAGCGTCAGCAAGCTCTGGGTATCCAGATGCCAAGCACTGTGCCACTGTCCAGACCCAGGACAGGCAGCTGAGTGATCACTTTGTGTCCTCCATCTGCAGTAAGTACACAATACGTGTTTCTCCAGTGAACTAATGATCCTTGTAACTGTGGTTGTCAGAGAAGGCAGTTTTAAACTAAATACCTGCTTGGAAATTGTTTTGTTTTCATTTCTTTCTGATCAAAATAGAGAAAAGAATTGGCCAATTGAGAGTTCCCAGGACCAGGCAAATGTACTCATTCATTTTCTCCACACATGATGTGTTATGGGGAACAAGTTAAAAATGTGTCACTTGTCCTTCAGGAATTTAGTAAGAGAGAAAATAACCAGAACGTAGGGCAGAATGTGACCAGGGCTCTCAGATGCAGAGAAGGCTTTGGGACAGAGGCAGGATCTGAGCTGGGATTTTAGGGATGGGTTGGATCTGGCCAGGAAGGTATACATGTGGTGGTTCAGGTAGTCATAGAAGATTAGGATTAGGGGGAAGCCGGGGAGGGTTCAGGGAACAGCAGCAGGACAGGTTGGCGGGTAAGGGCTTGAACTCCGGAGTCAGACCAACTCTGCTATTTACAGGGGCGTGACTTTGGTCAGGTCAGCACTGTTCAGCTGCACCCTCTGTCTCCACTCCTTCGTAGGCAGAATGGAAAGGAAGGAGCCTACTTCATAGGTTTCCATAAGGATTAAATCAGCTAAGATATGTCACGTGCTTGGAAGTACACCTGGCTCTGTGTGTGGTAGAAGTGCTGGCTGTGATTATTAGTCACACCAGGTTTGGAGAGGCTGGTGAGCATTCAAAGAAATACTGCTTTTCTTGCAAAACTGAAGTGTATGTGTGAGAATGGAAATCAAGATGTCAGCCTCCCCTGAACTTAGTTGAATAGAATATCTAGAGTATTTATGTCAAGTGTATGCGGCTGGAGGACTGCACAGGGGGTGGGCAGGGCTGGTCATTTTATGGAAAAATAAAATTTCACAGTGCTTCCGTGGGCATCCAGTAATTTGAGCATTATGGCAGAGACGGTGAGGTAGGCAAGATGGGTGTTTCCTCCCTGTGAGGCTAAGTGAGGTCCCCCAAGGGCTGCCCTGAATCCAGTCCTTTTGAATCCGACTACATCACACAGCTTGGGAGAGGACCCCAGGCAATAAGCCTCTGTTTCCAGTACCTACTCGGAGCAGGGTGACTCTGGAGAGTGATCTTTTGAGCAGAATTAGTATTTCTCTATTTGTCTATTTCCTAGAAAGTAACTCTGCTATGGTCTGAATGTGTGCCCCCAAAATTCATATGTTGAAATCCTAACCTCCTTTGGGAGGTGATTGGGTCACGAGTGTGGAACCCCCATGATGAGATTGGTGCCCTTACAAGGAGACCCCAGAGAGCTCCCCCGGCCCCTCCCCTGGCCCTCTCACATGGGAGGCCAGAGTGAGAAGATGCGACCCTTGAGCCAGAGAGTGGCCCCCCCAGACACGGAATCTGCCGTAGCCTCATCTCGGACTTCTGATAGCCTCCAGAACCGAGAGAAGTAAGTGTGTGTTGTTTATAAGTCACCCAGTCTGTAGTATTTTTGTTATAATGGCCTCAACTGACTCTCGTTTGTTGGGTACCTCTATGCATGGGGCTCCATGCTGGGTGCTTCACTTGTGTTATCTCGGGTGGGGGGCACCCACCCTACCTCCGTGAAGTGCTACTGTGTGATTGGACAGAGAAGGAAACTGAGGCTCAGAGGCTCGGTCATTTCCAGTGTCACTGCCCAGGCTTGTCTGATTGAAGCCAGTCCCACAACGGGCAGCGCTTCTGCCCATCTCGGGGCCCTGGGTAAAAGTGTGAAAAGCACCCCCAGTAAGCAGCATCGCTGAGTTCTAAGTAAGGGAATGTTTACTGCAGATTTGTTTTTATTCTGGAGATAGCAAAAGGGGACCACTTGGAGAATGTTTGGCCTCTGAAAATCACATTTTGAAATAGGCACCATATCTCAAAAGAGCCCTCACTGGCAAGACAAGCTCTACAATGGGTCAGAAATGGGAGTAATGGAGCAAAAGGTAACAATCAGGAATAAGCAACTCTCTGGGGCAGTTTGTAACTAATATGGAAATTTTGCTTATATGAGAAAATGAGAACCAAAAGAAATATAAAACAGAGTTCAGGGAAGTTTAGATAATTAATGGTGAGCTCAAGGAGGTTTAGATCATCAATGGCAAGTTAATAAGAAATGTAACTTGAAATACAGAAACAGAATTTAAAATGTTCCAGGAATATTAATGTTTAATGAGACAGGTGAGTACAGCCAAGAGCTTACATATGGGTGCAGAGTCAGGGAGAAAGGAGGTGTTCCTTGGGACTGGGCAGATGAGACAGTGTGTGACTGTTGGGTGGTCTGGGGGCCTGTTGTGATCAAATGACCCCATCATTGTAAGCCCTGGAAGAGATGGGGTGGGGAGTGCAGCCTCCCCACCCCAGTGCAGCTGTCAGAGACATTCTGGATAGCAAAGAGTTTCCCCACATCTATATCAGTGTTGTTAGCTCACATACCCTAGTGCTTCAGAAAACATCTGCACTGTGTTGTAGGACACTGTGTCCCAGGCACGCACGCACGCGCACACACGCACACACACACACACACACACACACACAACTTGGACAAGAGTCTAGGAAAACAAAGATTATGTGAAGAAATGGAAATGTCTATAACAAAAAACCCCAGGCAATCAAAGGCATAGAATGAGGTCAAGTGATGATGGGTGTGTGTGGGGGGGGACGGTTGTTATTAGGTGAAAACAGTAGAAACAGGCATTTGTCAAACAGGCATTGTGTGTCTGAGCCCGAACCAGGTGCTCCGTGTCCTTATGAAAGCTTCGCAAGGGCCTGGCTGAGGAAGGGGTTTTTCACCCAGCCAGGAAATGGGTCATCCTGGTGAGGGCTCTGGAACTTGAACTGGGGGCAATCCTGCCTTGTTTTTGGATATAGACTTGAGTTAAGCTGCCCTGGGTAAAAGCTAAGAAAAAGAGAAAATAAAGAGATTTCTCAGCCATCTTTATTGAAATTGGAACAGAGAGGAATGGATAAATCAGTTTGGTAAATATAAGGCCTAACATTTATGGAGTCTTAACCTATTACAGAAAAGCAAGTACAGGGGCGCCTGGGTGGCTTGTCCAGCTTAGCATCCGACTCTTGGTTTCCGCTCAGGTCATGGTCTCAGGGTAGTGAGATCAAGCCCCGCATCAGGGTCTGCCCTCAGCGCAGAGTCTGTTTAAAACTCTCCCTCCCCTTCTTCTGTGCCTACCCCCGTGTGCCCTCCCTCTCTCTCTAATAAATTAATAAATCTTTTAAAAAATAAAGAAGACAAGTACAGGGGCGCCTGGCTGGCTCAATCAATAGAGCACGTGACTTTTGACCTCGGGGTTGTAAGCTTGAGCCCCACGTTCGGTGAAGAGGTTGCTTAAAAATAAAAAAAAATTTAAAATAAATCTTAAAAAAAAAAGCAAGTATAATCATAGATAAAAGCACTTTGTACAAATATTGATGTTTGGCCAGTCTTTAAAAAATAAATTGGCTTTACTGATTTATGTGAGGTGAAATTCACCTATTTTAATATTTGAAGTTCCATAACTTTTTTTAAAGTTCAGTGAAGTTTTTCAAATGTATATACTCATGTACTCACCACCATAATCAGACACAGAACATGTTCATCAACCCATAAAGTTACCCCCGCCCCTTTGCAGTCAACTTTCAGTCCTACCCCCGGCCCCAGCAGCCACTCCTATTTTCTGTCCCTGTGATTTGTTTTTTCCAAAATGTCAGTAGACGTTCATCAGATAGCATCTAGTCTTTTGCATCTGGCCTCTTTCACTCAGCATATGCAACTGAGATTTATCCGTATTATTACACCTATATTCCTCAATGTTGTAATGCATTCTCAAGTTGATGGACATTTGGGTGGTTTCCAGCTATTGCCTACCGTGAACAGAACTGCTATGGACATTCACGTACAGGTCTTCATGTAGGTATGTGAAATTATTTACCTGGGGCATATTCCCAAGGGTGAGATTGCTGGCTGTGTGGTAAATATATGTTTAATTTTTAAAAGATTGTTTTCCAGAGTTGCTGCACTCTTTTCTGAAAGCAATGTATAAGGGTTTCAGTTGCCCTACGTCTTTGCTAACACTTCATGTTAGTAGTCTTTTCAATTTTATCCATTCTGTGATGGTATCTCATTATAGTTTTTGCCTTTCCCTAATGACCAATGACAGTAAGCATCTTTTCATGTGCTTATGAGATTCATATATCATTAGTAAAGTGTTTCAATCTTTTGCCCGTTTTTAATTGGATTGTTTTTCTTCCTCCTGAGGTTTAAGAGTTCTTTGTAGGGGCGCCTGGGTGGCTCAGTCAGTTAAGCGTCTGCCTTCGGCTCAGGTCATGATCCCAGGGTCCTGGGATCGAGCCCCATGTTGGGCTCCTTGCTCCATGGGAGGCCTGCTTCTCCCTCTGCCTCTGTTCCACTGCCTCTGCTCCAACCCCTGCTCATGCTGTATATTCTGGACGTGAGTAATTTATCAGATACATATAGGTATACACTTTTATTGCACATCACTTTATTGCACTTTGCAGATACTGCATTTTTTTTTTTTTAACAAATCAGTTTGTGGCACCCTGTGCCAAGCAAGTCTTTCAGAGCCATTTTTCCAGGAGCATTTGCTCCCTTCATGTCTGTGTGTCACATTCTGGTACCTCTTGCAATACTTCAAGCTTTTCCATTAATATTAAACAGCTGAATAAAGCAGGGGTTAGGGATGCCAACCCCCACCCCCGCACAGTCCTGCACAGCCCAAAATCTGCATGTGACTTTTAACTACTCATAGCTTACTGTTATCAAAAGGCTTACTGATAACATAAACAGGTGATTAACATGTATTTTGTATGTTATATGTATTACATGCTGTATTCTTGCAACAAAGTAAGTTAGAGAAAAGAAAATGTTATTAAGAAAATCATAAGGAAGAGAAAAAGCATTTACAGGACTGTATTTATCAGAAAGAACTTACATATAAATGGACCCATGCAGTTCAAACCCATGTTGTTCAAGGGTGAACTGTATTTGTTATCTATGATCAGTGATTACAACTCACTGAAAGCTCAGATGGTTAGCATTTTTTAGTAATGAAGGATTTTTAAGGTATGTATGGTTTTTTATTCATAATGCTATTGCACACTTCATAGACTATAGTATAGTGTAAACATAACTTTTATATGCTTGGGAAACCAAAAATTTCATTTGACTTTCTTTGTTGTGAATTGCAGTGCTTTGGAATCGAACCTGCCATATCTCCAAGGTCTACCTGTGTGTGTTTTGGAGATATTTTCCCAAGCTGAATTTGCCTTTCCATTTAATCATCAGAGCCTTTTGAGAGCAGAAGATTTTGATTTTGATGAAGTCCGACTTATCCATGTTCTCTGTTTATTATTTGTACTTTTTGTGTCCTGTTAAAAGCTTTTCTTCTAGAATTTTAGTCTTTACAGTTGTATACATTTTGAGTTAATTTAAGTATATGGAGTGAGATAAGAGGTTTTTTTTGTTTTGTTTTGTTTTGTTTGCATACAGGTATCCTGTTATCCAACACTATTTGTTTTAAAGACTGTCCATTCTTGAATGACCTTGGTACCTTTATCAAAGTGTGGGTCTACTTCTAGGCTCTCTATTCTGTTCCACTGATTTTTTTTTAACCAGTCATTTTTTATTGAGATGTAATTCACATGCCGTAAAATTCACCATATCAAAGTGCATGATTCAGTGGTTTTTAGTATATTCACAAGGTAGCGCAACCATCACTACTGTCTAATTCTACATTTCCATTACTCCAAAAAGAATATTCCATTGATTTTTTTCCAGCTTTGTTGAGATGTAATTGTTGTATGAGTTTAAGGCATACAGTGTGTTGGTCTGATACATTTATATATTGCGATATGATTACCACCATAGTGTCAGCTAATACCTCTATCGTGTCACATATTTATCATTTTTTTTTTTAAGATCTTATTTATTTGAGAGAGAGAGAGCACAAGCAGGGGGAGTGGCAGGCAGAGGGAGAAGCAGGCTCCCAGCTGAGTAGGGAGCCCGATGTGGGACTTGATTCCAGGACCCTGGGATCATGACCTGAGCCGAAGGCAGACACTTAACGGACTGAGCCACCCAGGCATCCCAAATCATTTCTTTTTTTTAAAGTTTTATTTAAGTAATTGCTACGCTGATCATGGGGCTTGGACTCAGAACCCTGAGATCAAGAGTCGCATGCTCTACCAACTGAGCCAGCCAGGTGCCCCTATCATTTCTTTTTTATGGTGACATTTAAGATCTATTCTCTTAACTGTCCAGTATATAATACAGTGTTGTACACAGTATTCACAATGCTGTGCATTAGATTCCCAGAATGTGTTCATCTTCTAACTGGAAGTTTGTACCCTTTGACCAACATCTCCCCATTTCCCCCAGCCCCAGCACC
Organism: Eumetopias jubatus; assembly: GCF_037043125.1. Lineage (NCBI taxonomy): Eukaryota > Metazoa > Chordata > Mammalia > Carnivora > Otariidae > Eumetopias > Eumetopias jubatus. The sequence continues at coordinate 183,756,112 of NW_028274809.1, read as the reverse complement.
TGGTAATTACCGTGCTACACTTTGTTTCTGCAAGTTTGGCTTTCTTACAGTCCACATATAAGTAATAACATAAGGTATTTGTCTATCTCTGACTTCTTTCTTTCAGCATAATGCCCTCAAGGTCCATCCATGTTGTTACACAGAGCAGGATTTCCTTCTTTTTCATGGCTGAATAGTATTCCACATATCACACACACACGCGCGCGCACACACACACACACACGCACACATGCACACATGCACACACACACACACATCTTCTTTATCCATTCATCTGTTGACAGACATTTAGGTTGTTTCCATATCTCGGCTGTTGTAAATAGGGCAATGAACATGAGAGTACAGATAGCTCTTTGGATATATACCTGTAAGAGGGAGTACTGGATGATATGGTAGTTTTGTTTTTAATTTTTCTGTGACCAAACATGATTTAGCCATACTGTTTTCCATAATGACTGTACCAATTTATATTCCCATCAACAGTGTACAAAGGTTGCCTTTTCTCTGTGTCCTTGCCAACCTTTGTTAGCTCATCTTTTTGGTGATAATCATTCTAAATGGTGGGAGGTGATACCACATTGTGGTTTAGATTTGCATTTCCCCAATGTTGAGCACCTTTTCATGTACCTGCTGGCCATTTGTATGTCTTTGGAAAAATGTCTGTTCAGTTCCTCTACCCATGTTTTAATTAGATTGTTTTTGTTTTTTTCATTATTGAGTTGTATGAGTTTTTTTCAAATATATTTTGGATATTAACCCTCTATCACATATATGGTTTGCAAATATTTTGCTCCATTCAGCAGGTTGCATTTTCATTGTTGTTTCTTTTGCTGTACAGAAGCTCTTTAGTTTAATGTAGTCGCACCAATTTTTGTTTTTGTTACTTGTGCTTTTGGTGTCACATCTAAAAACTTGCTGCCAAGACCAATGTCAAGGAGCTTTCCCCCTGTGTTTTCTTATAGGAATTTAAGTTTCAGGTCTTATTTTAAATCTCTAATCCATTTCAAGTTAATTTTGTTGTGTAAGATGAGCATTCAATTTTATTTTTCTGCATGTGGCTGCTCAGTTTTCCTGACACCATTCATTGAAGAAACTGTCCTTTTCCCATTGTGTATTCCTGGCTCCATGTCCAATATTAGTTGACCGTGTGCCAGGGTTTATTTCTGGGCTCTCAATTCTGTTCCATTGTCCATGTGTCTGTTTTTATGCCACTATCATACTGTTTTAATTACTATAGCTTTCTAGTATAGTTTTAAATCAGGAAGCATGATGGTGATGCCTCCAGCTTTGTTCATCTTTCTCAGGATGACTTTGTCTATTTGGGGACTTTTGTGGTTCCGTATAAGTTCTAGGATTGTCTTTTATATTTCTGTGAAAAATGCTGTTGGGATTTTGATAGGGGTCGCACTGAATCTATACATAGCTTTGGGTAAATGGACATTTTAACAATATTAATTCTTCCAATCCATGAACATGGGTATCTTCCCATTTATTCGTGTCTTCCATTTTTCTCATCAAGGTATTATGGTTTTCAGTGTACTGATCTTTTACCTCCTTGGTTAAATTTATTCCTAGGTATTTTATTGTTTTTGGTGCTTTTGTGACTGGGATTGTTTTCTTAATTTCTTTTTCAGATATTTTGTCACTGTTGTATAGAATACAGTCAATTTCTGTTTGTTGATTTTTGTATCCTGCAGCTTAACTAAACTTCTTGATTAGTTTTAACAGTGTTTTGAAAGATTCTTTAGGATTTTCTACATATAAGATTATATAATTTGCAAACAAAGACAGTTTTACTTCTTCCTTTCCAATATGGTTGCCTTTTATTTCTTCATTTTCCTGATTCCTCTGGCCAGGACTTCTACTAGTATGTTGAATAAGACTAGTGAGAAGGGGCATCCTTGTCTTGTTCCTGATCTTAGAGGAAAAGCTTTCAGTTTTTCACTGTTGAGTATGATGTCAGCTGTGGGTTTGTCATATATGACCTTTATTATGTTGAGGTGTGTTCCTCTGTACCCAGTTTGTTGAGAGTTTTTATCATGAAAGGATATTTTGTCAAATGCTTTTTCTGCCTCTATGGAGATGATCATCTGGTTTAACCTTTCATCTTATTAATGTGGTATATCATAGCTGTTGATTTGTGTGGGTCGAACCATCCTTGCATCCCAGGGATTAATCCCACTTGATTATAGCGTGTGATCCTTTTAATGTGCTGTTGCATTCCATTTGCTAATATTTTGTTAAGAGTTTTTGCACCTATATTCATCAGGAATATGAGTCCTTTGTCTTCTTGTAGTGGTGTTTTTTAGCTTTGGTATCAGGGTAATGCTAGGCTTGTAAAATGAGTTTGGGAGTGTTCCTATCTCTTCAATTTTTTGGCTGAGTTTGAGAAGGATTGGCATTAATTCATCTTTAAATGTTTGATAGAATTCAATAAAGCCATATATGGTCCTGGACTTTTCTTTGTTGGAGGTTTTTGATTGCTGATTCAATCACCTTATTTGTTATTGGTTCATATATTCTGTTTCTTTGTCATTCTCTCTTAATAAGTTGTATGTTTCTAGGAATCTGTCAGTTTCTTGTAGGTTATCCAATTTGTTGGCATATAACTATCCATAGTAGTCTTCTGTGATCCTCTGCATTTCCGTGGTATCAATTGTAATGTCTCCTCTTTTATTTCTGATGTTATTTACTTGAATCTTTTTTTTTTAGTCTAGCTGAAGTTTTATCAATTTTTTCTTAAAAAAAAAATCCAGCTCTTAGTTTAATTTGTTTTCTATTTTTTTGACTTCTCTTTCTGCCCTGATCTTTATTATTCCCTCCTTCTGCAACCTTTAGGGATAATTTTTTCTTCTTCTCCTATTTCCTAGAAATCTGTCCTCTACTCTGTTACTATATGTGTCTTAAAAATGTAATGCACCGGGGCGCCTGGGTGGCTCAGTCGGTTAAGCGTCTGCCTTCGGCTCAGGTCATGATCTCAGGGTCCTGGGATCAAGCCCCGCATCAGCTTCCTATTCAGTGGGGAGTCTGCTCGTTTTCCTCCCTCTCCCTCTGCCCCTTGCCCCATTCGTGCTCTCAAATAAATACAAGCTTTTTTTAAAAATGTGATGTACATTTTTTAAAAAAATATTTACGTTTATAGAGAGACGGCAAGCGGGGGAGGGACAGAGGGAGAGAAAGAGAATTTCCAGCAGACTCCCTTCTGACTATGGAGCCTGACACAGGGCTCAGTCTCACACCCTGAGATCGTAACCTGAGCTGAAATCAAGAAGCTTAACCAACTGAGCCACCCAGGTACCCCTGCAATGCACATTTTATGAAAGTGTAACGCATCAGGAAAGTGTGGAAATCATGTAGTGTGATGGATTTCCTAATAGGAACACACCGTGTCAGCAGCATCTAGGTCAGGTGTCCTCGTGTCTTTCCTCAGTGGTAAGCACTGTGCTGACATCCAGCAGCAGAGATGAATCTGGCTGTTATTCATGTTCATATACACACGGTTGCACAGGATGTACTATTGCTCCCTGACTTCTGTCGCTCAGCACTGCTCGCGGTCATTGTCCATTTGTCCCCACTGGTTCTGCACAGTGTACCACTCTTTACTAGCCCGTTCTACTGGTGATGGACTTCTGGGTACTATCTACTTCTGAGCTGTTACAAACGGTGCTGATCAGAATCTGCCTGTCACTTTTTGGTGCACTTGTGTTGACATTGCTGTGGAGCATCTGTCTGGAGTGGAGTGGCAGGATCGCTGGGCAGGCACAGGCCCAGCTTCCGGACATGCTGAGCAGTCTTCCGTGGGGTCGTATTAGATAATGTTTTAAGACAGAAATCTTACCGTGTCACCTCCTAGGCTTAACACCTTTAGTTGCCCCCATGACATAGGGCTGGCAGCTAGGGCTCTAGTAACCCGGGCCCAGCCTCCCTCCTTTGCCTCTTCCCCTGCGGTCCTGGCCCCACTCTCATGCTCTGGCCCCCAGGCATGCCCAGGCTACTCTGCCCCTGCTCAGACCGCCTTTTTGTCCCCTAGCCATCCCCTGACTTGTGCCCACCTCTTCCCTATTTCTCCTCAAAGATTCTGCTGTTCGGATAGTCACTCTCCTTCAGGACACGTGATTGCCCTGCTTCCCCAGGCAGGTCTCATTGGCCTCCCCACAGTGTGTCCTATCGTCACCTTTTAATGTGTCGCCACTGCTTGGCACCGGGGAGGAGGTGTAGTCCGCCTGGGCTGCATCAGTCTTGCTCCGTCCGTGAGGTAGGGACCAGCTCTCTGAAGTACTGTCTTTATTCCAAGATGGGAACAGTGGGAGGGTGGGAGGGAGAGAGAAATTCCTTAACTCAGAAATAGTTGCAGTCATTGTTACAGTAATATAGTGCCAAGTTGGCATGGATTTTGAAGCATCAGCTCCTTTGGGCCACTGTGGCCCAGTGGGGCCCTGCCCCTCCCCCGCTGCCTCCGCACCATGGTCACGCTGGACAGCAGGGCCCAGGGGTCCTGGCTGGGGGCCCACTCACGAGGCTGGTAGAGGGCTGCACAGCTACTTCAGCTGGGACTCTCAGTGACCCTTCGTTTGTGGTTTGTGAAGCATGGCCTTAGGAAGTGGGGTTACTGCTTGCTTCCTCTTTTTGGGGAGACTCCTGAGATACCAGATTGACATCTGCTCCTTCAGCTCCGGGGGGAAGGAGCCGGTTCTTCCTGCTGCCGCTTGACCACAGGCTGTCCCTGGGTAGGGGAGGGTGGAGAGGAGAGAGACCTTATTTTCTTGTCTTTGTTGTTCATATATACGACATGTTTCTTGGGTTTTATATATATATGAAAGTCACTTTGGGCAAGGAAAAAGTTCCTACAGACAGAAAACTAAAGTTCTTGGGCTATTTGATTAGGAAAATGCTTAAGTAAACACAGTGGTAGCTTCCCTGAGTCCTTCTGTTTATCTGAAAGAACATTTATAAACCTTAAAAAAAAAATGCAGTAATGGAAAACAAAGCTATTGTTCTGTTGTTTCTGAAGTGTTTGAAAAAGTGTTTAAACTGAATACAGCAGTATCTGTTCTCTGATAACCACAAAGTAGCAACGAGGGATTTTTAGATTCTCACCGGATTTTGCTCTTCCCGGAATAGACTCTGTGTTAGCTTTTAAGGGCTTTTTAAAAGCCAAGTATAGACCAAATTGTGCTTTTTAGTGATATTATGGTCCTGGGATCCACCCCTGAATACTAGAGAGGCCAAGGTGTCATGAATCCTGAGGAAGAATGGTGTGTTCGGCCTCAAAGCTGCTGGTTTCTGTCCACTGATCTTAGTGGTAATGTGGCCTTTAAAGTGGCATTTAAAAAGAAAAAAATTCTGGTGGGGGTTTCGTACATGAAAGGGTTGGATTCAGTTAGTTCAGTGCATCCAGTTCCCTTGAAACCCCAGTCATTCCAACACAACATGTTTTTCTAGTAGTTTTGGACCCGAAGAATTCTAGCTGCTGTCGGCAAACTGAGCAGCTGTGTGTTTAGGACTCACAGGGATGTGAGTAAATGGATCCGCTTTATGTATCTAAAAGCATGTTTAGTGACATAGCCTTCATCCCTTCCCCACTTCCTTCTTGGAATTGTTTTAGCTGTTCTCTCAACTGTTTTAATTGAGGGGACAGGTAATTTAATCAAAAACCCCATTAGGCTTAATTTTCTGTGCTTTTATTTTTTTAAAAGCTTATTTCTTTTTAAAAACTGTTAAAAAATGGAGATCCATGTGTCACGTGTGGACATGGGGTCATTCTCTGGCGCACCTACAGGAGTTAGCTCCCCTGATTTGCCTTCCTCCTTCTTGCCTATCAGACCACGTCCAGGTAACCAGCAACTTTGCAGAGAATTTAAACTGGTTTTAACCATATTCTTAGCTAAAGGTAGTTCTGAAGGTAAATCTGTTACCAAATGAATTGAATCCTGAATTCTAGAGCGCACTGGAAATGGGAGTTTGGATTACTGCTGATTCCCAGTGCGCAGGCAGCGCCAACCATCAGGGGAGCCCTGGGGTGGGAGCACAGTCCTGGTTAGCACCAGACAAACCAGTGGGGGAGCCACGTGTGCTGGTGGTTTCTGGGTAACGCTCAGGGTTCCTTTGTAGCACAGACGGTGTTCCGGAGCTTTGTAGTTGTATTTGGTGGTCATCTTTCAGAGTCTTTTTGCTAATTCATTCTGTCCCACATCACAGGGAGAGGCCTGTGATTGGCTGTCCCGTGGATCCTGGGTCCCAGGGCAGCCAAGCCCGGGATACCCGCGTCTCTCACTACCAACCGCTGCGGCCTTGCCCCAATTGGCTGGGTGAGGCGGGTCCCCCTGACAGTTGGCCGAGCTTGGCTTTGACCTCTGATTTCTCAGCTCTCTGTCCAGTGCCGCTTCTGGGAGGCTTGTTCCTCCAGAGCTATGAAATACCGTATTAAGTACAGGGAGTGTGGGCTCAGGCCTAGCCAGGAACCCTCACCTGCATTTGAAACAATTTTATTCACCTTTGGGTAGGCCTGACTTCTAAGGTGGTTATCTAAGAGTTGTTTAAATAGGTGTGTGTTCTCTTCTTTCTAGAATAGTTAGCAAGCCACCTAAAAAGGAATGGCTTTCTCTGACATTTTGTAATAGTGCTTTTGTGTTGCTTCAGACTTAAATTTAAGTTCTATTTCCAAGTTCCCCATTTCTCACCTAAGAAAGCAGAACAGTTGAATAAAAACCACTTTGTTAATATAGCCTTAAAATGTTTCTGAAAAACAAAACCTGTTAGATGGTACACTGACAGATAGTCATTCCCTTGCCCTCCATTGCTTTTGGCCTGAGTTGTCGCTGAAGAAAAACAAAGACCTCTGGGGGCAGACAAGGTAGGTGGGACTTACCTGCTTCAAACCAGACCCCTTGGCCCTTTCGCCATGTCCTGAGGATGGACGTCAGGTTGGGACACGGCACAGATCCTTGGCTCTTTCTCCTTGACCTTGTGCCAGGCAGAATGAACATATTTGAGCAACTGCCAGCATGTCGGTTAAGAGCTGCATTCTTCTCTAGCAGGCTTGCAAACGTATTCTAAATGGCAAATCATTTGCTGTATTTCTTAGTAGCCAAGTGTGGGAAACCTCTGCTTGGTCAGCAGCAGTGTGGATGGGCCCCAGGTAGGTCATGATAGCTGGTGAGCCCCGAGTCTGAATCCCGGGAGCCATGCCTCAGAGCTCACTGCACCCTCGGCCCTACCTCCTCGGGCTGCTTCACCTGCCACAAGCCCAGAGACAGATCCCGAGAAGTCTGTTGGCCTTGTTTCACTGCATGTTGGGTTCCAGAAAGTGACTAGGTTTAAGGGAGGCCACCACAAATCCTAAATAAGAGATGGGAAGGTTTTACTGTTGGTTGGGGATTATGAAGCATGTTGAACTCAGATAAGAATATAATCCGGTAATAGTAATTATAGACCAAGAGGCCAGCAAATTGTGTTCCTTCTATGATCTCAATCTTTTTCTTTAGATCAGTTTTCTTTGAGATAAAATTTTATACACAAGAAAATTCACCCATTAGGTATATGGGTGGGTCATTCCGAAAAATGTATATACCACCCTCCTGCATTCCAGCAAAGTTCTGCTTGGAATGGAGTTTGGCTTCTCCGGCTGAGCCAGTCATAGACATCACATGTTACCTTGTCCTCACTCTGAGTCTCGCTGAATCCCATGCATCGTGGCACCCTGGGGTTCTGTGCTCCTGGCACATCGAGAATGCTGTGTTCCAGTGGTGCTGCATGGAGCTAGTGTCCCATCAGACTTCACTTAACACAAGGTTGAAGATAAATTGTTGAGAATTCCAGGATGGTGGCAGCTTCTGAGCACCGATTCCGTGGTGCACGCCTGGCAGGTTGCAGTGATGTGTACTTGTTGCTCAGTAAACACCTGGGGGTGCCTTCTGGGTGAGGACATAAATGGAGCCTGATGTGGAGCAGTGGCCTGAGCCACTGGCTGCCCGGGCCTCCAAGGGCAGGGAGGTGTTCCTGTTGTGCAGGGAGCCACGAGAGGAGGGCCTTCCTCCCAGAGCTGGGTGAGCGCTTTCATAGGGCAGGAGGGTGTGAAGGTAAACACATTGGCTCTGTCAGCTGTAACGGGGCACCTGTGTAAGTCACTCTGTTTCCCCATCTGTAAAATGGGGAGAACCTAGAGAGTAGGGAGATGTCCCCTTGAGTATCAACTTGAGAATGTAAGTGGAGCCTTTAGCATGGGGCCAGGCACGGAGTCCATGCTCTCAACTCGTAGTGGCCAGCATTACCTAGTCTCCCCCTCGGAGCCACAGGTGGGCCCTTTGTGGTGGTAACTCTCAGCACCTTCTTCCCGGGCATCAGCAGTGCTGGTGGCACGAGTGCGCTCCCCACCACCTGCGGCAGCGCACGCTCCTCTCTGGCTGTGGGGGCCGGGCCTCCCCTGCGCGCTCGCCACCTGCCGGGAGCCCGGGGGACCAACAGCACCGCCCGCTCGCCGTCCGGCCTCCCTAGAGTCCTTGGCCTGACTCACTGTGTGGGGATTTTACAGCTGTTCTCTCCAGATGTTTAGAGTGGGCCTGGGGGTGGGAGGGGACGGTCCTATCTCCCTCGTTGGTCACTTTGTTTTAAGGATGGCAAAATAATTGCCTTAAAAGTGGTATGGCAATTACTGAATGGAGCACTGGGTGTTATACGCAAACAATGAATCAGGGAACACTACATCAAAAACTAATGATGTAATGTATGGTGATTAACATAACAATAAAAAATTTAAAGAAAAAAAAAGTGGTATGGCATTAAAAAATCTCTTCAGAAAATGTCTGGCAGAGCCAAAGAGTGGACAGCCCCGGGATGGTTGCCGAGGCAGCATTCAGAGGACCCAGTGTGGCATCAGGGACCATAAAGCGCCCGTTTGTCACACGGACCCATGAGGGGTCAGAGAGGGAGGGGACAGCGGAGCGGAGACCCTCACTTCTTGATTTCAAAGGCACCGCTGCTTGGTTAATGTCAGAAAGGTGTTTTGCCAGAATCGTTTCCGGGGTAGTCAGTGGGGTTGGCGAGGGGTCGGCCGGGCAGGAAGCCCCTGTCGTTGCTGTAAAGAGACCGGCAAGCAGGAGAATGACAGCATCAAAGCGTCCCCAGCGCGCCGCCCACCAGCCCCTCGGAGCGGAGAGTGACGCGACCTTCCAGCGCTCCGTGCTCCAGGCCCCGCGCCGGCGCGGAGTTCAAGGCACTTTGTTTTTTCACCTGTTTCCTACAGTTCTGAGAAACTTCTGAAGAATTAATGTGTGACTATATCAGACACCCGGGCGTTTTCTCAAGGGAAAATAATGTTACAACAGGGAGGGGAGAAGGAGCCACTTGACTGAGATGCAGGACTGTTCTATAAAATAAGAAACCCCCTCTCCAGCAGGCGTGCTCCGCGTCGCTGTGCCTTCCCTGCACACGAGTCCACACTAGGTCCTGGCGGCCGGCTTGGCAGGAGCAGCCCCTCGGTGGGGACGGGGCGGCGCGGGCCAGACAGGCGCAGGGAGCCGCGGTGCCCAGGGCCAGAGCCAGCCCCGCACAGGCTCAGGCTCGAGCCCCCCGAAGCCCGTCCCTTCACCCGTCTTTCCTCACACTCTTAATTTCACAGTGTGCAGCAAACTTGTTGGCTTCAAAGAAGACAGTCTGAAGTGACTTGCAGATTTCCTAACATTTCCCCCCATCGTTACATTTTAATCCATGCGGGATGAATATTCTATGGAGGCTCCTTTATTTAAAGACTGTTCTCATGTTAGAAGCCGGTGTCCATTTAAGTCCCTTTGCAGTAAGTCGAAGAAGAGTGCTTGTTTGGTTCACCTGGTATGCGTGTTTCGGAATGTGGCCTCGGCAGACACAATACTTGCAATTAGTAAACTAGCATAATAAACGCTTCAACTGAACCCTGCCTTTTACACTCTTACCACCAGGTGGCTAAGAAAAAGAATTAAGCGGGAGAAGTTCAACAACTATGGAAATGACTCGTAATCACTTTTAATTTCTGCTTCAGCAATGAAATATGAAACCACAGACAGGCTGTCTGAAGACTGAGAAGTGCTGAGCGAGGGACAGGCATCTCCAGCAGTGCAGGCCGGGGGACACGTCCAGGAGTGGTTTTGTTTTCTTAAATACTGACAGTGCTGAAGTAGCCACATTTTGAGATTCTCTGAGCCTGTCCCACCTCCCGGCTGACCCCCGGCTGTCCACACTACTCCCAGCCAGTTGGGTTTGGGACAGGGGTTCAGTTTTTGGGGTCTTCGATTCTCAAGTGGAAGGTGCTGACACCCTAGCACAGCAGTGGCCCCCTGCTCAGTCCTGGACACATTGATAATGCCCTTGGCAGATGGTGCTCGGGGTCATTCAGAGTCGGCTCTAAGACCTGAAAGTGAAATAGGCCACGTTGAATGGTAGTATCCCATGCGTCTCTCTCGTTGATTTTGTAGGGAAATCCATGTGTGGTAGGGACGGTGACATAACAGGGTAGAAAACACTTTTAGACTTCTCCTTAGACTGCATTCGTTAGAGGAAGGACAGCATCAGAGGACAGGGACCTAGTCTGTGGCATTTAAAGAGAAGGGCAGATCTTATCCCATGAACACAAAACCCCGCCAGTGCACCCACCTGTGCTGCTCGTGGTGCTCAGCTTCTCCTGTGCATTCGGTTTGCCCTTCAGTTCTCTAATTTATTAACTCTGACAAGTAACCTCTTGGTTATACATGATTTTATTCACAATTTGTTTTTCTCATTCAAAGTGAACATAAGTGCCTTAATCCTCTAATGGGAATTAATTGCTTGTTTCAGTGCTTAACTCTGATCCTTTCTCAATCCCCACAGGGATGAGTTTCTTCCTGAAGGATCTGTATTTGTTCCAAACACAATCAGAAAGGTAATGATGTTTTTCTTATGAAAGGAGCCAGAAATGCAAAATGTTAATTCTTTTTTTTTCCTTACATAAGTAGTAAAGGATACAATTCAATAGATGAAATGTAGGCTATTATAATTTGTCATTCTAGCAGGCTGCATTAGTTCCTAGAAAAGAAGTTTAATTTTATTGTCCGGTTTTCTTTCATGAGAAGAAATTATCTTCTGCAGAAGAAAGCTACTGGACTGATTTTCCACAGAGTTGAAGTTAACCTGTGGTCTAACCAGGATCATTTCTTTTTTTTTTTTTTTTTTAAGATTTTTATTTATTTATTTAACAGAAATAGAGAGCACAAGTAGGCAGAGCGGCAGACAGAGGGAGAAGGAGAAGCAGGCTCTCTGCCGAGCAGGGAGCCTGATGCAGGACTCGATCCCAGGACCCTGGGATCATGACCTGAGCCGAAGGCAGCCGCTTAACCAACTGAGCCGCCCAGGCGCCACTAACCAGGATCATTTCTATGTAACAGCACCTTCCTGGGTATTCTTGGCTCTGAAAAATTATTAAGGCCCAACCAGTAATTGATATGGCTTGATTCCCTCTCCTGTTTATTATGTGGAATATTCTTTTTTTTTTTAATTTTTTAAGAGGCTTCATTGAGAGGAATATAAGCTAGTAGATATTTTTAGAGGATCTTGATGAAGGAGGTGGGCTGGAGAACCTAGGAAAAAACATTCATTGGGTGCTAAGGCCATGCACACAATCGGCAGTCAGTAGAGAGAGAATGAACCCAGTTTTAAAACGACTTTCTTAAAGACCCACAGTTGCCAAGTTGGTAGAGATGGGGATCGAGTCAGGCCTGTCCCTGTACATTTCTTTACTCTTACCATGCGCTGCATTCTTACATGTCCGTCAATAGAACACTGAGGCTGCCCTGCCTGACGATGTTCCCTGCAAGGGCTGAGCCCCAACTGCTATCTGGGCCCACAGGGCGGGCCTGGTCAGCCATCAGTGTCCTAGAAGAGGCCTACCTGGGGGATGTACTTTACATTAAAGCGGAGTTAGAGCCACTTCTAAAGGTCGCTCTTCAGTTTCCTCTGGAAAAACCCAAGTGGCTCACCTATGGCTGTTCCTAAACGAAACTCTTGCATTTTATCGAAGACTAACATGGCTGAAACACGGTAATGTATGAGCCTCGGGATGGCAGTGCCACCGTCTCCCAACCTGAATCACAGGCATGTTCTTAATTAGCCCCGGCTGGGGTTCTGAGAGGATCTGGCCCATGTAGTAGACTTTTTCACATGTCCTGTTGGCTGTGACCCTCACAGCCGCCCCTGGAGATGGGATGAACATGTCAGACAAAGAACAGAAGAAAAACTACACTTTGCAAAAGGAAGGAAAAAATAAAGAAAGATTGGAGCAGAGATAAAATAGAGAACAGAAGAACAATAGAGAAAATCAACAAAATTGACAAACTTTTCAATTTACTAAGAAGAAAGATACAAATAACTTAAGTCAGAAATGAAAGAGGGGACATTACAGCCCATTTAGTAGAAATAAAAAGAATTACAACAGTTGTGTGCCAACAAATTGGAAACCTAGATGAAACGGATCATTCCTAGAAACACACCCTACCAAGGTGAACTGTGAAGAAATAGAAAATCGGAACAACTAATAACCAGAAAAGAGATTGAATTAGTAATCAAAACCTCTTAACATGGGATGCCTGGGTGGCTCAGTAGGTTAAAGCATCCGACTCTCGGTTTCAGCTCAGGTCATGATCTCATGGGTCATGGGTTATGCTTGAGATTCTCTCCCTCTCCCCCAACTTGCACACTTTAAAAACAAAGACCAGAACCAGATGGCTTCACTGGTGAAATCTACCAAATCTTCCCAAAAATTGAAGAGGAGGGAACACTTCCAAACTCATTCAATGAGAGCAGCATTCTTAGTTACCAAAACCACAGATTAATATCCCTGAGGACTGATGCAAAAATTCTAAACAAAATATTAGCAAACAAAATTCAGCAACACATTAAAAGGATTATATACCACGACCAACTGGAGTTTATCTCAGGAATGCAAGGGTGGTTCAACATAAGAAAATCAATGTAATAAACATTAATAGAATGAAGGAAAAAAAGTTGGACAAAATTCAACGCAAGTTTGTGGTAAAAACACTTAAACTAGGAATAGAAGGAAACTACCTCAATATAATAAAGGCCATATATAAAAAGCCCCAAACTAACCTCATACTCAGAGATGAAAGACAAAGTTTTTCCTCTAAGACCAGAAACAAGATAAGGATGCTTGTAATTTTACCACTTCTACTCAACATAGTATTTATTAGAAGTCCTACCTGAAACAATCAGACAAGTAAAAGTAATGAGATATCCAAATTGGAAAGGAAGAAGTAAAATTATCTCTGTTCACATTATCTTATATGTAGAAAGCTGTAAGATTTCCACAAGAAAACTGTGAGAATTAATAAATTCAGCAAAGTTGAAGGATACAAAAATCAGTGCACAAAAATCAGTTGCATTTCTATATATTAGCATTGAAAAATCTGAAAAGAAAATATAAAAACTAATTCCTCTTACAGTAACATCAAAAAGAATAAAATACTTAGGAATAAACTTAACCAAGGAGGTGAAAGACGTATACGCTGAAAACTACAACACATTGCTTAAAGAAATTGAAGACAATAAATGGAAAGATATCTCATGTTCATGGATTAGAAGACTATTGTTAGGATGCTAATACTACCCAAAATGATCTACAGGTTTAATTCAACTCTTATGAAAATTCCCAAAGTTGCATTTTTGCAGAAATAGAAAAATCCATCCTAAAATTCATAAGGAATATCCAGGGACCCCAAATAAGTAAGGTAATCTTGAAAAATAACAAAGTTGGAGGTCTCCTACTTCCTGATTTCAAAACACTTACCACATAGCTACAGCAATCAGAAACAGTGTGGTACTGACATAAAGACACACACATATGGAGACCAATGAAAGACAATAGAGAGTCTAGAAATCAGTCATTGCATATATAGTTAAATGATTCTTGACAAGGGTGCCAAGACCAATGGGGAAAGGGTAGTCTTTACAACAATTGGAAAACCAGATATCCATATGCAAAAGAATAAAGTTGGACCCTTCCTTTACACCGCATACAAAAATTAACTCAAAATGGATCAATGACCTAAATATAAGAGCTAACGCTATAAAACTTGAGAAAACATAGGGCAAAAGTTTCATGACATTGGATTTGGCAGTGATTTCTTGGATATGACACCAAAACATGGGAAACAGAAGTAAAAATACATTGAACAACACCAAAATTCAAAACTGTGCATCAAAGGACACAACCAACAGAATGAAAACATAACCTATGGAGTGAGAGAACATATTTGTAAATCATGCATCTGGTAAGAGGTTAATATCCAGAAGATATAGAGAACTAAAACGCAATAGTGAAAAACCTGAATAGACATTCCTCCAAGGAAGATATACGAGTGGCCAATAATCAGATGAAAAGATGCTGAACGTCACCAATCATGGAAATGCACATCAAAACCATAGTGAGATACTGCCTCACACCAGTTAGGTTGGCCACTATCAAAAATAAGGCAAACCAAAACAGAAAACAACAAGTGCTGACAAAGATGTGGAGAAACTGGAACCCTTGTGCACTGCTGGTGGGAATGTAAAAATGGTACAGCTGCTAATGGAAAACAGAATGGAGGTTCTTCAGAAAATTAAACATAGAATAACCGTATGATCTAGCAATCCCATGTTCATGGCAGCATTATTCACAACAGCCAAGAAGTGGAAGCAACCCAGATGTCTATTGGTTGGTGGATGAATAAAATGTGGTGTATGCGTATGATGGAGAATTATTCAGCCTTAAGTAGGAAAGAAATTCTGACATGTGCTGCAGCATGGATAAACCTCGAGGACACTATGCTCCGTGAAATTAGCCACAGAAACACAGACATTATGTAATTTCACTTATAAGAGGTACCTAGAGTAGTCAAACTCATAGAAAATAGCATGGGCTTGTCAGGGATGGGGAGACAGGGAATGGGGAGTTACTATTTAATGGGTATAGAGTTTCAGTTCTGTAAGATGGAAAGAGTCTTGGAGATGGATGGTGGTGATGGGTGCACAATAATGTGAATGTATTTAACACTACTGAACTGTACCATTAAAAATAGGATGGTAAATTTTATATTTTGTGTATTTTATCACAATTTTTAAAAATTTGAAAATAAGAGATCAAGAGAAGGAATTGGTTTATCAAGTAAAATTCAGTGAAGGGGCGCCTGGGTGGCTCAGGTCATGATCCCAGGGTCCTGGGATCGAGCCCCGCATCGGGCTCCCTGCTCCGCGGGAAGCCTGCTTCTCCCTCTCCCGCTCCCCCTGCTTGTGTTCCTTCTCTCGCTGTCTCTCTCTCTCTGTCAATTAAATAAGTAAATAAAATCTTTAAAAAAAAATTTTTTTTTAATAAAAATTCAGTGAAAACAAGTGGGGGAGACAAAGAATATAGTGAGGTATGTCCTTTGTAAACCGTCACTGTCACTGCAGAGCCTGAGTCCTGGCCTGTCCCTGACAGGGTCACCTCCCCGTGGCCTTGGGGTCAGCCTGACGGGCAGAGCGCTGGGGATACCACGAGCCCAGCAGACCTAGGCCCCGTCCCTGGCACTGCCCCCACAGGTTCTGTGCCTGGAGCCTCGTCTCTGCCCCGTTAGCTTCCACATCTGCTCAGTGGGGCCCCACCACCTGTCTTTAATGCGCGGGGCAGATTTGGTAAGCAGAGATGGCACAGGGCCGGGTGGATGATGCCTGGTCATCGCTGGGAGGAATCAGCCCCTGAAGGAGCGCCATCCTCTGCAGCGTTCTGACCACGATTTCTGTCCTTCCTCTAGGCCGGCTTGACCACTCATGGGTGAGGGATTTCTTCTCTTCCCTTGCAGCTGAGTCCCCGGAGTAAGGAAAGCTCAGCACTGTCTTTGCTGAGAACCCGCTCTGGCATCTTGTAGCTCTTATTCCAAAGCTCAGGCTTTTTCCAGTCGGACTGTTCTGAACCTTTCCATTCTACAACTCCTCAGCCCTGGTGGTACCCGCCCCATCCTGGGCAGGGACATCACCTATTTTAAGGAAAGGCCAGGCAGCTCAGCACGAGCATACCTGTGGCCACCCATCTGTCCCTTCTGAGGCAGGGCCCCCCTCACCACACCTTCAGCACGCTCTTTCCCACCGTCCCTGCTCCACTTTTTTTTTTTTTTTTTTTTGTGGCTGCCTGTTTACCAGTCTATTTCCCTTGACCTTCACGGCGAACGGGAGAGGGGTGAATATGTCTCATTCCTTATGTGGGGAAGGAACATAATTTTCCCTCTACCCTTATTACTCCCTGTAGTAAAAGATTAACAGGAGAGAAACACAAAAATTTTATAACATGTGTATCTCCTGCATACATGGCGAGACCCAGGGGAACTGAGTAACTCCCTAAATGGCCCGCACCCTCCCCTTAGATACTATCTCCAGCTAAAGACAAAAGGTGTTGGGGCCCCGGGAGCCAGGTGTGGGAGGTTTGCGGGTGAAGCACAGTGAACAAGGGTAAAGTTATGCATCTCTCAGTCTTTGCCTTGGGCACTGATAGAGCTTCTAGAGATGGAGAGCCATCCCCCTCTTGCTGGAAGAGGGGTGTGTCCATTTCTGAGGTAGGAAGATAACCTCAGAAATGGAGACACCCCTTAGAAATGCAATTGACTCTTCTAAAAAGGGTCACTTCTAACAGAGCTTCTCCTGTGTTTCTTAAAAATAATCAGCCTGAAGTAATCCTCTGCCAAAGAGGCATACTCTGGGGCGACAAACTCGGCTCCCCTGCGGCTCCCTGAGTGCCCTGCTGGCCTTTCCCTCTCCTTTGGTTGCTTCCTGTTCTCCCCTCATGCTCTTGCTTCAGGGAACACGACTCCCCTCTGTGAGCATAACGCCCTCTGTCCCCCAGCCATGCCCAGCCCTCTCTGGGCCCGTGACTGCCACCTTACCGGCTTTCTCGGCAACCTAAAACACACCCACGTCATTGGTGCCGTCAACTCTTCTCAGCGCCCCTCTAAGCAAGTGGTTCCCAAAGCTCCACTTCCATCCCATTTCACACTGAGCCTCTGGAAAGATGAAGGGGCTGAGGGCCCTGTGAAATGGCGGCATGGTTGGTGCAGTGAGGGTTCCCCAAGAAGGAGACTCGAGAGGAACAGGCTCTTCTGGTCCTGCTTTCTCCCTAAATACCACTCCAGTGACCCATAAAGACAGAAGATGAGGGAGGGCAATGAAATTCTGGAAGACAGAAAATGACTTAGCAGCCTGGAGAAACCAGACACCGGAAGTCCCTGCATGGTGCGAAGCCCGCAAGCAACTAGTGACCAGTACAGCAGACGGCCAGAGAAACTCCGGACCCATGGGCCTATGAAGAGGAGGGTCAGGGAAGAAACAGCAGGAAAGGGTGAAAGTCTGTATAGGGAGCAGACACCCAGTCTCTTCTTTTCTTCCCAGCAGGGAGCAGGTGAGACACTGTCCAGAGAGGCTTGGTACTGGGGACACTGGTCCCAGCTGGGGTGGGGTTGGGCGGCACCCAGAAAATGGAGATCGAAGGAAATCCGCATGGCTGTAGATTCTGTTATCTGGAGCCCACCCCCTCCCCGCAGCCTGCACTGCCCAAACCTACTGATCCCCCACGCGAGGTTTGCCAACCATCAGGCTCTCTCCCTCGCACGCAGAGCCTTCATTGCCTAAATGGTGTCTGGATTCTCAACATGAAAGGCCAGTAGCCAAGGATTACCAGCGTTTGAAGAAAACCTCTAAAGAAACACACACCAAAACAAAAAGGCCAGGCAGGCAAAGATGAAAACGTAAAGCCACCACCCAATCCCATGATAATTAATACCTTCCCAAAGATGAGAGGTGGCTTCGAGCTGGAAAAGAACTTTGATGGCAAAAATAGACACAAATTCATAGAAGGACTGAGAGTTAAGTAGACTATAAAGAAAAAAACCTGGAAAAAGGAGAGAGAGAAAATGGGAAAATTAATCCAGGATACACAATACCTGAGTATTAGGAGACCAGAAAGAGAACAAGAGGGTAGAAACAAGAAGGAAACTCCCCATGGTCCAAGATGGTGAGTTTTCAGATAGAAACTCCCAGCACAGTGAATGAAAGAAGCCCACAAGTAGTGGGGTACCTGGGCGGCTCTGTTGGTTAAGCATCCGACTCTTGATTTCAGCTCAGGTCATGATCTCAGGGTCATGGGATGGAGCCCCACGTCGGGCTCTGCACTCAGCACAGAGTCTGCTTGAGATTCTCCCTCTCCCTCTGCCCAGCCCCCCACTCGTGCTCTCGCTCGCTCGCTCTCAAGTAAATCTTAAACACACACACACACACACACACACACACACACACACACACACACACACACACACACACACACACAATACTCTGTAACCTCAGAATCTGAGAGGAAAAGGAAGATCTCACAAGTCTCCAGAGAGGAAAGCTCAAGTCCTGAACAGAGGATGGTGGAGTCCAATGGCACTGGACTTCTCAACAAGAACGTGGGAAATAGAAAACAAGAATGCCTTTAAAGCTCTCAAGAAAACTTTCTGGAATTCTCCACTGAGCCACACTGTTAATTAAGGGTGGGAAAGAATTAGCTTCAGCAAAATGAGGGAGTTGAGGAAGAAGGGGCCATGGGATGCGGGGGCTCCGGGAAGCCCTGGGTGGCATGGCAGGACATGCCATGAGTGGAACCCAGTCCCTGGTGGTAAAAAGATACACAGGGGCGCCTGGCTGGCTCAGTCTGAAAAGCATGCAACTCTTGATCTTGGGGTCATGGGTTTGAGCCCCACGTTGGGTGTAGAGGTTACTTAAATAAATAAACTTAAAAAAACAACAAAAACAGAGGCCCCAAATGGCTGCATTTTAGGCCAAGTCACTGAGTAAGGACTTTATTATCTAACCCAATTGTACTTTCAGGCTTCCTAGAAACGTAGTCTTAACCAGTCAATCAGGAATTTTCTGCTTCGCACTGATGAGGTAATCTGTCATGTGGGCCTTTCCCCATCCCCCAGAGGAACAGGAGGTACAGGAGGTGACCTGCCTAGTAAGACTGCCACCTGAGGGAAGGTGACCTTGCCTGGAACAATCCTTTTCTTTTGCTAATAACTTCCTTGCCCCACCTGCCTTCCTGTAAAAACCTTCCATTTTGTACAGCTCCTCGGAGCATCCCCTCCATGGGCCAGATGGGATGCTGCCTGATTCATGAATCGAGTCATAAAGGCAATTAGATCTTCACATTTACTGAGTTCAGTGTTTGTTCTTTAACAGTGGTCAGGCCTGAAAGGACGCTTACAGCACTTTCGGAAAATGAGAGGCTGAATTGCTGTCAGAGCAACTTGAGCAGAGGGGGGAAAAAGCTGCAAGCAATTTTTAATTCCAAGAAAAACAGAAAAGTTGTCCAAGAAAGGAAGTTAATGATGGTACACTCTGTGCCTTATCTGAGAACAGTGTTTACATAGTTCTGATGCTGGAATGAATACGGCTCTGCCTGAAACCCTGACAGGAGTCAACGGGAGGACCGCGGGGCAGGGCAGGCGTGCGTTCGGGGCGCGGGGCGGGGCGCCTGTGGCAGGACCGAGCACGGCCAGCGGGGAGCGCGGGCCTCCCGGGCGGGACGAGCGGGGCCGTGGGTGCGCAGCAACCCGCCGAGCCGCTGCTTCCCCAGCCCTCCGCAGCAGCTTGCTGTTAGGACTTGCTTTTACAGCCGAGGCGGAGAGGTTAAGTGGTTTGCCTAAAGTCACAACCCAGGCAATTGGGTTCTAAAGTCTGCGCTTTAAACCACCACGCGAGCCTGCAAGGTAGGACGCCCTCAAGAAGTAGCAGTGCGCAAGTCATCAACAATATGAAGACAGATACCAAATGCCACAGCTTAAAGGCTTAAAAGTGTTGCCTCCAGGGAGTGGAAAAGGGTAGGCAGTTTCATTGTTCTGGTACAGCTATTTGACTTTTTACATTATGGACACATATTACTTTAAAATTTAATCAAAGAGGAGAAAAGCTAGGGCACCAGTGATTGAGAGGGAGCGGGTCTCCAGTTTGGACTGGCTTTGCCGGGCTGTGCGTTCTTAGATCCTCACCAAACCTGAGAGCGGGCATCGCCGGACGAGATGTTTCCAAGTTTCCTTCCAGCTCATAAGGCTCTGGCAGGGAACAGGACCACTTAGAGAACACTTAGAGAACAGGCACCGTGGAGAGCAAGTGAGGGCAATGCAGGGCTGGGTGGGGTGCCGCTCTGGGCCAGCCCCGAGGTGGCCTCTGTGAAGGGGCCTCCAGGTGGGCGAGTGCCCCCTGGGGATGGCCCGAGGGGGCGGGCAGGAGCGCTGTGGAGCCTTTCGGCTGAGACCCTCTGGGCGCTGCCCTGGGGAGAGGCTGCAGGGAGCAGATTAGTAGGCCCATTTGGGGTTGGGGGCAGTCCTTGGGCGAGGGTGGTGATGGCGACCAGGGTGAGGAAGGGCTGGGCCCAGGGTTCCCTTAGGAGGAGCTGTGGACAGCTGGTGCTAGCGGCCAGGATGCAAGTGTCCGGGACTCAGGAGGCTCCTCCCAAATGTCTGGTCTCCAGGGCTGCTTTGCAGCCCACCCCTCTGTCCGTGTTGCTCCTCTCAGCGCCCTCTGTGCCCACGTTGGCCCATCCTCCCTGGTCCCCCAGCAGCGGCCCTGGGTGCCTACATGGTCCTCATCCCTCGACCTGCGCTCCAGCTTCTCCTTGATTCACCTCCAGACTTTCATGCCCAGCACGCCTCCCCTTTGCGCCCCACAGCTCTAGTCTGTCCTTCCCTGTCACCAGAGTCACAGAACTAGAGCTCCCACCACATCCCTGTCTTGCTCAAGGCGCCCAGCGCGCAGCTGCACGGCCAGCCTGGTGCTGCTCCCACTGCCAAGCCTTTGCGACTGCAGTTTCCCCGAAGCCCGTGGAACTCCTGGCGCTCCGCAGGCTGGTGACTGAGGCAGTGGACAGGAGAGGAGTGGGCAGGCGTCAGCAGATATCCGGGTCTCTGGGGGCCGGGCACCCTCCCCAGACGCCCTGAAGAGGTGGGGTGAGGCCCAGACCCCCACACCAAAAAGTGGAAGTCCTGCGGGCCTAGTGTGACTTCTCCAAGGGCCACTTGCCACGGGACTGACATCAGGGGGCGGTGCCCTCCTGGGGCCCCTGGCTGGTGTCGGCTGCCACCAGCACATAGCGTGGGCAGGAGGGCGGCCGGGCGCCAGGCCTTGAGGAGACGGGGGCCCGCCTTAACTTCATTAGTTTTGAGTCACTTTCACACAGATGACTCTTCTCAGTTATGTAACCATCTGTGGCCAGACCCAGGTGAGCCGTAACGATTTACCTTCACACGAGAGCCAAGGTTGCTGCGCTGAGTCACAGTGAGTCACAGGGAAACCTCATTACCCTCTAGGACCTTGGAAAGGAACCGGAAGGTGTGATCGTTCAAGTTGGCTGGGTCCTGCCGCCAGAACCAGAATATAAGCTTAGTACTGAAACCTGAACGATCTCTTGTGACTACTTTATAGACGTGTGTGTGTGTGTGTGTGTGTGTGTACATGTGTGTACGTGTGTACGTTTGCTTATTGGTATTTCTAACTTAGCTATAAAAACTATGTGTAATTTTTAAAGTCCTTTCAAAAACATTAAAAACCAACTGGTCTAAGAAACAGCAGTTCTGCAGGGCTTGATCCCAGACAGGCTGGCTCCTTCGGACACATCTGTTCTTTCCCGAGTGCCTTTGCCCGGTAGCCGGTAAAGGGTGGCGTGTTTCCCGGAGCCCCCGAGCCCCCCAGGGATGGTGCGGAGTAGTGGGCCCTGGGCTGTGCTGCGGTCGTGAGCCCCGCTGGCCCTTCCCAAAGTGTCCAACCCCCACCAGGCCTGCAGCCTCTGCCCGGACCGTGTGTACCGTCTGCTTGCTCTCTCCCCCGCAGCTTCCTGGCCCTCATGGCTCGCGTGTTCGTGTACGGGACCCTGAAGAGAGGCCAGCCCAACCACAAGGTCCTGCTGGACCCCGCCAACGGCTGTGCCGCCTTCCGCGGCCGGGGCCGCACGCTGGAGCCTTACCCCTTGGTGATCGCCGGCGAACATAACATCCCACGTCTGCTCAACCTCCCGGGGCAAGGGCGGCTTGTGCTCGGCGAGATCTACGCCGTGGACGAGCGGATGCTGAGCTTCCTCGACGAGTTTGAGGGCTGCCCGGACATGTACCAGCGCACCCCGCTGCAGGTCACCGTCCTCGAGTGGGAAGGCACGCGCGGGGCGCCCGAGGAGACGCCGGCCGCCGACGGGACCCTGCAGTGCTTCGTGTACAGCACTGTCACCTACGCACCCGAGTGGGTCTGCCTGCCGCACCACGACGACTACGACTTCCAGGGGGAGCACGGGCTTCGCTACAATCCGCGGGAGAACAGATGACAAGCGCGAGGGCCAGGCCTGCCCTGCTCCGCCGGGGGCTGGGGGACAGAGCCCCGACGATGAGACGCCCTCAGCCCAGTCTGCGCTCAGTGCGCCCACGTAATAATGTCCTTTGAAACAAATACTTACTTATAAAACTCAATCTGTGGGAAAAGGAACAATCTCTTTTTCAGCCGCAGCTGATTTTCCCAATATTTTGACATACTGATCACAAAATTATGCCTGAAGTCTGTCTAGCCTATAGTGCTTTGTTGCTTGCTGCTTCCAGAACGCCACGGGCTTGAATAGATAGGGAAAATTCAGGATCTTAATTAATTCCCCTAAACGACATTTCAAGAACTCATGTCATATATATATATATATATATATATATATATATATAAAATTTTTGCTTTGAAGATAACGTTTAAAATGTAGACTTCGTGTAGCAGCTAGATTTTAGCAACCCTACTGTATTGATTCTAACTTGTAGCAGCAAGAAGAATTTTTTAAACTGATTTGGGTTATCTCAGTGTAATAAAAGAACCTCAAGAAAAACACTGTGTTTGGGGTAGTTTTAGAGCATATAAAACATTAGTATGCACAGTTTCCAGATCAAGCTTATTAAAGAAGTTATTACTAAAGATGATCATATAATATTAAACTGGATGTTTTGGGAAACCAAACTTAAAAGTGTTGGTACTATTGTTGGCTTTTGGGGGGGGGAGGGGGAGGGGGCTTTACTTACTTGGTAGAAGGTTCTTTTCATTCTAATCTAGCAAAATCACAAGCCACCTCCTTACCGGCAGATGCTGCTGAACACCCCGATTTCAGATGGAAGCTCACCTGAGCCCGAGGCCCAGTGGCAAGGTGCCGTCCCTGCCTCCGAAGGGAGCAGCATTTGGGGGGTTGGGGGGGGCCTTTCAGAGAAGAACCAACACATTAGTAATTTGTTCTTCAGGCCTGCCAGAAAGCTTATAGCTTCCAAATACAAACAGCACTTGAAATAATTTTAGCAAGGCACGAAGTACCAATTACTACCCACCTCTATCTGATAATCTGTCAGCGTTGATTCAGATCAGCGCACGACTCTGCCTCTGCTTACTTACCAGCAAAGTATGAAATGTATTCCAAGAATTTCAGAAGCAGTGAAAATGCAGCTGCTGATCCTTAGTAACCTCGTTCTCCGCTGGGAGAGCTCCCTCGCTCTTCAACTTAATGGTAGCCTGTGATCACTAACTGCATCTGGCATAAAAACAGGATCAGTATTTTTAGCCCTATTTTCTTAATTGGAAACTTGCTTCACAAAAACACAAAAAGGCAAGGATGGGTATCAACTGATGGGCTTGTGGCAGCCACACCCACCACTCCTGGGGTGAGAGAGCCCCAGCAAAGCCTGGGGGACGGGGAGGGGGGCCGCCCCCCAGGTCCATGGGCCCCGCACTCCCCCGTGGGAGCTGCGCAGGAGGGATTTCCAAACTCCCCAGCGGCGGCCGGCCCCGGGCCCCATGCGGGCTTTCGGAAGTTCAGAATAGCCGCAAATGGGAACGAGGTCCTCAACCAGGAAGCAGCAGGGAAACAGATTATTAAGGTGGTAAATGATAATTCAATGAGACGAAGGCGAAGAACTGGGATTTACAGAAAGTTTTTTAAAGGATCACAATGGAACGCTAGTATTTCAAGGCTACTGGCACAGCCAGTAGCCTCTTATGTACATTGTCTTCATTCAAAAAAAGGGCAAACTAATATTTAGACAAATGCTCAGCTTTATTGATTTAATTTTGACACTAGGAAATCTCACAGCAGAAGTACAAATCATATGTACAAGTATTTATATCAATAAAAATTTCCATTGGTGATTTTTTGGCAGATTGTTGGTTTTGACTATATGTGGAATAAATATGACCATGTAAAATCTGCTGCACAGGGGTGTTCTTGCAAAATGCTTGAATAAATTGAGTGTGAAAGAATAATAATACAAATGGCTAATTAAATTGGGTGACGACTGAAAGGCTATAAACACTTCATTCCAGTTCCACGAGCAGATCTCCTTCTCCAACTGTGTCTCCAGCTTTACAATGCACTGATTTCACCTTGAATTAAAAAAAAAGAAAGAAAAAAAGAAGAAGGGAGAGTCAGAATTATTAACTAGACCATGAGGGAGCCATCTTGTCACCCGTGTCTGGAAATGAAGAGACATTCCTTCACGGGGCGGGGAAGCTACATGGCACCCTAGAAGCCAGACGCACTGACGCTCCGTGAGCCCGCAACAGCCAGCCCTCCCAAGCTCTTCGGCGGCTTCAGGCGGTAGAAAGGTCTCTGAGAGTTACTGGTATACTTAGTGTTCAAACACAAAAACAAAACCACAATTATACAAGCATCAGAAAAGAGACTCCTAATTAAGAGGAGAAAGTCCTTAGCCTGAGATCATAAACTTCCTTCTGAAGGGAAAGGAAGTGCTGCGGAGCTGTGTGGCCGTGTGGACTCGGTGGCCTGACGTGGAGCAGGCACTGAGCCCCCGCCCCCCGCCCCGCGCCACTGTACCCTCACGGTCTGTGGATTTATCTCGGCTCTAGTCAGGTTTTGCTTTCCCGATTTTGTATTCTGCTTTCAAATGGGCGGGCCGTGTAGAGTGGAGAAGAGGCAGTCTTCTGACTTGTTGGGAGGTTCTTGCTTGGGCGTGAAGACAGATGGCGGGCTCGACCTTCCTGGGCATCTGGGCACCCGGCAAACGGGAAGAACGTCCCCGACACCGGGTTCGGTGCCCTGGCCTGCGTCCCCACGGCTCCGCTAGGAACTGGAAGGCCAGAAGGGTCCTTCTCTCTTGAATTCCGGCCCCGGAGCCCTCAGAACCCCGTGAACCGATGCAGTGACGATTTCAAAGGCCTGGGGGTGCCACTGGCCCTGAGTGGCTGCCCATTCTGGTCTGGGGCCTCCGATGTTTGCAGAGGACGCATCTTGCATGCTGTGATGATGACATGGAGGACCGGCGTCCATTGTGAATTTTCTCCAGGAGGAAAAATGGCTCTCCAGATAAGAACTGCCCGTCCCGAGGCTCGCCAGGGCCTGCTCCTCTGTGCTGGGGCTCCGGCCACTCCTGGGGCGCAGAAGGAAATGGGATGGGCAGGAAGGACTCCAGCTGATAGCGGTCAGGCCAAAGTACAGGTTGACCCGGAGCCCATCAACGCCCTGAAAGCGGCTCTGGGCCGCCGATGGCCAGGGATCAGCTGAGCCTCCGGAGACATGAGACCCAGAAGCCACCATGAGACCGCAGGGACCCTGAACACACTGACAGACGAGGGTTCCGCGCTCCTTCGGGGAGCTAAGGCCGCGTTCATTTTTGTGTTAGTACCTCAGTCCAGCAACAGGGGCCCTCGGCATGCATCGGACATATATATATGTTCTGGGTCCCTCCAAATGAGGCCAAGTTCCCATCACGCCTGGACATTTCATGACACTAAGGCAGCAGAAATGTTAAATAATCCCACGGAGCAAAACCAACAATTTCTACAAGAACAAAGACCACTTGGGGTGCACTTTTGGGAAAAGAATCAGATGTAGGAGGCAGGATTCCCCAGTCGTGCCCTTATCTCCCCAACACCCTTCCAGCCGGCCTAGCCAGCTCCAGGCCCGCCCGCCCGCAACTGGGCCTCTGTGTCTCTCTGATGCAAGTGACAGTGTGGGCCGGCAGTGCCCCTCTGCCAGGGCACCCATGTCCCCCGGCCTCGATCTCCGCTTCCCACGGCGCAGGCCATGGCAGCCTCTGCCCTCTCCTTGCCCCACCCCACCCTGCCTCGCTCCGGGATGTGGGCCCCCCCAAACCAAACCGTCCTTCAGAAAAGGCTCCCTCTGCTACGGGTGGCATCTTTGCAGAAGCAGGAAGAATAATGAAGTTGTTATTAAAAGGACTTTTCTATTTTCCTCAAGGAGAAAATACATGTGAGAAGTTTTACTCTTAACCAGTTTCAGGGCAAATACAATTCCATTTTTTTTTTTTCTCCCTAAATCATTATGTCCCACATGTGTACATGGGGCTTTCAGCTCCTCTTGATCTAAAATTGAATTGTTCTCTTTGTGGAGAGTTGAAGAGTTACATTAATTCTTGCAATCTCTAAAACCAGTTCCTGCCATGTCACCTAAGTCTCAGATGACTGCCTCCGAGACAGATGTAAACATTAAAAATTAAAGACACTTTAATTCGAAAGACATTAAGGTGAAGAACAATTGTTCTTTGACTACCTGCACGTCAGACAGACTCTCCATGAGGCTGGGACACACGGGTGCCAGGCGGAAAGAGCACGCAATCTTAATGTCCTGCTCTGCGGGAGCGAGGAGCCGGCAGGGGTCACCTCCATGGTCCCTTCCAGGCCCAACCATCCAAGATCCAAAGGTGGAGGTTCTGCTTCCTGTCACAGAGCTGGCAAGGGCTGGGGGGGACTCGGGGACATACCTTGCCAGTTTTCCCAGCTGTCATACTGTTCTGCATTTTCATGGCTTCAATCACACAAATTTCCTGACCTTCTGCTACCTGGAAAAATGAACAGAAAAAAGACAAGTTTTAAAATCCTTCTGATTTTGCACCACCACCACTCAGGGGCGAAGCCATCAAGAGATTCTTTGTCAAATGCTCTGAAATTTGACCCGAACAGCAGCAACCTCTAATACTTCATGTTCCAAGTGAATCTTTGGGAGGCAGCAGAGAAGGGCCATTCCCTCCGTCTTCACCAAGTGCCACAGAGATGTGGCCAAAATGGAATGTTTTCCTCTTCTGTGCAATGTCCAGATTTGGCACATCTCTACAGACGGGAAGACCTGTGGTTTCTGGGGGCTGGAAAGAAGAGAGGAGTGGTTGCTGATGCACACAGGGTTTCTTCTGAGCGGGGAGGAAGTGTTCTAGATTGACGAGGGGGGTGGCTGCACAACAAATTCCGGGAATAGACGAGAACCACTAAATGCGCACGGTAAGGGGCCGACCTGCACTGGACGTGAACTTTATCTCCACAAGGCTGTCACCCAAAACTGGAGTGTGTCCGGCAGCAGCCTTGGGGAGCTGGGAAGAGCAGCCAGCCAGGGAGACCACTGTCTCAACCTCTGAGACACATGCCAAGTAACAACAAGGTGGCTTCTGGAAGGTGCCTTCCGACGTGGGGAACGACTGCTAGCAGCCTGCCCGGTCCT
Source organism: Eumetopias jubatus (assembly GCF_037043125.1). NCBI lineage: Eukaryota > Metazoa > Chordata > Mammalia > Carnivora > Otariidae > Eumetopias > Eumetopias jubatus. The sequence continues at coordinate 183,728,583 of NW_028274809.1, read as the reverse complement.
CGCGTGGAGGCTGGTGGCTCCCAAGGGCACTGGCTCAAGCTCCGCCCGCCTTCACTGGGAGGGGGGATCCACGCGGGGCTGGGAATGAGCTCCCGGGGTGAAGCCGCTCTATATACTCTTTCCATTGCCCTTGATGGGTTAGCACCGAGGAGCTGGGCCCGATTCTCCTCTCTCTGTGGAAAGGGCCTCCCAGTCTTCGACACGGTAAAGCTGAGTTTCCTCGGGCAACTGGCTGGCTATTCTGGGGTGCTGGTGGACATACTGGTGGGGGGCTCCCGGACCTTCCCGGGCTCACACCAGTGCGGCTGTGCTGGCCCAGAGTCGCAGAAGTGCCCGGAGAGTATTCTTCCCCACACTCCCCAGATGATGCCCGCTCCCTCCCGGCCCCCCCGCGCGGCACAAGCTGTCTTGCTGGCAGTCGGGGCTGCCTGCGCCCCGCGCCTTCCTTCCCTCCGCTGATCAGGTGGTGGGCTGCCTTTTCCTGGCACAGAAATCTAGGAAGAGAGGGGATGCCAAAGCCTCGGTGCTGGCACAGAGGAGAGACGCTGTGCTGGGGAGCTGGGCTCTGCAGCTCCGTGCTCCCTGCCCGCTTGGATGCATTTGCCCCCCGGCAGCTGCATTCCATGGAGAGTGAAGGGTCCGCACGCGAGAACTGCTCTTCGCAAGGACAGCGGGCAGGGCGTCAGCACAGCTACACCCTCAAGTCATCCCTTCAGGGCAGGCAGGGACCCCGCGAGACTGGAGAAGGGCAAGGCCCCCGGGGCCGCACCTGCCAAGCAGCTACCCCCCGCCCCCCGAAAACGCAGCCAGACCTGCAGCATGCTCGCTCAGAGGCCGAGGGGCCAGAGCGTCCCGCCCAGGCCCCAGCGGGCATCTGGAAATGGATCTGAAACTCAACGTGACAGAATCGAAGTTCTCTCCACAGAGCAGTCATCGGCTCACCACCTCTGGGTTCTGGTAGCTCCCTGCCTCCGGGTGGACGAGTGCCCATGGCGGGGACCTGGGTGAGCTTGGTCCCCGGCCCCCACCCAGCCGGGCTTCCCCTGCTGTTGCCTGAAAGCCCATCCCCGGCCTGGTGGGCTTCTAGGGGGTGGGGGGGGGCACAACCTACCCCCTCTGCGGCAGGTTTGACGCCCTCAGCTGCTCAGCCCACAGCTCAGAATTTGCAGGCCAGACAGAGCGCCCCTCACTGGTTCTTTATGGGATCTTCAAGTAAGCGGATTCACAGTTAATGCAAATAGGAGAAAGAAATGAACCCGGGAGATTGCCAGTGGTCACAGCAAAGGCGCACAGGCCACCCTGACAAGGATGCCACAGGGCCCACGCTGGAGGGCGGCGGAGCCTGGGCCATGACTCCACACAAGGCTCCAGCCGGCCACGCCAGTGCGGAGATCAGGGCCCGCGGGAGACTGGCCACAAGTTCACGGGGCTCTGCTCCCGTTGCCCGCTGGCTGTCCCTCCTGGCTGGCTCTGGGGGCTCGTATCCTGCCTGATTCCCTGGTGACTCAAGTGGCAGGGCCCCAATCACACTACTCAGAAAAACAAAACCTCTCATTCAGACAGAGGTAATCAGCAGAGGTGGGAAAGTCCCAAAGTTAAAATATTCTCTTCTTTTTTATTGGGTCACTCTGGCAATTTGACTAAACGGACTTCAGAGAAGGCGCCTCTGGGATTCACAGGGGCCGCCCGGCAGCACTGCCCTGAATCTACGTCCGATCCTCGATCCTCACAGCTCCAGCCTCCTGGCCCCCTCCTGGCCCCCTCCCTTGGTCTGCAGGTCTCCATTTCCACTCCAGTCTGGATGGAACTTCGATTCACTGCTCCCTCTCTGCTCACTTAGGCAATGAGTTTTATGGTCTGTTTTCACTCATTCATCCCTAGAAGAGAAAGAACTCTTGGAAGTTGTTCCTTGAAACCCCACAAAATAGGGAAGGACGTCTTGGTCAGCAGAATCGTGTTACACGCACACATGGACTTGATCTAAATTCACACTCTTTCATCCCTCAACAATCCCAGCCAGAGGAGCTCCGAGATGGCGGGCTGCACTGTCACGGGTGCTCTGCCCGGGGTTGTGTGTCCCCCCTCCCCGTGTCCCCCTCGATCGCGGAGCCTGGGGTGCACCTGCGGGGCTCGGAAGGTCATGGGGACACCTTCCACGTTTCCCCGGGTGCTCGTGGGCAGGCAGCGCCGGGACAGCTCGCATGGGAGGGCACGGCCACCGAGGGCTTTGCGCGCACACTTCTCTAACACTTTTGTGCATCATCTGATAAAGGCTCACTGATTGTGACAGGAGGTCTCCAACACTGGGCTTACAAAATGGTCACAAGCCTCACAAGTCGTTTTGATAAACCTAGTCAGCCTGATGTACTTCCCTGCTCCCTGTCTAATTGGTGTAAAGTTTGGAGGCCCGAGTCCTGTATCTTTCATCCGGCTTATTGCGTCCTCTCCTTTGACATGGGGTCAAGGTTCACATTCGCATCCGATTATCAGAGCGCACTCATTAAGCAAGGGCCTGCCTCGCTCCAAAATGAGTAAGCTGGAGAGAAAACCCGGCCCATTTACTCAGCAGATTTTCGCATGTTTAGGAGGCTGCATGTCGCCCGGCAGTGCTCCGTGCTGAAGAGTTTCAGACATCTCCAGCTGATGATTAATTGTGAGTGATGGGAAATAAAATCCAGTCAAGCCAGCTGCTTGCCATGGTCGGCAAAATGACTCTAATGGATATAGGCTGCCAATTTTCCAGTTTTACCAGCAAGTCTTCCAAGTGTAATTAAGGGAAGGTATAAATGATATGGAAATCTATCAAGTCCCGCTTATTTTCAGAGGACTCCCCCAGAGACTTTTATCTTCAAGCTTGGAGTATGCTTTGTTGTGCTAATGATTTAAACCCCTTCTTATTTCTGATTAAAGCCCCCAATATCCTTCTACCAAGTTCGCCTCACTCCTTCCCCAAAGATGAAAAGGCCCAGAACCTTCTCCTGCACACGTCCCTCTTGGAAAGCACGCTAAGACTGCGACACGCTTGGCAACTTGTATCATTCAGACTGCGAATGCACGAAGAAAGCTCAAAGAAAGCGCAGGGAGAGAACGAGCAGAGAGGGGGGAAAAAAGACCTCCACCAAACATAAAAGGAAGCCCCCAAAAGTCCAGACTTAAAAGCTGTGCTCGAGAGCAGACATTCATCAGAAGGTGGTGTAGCTCACTAATGTTATTTGATTTGGAATAAAAGCATGAAAATGATGGCAAAGGCCTAAAATTGGAGATGTAAAGGCTGACTGCACAGTATTCCATTTCTCAATTTCATCCTTCAGAGCCACAAAATGGGGGTGACACAGTGATGGGATGAGGTTTACAGTAACAGCTGTGCTCTTCCCACACAGGGGAGGCCCTTCTAATGGGCGAAGGTCTGTTTTGAACAGACGGGGAGTAACAAAACAAGGTTCCCTATTAAGAGTGTGCAGTCCTATTTCTGATGAAGAAAATGAGTATGGGAGTCAGATTTCCTCAAAAATGGCCCCTATACCCTCTTTTGTCGTCCCAAACCAGGGCTGTTTTAGAGGGGTTATCCTTCCGGTGGCGGGAAGCGGACAGAATGTCACGGGGGGCTTCCCCCCAACCCCCGCCAGCCCACTTCTCCAGCAACTGTAAAGAACACACAGGAAACAGTGCCAGTGGCATATGGCTTTCTACTGCGCTAAACATTCACACAAAAGACAGGTTCATCCGTCATCGCGGTATCTGGATAAAAAATTAGCTCCTGATGGATGGTATTTGGAGCTTACCTGCTGCTAGTACATTACGAGAGAAACACAGGTTTTGAAACCCACATGACATTAGAGAGTGCAGACCATGAAATGCGACACGTGCAGGCGCACATAATGTACGCCAGATTATACAAAATAATAAATAAGCTATTTAAACCCTCTGCCTAAAATTGGGCCCGCTGCAAGGAACCCTGGGTCACTTCTACACAGGCCAATTAATGCACAGCATCTGCTGTATCGAAGCAGGGCATGAAGCACTTCCGAATGATTTCAGCAATTAAAAGAAAACTGTTTCCTGCCTGTTCAGACAGCAACTGTTTCAATGCAAGAGTGAGCACCAAATCACTGTGTGCAGCTGAAAAATTAAGTCCCCTTTTTGGGGAAGAGGGGTGGGTGGGAGGAAAAATTTTTATGGAAAAGGGAGCCTTCTTTTGTTGTCCTACGTTCTGTGTTTTTCTGCCAAATTAGACAGAAGGCTCGGAGGGCTTCCCGGCCCGCCACAGTCCCCCCTTCTGCTGCACCGGGCCACCCGAAAGCACGGATCAATATCAACCCTGCTGACGACGCCACAAAAGTGAAAATCCTTCAATTACATTTTTAAAGGCTGTTCTACTTAGAACACAGGTGCCTGAATGCAATGCATTTTACGGCCCTTAGATCTGAAGGAAGACACAGTTAACAGCCATGAGAAGAAGGCCTCTCAGATTTGGTTAAAAGGCACTGCTAGGATCTGATTATAATAACTTCCTCTTTCTGAGCCTGTAAGATAGGCTGGTAAATACCCCTGATGTTTCCCGAAGAAGAAGAAATGTGCATTCACATCCCAAAATCTTCATGCAGAGGGAGGGAGAAAGACCCCGGGAGACCGTCTAGTATTTAAGCAGTGACGGTGGAAGGAACCACCGTCAAATTACAAAGAAAGAGGACCCCGGAGACAGAAATGCCACCAAACCCCTTATCTGCAGTCTGAGGCCTCCGGCAATGGGCTTGTGCGCACGCCTCGGCATCCCTGCCTACCCCACGCTGGCCCAGCTGGCCCAGCTCCCCCGGCTGCCCGGAGCCACCTCCCTGACTTTGTGCAGTGGGCGACCAAGCAGGGAGCGAATACGGAGTCGTGGCCGATACAAGTCCAGTTTTCCTTAAAATGAAAAACATTTCTCCCTCCTGCCCTCGAAGTTAGCCAGGAACTGGAGCCAAAGCCCCTAGAGTGAGAGAAAAACTCACAGTATCTTTAAGAGATCAGTCTGGATCCTCTATCTCTGTGAAGTATGCGGTCTTCAAGTACTCAGTAACTCCATGTTTTTGTTTTTTGTTGTTTTGATTTTTTTTTTTTTTAAGCAAAGGGGTGAGGAAAGATCTTTTGAATCTTGGTAAGGTTGCAAACTGCCATCTTCAAAAACGGTTAAGACCAGGATAACATAGCCTCTAATCCCAAGCAGATCATTTCTTGAAAAATAAAATCAAATGCCAAACTTACAGGAGACTCGCCTGCAACATTTAACTTACTGATGAATCTGTAAAAATAGTTTTTCTTATACTGGTCATTATCTTAAGTTAAATTGTAAAAATTCTCAAATTGTTACCTCCAACAAAAGTTAACCCTAACACTGAAAAATGAATGTTATCTGGAAAAGACAAAAGGGCCAATTTCCAGGTAGCATCACCTCTGAAGAAGGCAGGACAGGAATTTGATCAGGGAGGGACCCCAGGGCAAGTTCACCATATAAGCAACATTTTATTGTTAAGTACATTCGGAAGCAAATATGGTAAAGATGAGCAGAGAGCATCTGAGCACGAGCATTATTCTCTGGACCTTTATGTGTGTAATGTTTTGTAATCTGAAGTTTCAAAATGTGAAATAATGAATGCATAGATTTATACATGCTTTGGAATACAATCTGAGGTTTGGGTGGAAAACTGGCATCTTGTCAAATAAACTGCTATCAAATATGAAAATTTAATTAGTGTAATGATTTTAGGATTGTAAATCAAGGTATCCATAAACTGGAATATGGATCCGTCAGGCCAGGTGCTTGGCCAGGAAAGGATGCCGTCGTGGGTACTGGGCCGTACGAGGTACGCAGGTCCCTGCCAGACAAACCCAGGTCAGGAGGGACCATTCCAACGCTTCTCATCCAGATACCTGAGAGCAGCGAAGGAGGCTTCAAATCTGTTTCTTCAAGACTTAAAAACCAGAGGTCTCTTGCCAAGTTTATTTGCAAATTCCCCAGGATCGGGTGTGGGCTCAATTACAGAAGTTTGGGGGCAAAGGGGTGGTGTGAACACCATGATCTGAAACGGTGCACCTGGATCTCAGGATCACTGGCCTTCCCACTGTTCGGGAGACTTCCCCTAGACGCGCTGAAAGAGCACACCCAAGGAGGACAAACATTAGGGTGAAATCTGGGTGGTACTCCTATTAACGATTACAAATTTTATGTTCTCATGGGTGCACTTGATAGGATTCCATTTTCTGCCCAAAACACCATGCACGAGAACAACAGTCCCAAACACCTACTCTCCCTTCTGCCAAAGGCCGGTTCCATTACGCAGCGGATCTCCCCCATCCTGGCCCCACAAAAATACTCCCAGGCCTGCCTCACTGGCACTGAACAGGCTATGTGGCAAGAAAAGCAGCAACAGGTACTCACTGCCAATCTAGGATTTGACCTGGTCTCACAAGTGATAATTACAAAAGAAAGCCACATAAATGGGGACACCGCCCACTCCTGGTTCCTGTCTCAGTTGTTACTGTATTGAATAGGATGGATATTTCTGTAACAAATCTGAGAGGTCTGCTGAATTGGAAGCTCACTCAGAAGAAATCCTGATTCACTGCAACAGTAAAACCTCCCCTTGGGTTGCCTTATTTTTTATTTTTATTTTGTGCTTTGTTTCTGGTATCAAAGGGCTAACAAAACAACTGTGCCCCGAATGACTTTATTTTAGGCTTCGGAGTCAAAATGGAAACTGTGTGACATTTTGGCAGCTCTCGGCCTAAAGCTGGCCAGTACGCTCTGCCCTTATTCTGAGAGAATGTGTGTTTCTAATATTTTTGTTCAAGAGTATCATAAAGGTAGGCATTTTAAAAATTAAAACAAATTATAAAAAAATGCTGTCTTGGATTAAAGGGCCCTCAGTTTAGGATGGTGCTAAATATACAAAAAATAGGTATTTTTCCAACCGAAATGAGAATCATTCATGAAAGTATTTTCAGAGGGTGGATTACAAAAAAACAAAACAAACAAACAAAAAGGCCCAACAGACTAAAGGCATATCAAAGTCATTCTATCAACTGTTTTCTGAATTAAATGGGTGACTCCTGACTTTCCATAATCCACTCCTACCTTGTTTATTATTGGGTTTGTTTGTATGCATTTGACTGTCTGTTGACCAGAATCCACCTCCCCACATGTACAAAAAGGCTATTGTACAATCATTTAAAAAAATGATTTTACTGCCACATTTAATGTCAAATACTATGTAACAGACATTGAAAGACATCAGAAACTTTTGCTGTATGAATCCAAAAAAACACAGCCTCTGTGCTCAGGGAGGGGAAAGACTTTCCCACAGGAAGCTGAGTGCATTTATTACTTCTGAACAGCCACCCCACATCATTTTGCCCTGAGGTGCTGTTTTTTTTTTTAACTTCATTAAGACGTTTTACTTCACAAAACAGATTTATTATTTATTATTTATGTGATGCTTTGGTGGAACACATTATTGCCAGGCCCACCATTCTAAGATCTGTCAGGCTTTACTTAACCTAAATATAAAAATTACAGATTACTGAAATTTAAACTATTATTAAAAAAACACATTTCAAAGAATAAGAGAATAGTTATAGGCCCCCATTTGTCTCTTAGGTCCTGTTTTCCTTGAAAACACACAGAGATGATTGATTCCATTATCTTTCTACTGATAAAAGTAGAACTTGGGCTCAGCTATTGTTAGTACTAAGCACAACACAACATGCCCTGCAGTGCTAAAATAATTTAAAACCACAAAACTTAAAAGTTACCAGTATTCTTTTCTCATAATGGCCTCAAGTAAGTGCTCTGCCTTTGGTCAAAGGAGAGTTTCTTGGGTTTTAATTACACAAGGCAGATCTAATTATAGAAGTTGCTGTTAAGAGTCCACAATGAAACTTCTCCCCCTGCATTTGGTGACGGTATTAGCGGTCTGGGACACTTTTCGCAAATAATAACTCAAGAGAAAATTCCGTTTTATCAAAACACAATGGCACAGAATAAGAAAGGAAGTTGTGCAGGGAACAAAAGTGGCAGTGGGAAACTGGAGAGAAGAATTAAAGAAAGCACGCGCTCTCTTTGACCAGCCTAGGCACCGGCGTGCGAAGAGCATGCATTTCTGGGTAAGGCGAACAACACAGACCTTAGGAGCCAGTTTGCTCCTAAGGGGTATACCCCCCATATCTGACTTAAAAGGACTACATAAAATAGAGGTCCCATTATGCCACAGTAACATATTCTTAACAGTTAGTTCTCAAATTAAACCCTTCTCCAATACCCACATGTAATTATTGGTGGTGGTTTTCAATATCTGAGCTATCCCAATGAACCAACGACTAATACCACATTGTTCCAATTTACTAAATGCCTTGCTTTCCCACATTAAATTATTAGCCAGGAAATGGAAAGTATGAAGGCTAAACCCCCCCTGGTGTCTGGAGAAGCTAGACCAGGAGAAAGCAGTTGCTGGAAACAAGGAGGCTGCACCCTCCCAGTTCGCTGCCTCAGGAGTGGCTCGGGGGAGGCTGGTGCCAAGGGAGGCTCCAGATCACAATCTGAGACCCTCCAGCCTCCCTTCGGGTTTTGACGCAGGTGTTGGAAAAGTAAGGACTTCAGTTACACACTTATACAGTTTTTAAGTGCAAATGTGATTTTATAATTAAAGCCACACAATTAGGACTGACGCTCAGGATGGCAGCCTATGTAGCCTCTAGAAAAGGCTTAAGAAGAAAAGTGGGAAAATAAACAAAATAACCCACCACGTTATTTACCAACCTATGCGTCTAGTTGCTAGATTCCACAGACTGCTCTGATGATGCAGTGTGAGCATGTCGGATTGATTTATTTATTTTAGGGAGAGAGAAAGTGCGCCCGCGCACGCAGGAAGAGGGGCAGAGGACGAGGGAGGGAACCCTCAAGCAAACTCCCTGCTGAGCAAGGACCTGGGGGTGGGGCTCGATCCCACGACCCCAGACCATGACCTGAGCCAAAACCAAGTGCCCGCCGCTCAACAGAGCCACCCCAGCACCCCAAGTGTAGGCATTTCTACAAGATTTTTTATCTGAGGAGAGTGGACACACAGATTACATTAGTTTCAGGTGTACAACATAGTGATTTGACGTCTTGATGTAGTCATTCTTAACGTCAAGGCCACTGGGCCGTCATCTTACGACCCCAACCCTTTAGAAAGAAGATACACAATATTCAACACACATATATAATTTCTATGTATCACTTCTCCCAAATCCTTAAGACTGTCTTTTCTGGTTTTTGTTTTTTTAAAGATTTTATGTATTTGAGAGAGAGCGGGAACACAAGCAGGGGAGCGGCAAAGGGAGAGAGAGAAGAGGGCTCCCTGACGAGGAGGGAGCCCAATGCCGGGCCTCCACACAGGACTCGATCCCAGGACCCTGGAATCACAGCCTGAGCTGAAGGCAGACACCTAACCGACTGAACCTCTCTTAATGAGCACTTTCTTCTAGGAATGTCAATGCCGTCAAAGTAAAGATGACAATTCATGGCTACTGAGCCTCCTCTATGCTTTTCTAGAAAAGCAGGCAGAGTTCCATTTCCGTATCCTCAGGTAAAAGCAATTGCTAAGTCAGTTCTCCAACTTCACTTACCAATTTCAGGACTAATCATTTAAACTGAAGCTGATCATTTTTTCTTTCTTTTTTTTTTTTTAAAGATTTTATTTATTTATTTGAGAGAGAGAGAATGAGAGATAGAGAGCACGAAAGGGAAGAGGGTCAGAGGGAGAAGCAGACTCCCCGCTGAGCAGGGAGCCCGATGCGGGACTCGATCCCGGGACTCCAGGATCATGACCTGAGCCGAAGGCAGTCGCTTAACCAACTGAGCCACCCAGGTGCCCTGATCATTTTTTCTTAATTTTCATTTATTGTAAGTATCTTTCTAGGAGCCAGTGCCAACTACATGAGTTCTTCTCAACATTATTTTACTTATGTTAATACGGAAGTACAAAAGCAGTTTTAATGCCCCTTTTACAGGAAAATGTGTAAACTCCTGTGACTTACCGAGATACAAAATGGAATCACCATACCATCCACTGAAGATGATCACGTTTGGCCATTATTTTCCAGCATGTAAATAAAAATACTAGTATTTAAGTATCCCCTAGAAATCTGGTTGCATCTTTGTTTTCTTCTTATTTTTGCTGCAAATCAATAGAGATTTTTATCCATGCTCTATGAAATGCATGTATCCCACCAATTTGTCCATAGCATGTTATTGTGAGACTGAACATGTGAGGAAATATTAATATAGCTTTGATTTGTGCCTTAACGTCACAAGGTCGAGATGAAAAGCTTTAAACTGTGATCCTAAATTATATGTATCAAGTTAATGGAAGGGCTCTGGTACTACACGGTTTATGGAATTAACTTTCCTTAGTTCCCTTCCCATTTACTCCAGAAGTTATACAGAAAAGTTCCCCCATTAAAGGGCTATTTCTTGGTATCAGTTCTTTAAGGCTGCTCAAAGCCCACAAAGCTAGAAAGTACATAGAAATTTTAAATAAAATACTTCCAAAATACTAAATCTGCCAATTAACAGAATGAATCTGGCCTTATTTCTCTTCTAGTCCCAGGTCTCTGGGAGGGGAGGCACTCAAGAGAGCTGGTTAACTAACCCACTTCAAATGTGCAACAGTTGGACAGAGAATGCACAAAAGCTAGTTTGCTGTTCCATGGGGGCAGTAGGAGTCAAGAAAGAGCTGCACAGAGCAGGGTCACGCCTCAGTCCGCCCCATCCCACAGACAGGCGCGGTCCTTACCATGTCTCCAGGCTTGACAGAGACGGCCACCACCACACCAGGCATCGGGGAGCGCAGAATACTGCTTGTGTCCTCAGCCACTTTTTCCGGCATAAATTTGTTCAGTTCTGCAGCCAGTTTGGTTAAGATATGCACCTGATACTTAAGGGGGGGGGGGAGGGAGGAACATAAATGAGTTTAAATGAAGAATTTTCCTCAAATTATCATTCATGCAGAATCCATTTTTAGCTTTGAAATTTAAATGATAACCTTTGAATTCAAATGGTTTTGAATTATTGTACTTAAAAACAAAAATATATTCGTTTCTGGCACATGTTGTGAGCTAATTATTTAAGAAATTTCTTGAAATAACAACTCCAGTAACTAATGACAAACAGTAGTCACCCTGTCTCATTATAAGAAGTATCTCAAAACTTCGTAAAGAAAGCAATGACAATTTTCCTTGTATTCCCTTCACCGCTTATAAACTTCTCCCAGTTAACAGGAATCCCGTGAGCTGGCTTGGTCAGCCAGAGGGAGAGGGGCGGCTGTGCGAGCCCCCGCCAGCAGATGGCAGCAGATCGCTGTCTCACGCTCCCCACTCCCCTCCAGAGCAGCTGTGTCACCAAGAAGTTAAGACAAAGGGTTTCAGTGTTTGGGGCAAAATCATATTTAAAATTCAATATTTTTCTAGAGACACAATATGTTATATTCACTACTGGACAGTTAGCTTTCTTTTTAGGCACAACGTGAGGTAGCCTTTCCAAGGTACCAGGATGGTTAGGGTAATATTAAGATGATACAGAACGAGTATCTTCTGCACTGTGAGACAATAATATCAAGATTTTAGAACCACTGAAAGTAACGTTGTGCACAAGCAAGTATTTCAATGGAACCTTTTGTAGGTGGCTCTCAAACAATTAGGGGCACACTAAAGGGAGTTCAAACAGAACATTTCTAATAAAAGAGAATTCCTCCCTGGCAGGAAAAAACCCTCCCCATCTCTGCGGACAAAGATAGGAGCCACAGTTTGATCTGTCCAAAAAGAAGCAAACGAAAATGGTTTGAGGAGGTGTTACTCAGGGAAGTTGAAACCACCACCTGAAGATTTTTGGATTCTTACCAGATCGCATCTCCCTGGGGTAAGACAGATGAGCATCGAGGCAGCTCCATTTTGCTGGGAAAAAAGCTGCCGTAACTCAAAGCCTCCTGCGGGCATCATGATGGCAGGGATGCGAGAGAAAAATAGAACCCACTCTTTTCGTTTTGGACAGGGATGGGGGCCATCTCCAAGCCTGCTCTTTGCAGGGCCTATTTATTCAAAAGGGTGGGGGAGGGCTCCAGGAGGAGCAGATTGGCCACTGACAGGTTGAATAATAGCATCTTTTGCACGTTTCTTTACTCCTGAGTGTGTGTTTTGCAATCAAGACATACAAGTGTCTGCCAGTTTCTGAAGGATATGATCCTTAAGTGAAATTACAGTGCAAATAAAAGCTTTTTGCTCCTATTAAAATTCATCTGAGTCATAAGTGGCAAGGGAAAAGCAAGGAGAGTGCATTCTACTGTCAGTCTAATAAACATTCTGGGCAGAGGGACTATTTATCAACGGTGCATTGTACCTCAAAGTCCTTCATTAAACTATGGGGGAGGTGGTGGACAGCGAAAGAAGGGAGAATATAATTGTACCAAATTGCACGGTTTCCATATCTGTGCTCTGGCTGCTTTAGAAGAGAAAACCCAACATCGCTAGGAGGAGGCGAGTCAACAGGAAAGCCACTTCTCTAGCTGCCTGCACCCTCTGTCGCCCCTTCCATGGGACTGGCCGGCACACGGCCCAGATGTCCAGCTTCGGTGCAGTACCCAGATGGATTTTTTCCCCCTTGTTTTTCGGACCCTTTGACTTCAAAATGTTAAGTCGAAATTCAGGGAAAGTATCTTTCTCCACTGAGGATAATATAATTCATCACATTTCACCACAGCGGATAGGCTTAAAAACTAATTTTAGCTATATCACAAACAAGCTTTAATATAAATAAAGAGCTAAGACTGTACCCAGCTCCATTTCTCCCCAGAAATTACAAGATCCTGCCTAAAACTGGATCCTTTTACTATTTTTATAATTTTCATATCTTTTGAATTCCTTTCTCTGTAGGACTCCTGCTTTGCTTGGAAAGAGATGTAAAACAGTCACAAAACTCAACGCCTTTAGATGCAGTCTTTGTTATTGATGAGATGTTCCTTTTCCTTTTGTATTTGTTTATTGTTCTTAAATCTGTTTGGGGGATAAGCGACTTATTGTAATCACAAGTGAAAAATAACAACGGGGTAAATGCCTCGGGAGAGGCCTCGGTGCAAATAGTTGGCTAAGAAACGACCTTTCTGAATAATAAAAGAGGAGGCAGCAAGAAGGTTCTCTTTTTAAGATTACCTTTGATGTTGTCCTGACCCCTTCAGCGTGCCCACACAAACAGGCCTCTTAAAACAACGGTTTGGCTCTGGGCTCCCCCGCGCGGTGGCCCACGGGGCACCGGCTGGGTGGGACGCGAGCGGTACGGCATCTGGGCCCAGCAGAATGAACTGCCTGGTGAGAATCAGAAGAGCTTTTTGATGCCCCCAGAAAAGAAGTCATTTAAGAGTGTACACTAAGGCTCTTGGAGCTTATGATCAAAACTGCTATTTACTGGTTTCTCTGAATTCTTAGGGGGCACGGGCAGAGCAGCCAAAGCTGAGAGAATTCGGGAAAATGCCCTAGGACGCGCACATGGTTGGGGTTTTACTCTAGGCATTTAACTATTCCTAATGGGTTCTGCAGAACTTCCCCAGAGAGGTTCAATTTTAAGTTGTTGTGACTGTTTGCAAGCACGGAAACCACAAACTCAAGGTTTTGGGGGTGGGAGTCCCAAGATTTTAAAGGTTAGTTGACAGGACACGGAAGTCCAATCCTCTAGGAGGCCAGAAGGCTCTCACCCTGCAAGGTCAGGAGGGATTAGACACTATTCGGTGGCGGGGCCTGAGGGGGACTCCCTCTGGGTTCATCAGTAGATGGAGCCTCACTGTGGCTTTAGGGAGGTGCTCCTAAACCACAGGCAAATGATCAAGTTCTTGAAAAACAAAGCTCACAGTGCAAGCGTGCACCAGAACAGGTGCTCTCCAGGACTCCGTGCAGGACAATAATGGGAAGGAATGAGGTGCTTTCTCATGACCCCAGCCCAGGTCTCTAAGCAAATCAATTGTATGGTGTCTGCAACGTAAAACCATGTCTAACAAGAAAATTTCTCCCAACAAGCTCAAAAGAAGAAAGAGAAGGGAATCACACCAGACATAAAAGGATCAGGATGAAAACTACGAGAAATGGACGATTGAAAGGGACACAATGGAATTGTTTTAAAAATTAACATGCAGCTCTTAACATGGAACCTGACAAAAGGGGGGAAGGGTGGGGGGCAGGGAGCTGTGCGAGTTGCGGGAGAAGGAGGGAGCGGTCACGGTTTGGGAGGGATATATGCTTTTTGATCAGAATGGTTAAGGAAAACACCCAGCAAATGGGCCCGCCGCCCACCGGTACCAGGCACGCACACGTGCGCACACACACACACGCACGGCTCCATGGGCCATGGACAGGAGGGCAGCCCTCACTATGAACATGCCCCACACTCAGGTGGTCACACAGAACACCTTGCTGCTGGCCTCTGCATCTCCCCGGGGAGCTTAAATCTCGAACCCCTGAGGTCTCCCAATTTCCCAGCAACTTGACACATCCCGCGTGCTCGCACCTACATGATTCCAAGGTCTGTGGGCTCCTTGCGAGATGAGTGCTTGCAGTTTGCTTTACATGTATTTTCAGCTGTGATTTACTCCGCAAGTAGCTCACCTCTGGTTTCCATTTCTATGTCATTCTTCCAAAACGAGGAGTTGAGGTACAGTTGCTGAACTGCTAGTGTTCTTGCCTGGCAACTGTGGCCCATCTCGGTCAAGGGTAAATGATGAACTTTACTGGGCATTATTTTACATCGATTCCCTTAACATCCTGAAGCCCTGGTCACATCCTTAACCAACTGAGCCACCCAGGCGCCCCACCCTGGTCGCATCCTATATATGGACCCTCACCAAGCCAGGTGGCCATGCATTACTCCAGACACAAGGCTCTCTTTTCCCTCTTTAGTTTTCTACCTCCCGACCCCAAGAGTTCCCCACATTCAACTGTGTCTTCATTTCCATAGTGTGGCCACGAGAGCTAACACTCCAATGTGCCCCTGAAAGTCTACTCTCCTAACTCCGAGCTGGAGACCAATTGTCAATGTTCTTAAAGTGACAGAAACGACTCGCTGCAAAACATGACATGCCTCTAAAAACACTGAGGTGGAGTGAGAATCTTAATTCAACTTTTTTTCCCCCTAAGTTCTTTGTGGGCTGCACCATTTACACTGGAGGCCAAATATAGCGAGGGTTCGCTGCCATGCAAAACGTGTTCCCCTCTACTTCAGCATCGGGCCCAGCAAAGCCAACTGGACTGAACTCTCCAGGAAACACAGAGAATTAGAGCCCGGAACTGCCCTTCTCTGGGAGGGACGCCCCCAGCGGAGAAGGTGAAGGGAACAGCGTATACAGCGGCAGCCACTGGGGCGGCCTCTTAGCTGAGCGCGGTGACAACTCCATCCGCACAGTCTCGAGGTAGCTGTCAATCAGGACGCATCATTTAATCCAACAGCACTCGGAGGACTCTCTCCCGACAACCCACATGACAGCAGATCTACAGCTCTATTTATATCAGCGCCCAGTTGTGTTTACAATGCGGTGGCAATTAGAAAAGATGCAACAGGCAGCAATATTATGGAGATTTCCATTTTGCAGTACTGCCCCGTAAAGTGTGATCCTGCTTCACAGAGTCAGGCTAAATGACAAAAGGCTATTTTCTTCACTCTCCCAGCTCAGACAGCACTTCATTTGCAGCTATCTATAATTAGATTAATGGTGTAGCGCAGTACAAAGCAGGCCCACTTCACATCAGATAGCATATGAATTAGGACAAACACTTATTTCAATTCCAGGCAGAGAAAGCAATGACTGGGGTATTTAGCATACCCTTTATGGTGGAATGAGATGTTAATTGTGTACCATTACCTCTAAACTGCTTGCTTGTTGTATAAATCACTGTGCTAATTGATGCACAGATAGAAATGTAGCCACAGGCAAGAAAGCAAAGGAATGAGGCCTGAAGATGTTGGATAAAGGATTATCGAGGAAAACCATATGGAGATGAGGCTCCTTTGAAACCTTTCCTTTCTGCCCATGAGCAGGATTTCTTAAAAGTACCGAAAAACTCTTGGTGCGAGGAGAGAAAATTTAATTTTTCACATTCCTTTTTAGAAACACCCGTTTCTTTTAAAAGTTCCTGGCTGCCAGAAATCCAAATAAGAGGTATGTGGAATTAATCTGAATAGACACTTACAAAAACACGGGCTGTGTCGGGCTGTGTCGTTTTCAAAGCCAGATCTCCCTATCTGGGTTTTTGGCTCACGGGTTAATAAGGAACACTTGTAAACTACCTGAAGCAGATGTTTCTGACCCATCCACAGGGCAAAAATAAATTCTTTCCCAAGACTTGGGAGTCGTTCTTACAGACCAAAACAAAACAAAACACAAAACTCTGCTGGTTTAAGTCTGTTTCGGACTCCCTTTACGTAGAAGGATTTATTCAGGATGTGAATCCAATAGAACCATTTTTGATCTGCTACTGAAACAATGATTTTAACGCCATCGCCAAAACACTGAAATCGGACTACTCCAGTTCATGATTTTATATCGACAGTAAGGGATTAGAAAGGAAATCTTTTTTCTTGTTCTTCCCCCTAAAACTAGTAAAACATAATAAACAAAAGCACACAATTTAAAAGCACCAGTCTTATTATAGAACGCTACCCTTCTCTTTTTAAAATGTCCTATTCGGCACTCAACAGCTCTTATTAGGGTAAAAATGAGTGTCCCAGAGGTGCGTATATAGAAACCAAATGCTATGCTCAAAAGTCAAACTGTTAAAGATCCACAGATGAACGTGCTCTTTGGAAGTTTATCAATCAAGTGCATGCACCCTGTGTTAGTTATGTGTTCATGATTTTTTTCATAGCAAAGCAACAGTAAGGTGCAAATTACTGCTGTGCACTTTTTCACAAATCCAGCTGCTTAGTAATTAGCACTGTTATAACAAACTTTTACACAGACAGCAAATACAGTGGGTCAGTTAACAGTTCAAATTCTCAACTTCAGAGTAACAGTTAATCTACCCATCTATCGCAAATGCACTTTTGAGAAGTACCGTGTGTAGCTTCACCTTGTGAAATCCAAATACCGTAATAACTTGCAAGACAATAAAAAACATCCCAGGAAACTAGCATGGTCTGGTTCCAGTCAACACCACTGAAACTTGGAGAAAAAAGTCGAGAGCTTCTTCGGTGGGGGCAAGTCCACCTTTCCAGAACCAAGTAGTCTGACCCATCAGTAACACCTGTCCTGCAACTGCCAACTTAACAGCTTAAGGTTTAAATCGTGATGCTAAATAATATGTATTATTTAGAGTATACTTTATATGATACTTAAATACACACAGAACATGTACATGTATATAAAGAAACATCAAGGGTCCTTGAAATGGAAACAAATGTCAGCAAGATAAAGAGCGTGAGCTGCCCTGAAATAACACCTCCCACGCGTGCAGCTAGGGGACAGAAATGGAAGTGCATCGAAGAAAAGATCCGGAGGCAGTGTAAGGGCCCGCTCCCAATCATTAATCGCTTGTTGGGACCACTTAAACTAGAGCAGTACAGCCCACAGAAAACACCAACACAGCCCGTGCTTTCTCCTGGTGTTAACAGGAGAAAATATATGGTTTCTGATATTGTGACCCAGTTCCCCGGCATTTGCTCCCTTTAATTGAAAAAGGCAGGTAAACACAAAGTAAATCATTCAGTTAGGTTAGCTGTTTAATGACACATAATTGATAATGGCAATATGTGGTGGTGACATAATGCACCACTTTCAACACCGGCCCGCTTGCGGTTATGAATCAATCTCTACTCTGCGTTTTACTCTTTCGCAGCTAAGTTGGTTCTTGAACTTCAGTCCTTTGCTGGACCAATCAATGTGCCTCAAGGAGCCCAGTGGTGCAAAATCTCATTAAGGACAGTTTTTGAGGCAAGAATCACAAAAACAGAGGTGGGAGGAAAAACAATAAAAATACATGAAGCCCATTTCCGCAACTCATCTTTCAAAGTTCTTGCTAAAAAAGAGGTT
The DNA here is from genome assembly GCF_037043125.1 of Eumetopias jubatus. Classification (NCBI taxonomy): domain Eukaryota; kingdom Metazoa; phylum Chordata; class Mammalia; order Carnivora; family Otariidae; genus Eumetopias; species Eumetopias jubatus. The sequence continues at coordinate 183,710,509 of NW_028274809.1, read as the reverse complement.
TCCTTAGAGAAAAGCACTATCTTAAGGCCAGCATCAAAACCTCTGAGGGAATGAATAAGTTTGTGCATAGCTCTAGCTTCTTCCCAAAAGACAATTCCCTCTGAAGAGAAAAATATGGGCACAACTGTCAACAACACAAAATCTAACCTATTTTTTTTCCAATTTTGTTTTTTCATCAGAAACACAAGTCCTTCCAATTCTAATACCCTAAGATAAGCAACTTTTCTTTTCTCACAATAGTGCTGTAGGTTAACTAAATTGAAAAACATTAAACGCAGTACTTAATAAATCCTATTTCCTCAGTTGTGCTCCACTGAGGTTACCTTCCCTGTAATTTGAATCACTGGTGTCTCAGGATAGAGCCGGAACTGATGGAAAAGAAAAAGAGCTGGGGTACAGGAGGAAGCCAGCCCATCCCAGGCGCGGCACAGGACAGTGGGTTCCTCAAGAAGTGAGTCTGTGAAAGGGGGGACACTTCCCCGGTGCCCAGTGTGGTGGGATGTTGTGTGCAGGTGGGCCACCACAAAGGAGCCCCGCTCTGCCTCACGCAGGTGCCCACAAGCTGTCTAACAAGCAGGTCCGTCCACCACAAAGGCAATTTGCCGGAACAAGTGGCACTTTACCATCCACAAAGGCAAGTCCGTGGACAATGTACTATAGAGAGCTCACAAAACAGAACACGTGCATCCTGTTTGATCAGGAGTGTCTGTGACACATTATGACTATAATGAGTCATTTCTTTCTTTCTTATACAAGAAAAAATATTACACATCTTTGAAAGCCTTGTACTCAATTATGTAACAATACCAAAATCTGTGAACAGTACAGGCTGTTTCTATTCTGTACCCTGAATTGTTTTACATAATTACACATTTATAAGGTATTTGGTAAACCAGTAAGAAGGTACCTTTTTAAAGCACTATATAATTTGGGGTACAATAAACTGTTCTCTTGAAAATCTATAGTTAGGGCAGCATCAGCTTACAGAAAAGTACAGGAAATGTTATAAAAACACAATTATGTAAATAAGCACATAGGTAGGGAAGCGTACTATTCTGCTATGGTCCCCACCCTTCTATTTCCTCCTTTTCTATTTGAATTGTTCTTTGCTCATCTCAAGTCAAAGTAATGTTGTCTATAGAACTCTGGGGAAAAAAGACGGGGAGGTTGGCCTTCCCTTGGAAGTTCTTTAGTTCTGACATGGAACACCAAAAAACCTGGGGAGTGTGCCAATGCCAGGGACTGTTCAACAATACTTTTGGCTTTATATGGATTTTTTCTAATGACAAAATATTTTTACTATTATGAATTCAGTAAAGAAACTCAGAATCTAATAAACCAAAATGTCGGCTTGTATTGGTCAGAAATCTGAAACTAAAATAGATCAAGGCAAGGCAAACAAAACTACAGATGATACTACTGTGTAGTAAACTGCTGGCCAAGAAGATAAAAGCAGAAAACTACAGATGATGGTACGACACCCCAAAATATGCCCCTTTGGTGCAAGGATTGTTTTGAGCTGAAAGCAATTAGTTCTCTGCCCTCCCCCTCCTGTCTAAAAGGTGTCTTTCTCTCCCATACAAGGAAGCGAACTACTCCAGAACTACTCTTATCACCTGCGAAGGCTCTTATCTGCAATAATAAACCTTACTAAAATTTTAACTGTATTTATCATACATTTCCTAGTTACCTTCCCACAACTTACCCCCACCCCCAGAAGTCCCCAACCCCCTTTCCTTTGTCTCCACACTATACTGTCCTTTGTTAAAATAGTATATAGCCCCAGATTCTAAATGTCTCCTTAAGTCACATTTCTTTGGGAACTCCCAAGTAGAAGTACATAATATAATCTATTTTTTTCTCTTGTTAATCTGCCTTTTGTCAGTTTGATTTGCAAGGCTCCAGGCACTGAAATCTAAGAGGATAGAGGGAGAAGATTTCCTCTCCTACACAACCCAACAACAGCTGGTCCAAAGAACTGGGAATGATCTTATCGGGGAAGAAGAAATTTCTTCTGCCCTTCAAGGTCCTTCTAGCTGTACTAAAGATCAGAAAGACATGAGACAGATTAACAGAAGAAAATCAAGTTTAAAATTATACTTATGGGCAGTCTATACGGACATGAAATTGCAAAGACAGGCAAAATGAGGTATCTCTGTCATGCTGAACACTGAGAAGTGAGTAATGGGTCTGGGACCTCAAAGGGAAGGAATGCAATCTTCAGGAAAAATAAAAAAGAGTAAATGTTTGGTAGACAAATGTTTGCTGGGCCACTCAGAAACATCGGGACAGAGAGGACTCTGACCAAACAGGCCTTGGTAGATTATCCAAGAAGAGACGGTAGTAGATATGATTTGTTTTTTCACTGCATATCATAAAACATCTTAATAGCAACTTCTGTTTGTTACAGTTCTGGTTCTATGGTCCCATATTCAGAAGCAAATAGACTAAATTTTTCAAATACTACATCTGGCTCTAAGATCAAAGAAAGGAAGTTGGTTCTGATATTAAGAAGGCTTCCAGATCAGGCAATGCAGGATTCTATGGTCATCCTTTTACTGTCATACTGAATTAGAGAAACAGTTTGGTTCATTATTCAAAAACCATTTATCAAGCATATATGAGCAATACGAGAATATAATATAAATAGGACAAAATGACTTCTGACCTCACACACCATCATCTAGCCAGGGAGAAAAGACATTCATGAATCATACAGATATAAATATACAGGAGTCCTACAAAGGATGCAATCAATATGAGGTGGGTTTTTTATTTTAGCCCCTCTCTGGAAATTAAGTAAAAGGAAACAAAACCTCTTTTTGATACTCAGAATACTCTGACCACTAACTCTGCGCATTTTCCCCACCCCAAGCAATTCTCCTAGTTGGCATCTACCACCTGGGTGTTCTACAGTTGAATTCAGTTCTGACACTATCTACCCGCAGTGTCACACCTCACAGATTAAAGGCTCAGTCCCACAAGACAGCCCCCACATCAGGGGCCAACCGCAAGTCCGGGTGGTCACCGGGGCTTCTGACTGAACTGCCATAAACTGGAGGTTCCCACAACCCCCTCCCTCAGATTTGATACTTTGTTAGAATGGCCCACAGAACTGAGGAAGGTCGTTTACCTACTACTCATTTACAAAAGGAAACACCTCAGGAACAGCCACATAGAAGAGATGGATAGCGCAAAGTATGGCGGCAGGCGTGCAGAGCTTCCATGCCCATTCCAGGTGTGCCACCCTCCTAGCACCTCCATGTGGTCAGCAATCTAGAAGCTCTCCAAACCTCTTCAGGTAGAGTCTCTTACGGAGACTTCGTTATGGAGGCATGATTGATTAAATCGTTGGCCATGAGTGGTTAGTTCAACCTCCAGCCTCTATTCCCTCCCCAGAGGTCGGGGGCGGGGGGGAGGGGGTGGGGAGGCGGGGGGCCGGGTAGAGCTAAAAGTTCCAGTCCTTTCATCACCTTCTTGGCTTCCCTAACAACTAGGCCCCATCTTTAGAGGCTTTTCAAAAGTCACCTCATGGGACGCCTGGGTGGCTCAGTTGGTTAAGCATCTGCTTTCGGCTCAGGTCATGACTCCAGGGTCCTGGGATCGAGCCCGATGTCACGCTCCCTGCTCAGTGGGGAGTCTACTTCTCCCTCTTCCTCTGCTGCACCCCCTGCTTGACTCGCTCTCTCTCATTCTCTCTCATAAATAAATAAAATCTTTAAAAAAAAAAAAAGTCACCTCATGAACATAAGCTCAGGTCTGGTTGAAAGGGGCTTGTTATAAATAATGGAAGATGCTCCTTTTACCTTCATCACTCATTTCACTTAGGAAATTCCAAGGGATTGAGGAGCTCCATGCCAGGAATGGGACAAAGACCAAACATACATTTATTACAAATCACGGTATCCATTAAGTCAAAATTCTGACACCAGACTTCTTGGGCATATTCTCTGAGAAGATGCTGGATGCTGCACTGGGTGGGTCTAGAAGTCATCAAAAAATACAGATCTAAATCTCTCTCTCAAGCACATGTAAACAGGTAACTTACTTTTCACGCCTCATTCTCCTCATTTGGAATTTCCACTGCTAATATCCTTAGCCTAATAAATCGGCCTTCCATTCAATTCTCATGAGTGTCCTCCTGCCTAGACACTCTGTCATACCCATGCTATCCATCATAATTTTTCCCCAGACTTAGGGTCTATGTTTCTAGTTTCTCATGGCAGGAGAATTCATATTTGAGGAAACTGAGAGATTTATGAGAGAGAGGGAGAACTGGGGCCTGAGTTTGTGAGTGAACCTTGAAAGTTCTTATAAAATTTAAGATGTACTTTATGGAGTCAACAACAGTTAAAGGCTTGTACAAGTCCTACAATAAAGAGGTATATAAAACAAGCTAATAATCCCCCCTCCAATCCCACTCCCCTGAAGTCATGAAATAATTTGTATTATAAATCTTCTACTCACAAAGATCTATAAAAACATAAACACACATATCTATTTTGACAAATGCTTCCACACTGGGTAAAATACAAGGAAGGCCCCTTATTTTAAGAGGGGGAAATCCATGATATTTTGCCATTCAACATCCTTGACTCACTATAAGCTTTTAGACACAGGGATGAACTTCTAAACACAGGAAGAAATTTAGGTAACTTATTTTTCTTTTGACATGCTTAGCTCATTTGAAGCGAAGGGAAAATCCCCATATACCCACGTGTTGTTCCCAACCCCCCCTGCACAATACACAGACTCTGCCACGACAACTCCAGAATGTAGAAAAGTAGCCCCACGTGGCCCTCTCGGCCCCTCTTAGCCAGGGGTCAGCTCCCTTCGCCCTGAGGTTGCGAATGTAAGAAGGTCGTGGGTATGCTTCCCCTCGGCTTCTCCAACCCTCCTTCGCAAGGCTGCACTGACAACTCACGTACTTCGGGGAGTTACTCAGTTTTCCTGGGTTTCTCCCATGTATACAGGAGATGTACATGTTATCAAACTTCTGTTTTCCCCCTCTTCACCTGTCTGATGTCCATTGAATTACTAGATCCACCAAAGAACCTAGAAAGGCAGAAGGAAAAATTTGCCCGCCGCTACAGCTCTGGTGACCCCAAAGGTAACTTTGCTGGCAGGACCCTGCCTGCTTCAGGCTGCTACAGCTGAGATCAGCATGGAGACAGTGGGGGGGTAAGGATTCTTACCACGTCAGTCACCCCATGGAACAGAGGGTGGTGAGAGTCCTTTTTTGGTTTTCTAAATTTAGATTAGCACGAGCAAACATTTATGGAACTAGTTCCCTGAGTACAGCAACTTGGGTAAAGATTTGTTGTGAGTACTCTTGGTTTCTATTGATCCTTTTCCTCCCAGAGATGGTCACTGTTTTACTTTGTCTGTTGGGTCATTTGTCATAAGGAGGAAGATCATAGGGCAGAACGCAGGTATGTGCCCTAATAACCTGCTGTTGTCGCCAGCCTCACAGTCCTCACCAAACCAGCATCTGTTTAGACCAACTCTGCTGTGGGTTAATGTGCACATGCAGTAAAGGTTGTTTCCAAGGGACACCTTGGAAGCCAAAAGCTGCAAAATTGGTAGGCACGGGTGGAACATTTCGAAGCTCTTAGAGCAATTACCACCTAACTCAGACTCTCGTGTTAGAAGTTGGGCACATAATGTCAGACTGACCCTGGGTCACCCACCAACCTCGAGAAAACTTCTGTGCAGCGAGGCGCACTGTAAGACACTACACGCTCCCAACCCAGTGGCATATCCCTCTTCGGTACTGTTTGGCCCTGAGACCCAAGGCTTGGCTCCCGCTGTTAACGTACATGTAAGAAAAATCAGAAGAAGTTTTCCTTTTGTCTTGCTCTGTATCTTGGGAGTCCGGCTTTGTGACCAGTGAGAATATTCTCCCTGGCCTCCGAGAGTCAGAGGGTGCATCTGGTGGACAGCTGACTAGACTGTGGGTCAATAACAAGAGGGGATCATGGGAGCCAGTTATAGCCAGTTGGTCAGAGTACAGGTAACAATCTCGACTTGTGACTGGCATCAGCATTCTCTTTATCCCAACTGTGCCAGCTCACAGAGGAGTTTGTCATAGGGGCCCTGGTCCATAAGGACCTTTGTCATCTCAACTTCTGTTGTCTTGTTAGTGCTGGAGAAGTCCCATTCTGGTAGCACCTGCTCAAGTGTTAGAGATTAGCAGGTCTGTGATTAAAGGCGTCTCCCATTCTCGTGGGAAATCAGAGACACCGTTTGTACTACACCATTCTTACCACCTGGGACAATGAAGTCTGCTTTCTGGAGCTACCCCTGGGAGTGAACATCCGGACTTGTGAGGGCGGCAGCCCTTGTACTTGCTGAGGGGACAGCTCTGAGGGGTGCCCATGGTTAAGCTATAAAAAGGCTTATTGGTGTGAGTCGTTATTGAGATTAAAATAAGATTCTACTTGCCAATGGCAGGCAGATGATGGATCCTTTGAACTGGACATCCTTCTGTATGTTTTTAAATAAATATCACCCTAAACAATGGTCTTACTGGTACCTGTGAAAAGATCAAATTTTTAAAAGAACGCAAAGGAGTTTAACAGCTAGCCTTAGGGACTCCCTTTAAAAAATGGAAGAACAGAAATTAGACTAGGAACAATAATTTGAAGCCACATCTAACATAAATTCCTCTTCTCCATGCTCTTATTTACCCCTTATACCCCCAACTCCGTGCCCCGACCCTTTGAAGATCTTCTGGATCTCTAGGGCTGTGGTCTCAAACCTGAGAAGCTCTAACACCTCAGCAAGGTCCCTTAGACCCTAAAACTCCTCCAACTTCCCTAGAAAATCCCATAAACATCCAGCTGCTTGTTTGACTTCCCTCTCTTTACAAGATTTACAGAGAGCACTATCGCCGGATCTCCAAGCCCAGGGTATGCAGGTCACTCAAGTAACTACTAAGAGCCAGGTAGTGAATTTAGCAGAAGCACTTGAGGTGGCTTGCCGAAGAGCTTTGCGGTCTCTTATAACTCCTCCTACTTTCCACGGCTCTGTAATCAGGCTCTGCCAGCTCCAGGCCTTCATATACAATATTCTCTGCAAATGTATCTTGGACCCCCCCAATGCAAAGAATTCATGTCCCTTGGACAGCAACAGACTTTTTCAATTATAAAGCTCTTTGACCTCCACTTTCAGAAGATCCTACTAAATTTAGAAAGGGATTAGAAAGATTAGTGGCCATTCACAACTTCCCCTCACAGAGGAAACAGATGACCAAATTTCTTCTGGGCCCTCCTACAAATGATCAGCTGGAAACCAATGTTTAGGGGCTGATAAAATCCAATGTTGAATTATGCTTTCAGGAAGGACAGCATCCAAAGTCCAATTTAAAACATCCAAAGTCCAGTTTAAAACACTTTATAGCCTGGGTGGCTCAGTCGTTGGGCAGCTGCCTTCGGTTCAGGTCATGATCCCAGGGTCCTGGGATCGAGCCCCGCATCAGGCTCCCTGCTCCGCGGGAGGCCTGCTTCTCCCTCTCCCACTCCCCCTGCTTGTGTTCCCTCTTTCGCTGTGTCTCTGTCAAATAAATCTTTAAAAAATAAAAATAAAAAATAAAACACTTTATATAGACTTTTAAAAGACATAATGCATTAAACCCTGAAGTTCTAGAACACAGAAATCTTTTCATTCCCACCCTAGCTGGAATGGAAGTCCTCTCCCTGATATAAAGAAGCAAACTGAAGATAATTTAATTGGATGAGTGGGTCAGTCCCTTGATATTCAGGCTGCAATCCAGTTCTTTGGGGCATTAGAAACAACTGTGCTGTTTTAGCAATCTCTACAAAACCAGAAATGTAGCTCCAGAAGCAATTCAAACCTCCCTTATTCATCCCAAAATACTTCCAGGTGCCATAACAGATCAGGACATTGGAAACAGAATTGTCTTACACTTAAAGAAAGGAAAAATTTAAATAGTAAACACTCTAGACCTCTGATAATTGGCAGAAATACCCCAAAACTCCTTGAAGGAAAGTTGAATACTTTCTCAGTACCTTTGTGATGTAGATTATCTACCTCCAGCTTCTCTAGGATGTAAGAGCCATTCTTTGAAATGCGAACTTGAGGGAGATGCTTCTCATCAGAAGGGGGAAAAGGAGAGAGGCGGTGGGAAAGGGAAGGTATTTGGAAAACAGGCTACTGAAAAATCATAAATGTCTTCTCCAGAAATATTAGAAAAATCTTTAGCCATCTGAGCAGGAGACCTGAATATATTCCATGTGCCAGAAACACAATTTGGATCCAACTGCTCTTTTATGAATTGGTAAGTTTTGCATTAAACCTGTTTTGTGGCTAAAATTTGAAAATGAAAACTGTAAGATCTGTACGCATCTGTAGGTTTATGTTTGTCTATATATGTATGTTAGAAATGGGTCATATTTTTCTACCTCTGGATGGTATTGCCAAAATTAATTTGTGAAGAGCTCTAAAATTAACTGGCTTAAAATTAAGCACTTATAAATTAAGTATTCTTAAAGTTCTCAACCCAAATGCTTTCTGGGTTCACTTGGTCTGGGAAACTACTCAACATTAAAACTAGTTTAAATGTGCTGGTTTAATTAAAACAAGTCTTCAGTTACCAATATTCAATATAATACTTTTATTCTACCTTAGCTTACTAAATACGTTTATTATTTTCGCAAATTTTGACAGCAAGAGAAATAGCTTCGAATGATGGCTATGTCTAATGTCTCACGAAATTTTTGTGAGTAGTCTAAACATATTGCTGGAATTTACATAGATGTAAGTGGGATAAGAGTCTTGAGATGAACTTCTTCACAATAATTATATTTTATGGTATGTGTACTTAAAAATAGCTTCCACAATCTTCTAACTCAAAACGTTCCAGTTTTGCTAAGTTTTGGGAGTGTTTGCTGTCAACAGTTACTCTCTCACTAGTTCTTTGACCCCAACGTTGCTGTCCCTGAATGAGATCATACACGTTATCTGAAGGGTAAGATTAGGGAAAGAAACATGCTAACATGGATTGAAGGCTTTTCCAGTTCTACAAGTAACCTTCTGAAGTTGGAGAATACCGCTGGGCTCAAAGTGTCTTCTAGAGAGGGGTTCTCTTTAAATGTTTACAGATTGTAGATGGGTCGAAACCAGCCGTAACCACCCAATATCTGGGCAACTGGGGGAGTATTCATTTGATCTCTTGGTTTATTAAAAACTACGGGAAAGCTAAAAAGTCCTAGAAATGTTGGCAAGGTAACTTCAAATGGAATGCATATGTTATTACACAAACTTATTAAGTACAAATCCCTTGAAAAGAAACTTTAATATTAAAGAAATTATAATATATCCCAAGGAGAATTCTAGTCTCAATAAACGACAGCAAATATAAGTACTAGATCACTACAGCCTTTGGTCTGGCATCTGCAAGAGGAAATTATACACTCAACCAGTTTGACTCCTATGTGATTTTCAACCTTTCTACACTCTTCTTAGAGCATGGAGAGTCTGGAAACTCCATTTTAAAACGAATCGCCTCAATCGAATCGCCTCAATCTGAAGATGGTCCCAGGAGAAAAGAAATTGAACCAGAATTGTTTAGCTCCTTTCCTGGACAGTGGGACTCCATTCTTGCAAATTTCTTACTTCAACTAAGTTCAGAGCTGGAGTGATTTGACAATGGCATTCAAATATTGTTCATCTTATCTTAAAAAAAAAAATCTGTTATTCATTCTCCCTAAATGGCAGAAGCATGATTTAACTGAATATTCCTTCAAAACTCTAGAGACTCTTATGTTGGGGACAATTAAATACTAGCACCTCCAGAAAAGTCTCATTATCCTATGAACCAGAAACACAAAATATTGTTTTTCTTGGCTTCTTCTGTGTCATTTTGAAAACTGTCATCTGTGAAAGAAAAAGCTTTATTTTTAATGTCAAATATACTTAAGATTTTGTTTACATCAGAAAGTATGTCAAAGTTCACATGGGCTTTGGTCTAAGTGGCAACCCACGCTCTTTATCATGAGAAGGCATGACATGAAAGGCTGAAACTAACTTTACTAAAATATTACTCATCCCAACATAAACGTCTGTCTTGAGGCACCCTGCAGGCTTGCCTATTACTGGGCCAAATAAAAGAGGTCAAACGGTACCAGAAAGGCGGGGATGAAGCCACGTAGCCTAGAAACAGTGACTTCTGGCCCAGAAGAAAAAAACAGGAAAAGTTTCTCTGTCAAACATTAAGTCATCAACATCGGAATTACAAATACTTCTTCACTAACAGGCGCCTGGGTGGCTCAGATGGTTAAGCCTCTGCCTTTGGCTCAGCTTGTGGTCCCAGGGTCCTGGGATCGAGTCCCGCATCGGGCTCCCTGCTCCTTCGGAGCCTGCTTCTCCCTCTGCCTCTCTCTCTCTCTCTCTGTCTCTCATGAATGAATAAATAAAATCTTTAAAAAAAAAAAATACTTCACTAACATCTTATATGGTGCAGAATGGATTGATATGCCATTTCTTTCTGCCCAACACCACAGTGGAATAAAACTATCTCCCAGGGCAATAAGCTCTAGTTTTACCAGTATGTGAACACGATGCTGACGAAGGAAAACAAAACAAAACAAAACTTATTTTCTAGGCCTCTTTTGGGAACAGCAAAGACTGTTGGTATTTGGGAAAGGTGGAGCAGTTCCATGCTGAGCAATGGAAGGAAACACTGTTCTATGCAGAGACTGCACACCTGTGATTTCTACCTATAACAGGTGGAAAAGCCTCCACCTGTCACCCCAACTCACGCTTTTCCACGACGGCATGAACTGACAGCAGTGATTTTGCCCACAAGGCTAATTCAAGTCTTGTCGGCTGTCACTGCCAAGTTCTCAGAACCAGAGAACTGAGTCAATGCCTTGTTAAAAGGTATGGACACGGTTGGAGGGCAGAATACAAAATTTTTCTCTACTACAAAAAAATTTGTTAACAAAATAGAGCTGACTCTTGGAACTGCTCCAATCCTAGGAATATCACTCCAACAAAACAGTTCAATGGGGAGGAGTTCATTTTGAAACATACTTCAAGAATACTCTTGACAGTGGACTATTATTCAGCCAAAGTATCAGTAAGAAGGAATGAGGTACAGATACCTGCTCCAACAGGTGAGCCACAAAAAAATCTTACACTAAGTGAAGGAAGCCAAACACAAAAAGTCACATGTTCTAGGATTCCATTTATATGAAACATCTAGAATGGGAAAATCCAGATACAGAAAGTAGACAAGTGGCTGCCACAGGCTGGGGAGGGGAAGGAGGAGTGACTGCTAAGAGTTATAACAGAGTTTCCCTATGGGCTGATGACAGTGTTTTGGAACTAGACAGCGGTGACAACCCTGTGAATGTACTAAATGCCATTAGTACATTTGTTAATTAATTAATCTGAGAGAGAGAGAGAGAGAGAGAAAGCACAAGCAGAGGGAGAAGTAGGCTCCCCACTGAGCAGGGAGCCCGATGCGCGGCTCGATCCCAGGGCCCCGGGATCATGACCTGAGCCGAAGGCAGATGCTTAACCAACTGAGCCACCCAGGTGCCCCACCATTAGTACATTTTAAATGCCATAATACATTTAAAAATAGTTAATGGTCAATTTTAGGTTATGTAAGGGGCACCTAGGTGGCTCAGTCGTTAAGCATCTGCCTTCGGCTCAGGTCACAATCCTGGGGTCCTGGGATCGAGCCCCACATCGGGCTCCCTGCTCGGAGGAGAGCCTGCTTCTCCCTCTCCCACTCCCCCTGCTTGTGTTCCCTCTCTTGCTCTGTCAAATAAATTTAAAAAAAAAAATCTTTAAAAAAAAAATTTTAGGTCATGTAAATTTTAACTCAGTTAAAAGAATATGGTTTGCCACATGGATGTTGTAAAGCATTCATGTTAAGCTCTTTAGTTACAAGTAGGGATGATGCTAATTGATTTGTGGCCGGCATCTGTATGTGCATCTGTCTTCTCCAACAGACAGTAATAACCGCCATGAGGTAGGGATCATAGTGTCTGGTACCAACAAGATACTCAATACTGTGGATGGAAAAGGAAAAGAACTTATAATCATTTTGGCCAAGCTCTACATGTCTCTACCCAAGCAAGAAGACACAAAAAGCAGATAACTATGAAACGTTCCAATGCTGAAAAATGAAATTCTGTGAACCTCAAACCTGGCAATTACTCTTAGGGAGAAATTTACAGGGTCTTAGAAACCTCAAGGAATTCTTTTGAAAATTATTTTTGCCTAGACATCATTAAAATTTAGACAGAGGTTCATAACCCCTTTCTTGCGCATAGTATCACTAACATTCACCTTGCCAAGATGGCCTCACTGATAGAACAAAGGAAATGTCTTGACATGTATTTAATTTGAAGACTCTTAGAGAATTACAGCGGTTTCTTGACAGGAGCCTGGAAAAGTCCTGGCCAGTCCGTATGTATCTGCTACCTCATACCTGGGTAAGTTAGTAACATGCTGCCACTACAATAAAAATTTTAAATCGGCTGAGTGTCAAAGAGCGTAGAGAGGCTACACCCGTTCACCATCGCACAATTTTAACTTCTTACTCAAGCCAAAGAAAAGCAGGCTTCTTGGATATATATTGCAAAGCCAGATTTGGGTTGACTTTTTGTTTTATTTGCAAATTTTTTTCCTTTTTATTTTCAATAATTTTTACATTCAAAAAATGAGAGAAAAAAGTGACATAATTTTCTGCAAAGATAATTATCTTCTATGAGAAGGAAATCAATTTCCAGGGCAATAAAATAAATTGTACCCCCTGATGATGTAACTTGCGTGACTATCAAATACCGTGATTTTCCCTCTCGTGCCCCACTCTTCTGCTACTCTTGGCTCTGTTAATTAGGGGAGAGAAGACTAGAATTCAGAGACAAAAGAGACCCCACAAATCCTGAGAGAGAGCATGACCTCTGCTCCTGGCTTCCCATGAGACCTCACGCACTCAGATTTCTATCTTCGGATTCCATGATCAGAGAACTCAATCTTAGAACTCAAGTTGCCAATCACTGCAGTTTCCTAAACATATGCCATTTCATGGCTCCATGGCTATGTTCACGGTATTGGATCCTTCTAGAATACCCTCCCCAGTTTCCTTTGGTTGGCTGACTCACAATCATTCCCTAAGTCACCGCTGAGGTGTCATCAAGTCAGGGACCTCCACCGGCTCCCATGGCACCCTGGCTATCTGTCTTACCTACCATACTGTATTGAAATTATCAGTTTAAGTGTCTGTTTCCTTTACCAGACAAACAGAAAAAGGAAACACAGTAATTTTTTTTAAGATTTTATTTATCTGACAGAGAGAGAGAATGGGGGTGGGGGGGCAGAAAGAGAGGGAGAAGCAGACTCCTCACTGAGCAGGGAGCCCAACGCTGGGATTGATCCTAAGACCCTAAGATCAGGGGTCCTGAGCCGAAGGCAGACGCTTAACCAAATGAGCCACCCAGGATCCCCTGAAACACAGTAACTTTAAGAAACTTCAATGGCACATTAAAAAAAAAAAAAAAAAACTTCAATGGCAGAGAAACCCCACCTTAACCAAGTAATCAAAGTAATGTCACCAGTAATGGGACAAACGGAAACATGTGCCTCCCCACAGAATACGCTGAGGACACAAAACAGTTCTGTGGTATTCCTGCCAAAAAAATGTTTAACTTGGGGCACCTGGGTGGCTTAGTCGGTTAAGCGTCTGCCTTCGGTTCGGATCACGATTTCCGGGTCCTGGAATCGAGCCCCGCGTCAGGTTCCCTGCTCAGTGTGGAACCTGCTTCTCCCTCTCCCTCTGCCTCTGCTCATGCATTCTCTTTCAAATGAATAAATAATATCTTTAAAAAAATTCTATAACTTAATCTAACTATGAGAAAACACCAGACAAACCTAAATTGAGATCCAATTTGACAAAATAAAAGGCCTGTCTTAAAAAAAACCTGAAGGTCACAAAAGACAAAGACCAAGGAACTGTTCTAGACTGAAGCAGAATAAAAGAACATGAAAAGTAAATGCAATGTGTGACTCTGAATTAGAGCCTGGACCAGAAAAAAATATTTTCTTCTGCTATAAAAGATGTTAGTAGGAAAACTAGCAAAACTTGAAAGGCTTTTAGACTAGACAGTAGTACTGTACCAATGTTACTTTTCTGCACTGTGGTTAATAAGGAAACGCTGCCTTGTCTTTAAAATAAGGTGTTAGTGGGGTCCCTGGGTGGCTCAGTCAGTTGGGCATCTGACTCTTGGTTTCAGCTCAGGTCATAATCTCTGGGTCTTGAGATCAAGCCCCACGTCAGGCTCCGAGTGAGGAGTTTGCTGGAGTTTCTTTCCCCCTCTCCTCTGCCCCTCCCAGAACTCACTGGCTCTCTATCTAAAATAAATAAATCTGGGGGGGGGGAGAGATAAGTTGTTAGCAACTTACTAAAATGGTTTAGAGAAAATAATCATGGGGGTGGGGAATGACACACAATAGAGCCCACCACAATAAAATGATAATTTGGGGAATCAGTGAAATTATATGGACATTCATAATTGTACTATTTTTACAATTTTTCTAGAACTCTCAAATTATATAAAGATAAGTTTAAAATTTTTAATTACAAAAACCTAAAGAAAATTTCCCTTTTAGAAGAAAGCAATAATGTATGGGATTAGAAACACATATGCTATGCTCAGGATAGATGAGAAAATCTGCAGTACTTTTTTTTTCCTTGCAGTAATTACTTTTAAAATGACACCAGTGGCTACCCAGAGTGCTAATTGGAAGTTGGCACAATTCCAGGTCACTGACACTATCTCCCAGATTAACCCAACAAACTGGACAGCAGAGCAGTACAAGGAATTTTCTTTAGTTGTGCCGTCATACGTGAGAAGCAAGTACACTGTAAATAATACTGAGCTCTCTACCTGTTTTACAAATAAATATTTTCCTCACAGCCTTTACAAACTAAAAAACAACCCATCTCCACCTTAAAGGTAAGCATCCCACAAATACCCTACACAAAAGACAAGGGACACTACATTGTGCTAGGATTATAGTCTGTAGTCAATGGACGCTCACTGCCTGCAGCAGTAGCCTCTCTACGGGGTTGGTCATTTCAGAGTTGGCATTTTCTATGACAAGATTAAGTTAACTGTACTAGCTACAGGGCTATGAAACAAAAAGAGTAAGACGTGGTGTCTGCCATGGGGAAGTTTACCATGACATCTGAGGAGCACGCACCTGCAGAGGTGAGCTGTGGGCCCAGGCACAACTGGAGACCGGTGAGGGGTGGGAGAGCTGCAAGGACTCACAGGGGAGCTCTCTACAAACACCTCCAAGTAGGGAAAGGAACCGATTTATTGCCCAGCCACAGAAGACACATACAGGAAGGCAGAGTTCAACCCAACATAAGGAAACAATTTCCAACAGAGCTCTCCAACAATACAGTAGGTGGCCGTGTGAAGTGGTAAGCCTTACCACTGAATATATTCAAGCCTATCCAGGATGTCCTCTTCAAGTCCTATAAGAACCCAAGACTCTTACATCCTGTAGACTCCAGCATGCAGGTCAGGTTTCTCAATGCGGCAGCCCTGGCCTCTAGCCACTAGATGTTACAGCAACCCCTCCCCATCGTGAGAGCTAAAAAGGTCTCCAGTCATTGCCAGTGTCCCCTGGAGGGGAGGGGGGGGGGGGAACTGTCCCCAGCTGAAAATACTCCAAACAGCAAATTTCTGAGTCTGTGTGTTGAGAAAATGAAATACTACAGAATTTCAGAGGGAGGGCCTAAGGTAGTCAGAGGACTTATGAAGGTAGGATTGGAGAGAAGTCCTGGAGTAAAATAATTCTGAAGAAAGGTAGAGGAAACAGTGAGCTTTCTTGGATAAGAATGGTAGGAGTCAAGGTGTGGGACAGGTAGGAAAGAGCAAGGCTGTAAGAGGATCACTAGGAAGCCGACGGCCAAGCAGAAGGGTTCAACAGTAGAGAAAGTTAGAAAAATTTGTAATGTTGAAATGTGTTGAAGAAATTCCCAATCTAAAGTCAAGGTTGCTTAGATGAGCATCCATGACCTATCCGTGTCATATTAAAGTTAAAGGTGAATGCAGTCCTGCAAGAGACCATGTTCTGGAAGAATAACGAATGAGGTGCTGGACAGGCGACACACCATGTTATCCACTCCTCTACTTTCAAAAATATTAAATGTTTGCTTTCTTATGTGTCATTGCTCTCTGCATGTGAATGACACAGATATGATTCTCATTTTTTAATTTTTTTTTTTAACAGAGAAAGCGTGAGCAGGGGTAGGAGGGGCAGAGAGAGAGGGAGAGACTCTCAAGCAGTCTCCACACCCCTATGACTCTCATTTTAAAGTCCATGTGTAAGGGGCGCCTGGGTGGCTCAGTTGGTTAAGTGTCCAACTCTAGATTTCAGCTCAGGTCAGGATCTCAGGGCGGTGAGATCAAATCCCACGGCGGGATCCGTACTGGGCATGGAGCCTGCTTGAGATTCTCTTTCCCTCGCCCTGTGCCCCTACCCACCAGCCACGCGCCCCCCCCAACCTGACACACACACACACGCTCACTCACTCTCTCTCAAAAAATGAAAAATAAAGTCCAGACTGAAGAGAAGCTGAAGGCAAGCAAGTGGGGGGAGGAAGAGAAAGAGGAGAGCAGTCGCCGAACACCGGACTACAGCGCATCGCGTTTCCTGAAAGATGGCAGAGTGTTAACATTCTGGGCAATATTCAAGCAACACCCACATGCCAAGAAGTTTGGAATTTCCAAGCATATGGATGATCAACACTTCACTCTTTGGTTTGGTTCTCTCAATCCGAAAGTGACCACCAGTGGGTTTTCTCAAGTTGTGCTGTGGGTGTGAAAAAACCAGGCATGTGGCACCACTGCGGGGGCAGAGCCTGATCGAGGCCAGTGCCCACCTTCAGAACCAAGCTCCCTACGGGTGAGCGGGTCCTCCTCTTGCCGTGGGGCTCAGATGTCCTCGGAAAGGCTCGGGAGGGGCTCACGTTCAGAAGGTGTGCTGGAAACTTGGGAGACTAGAGACTCTGGTGCGCCTCTTCTGGCTAAGAACTGGCTGCCAGTGTAGGCAACTTACATCCCTGAGGCCTCTGGGGTCTGAGATGTCCACAGTGTCCCCCCTACCCGTGGGCAGTTGAGGCGGTTTGGCCCTAGGGCTCCTTCATCCGCGCACTCAACTGCGAGAGACTGCAAACACCTTCTGCTGATTCCTCTGTCTTCTGCTGTTTAGAAAAGGGACAGTCTATCTGAGCTGTTACTCAGGGGCAGGAAACTGTAAGGCACCTATCGAACCACCTCCCAATGGTACAAATGAACCTTTTCCCGGTAATTCTTCCCCCGCATTCCAATGAAACTTCTCAAATTGACCTCTGCCATGTTCTTTATGGATTATGATTGTGCATCACTCTTTAGAGTTCTCTACCAGTTACACTTTATCTTTCAGGGCATATGAGAAGCTACTGGATTCACCTTCACTTAGGCTCACATTCACTCAAGTATTTTTATTTTAAAAGATAGGAAGAGATCAAAATATTTACATTTAGAGAAGACTTGAAATAAAAGCGTGACAAATGCAAATGAGCTTGTACAAATGGAGAGCTTTCAATCAGGGCCTCCTGTGGAGCCAGCCACTAACCTGCAGCACCTTCTGCCAAGCATCTCACATTAAACGGAGGCGCTTTCTCGAGGACTATGAGGAAGTTCGTAAGAATGTGAGCCTTGGCCACTATTTCACAACTGAGTTAACCTCTATCCCAAGGGCAACATTTTGCAGCTGTCTGCAGTGAATCAGTACTTCCTTTTCTTCATTTTTTCTTCTATTTGAGTAAATTACCCTTGACATTTATGCCTGTGACTAGGGGCGTAAGAACAAAGTTTGGGTCTGCGTCTTGCTGCTGTGAATAGCTGTCTGCTTTTTAAAAGGCAGAAGTGGAAATAGAGTCACGAGACGTTAATTCGTTCGAATTAAAGTCACTAAATGATGGATAAGGCACACATGCACGCGCGCGCACACGCACACACACACACACAGAATATAAGCAACTATGGCACTTCAAGGTAGTTGAAAAACAGCACCGTTCAGATGGGATTTAGTGGTGTGTTCATCATTTAGTCTCACAAGGAACATCTCTTTCCTCCAGAATTAGCCATATTTGCTTGTCAGAAATACTTAGTACCACCGGCACCAAGCATACACAGTAGACCCATCACAAAATATTTCTCACATGCCTGAGATTGTGGAGACTGGTGGTTCTCAAAGCAGGGTCCCCTGACCAGCAGCATCAATGGGAACTGCCTGAGGCTGGCTGTGGGGGCAGGGATCAGCTGCAAGCAGGCGGAAGGGAACTTTTGGGGTGATGGGCATGTTCTACAGCGGAACTGTAGTAGCGGCTGCACAAGGCTATAACCTTCCTACAAATCACTGGATCGCCACTTACACAGGTGCGTGCTGTCCATGAAGCACAGCTCGATAAAACTTAAAAGTGTGCAGAAGAGTGCCTAGTTCATAGTGTCGGATGTTGGCTCTCATCACTGAAGCCATTCAAACAGATTTATCAAATTGTACATGTTCTAAAAGGAACTCATCTCCCCTCAAAGTGCGAGGGCCTTGATGTCTTGAAGTGGGATCTGTGCTGTAACCTGTAATTGATTCAAAAAGTAAGTTAGGCGTAGGGCCATCACTCCTATTATGAAAATTTTACAGATGGGAAAACGATATCCCACAGAGTAATGTATCAACGGCAAACTGATATGTAACCAATCCAGCTATATTGCTCCATAATCACTCCCTTTCCTTTCAAAATACGGTGAGCGTGGATATTTGCTCTAATTCATAGTAGCAGTCTTCATGATTGCCATCTCTTTCAATAAAAAATAACTCATCACAAAGTGTATTGATTGGGATACAGGCAAGAGAAGTGATGCAAGACAAAACACAGGAAGAGCTAGACGTGGCCTTGGGTAGAACCTTAGCGAACCACCACATTTCAGCGCCAGAACTACATACAAGTAGGAATTTAACAATACTGATTTTGTCGACAACTGACAGTGCTGACTCTTCCCTGAGCACTGTGCTCCCAGAAAACAGAAATGGCTACAGACCCCTCCCCGTCTTTCGCGTCTGGTAAATGGCTGAAGGCAAAGAGCCACTCTCCCCGCGTGACCTAGACCTAAGTCACAAATCACATTAGACTCACAATGACTCCCTTGCATATGCAACCCAAGCCCTTCCTTTTCTTTAAGACGTTCCTTGTTAATAAACATTCTCCCTCTTGTAATAGCCTGAATAAGAGTATCTTCTCAATGAGCCAGTGCCTTTTTTCTTGACACAGTAAATATAATGAACAAGTTTGGCTGGTGTTTCTATCCACTCTTGGTTAACAATGTTATTTGAATAAATAAAAAAAAATCTTTAAAAAAATGTTATTTGAAACACTTGACATTTTACGATATTCTAGAATATACACGTATATGCACACACATACACATAATACCTGTATGTATGTGCTAGAGAACAAAAAGGAGAAGGTAAAATTAATTTGCATATCCAACTACCTACAACTGATCATCCAGGACAGAGGTGGACATTTTTCTACAAAGGGCAGACAGTATATCTTTTGGGTTTCACACGTCATAGGTCAACTCGGAGAGAGTTTATGTTAACTCGCATGTCAGAGAGTTTTTGCTTCTTACAATTAGTCTTTAAATCTATAAAGTAAAATAAATTAAGTAAACCAGTATGTTTTTTTTAAAAATAGTAACTTTCAAAAATTCCTATGTATTTGAAACACCTGCATGGGGTCACCTTTCTAAAATGTACTACGTAAGTACTCCTTATAGGAGTACAATATAGAGAACATAATTTAGCTTGTTCTAGTTGAGACAGGTCCCTGTAAGTCACGTGCTACTATCCTTCCTGTAAGAGTATAGTTTTGTAGGGGGTCTTCTTCCAAGTTACTGGCCTTTCAGCTCTCATTTCTGTTCCTCAGTCCTCTGCCCCGTCCTGCTCCCTTCTAACTCCTAGTTTAAGAGGTTCAAAGGCATGGGGTGCCTGGCTGGCTCATTCAGAAGAGCGTGCACTCTTGATCTCAGGGTTGTGAGTTCGAGCCCTGTGTTGGGGGGTAAAGGTTACTTAAAAATAAATAAATAAAAATAAATAAAAAATAAAACATAAAAAGTTCCCAAGGCAGCATCTCCTATATTAGTCTACAAAATGAGTTCTGGGAAAAGCTAATACATACTCAGTGAAAAAAAGGAAATCAGTGGTCAAAGTTCAGTTTTGAGAACTACTACTGCATTCCACATTCCCTCCTGAAGATGCAAAATGAATAAAATCCAGTGAAGACTAAGAAGTCCTGAAGTGAAAAAAAAAAAAAAATTGTTAAAAACAACGATCACATTGTTGAGGGGCTCCTGGCTGGCTCAGTCACTACAGCATGCAACTCTTGATCTTGGGAGTCAATGAGTTCGAGCCCCACATTGGGAGAAATTACCTTAAAAAAAATTGTTTAACTGACCTTTTCCCAAATTATCTGAAATAGAATATATTTTTTGAAGCACCACCATTCACATTGCTTGGCAAAATTGTCCTAAACATACAGAGATCAACTAATTCTTAGCATTAGCTGCAAATTATTAGAATTAGCTAATTCTTAGAATTCTATGTAAATTAAGAGTCAATAAACTTCAGTGATTTTCAAGTTTTTTCCAGTTATTCCAGGTTAAATTAAAAAAAAAAATTCCATGGGGAGATACCTCCAGAAATCTGGAGTGTTACCCTATTAAAGAAATGCAGTTTTCTTGTTTCAGCTCCTTAGTAACAATGCTGCTTTATTTTTTTATTATGTTCAGTTAGCCATCATATAGTACATCATTAGTTTTTGATGTAGTATTCAACGATTCATTAGCTGCATATAACTCGGTGTTATACACAAATAATGCTGCTCTGTTATTAAGTCCGCCCACCTTATACCCTTAATTTGTTGCATGATACAGGGAAAAGTAATTAATTATAGTCTGTAGCCCCTATGTTTGTTTTCTCCTCTATAATCAATACTTTCCAGGGCACCTGGGTGGCTCAGTCATTAAATATCTGCCTTCGGCTTGGGTCGTGATCCCAGAGTCCTGGGATCGAGCCCCGCATCGGGCTCCCTCCTCCGTGGGAAGCCTGCTTCCCCTCTCCCACTCCCCCTGCTTGTGTTCCCTCTCTCACTGTGTCTCTCTCTGTCAAATAAATAAATAAAATCTTTAAAAAAAAAATCAATACTTTTCATTTCCGCTTTTAATTAGTACAACTTCTGTACCTTGATATGTTTTTCAAATATGCTGAATAGATATGCAATGTATGTTCATTATTAAAAAATCAGATGTTGGGGCGCCTGGGTGGCTCAGTCGTTAAGCGTCTGCCTTGGGCTCAGGTCATGATCCCAGGGTCCTGGGATCGAGCCCCGCATCGGGCTCCCTGCTCAGTGGAAAGCCTGCTTCTCCCTCTCCCGCTCCCTCTGCTTGTGTTCCCTCTCTAGCTGTCTCTCTGTCAAATAAATAAAATGTTTAAAAAAAAATCAGATGTTGGGGTGCCTGGGTGGCTCAGTTGGTTGAGCATCTGACTCTTGATTTTGGCTCGGGTCATGATCCCAGGGTCATGGGATTGAGCCCTGCATCGGGCTCCACACTCAGCGGGGAGTCTGCTTAAAGATTCTCTCCCTCTGCCCCTCTCTACACATACTCTCTCACCATCTCTCTCTCTCAGATAAGTAAATCTTAAAAAAAAAAATCAGAAGTTAACAGAAGATGATGAAGAAGATTCTATTCAAATTAAGCAACTATTAATATTCCTGGATTCTACCTTCTAAGTTTGTGTTTTTTAAATAAAATAGTATCCTATATATATATATATATCACTTTAACCTTATTTTTTCATGTCAGTGTAGTTCATATTCATCTTTCCATGTTAATAAACATTGACCTAATCATAATTTTAATGGCTGCATATTAATGTTCTATCATATGGAATGCCTTGATTTCTTTAATCAAACACCTGTTGATGGACAGGGCTGGTAGTTTCTAGTTATTTTGCTAATATAAACAACACTGTGATGAATATCACATATATCTTTGGGAGCTCATCCAATCAGTTCCCATGGTGGACTTCAGTCTGAGTACTCTCCCCATCCAGGTCATCCTAGGTGGCAATGTGAGCCCCACCTTCTGTCCCTGGTGTTGGCTAATGGGACTAAAAGACAGCAAACCTCAATAATCCAGTGATCCAGTACACATCTAGGTGAGAGAAGATGAGATGGGCTAGTTCGATTCTCTCTCTCAGGATGAGGCAGCTTCCAGGGAGAGCATGATCTGGAGAATGGCTGATGAGGCCATGATCTGTGTCAATCCACCATATGCAGTCCTCAGTTACAAGGCAGAAACTGTACTCTGCAGAAGAAGTGAAAGCCATGGATGGATGCAGGCAGAGCCCTGCAGAGACAGTCACATTAATGGGGGTGCACTAGAGCGAGGAGGGTCCAGGAGATGCTCTTGATGGGCTTCCGATCACAGCTTTGCCATCCGAGAGCCTCAAGGTTAAGCTGTGTTTCTGATTCTGGGGACATGACCCTGGGAAGATTAATGTCTGTACATCTCAAGTCCTTCATCTCAAAAACACAAATAATAACAGTATTTACCTCATCAAAGATTAAAAGAGAAGATAAACTAAAATGCCTCATACATCCTGACTGCTCAATATATGTTAGCTCTCATAATTACAGTCTTATCATTATGATCTGAGCTACCCTGGGCCCAGAAGACCACCAGTTAATGCATTCCCTAGGGCCTGGACAATTAGCCTTTCCCAAAGGCCTCTGTATACACATCTGGCAATAAGTTTAGGAAACTTGCATGAATCTCCCACAAGCAAAAGAACCTAACTAAAACAATTCTTTATGATAAATTCCTAGAGTTAGGGTGGCCAAGTCAAAGAGGAGTATATCTAATTCTCTTGGAGAAACTCCTACTACAGATTACTCATGCTGGACATTGGTGTGAACTGATTTCTCTAAAAGAACTGACCCGAATACCTAAACCCTAGAAAAGTTTGGTACACGTGAACTGATGATATGTAAATGGTTGTTACAGTAAGGTTGAGTTATCTGTGTTCAAGGTCAATATGGGTCTCAGAAACAACAAGGAAGACTGACAATGCACCTCCCCTCCCCACCAGAGCTGCCACAGTGAGATGGTTCTGTGTCAAAAGTCCAGAAAGAGTGGGAGAAAATGAGATGACTCTACTAGTCAGTGCTTTAAAGAACAACGTGGCTAATGTAGAAACACAGGCCCAATCCATAAACCTTTTCCACTATCATGAAAGCAGTGGGATGGGACAGTTTCTCCCTTCTATACCCCCATTCGCTCCCTTCCCCCCTTCACCCCTCAGGCTCTCTCCTTCAACTGCTGGATCTTAGAGCAATGCTTTCTCTTTGGTTCTGAACGGAGAGAGAATGAGAGGAACAGGAATGGAAAGAGGTGCCAGCCAGTGTAAAAATATCTCAAGCCTGTGTTTCTTAGAATGGCCCTAGGTCCTTATCTGCATCAAACAGCAACAAAGAGTATGCAAAACAAAGCCATACGTAACCGGCAGCACCTTCTGTTTATGGCAGTGGTTTTGTAGAGGAATCACCAGCATCACAGGAGAGACATTTCACAATGGATATGGTCGGGCTCCACCCAGACCCAATACACTGCTGGCTTAAGACTCATAGTGAAAAATTTATAAATAATGGTTGCTTTCACCTGCTATCTGGTACTATCTGGAAGAAACTGATATTAATAGTGGGCTCTCAAAGTCTACACAGGCCAAATATATCCACAGGAAGAAAAAGAAAAACTCAAACATCTTCAGTGATCTTTGTAACCCCAGGCTTTCATCTCAAGGATATTGAACATACATACTGTTTAGAAGTTTAGAAGTTCAGAATGGGAGCTCAGGCGTCCTCACAATACATCAAAAACTTTAGGTGCGTGTTGATGGGTTTTTCTACTCCTTAGTCGTCTTCTATTTTTGGAGGACATAATCCAATGCACACCGCTTACAGCATCTGAGCACTTTCCTTAAATGGGTCAAAGGTCAAGGGTTTCAAGAGGGTCTCACTCAGTTCCTGCAGAACACTGCGGCTTTGCTACTGACTTAAAATAGGGCCACGACTCTTCGCGTTTCAGTGTTAGGATCATAAACACAAACGACCACCTGAGACCACAGAGGACCGGATATGAGCTACTTATAGTAAAACTGAACCAGGGAACAAGAATAGCAGGAAAGCTGCCTATTTTCTTGTAGTGAGGTCCTTTGAAGTAAACTATTTATTAAACATTATATTACAGTGCTCGAAACAAAAATCTTTGAAGGCAGGTTATCCTTCTCTGCACAGTGGGCCACTGCTAACGAATTGTTTCCTTTTCCTCTGAGGTTTTGTTTTTCCTTTTGTGAAACTGAAACCCAGATTGTTTTCCTCCATCTATGAAAGTAGCTGGCACGAAGCACTCTTTCTGGCAAAAAAAAATGTCCATGAAGAGAAAGAGCATTAAAAAGAGACACCAACTCATCACTTTCTACCACACAACATAAGAAAGCGTGCTTCTCAAGAAGCTGCTATATAAAGTTCAACAACTTCTCCAAAGTTGAAAACTAGGTTACAAGAAATGAAATCAACGGAGTAAAACTGGCAAGAATTCAAACAATGGGGTTTCATTTTTTATTTTTTAAAAGCAAACATCTACTGCAACCCCTACTTCATAGCTACAGACTGGTAGGCTTTTCTTCAGCAAGCATTCTCCCACTGCTCACTCAGTAAAGTCCCCTGAATCCACTGGTGACAGTCACATTTGAAAGAAATGTTCCAAAGAAGAGCAAAGGGTGATATGGTTTAGGTTTCCAAACCAATCATGAACTTAAGAGTCTTCCCCCGGAAGTCTAATGATGAGCAGTGAAACTCCCCATGGGCCACCAGCCCTGGTAACATGCCGCTGATGGCAGAAGCCTGGCTCATTCCCGAAAGGCCCACTCTCTAGCTTGGTGTGTGCTGAGAAGAGAAAGGACAGTGTCATTGCTGGACATATGACTGGGTCTGTCTCAGTGTGGCTGGGAACGGCGGGAAGCTTTTCAAAATCTAGAAATACATCAAAGGGCTAATGCAGATTAAGCTCTCCTCCCTTTTTCCTGAAAGGCTCACTTTTGTTCCTAATATAAAGACTTAGATATTTCTTTAGATCATAAAGCAAGTTGAACTTTTAATGATGGATTAAAAATTATAAAAGTAAAAAATGGCTTGTTCTCACTGTTCTTTCTTTCTTTTCTTTTTTTTTTTCCTTTTTTTTTTTTTAAGTGATGAATGCAGGAAAAGACCAGTCTAGGGCAGATTCATCTCTTGCTGACCTTCAGGGATGTTGAGTGTTGAGTAAGCCAAGTATGATGATAGTACAAAGTCAAATTTGGATAATTTAGTCACTTTTTTGAACATTAGATAATAAACATATAATAGCACCTAAGGTATACAGCTTTAAAAATAATATGAATTTTCACTCTCAAGAGTGTAAGATGGAATAAACTTGTGCTCACACTGGTCTTTTGAAATAGAAAAGCTTGTTATGTCAACAGAATAACTCTTACTAAATGGATGAACACTTTCACAAAGGAAAAAAGCCCCCCTGGGCTCCCTAGACAGCCTACCACCCCTACCAGTTTTCCTCAGTTTGCACCCATCCTTAGCTCCGTCCCCCTAGCCAAGGGAGGGAGGCAGTGCTCTTCCTGTTCACCATTAGACATTGCCCTTGAACCCTTGGCCTGTTCTCTACTCCTCCCTTTATCTACTGTGACCCTGCTTCATCAATTATACTCTGTTTTCCTCTCCACTGGCTCCTTGTCTTCAGCCTAAAAGCAAGCTTGAGTCATTCCCAGTAAGAAAACAAACTCTTTGATTCTGCATCTCCCTGGTTTCTCCCTTCCCCTTCACCACCGCACCCCCCCCCCCCCGCTCTCCACCACAGCCACCTCCGTTCTCCACCATGCCTGCTGCAGGAAGGCTCTACCCCACTGACAGCTTATCTGAGGCATCCACAAGTTAGATATTTCAAGGGAAAAGACAGAGTGGTACAGAAATGTTCATTAATAGAACGAAGAAACAGAGAAAGTCGCACTGAGTTAGAGTCTCCAGATCTGTATTAGTTGTCCTTAGGAAACCACCATGGCAACTAGAAAGTTCGCAGGATCATGGCTCATGAAGGCAAATAAAAGTTTAGTCCTTGATGTAAAATATATTTCCACCGTACTGGTTAAGTTTATTGAGTGACTGCTTTGTGCCAAGAATTGTGTAAGTGGCACACATACATTCTCTCACTTAATTCTCAGAATAGATGGAATTATTGCTCTCATCTTACAAATCAGGAAACTGGGCTTAGAGTAAGTAAGGCTAAGATCAAACAGCCAATAAATAAGTGTCTGCCTGACTTTAAAGCAGGTGCCATTAGGCATTACTCTGTAAATTATGTTTTTTAAAAAACAGACTTTATGTTTTAGAAGCTTTTTCAGTTCAAGCAAAATGAAGTGGAAAATAGAGAGGTTTCCTAGATCCCCCCAGCCCCCGACATGCAGGACCTCCCCCATTATCAACAAGCAAATTGTTTTCTGTATACAAACAGGTGGGAAATACATAATTGAAGTAATAACTATAAAACCCGAAAGACATTCAAGAAGGGAAGAAAGATCTTTCCATTTGCGGAAAGAGACTTAAGACCACAAAACCAAAACATGGCTTTTACTTTAAAAAAGGGAGAATAAAGGGACAAACTTCAGAATCCACTCTTCACCTTCCCCCTTATTCAACTTCCGGCCCCCACCCTCACCCGGGAACTCAGAGAACTGACCTCAGTGTCCTTCCGTTCTGCTACGAGAAGCTAAGAAAGGTGATTTTGTGGGCATGTGAATTTATACAGACAATTCCTGACCTATGATGGTGCCATGCAATTTTTTGAATTTATGATGGCCTGAAAGTGGCTATGCATTCAGTAGAAACCACACTTTGAATGTGAACCTGGACCCTTCCCAGGGTGGCGAGACGTGGTGCGGTCCTCTCTGGTGATGCTGGCCAGCGGTAGCACAGCTCCCAGTGGCCGTCCGATCACAAGGGTTCACAACCATATGCTGACAACCCTTCTGCCCCCATACGGCCACTCGTTCACTTTCAGGATAGCATTCAATAAATTATGTGAGATGGTCAACACTTTATTATAAAACAAGCCTTGTGTTAGATGATTTTGCCCAAATGTAGACTAACGTAAGCGTTCTGAGCTCACTTAATGTAGGCCAGGCTAAGCTATGGTGTTCAGAAGGTTAGGTGTATTAAATGCATTTTCCATGTACGATATTTTCAACTGATGATGCGTTTATCAACACATAACCCTCGTCCTAAGTGGAGGAAGATCAGTACTCACTACATCAGCTTGTTATATTTGTATACATCAGCTGGTTGCCTCTGGATACTTACTTATGATTTATACTCTGTCCTCTATCAATGGGTCCATTTCCCCAGGACCTGGAACATTGTTTGGCACAGAATATGCACCCAACAAATACTTGCTGAATGAATGAACAAATGAACCACAAACTTCCATGGCTAGGCAAAATAACAGTGGTGCGTAGACAAGGACTTTTTCTTCCCAGCTTCTGCTAATTCTGAACTAGTGACTCGTAAAGATACTTAATATGTTTTTCCTTCTACACAATATTAGTGCTAATTAAATACAGTGTCAGTTATTATATCCCTTACAAACACATGTAGGTGGTCTACAGAACAGAATTACTACCTAAATGACTAAGGTATTAAATGACTAAGGAATCAAAGTATTTGAAGCTTGGTATTTTCACTATCTTAGTTCCCAAAGCAAAATATCAATTCACAGGCAACAAAAAGAAACTGCCCAGTAATGTGCAAAAAATATTAGTTGGTTTAAATCTCAAAATGTTACAAGATACCTATTAAAAAATTATACAAACAGCATTAACTTTCTCTTCAATGCTGATTATTCTTTTTTCCTCTCTATGTAATGACCTTCCTGCACAGTATGTGCTACCATTAAAAAAAAAAAAAAAAAAAGCCTCAGGAGATGAAAGGAACCGCTTGCTTAATATCAAAAACATTTTATTTGCAGAAGGAAGAGACAACAATGCAATAGAAAATACACAATAATTAAAATATATGTGCTTTGTTGTTTCATTAGGGTTAAGTTTGTTTTTTAAAAAACAAACCAAAACACAACACTAATACACCATTTGGACTATTTTTGAATTAGGAGTTCTAGAGAAAAGAAGGAATCCTACACAGAGATTACTTAAAAACGAGTCCTACCTTTACACCTGCTAGGTGGCTAGAAATCAAAAAGAGACACATCGGATGTTAACTAGACTTCTTGTGGTGATCATTTCACAATACATACAAATATTGAATACCTGAAACTAACATAGTGCTCTATGTCAATTACACCTCAAAAACAAAAACTATATGGACATGCTGGCAAGGATGTGGAGAAAATAAATGACTCACATTTTGCTGGTGGGAATGTAAGATGGTGCAGGTGCTTGGGAAAACAGCCTGGCAGTTCCTCAAAAAGTTAAACATAGAGTTGCCATATGACTCAGAATTCCCTCTTGTAGGTGTCCGCTCAGAAAAAATGAAGACATATGTCCACACGAAAACATGTGCAGGAATGTTCAGGGCAGTGTTATTTATAATAGCTAAAAAGAAACAATCCGACATCCATCCTGAGGAATGGATACACAAACTGTATACACTGGAATGCTATCTGGCAAGAAGTGAATGAGCTACTGGAAGGTACAAGAGAGAGAAGCCTCTGAGAACATGATGCCAAGTGAAAGAAGCCAGTCACAAAAGATCACATACGTGTTTTTGTTTATATGCAATGTCCAGAATAAGCAAACATACACAGGTAGAAAGACTGTGGCTGCCGGGGGCTGGCAGGGTTGAAGGAGAATGGGGGATTGTCTCCTCAAGGGAAAGGGGCTTCTTTGTAGGGTGATGCAAATGCTCTCAAATGGACTAAGGGTTGCACAGCCCTGTGAACAGACTAAAAACCACTGGATTGTACACTTTAAATGGATGACCTGTGTAGAAGGTGAATTACACCTCAATAATACTTTTTTTTTTTTAAAGTCAACTCTACATCCAACGTGGGGCTCAAACTCACGACCCCATGATCAAGAGTCGAACGCTCCACTGACTGAGCCAGCCAGGCGCCCTTCAATAAAACTTTTTTTAAAAGGCCTGAGAGTCAGCCATTTGAAAATGCTCTATAAATCAAGAACTTGACATCTTCTGGCCACAGGCAAAAGGTAAAAATGGGGATACAAGAGAGGCAAGTAGTAAGCACGCATAATAGCGACAAGAAAAACAAACACAGCGACACGGCAACAAACCTAACAAATCGTTTGCAAGCGCTGGTACTTGGAATATGAAGTAAGCAGGACACCCAACCATATCAGTCAAAGATTACTTTTTACATACATAAAAGAAAAATGAGTCTTTAATTTGCAGATTCCACTTAAAAGTCAAATTAGCTTATTTGCATTTGAAATTGAAGAACAAAAGGTTTAGTTTCTAACAGTTTCAACCTATTTTAGACAGATATTTATTAAATATTTATTAAAATGCTTTAGTTTGAAATAATGCTATAGGCACCAGAAAGAAAACAAATATGAGCAATTCAATTCTATACCTTCTGTTCAATAAAACTCGCTTCTCCGTGGCAGGTGGTACAGAGAAGTCTACCCAGGGGGTTAATCAAAATTCCCTTAGAATAATTGAAAAGCATCTGCATTTTTTTCCCCAGAAACCACAAAAAAGTCACAGTAAGCAGAACATATAATCTTGATTATTAGCACTGAGCCTGTGCCAGCACAATGTGCTGTCCCCCGAAATTAAGTGACAGGACAGAGTATCACTGTGCAATAAGCTAGTGCTGTTTCCCCAAATGAGGCTGAAAAACTCAAGAAAATCAAAAGACAATGATAATAAGTTGCACGTGTGATGTGTTGCTACTGGAGCGAAGCACACCCCATATTGTGACAAATGTAATCATTCTCAGAGCAGGCCAGGGCTGGGGAAGACCTCAGGGGTCACGAACCCCAACCTTTCATTGTACAACAAAGAAAACAGAGGTTTGGGAAGGTCACACAATCAGTTTAAAACATTACTGGGGCTAACATGAGATCTCTCGGGGCTCTTTCCATGAAATGTTTCTTCTGAGTACATGTACTCCCTGGGTGGGGAGAGGGGGCTGCTTACCTAGGACATGGAAAATTCTTAGGAATTTCTGAGAGCTGCGTGTGTAAAGCTCCACACAGAAGTGCTAGAACTAACCATCTGTGAAAGCGCATCACCAAAGAGTTTGGGGACACCTAACAATTCCCAGCAAAGGGATCTGTGTGTCAGCGTAAGGGAAGCAAGACTATGGTCCTATAGTTTGGGTTCATGACCACAGTTTCAGTCGCTACAGCCTGGTCAACGGCACAAGCCCGGTGGGAAGATGGTCAACAGCCCTGAGGCGCACAGGAGACAAAGACGTGGACACTGAAGGGTGTTCCTGCTGAAAGTCAGAGTGATTCACCAGATTCTGGGATAGCATAGGAATACTAGGTCTCTCTTTGCCCTGATGACCAAGACCAGTTTTGAAATAATTCTGCCTAACAGGCCTTCCTAATTATTCTGATACCACCATTCAGCTGATGTTCCAGAGAAGAGACTTTAAGATTTGGTCACGGGAAGAAATATTCCTCACCTTAAAAAAAAAAAAAAAATCCTCACCTCAAATTAATAAACACATATTCTGGATTAGATGCCAGTCTTTGTTACCGTAGGTCAGTTACCGTAGGTCAGTTCCCTTGGATTGTTTAGTTACCGTAGGTCAGTTCCCTTGGACTGGATTATTTCCAGGTTCTCTGTGTATTCATCAGGGTATTTTTTTCCCTCCTATTTCTTACACCGTTCTGACCTCTAGGAGGCCTTATATATTTGGGGAGAGACGGCCCTTCCCAGGGCTGGTTAACTCTTCCCAAAGACAGTGAAGAACTTGGAAGCATGCCTTTCCTATGCAAGCTAACCACTCCTTTTATCTAGCTCACACACCAAGCTATTATTTCCCCTGCCCTAAATCATCCCAGGGCCAGGTGTCAGACAGCTAGAGACCACCCCCTAAAGCCCAAAGCCCACTGACGTTCAAACTAGCAGTCTTAAATCATTTACCCTGCCCTACCCTGCCTGCCTGTGGAAACCCCAATAAAGGCTCCGGTCCATGCTTTCCCTGTGGCTCCTTTTTGCCTTGTGACAAACCCTGGTGCTTTTCCAGTGGCCCCGCGTGCCGTGGGGTGCCCCCTCGTCTTGGGAAATATAAGTAATTCTTTCAATGGCATTAACCTCTGCATCGGCACTCAATTACCTCCATAAATTAAAAACCCGCAGGTACATTTCAGAACACCCTGCCAAGGCAAGAGCAGATCTGCAGAACCCCTGAAGGCCAGAATGCACGCCCCACAGCGTGCGGGCCCGGAGGTGCAAGGCAAAGGAGCTCCCACCCGGGGACCGCTCTCACCGGCTCACAACCCTGCCTTCAAACCACAAGAGCTGCCGTGAGGAAGACACGGGCTTTATGGCAAGCTTCCACACGCTGCATGCACACATGGAGAACACAGCATGTATTTATATAGGTTTATTTTCAACAAATTGATAAATTGATACCACAACATCTAATTGATCTTTTACTCCGAGGAGCTGCGGTATGAACAGAGATGATGCAACAGGAAAACTCTGATGGACAAGCCTGAAATGTAAAAATGTTCGTTTTTTTGAAATGAAATGTAGATACAATCAAGAACAGAAGAAAACAATATCAAAGTCCTTTGGATCCTAACTGCAGACACTGATTAAGAGAAAATTCCATTTAGAGGAATGACATGTTGGTCGAAAGTCTGTGAAGATGCAAATGCGTAGACAGAGAGTCATCAAGTTAGGGCAAGATCACAAGAACGAGACATGCGACATATATGGACATGCAGCCCAATTCTTTCTGAATATGATCAAGACACCAGCTGTTCCTTCAATTTACAAATTAAGGCTGGGTGAGGTAATCCAGAATGAATAGTGTGGGACAGCTGTGAACTACTTATCCCGGGGACACCTAAGTTTGCAGAGCATCAGACAGCTTTGTGAAAGGTTGGGGAGATGGTCACAGGTACTTACATGCCCTTCCATAATTATTGTCTAGACTCAGACTCTCAACTTTGGCACAACCGAGATTTTAGGTTGGATAATTCTCCTGTAGGGGCTGCCTCGTTTACAGCAGGATATTCAGAAATATCCCTGGTGATGCTTGCTAGAAGTTTTAGGAAATCTACCCACTGGATTCCAGGAGCAGCCCACCACTTACAACCACCAAAATGTCTCCGGACACTGCCAAGTGTCCCCTGAGAAGCAAAATCGTCCAGGGCTGAAAACCACTAGTCTAGATTTGCGATACCGCAAAATACCGTTGGGCACTTCTATTTCAAAAACTACCCCCGTTATTCCTAAAATCCTTCAAGGGGGCTCACACTTTGGTTGAATAAAGCAGTGGAGGGCGCAGAAGGGTTAAATACTTGAATAAGAACAATTAATCTCTCACAACACACTTTAGCAGGTATTCCACAACCTAATCACCCTAAATATCAGCTAAGGTTTTCTCACATTCTAATTGAAAGACTTTAAATCAAATTGCAGTTTTAATCTATTTTTAATATCTGGAATGATTACTTGGATAAACATTACCTTTTGTAAAAAAGAACATTCCCTCCCTGAACACAAAATAACTCACGCAAGGAAGCAGAGGAACCTGAACCGTTAATGCTCTACCCCATTAAGTGGCCGGTCCCTAAGTTCGAACACAGAAGAGGAGGATTTGTATACCCCCCCTCCCCCGCCCCCCGCAGGCCCTGCTCCTACCAAAGCTAGCTCTTCTTTGCCAGCCAGTCAGGAGTAATAAGGATGTGCAAAGGGCCACTAAGATGACCTAAATCCTAATGATCCAGATGCCAGTGTGAAGCAAACCAAGGCTCTGTCAGCAGATCTGGGTTTGAATCCTATCACTGCCCTTAGCATATGAGCCATGCTGAGCAAAGCACTTAATTTCTATAATTTTACAATGGAGGCATGACCTCATCTGTAAAGTGGGGTTTCTGCTGATGATCTCAAACAGTTGTGGGCACTGAATGAGGTGGTACGTGTGAAGTGTCGGGCACACTGTGTCCTTGGTCTGGTTTACTGAGCAGCTGAGACAGGAGAGGGTTGGGTGAACTCCAGGACATGGTGTATACTCAGGGTACCTGTGAAAGCTTGTGCACTAATCACTTCCCTGCCCTGAAATCAGGCAGGGATTCTATTCCAAACAAGGGCACTTCACAGTTTCACGTGTCCCCTGATGCTTGGTAATTGCCCAGGGTAATTAACACTGATACCTTAGTAATCACCTGAGCTGTCCCCCACAATCTGGAGAATTTACACCATATGAAACGCAGGCCGGCTCGGGAAAGGCCCCACCTCAGAAACACACACCTGACCTACCGTCTTGGGTAGGACAGTCACACGTCTTGCCGGGCACTCCGCCATGTACTTCCCACACGTGGGGGTAAAGTGCCACAAATGTTACAGAGCTATGCCATTAAATGCTAGCCAGAAAAGAGTAAGAACTGCTCTTTGCAGAGGTCATTGTGAGGTGGTGCTGTGACACTCTATTTGACGTCTCTCACCGGGAAGATTACAGGACTTTAACAAAATGGAGGACCAAGCAAAGAGCAGTATCTTCTGAGATCCGATCGTCACTGGATGCTCTCCCTGCTGACCCAGCATGTGAGGGTCTTTGGGGAACTGTTCTTGGTAAATGGTAAAAACAAACAAACAAACAAACAAAGGACCCAAATAAATAGAATGCAATCACACAAACCAGAACTTCCATGAACAGCCGTCTGCGGCAGACCTAGGTTAGGGTACAACACTAGGCAGACTAAGGAAGGAGTAACCCTTGTACCCACCCACCCCCACAGCTACTGCTTAAAAATGTCACTCAAGCAAATCACACCCGAAGTCAGCTAACGTGGGTTGTCATTTTCTCTGCATAAGACATTTGAGTAGGTCAGGATGTAAGGTTGTGTGAGCTTCAGGCCACTGAAGAGTATCACAATCTGTTCTAAAGATTTTTTTTTTAAGATTTTATTTATTTATTTGACAGAGACACAGCGAGAGAGGAAACACAAGCAGAGGGAGTGGGAGAGGGAGAAGCAGGCTTCCCTCAGAGCAGGGAGCCCGACGTGGGGCTCGATCCCAGGACCCTCGGATCAGGACCTGAGCCGAAAGCAGACACTTAACTTAACGACTGAGCTACCCAGGCGCCCCTGTTCTAGAGATTTCGTCTCGGTAACATTATCCTTAGTGAAATGGGAAAGAAAACTCTGAAACCCCAACTGTTACACATAGTTTAAGCCAGTGGTTCTCAACTGGGTGTTGGGGTGGGGGAGATTTTGCCCCCTTTCCACCCCCAGGGCCATTTGGCAATGTCTGGAGACAACTTGGGTTGTTCTATCTGGAGAGGCGCTCTGGCATCTAGTGGACAGAGGCCAGCAACGCTTCTAAACATCCCATAAAGCACAGCACAGTTTCCTAGAGCAAGGAATTATTTGGTTCCAAATGTCATTACCGCCAAGGTTGAAAAATCCCGCTCTAGGCCAAAATTAAAAATGATCACTGTGTGAGGCGCCCGGGTGGCTCAGTCAGTTAAGCATCTGAGTCTTGATCTCAGGGTTGTGAGTCCGAGCCCCACACTGGGCTCTACGCAGGGCATAGAGTCTACTTATTAAAAAAAAAAAAAGAAAAGAAAAAAAGATCACTGTCCAATGGTTATAAAATTTAAGAGATACAGTTGATACTATGGATTTAATTATACTTCAGGTCCTACTGTGTCCCTCCCTGTTTAAAAAAAATATGTATTATGAATGTATACACTAATCAACTCAAATAATCAAATGTTTTTCCTACCCTCTCATTATAATAAGAAACATCCAGAATATCACTCTTATGCTTGACTCATAACACCAGTAATTTAATGTGTTTTGGGTATTCATTTCCTAAACTAGAAACTAATTCTACCATTAAGTGTCAAAACAGATTCTAAATCCTAGTCCTGGTGTATTTTAAGCTGATTTCTACAAATGCAGATCTGTCAGTCTCACTGGGACCTAGGGGATAACCTTTGCCGAGAATGGAGCCTGGGAATCTGCATTTTTAGCAAGCTTTCCCGGTGATTCTTATACATGCTCAAGTTTGACAACCACTGACAGACTTTGATTCTATGAGAAAAGAACTGCCAATCCCGAATTATTCTCACTGTAAGTTCAACAGCAACGATCAAAGAATTTATAAATACGGAAGCAGCAATACACAGCACTACGCCACAGTGGCCTTAGAGGGCCTACCCCAAACAGCAGCCCTTCCAAGTGGGGCCAGTCTAAGAAAGAAAGCCCGTGAGCACCATCATAAAATAATGATGTTATCAGAAGTATTTTGTCTTCCAAACTCCAGATCTCCCCAGTCAAGACTGTTAGGGATAAACATCCTCACCCTTCAAGGAAGTGGATGTTCTTAAGCATCTGGCTGCCACAGGTGCAGGTTTAAATACATGCTTTATATTTAGCATTAAATGACAATTAGTACATTAACTGTGAGAGGTTAATGGTCACAAACCTAAGAACAATAATTAGACTTTCCATATAAAAGAGAAATATTTTCCTTCTGAATCTTTCTGCAGACTGAGCACCAAGTATGATCTCAATGGAGAGTACAAATTCGGATAATAGCATGTCTCCAAGCAAACAAGAAAAAGGAGGGAAAAAATGCAAGGCAAAACGAAGGAAATGGAAAGTGTATTAAATATTTAGGGAGGGGGCTATAATAATAGTTGAGCTACTATATGTCAAGCACCTATCGTTTCCAGGCATTTCAGAAACACTCTCTTACTCAATCCTCACCACTTCCATAAAAGTAGATGTTCTGCTGATAAAAAATACTGAGGACCACAGAGGTTAAGTAACTTGCTCAAATTCACAAAGCTGGTAAGCAGGAGATTCAGACTCAGGGAATCAAGCTTTACTTAGCATTCCACCCCTTACCCCAGCCCACCCCAATATCCACTAACATCCTGGTAGTGGTTTCTGGAAATTTCTTGTGAACATGTAACTCAGTAGTTGCAAATATTCTTTTTTAAAGATTTTATTTATTTGAGAGAATGAGAGAGAGAGAGCACATGAGAGGGGGGAGGGTCAGAGGGAGAAGCAGACTCCCTGCCCAGCAGGGAGCCCGATGCGGGACTCGATCCCGGGACTCCAGGATCATGACCTGAGCCGAAGGCAGTCGCTTAACCAACTGAGCCACCCAGGCAACCCCGCAAATATTTTTAATTGACATTTCAGAGTGCTGGGTGCCTTATTATTACAATGAAGTCTACGGTGCTATATGGCTTGTCTGTCTTAGAAAGTGAATGGAGTCAAATAAACATTCTAAAACCCTAAAGCATCATACAAATGTAAGGCGTGATGTTATTCATTAAAATTAATTTTATTTTAAGGATCTCTGGCAGATGGCAGCAGGATTTTGAGATACTTTGAAATAATTAGTGACACCCTAGGATACTGTGAAATCATGACGGAGGTTACACTAAATTGGCTCCTAATAGCCGCATATAATATAAATGATTTGGACAAGAGGTAATGTCATTTTAACAATGATATTAGAGAGACTCAGAACCTCCTCCTCAGATGTGGACACTTCCCCGGGGCCTCTGATCTGGGCCTTTCGTCTCCTTCTTCACCTCCCATCCCTGTGGGCAATCTCAGCTACCGCAGGCCTCAGATCTCACCTCTGCATGTTGACCAAGCGCCAAGTTACATGCTCGCCCTTCATCCTTTCCCTCATTTCAGGACTCGAAATGTCCCTGACATCAGAGATGTCTCCCTGGCATTTCAAACTTAAAACCGTCAAAAATCCAACTCATTACCTATCCCACCTTTTCTTTGGTATAATTCTTCTCCTCTTCCTGTTTTTTTCCCCTCAAGTAATTTTATCAGTTATCACATCTGGAAATCTCAGAACCATCATCAGCTCTGCCTAATACATATAACTGGACCCTGGGTCCTCAAGGAGGCTCTCAAATGCACCCTCTTCTTCATTTGCCCCCACAAGTTCTCTTTAAAATCAGCACAAAACCAACCGACACCTCTCTTCTTTCAAATACTTCAAAGTCTAGAGAACAGTGTCCCATCTCCCTGGCATGGCTCTGCCTCATCTAGCTCCCACCACTCTAGCTTCACCTGCCATACAGAACTTGGCCACCGGCCTGCCACCCTCACCAGGCAACTTTCTCTTCTTTAAATATGTGGGCACCCTCAAGCCGCCGTACCTTCATCTGTTCTATTTCCTTTGCTTGCTCTACTATCATCACAGAGCATAGCTTCTGGACATACGGTCTCAGTTTCTGTATCAGAAAAAGAAACAAAGCTTACAGATCTATGATTTCCTCAGCTGCTCTATCAGTCTGTACATAACCCAACTCGGCACTTAACTATGTACTCATGATACCGGTTTGTCTGTGTTTACCCGGAGCCAGCATACTGCTTAAGGGCAGAGACCAAATCACATCATCCAGTACGCTTCCTAGCACGTAGTATAGCACGCAATATGTGATGTCTTTAAAAGTTTTGTGCAAAATGCATCACACAAGGGAATATTAATAATTGCACTTTCATATTATATACAGCATGCCAATTTCCAAAGGCTAGAAAAGTAAAACTTAGTTACCTCCCAAAGGTTTGTTCTTGGGTTGGTTACATGGTACACAGAACACATGTTACCACAAAAACAATGTTCAAGAGCAAGACTGCATTTAAAGCCCATTTTCTAAAATCTTATTTTAGTGACATTTTGGCTGAAACTTTTGCATATGTGGGGAAAAGGCAAGACAGAATGCTACAGAATTACTTTTTCTTAGTATTATAAAATGTATCTAAACAACAGCGAGACTTGGGGGGCACATGGGTGGCTCAGTGGGTTAAGGGTGGGACTCTTGATTTCAGCTCAGGTCATGATCTCAGCCCCAAGGCAAGCTCTGCGCTGGGCGTGGAGCCTGCTTAAGATTATCCCTCTCCCGCTGCCCCTCCCCCGCCTTTGTCTCTCCCGCTCTTAAAAAAAAAAAGAAAAAAAGAAAAAAGAACAGAGAGACTGGCTCATCAACCCTCCACAGAACGTCTACTCTGTGGCCTCCATCTGATTCCTATGGCTGGACAGGAAAAGGATCAGGAATAAAGAGAATGTGACCCAGCGGGGATAGAGCCCTGTGTGGGTGGGGTGGAAGTGGCCCTCTGCTGAAGGCTCTGGGGTTTGATGCCAGACGCTTGCCATCTTCCCCCAGTTTTCCCCATCCAAGGAAATCCGGAGTGGTGCAGCTGGGCGGGGTGAGCAAAGCCCCTGGGGGCAATTCAGTCAAGGAGCAGGCACGAGTGGAAAGCCTAAGCCAGTAGCACTTGGGGCGGCTGCAAAGGCAGGCTGGGACACGGGCAAACATGCCAGAAACCCCAATAAGTCATCATTCACTCCCAAAACTCCACTAATACATATTAAGAGAAAGGGATGGGCTACAGAAGGGAGAAACGGCACATGGAGATTACAGGAGTCAGACACGATGTAAATGGAGAGGCTGCTTCCGAATTCATAAGGTATACAAGACTGAACAAATTCCCTGGAAGTTTATTTTTGGAAGACAATAATAACCTCAAACTGGATGACATCATTTACTTCTCAAGAGTACTTAGAAAAACAATAACAAACACAGTTCTTTTCATTTTCCAATTATTTGGAGTTCAAACAAATGGGAGTTTACTCTATCAAAATTCAATATCCATATGTGAGTTTTCAGAAGAATGAGAGCTTCTTGATGATGTTTCTACATCTATAAATATGAATAATGCAGATTTTGGATTCTATCATATCAGATGACAAGATACAGCCTAAGCTTCAGCTCTCGCTAATTAAACGAATCAATTAAGAGACTACAGTTGCAACTGTGTAGCTGCTGTTCTATAGTAGCAATAACAACCCCACGGGGAGGTCTTTTACTACATTAAAATGCTGTCCTCCACAACTCCATCTGATATTATTAGAAACAGTTATTTGTGTCTTGCTGTCATATTAGCAGCAAAGGCAAATTATGGAAATATGCAGACCAGAATGGTCCCAGTATGAGATCAGGTTGGGTTTTCAGCCTCCAAGGGAACAATTGCTGAAATTCCAAAGTTCCCCAAAGTTCTTTAATGGAACTGATAAATCTATCAGCACAGCATCCATTTAGAAACTAGGTAAGGGTCACATATTTACATACTTTCCTGCTAAGTTGATACAATGCAACTAGATGAATTATCATATTAAGTTTACCCTCCTGAGTTAAACTGATGGAGTTCAAAATTGTTTTCGATGGTTGTCATTAATCGCTGTTACTTCGTAAACGCTTACTTTGAAATCTAATTGTGCTAGCGTACCAAGGGTCATATTAATAGCATTCTTAATGGTAAATCTTTGTAAAACATGTTTATTCTACTGATATTATCACTCAAGCTTTCAAGGATAATAAGAAATAAAGTATATTTATTATCAATAAAAACTTAATTTAAAATGTACAATTTGAGATTTAAATTAGCTTTAAGAACTTCAGCATGATTTGGTTTCATTAAGATCTCTGGCTAAGCTTCAGAAACATATAATTTGATAGTTCCTCAAGAGTCCTTGGGTAAATGCCAATAGTGCAGCTATAAAGAAGCTGTTTATTGTACTATCTAAGCTTATTTTTGCTTTGGGGCAATATGCATTGTTTTCACAAGAAAAAAAAACAGTCTTGGTGAGATACATTTGACTTGATATTATAATATTTAAAAAAATAATGGTACTTTAAAAATTAAACAATGATTACAAAACAAAACTTTGGAATAAAAATGGTAACTTCTGCATTAAAAGCAGTAAGAAAATATTCATCCTTATTGTAAAGCATAGTTCAAGTAAGTAATTCTGGTTTAAGTAGAACACTGGATGTCTTCCATTTCTTTGTGAACTTATACTACCTGATGTGCACAAACTCACAGCTTCTCCAAAAAACATGCACACAAAACAAAACTCAGAAGACTTACAATTTGAAATAGGCACATATATCTTGGAAAAATTCTGGGATATGTAGCTTACCAACTATATTGGTATCTATGGTGTATATTATGGATTATGTTTGTATCCCTCACCTAAGCTCTAACAACCCCCAATATAATGTTATACGGACGCGGGTCCTTCGGGAGGTAGTTAGGTTTAGATGAGGTCAAGAGAGTGGGGCCCTCACTTATAAAAGAGAAGAAAGAAGAACCCACTATATTGTACACCTGAAACTAATCTAACACTGTATGTTAATTAACTGGAATTAAAATGAAAACTTTTTTTTTTTTTAAGATTTTATTTATTTATT
The DNA here is from genome assembly GCF_037043125.1 of Eumetopias jubatus. Lineage (NCBI taxonomy): Eukaryota > Metazoa > Chordata > Mammalia > Carnivora > Otariidae > Eumetopias > Eumetopias jubatus. Next base: position 183,669,851 of record NW_028274809.1, on the reverse strand, counting down.
TGACAGAGAGAGACAGTGAGAGCAGGAACACAAGCAGGGGGAGTGGGAGAGGGAGAAACAGGCTTCCTGCTGAGCAGGGAGCCCGATGTGGGACTCGATCCCAGGACCCTGGGATCATGACCCGAGCCGAAGGCAGACGCTTAACGACTGAGCCACCCAGGCGCCCTAAAATGAAAACTTTAAAAAAATAAAAAAAGAGAAGAAAGACCAGCACTCTCTGCCGTGTGAGGATACAGCTATCAGGTGGGCACTTGCAAGCCCGGAAGAGGGCCCTCACCAGGACCCGAATCTGCTGGCACCTCGATCCTGAACTCATCAGCCTCCAGAACTGTTAGAAATAAATGTCTGCTGTTTAAACCACCCACTCTATGGTATTCTGTCACAGTGGTCTGAACTAAAACAGTCATCCTTAGCAGTTATGGCAATAACTGGATCACACAGTAAAGTGATTTGTTCTTAAGGCACTCTGATGGTGAACAGCTTCACTTGAAAGTCAGAGAGACCTGATTTTGCATCCTGTTTCTACCAACTGTTAGCACAGAACAGTCACTTAAACTGCCTAGGGCTCACTTTGTCTTCTGAAGATAGGCATACCCTTCACCGGTGTTCCTGCATGTTTGAGTATGATGTTAACAGGTAGAAAATCCTTGGGAAAATAAATGGCAGTACTCAGGTCAGGTATTAATAAGGAATGATGCTCTGTTTATAAAATATACTTTTAGGTAAATTACCTGAGTTAGTTTTCAACTCTTCATATATGTGAAATACGCTTTCATGCCTACCTATGTAGAGTGTGTACTGGGTTGAACGCTGCGATCCAAAAATTCATGCCCAGCTGATATTTCAGAATGTGACCTCATTTGTAAAGAGGGTCTTTGCAAATGTAATTAACTAAGAAGAGGTCTTACTATATAAGGGTGGGCCCTAAATCCAATGACTGGTGTGCTTAGGTTGCTGTGACTGAATATACACAGACCTGGGGAAGAAAACCATGTGAGGACAGAAGCAGAGACTGGAATGATGCAGCTACAAGCCAAGAAACAGCAAGTACTGCCCCAACCCCCGGAAGCTGGGAGAGAGTGCCCCAACCACCGGAAGCTGGGGGAGAAGTGCCCCAACCACCGGAAGCTGGGGGAGAGGTGCCCCAACCACCGGAAGCTGGGAGAGAGGTGCCCCAACCACCGGAAGCTGGGGGAGAGGTGCCCCAACCACCGGAAGCTGGGGGAGAGGTGCCCCAACCACCGGAAGCTGGGAGAGAGGCATGAAACCGATTCCCTGGAGAGCCTCCAGAAGGAGCCAACCCTGCCCACTCCCTGATTTCAGATTTCTCATCTCCTAAACTCTTAGAACACAATTCTGTTGTTTGAAGCTACCCGGTTTGTGGCAATTTGTTGGAAACAAATACAGTCCTATATCCTACCTACTGGGATGGTAATGAAACTGATAGATACTAAAGGTTAAAATTTGTATGTACATTCAAGTCAAATATGCTCCTCTGAATCACAGAGGCACAAATTTCATCTCAGTGCCTTCTACTAATTCAGAGGAGTTTGCTTTTCATTATATAAAAATACTACTTAACAATTTTTTAAAAGATTTCATTTATTTATTTGAGAGGGAGAGAGAGAGAGAGCATGAGCAGCGGGGAGGGGATGGGGGAGAAGCAGGTTCCCTGCTGAGCAGGGAGCCTTACATGGGACTCGATCCCAGGACCCTGAGATCATGACCTGATGGGTGTTAGGATAAGCTAGGTTGTGCTTCAGAAGTAACATTGAAATCTCAGTCCACGGAAGGTCAGGGGGACAATTCCCAAGCTCCAACCTTCCCCAGGGACCCATGCTCTAGGGACTCAACAACCAGGCATGTAGTTCCCCAAGTGGACATGGTAGGGACCTAGAGAGCTCACACCTCCTCTTGGCTGTCCCTGACCAGAAGTGAAGACATCACTATAAGCAGACAATTCTCCATGGGTCTCTCATGCTTCTCTTCTACTTCTTGTGAGCAAAGCACTGACTGTCCTTTGTTCTAGACTATTTTTTCAAGGCTGTTTGCTATACAAAGACAGACAGTGTCTCCCTCGGAACAAAGGGAAGGCATGCTCACTGCCCATATAGAGGCTCGGGGTTCTGAACTAAACTCAGGTTCTTCTACTGTAACATAACCCACTGTGTGAGCAGGTGTCCTTCTGCCCTCTTCACACCACCCTGTGGGAAATGGAGCTCAGGGAAATGGTACAAAACTAATGATATTCTGGCTACTGCTATTGCTGTAATAAACCATCCTTCAGCTCTGACCCTGGAGTCTTGTCCCTTCTACCAGCATCCATGACTATAGCGGGTTAATCTGTCAGCTTCAAGTAGGGTAAAATCTCAGACCCTCCACAGTTCTTGATAGTCACTTCCATTCACAGCTCCTCGTCAGAACTAGTCATGTTGTCCGACCCAATCCTCCATGCCTTATCAAAAATGCAAATGACATAAAGAGACTAAACTCATGCATGTATACAGTCTCACTCCACAGAAAGATGGGCAGAAGGCTTGAAGAGGTACTTTACGGAGGAGCAGACTCAATGGTCAATAAACATAAATGGCCAATAAATGCAGAAAAATATGTTCTACTTCCTTAATGATCAGGATGTTAATTAAAACCACAATGGGGACACTACTAACACTGGCAAAAATGAACAAGTCTGATAATATCAGGTACTGGAGAATGTGGAACAAAGTGAATGCATTCACTACACACTCAATGCAGATCAACCCTACCGAAACGACAGCACAGATGCAATCAGGATATGTTTGCTCATGTGCATAAATGCTTAGAGCAGCATGGAATTAGAGAAAAGACACCAGAGACCACCCAGGGGGCCAGCAACAGTAGAGGTGGACCTCACAAACAGCACGGAGCCAAATAACCAAGTCATACACAATTACAGAATATAATCCCATGCATGTCAAGCTTAAAAGCATGCAAAGCTTAACTGCTTGATATTTAAGGATGCATTTATGTGGAAAAATTATAAAGAAAAGGAATGATAAAAGTTAGGAAGAAGTTCTCTGTGCAGGGGGGAGAAAGGATGTCTGATAGATAGGATGGAGAAAGAATACACAGTAAACCTCGGAGGTAATGATGACTTTTGTGTTTTTTTAGAAAACCTCTGGTGGGTATACAGGTCTTTGTTTTATCATTACTCTTTATAACTGACAAATATTTTATGTTATTTTACACATATTACAAATATGTAAAGCATATTTACAACATTTTCTATAGCATATATATAACATTCTATAGCATATTTATAACATTTCTATATATAGCCAGCAAAATCTAATTTTAATAATGAGACTTATTTTATTGAGAAATAACAAAATGGTAGTTTTTTAAAGTTTGAAGTGTGTCAAAAACTAATTATTTTGAAGTCTGTACCTTCTCTGAATTGAAATAACATTTCTGAACTTTACTGATGCAACAGAAGTCCTTCTTAGTCTAAAATTAAATTCCTCTTTGAACACTGAATGTGATGTTTGACAATATTCAAAAGCCAACTTGTATGGAAAACTCTACAAGTATTCTCACAGAGTGTATTTGGGAAGTCTTACCTTTACCGTATGACCTGCTAGCGCTCTTCCTGACTGAAAGCTTTGGAAACTGAATCTCTTTAAAAAATTAGGATCAAAGCAGCACACACTAGCTAGAAATTACTCCGCACCTGTCCTAACAGAGTCCCGCTATCTCAAAACCTTTCCTTTCTCTCGATTATGGCTAATAGTACACACAGAAAAATGCCTTGTAACAAACCACAGTGGCCATCCCAACTGCTGTGATGCAGACTTCTAAAGTACTTGGAAGTGACTCTAGACAGTGACACTCCTTCTCTGTACAAACTGTATAAACGGTGTGGACAAATCTCTGGGATTTGTCAGCAAGTCACCTATGTTGGGGAGGGGGGCGGCATCAGCTCCATACACAGGTCGTGTGTGTGTGTGTGTGTGTGTGTGTGTGTGTGTTTGTGTGTGTGTGTGTGTTTCCTACCATATTTTAGGGGCCTGAGTGGATAAAAAGAAAAAGCAGAGAAATCGGAGCCCCCTTGTTTGCTCTGCCCACCAACTAGCTGTGAACCCCTGGGCAAAACGAGCTGTCTTTTCTGAGGAAGACGGACTCATTGCTAAGGCCCCTACGCTTTTCCTTTTCCCCGTTTGTTTCTGCATTTGTTTTCTTTTTCTTTTTTAAGTCTAATCCTTGGGTCCCGCGCTTGCCAATGTCATTAATTCACTCGACAAGCATTCACTGAGTGCCCCCGGGACCCAAGGCCCTGCTCTGGGTGCTGGGTGAGAACAGTGAACACAACGGGCAAGAGCCCTGTGCTCACGGACCTTAGGTCATTCAAGTGGGAAAGACGGACAATAAACAAGTTTGTTTGTTTTTTTTTTTAAGATTTTATTTATTTATTTATTTGAGAGAGAGAATGAGAGAGAGAGAGAGCATGAGAGGCGGGAGGGTCAGAGGGAGAAGCAGACTCCCCGCCAAGCAGGGAGCCCGATGTGGGACTCGATCCCGGGACTCCAGGATCATGACCTGAGCCGAAGGTGGTCGCTTAATCAACTGAGCCACTCAGGCACCCAATAAACAAGTTTTAAAAAAGTAAAATATGTCAAACATGAAAGTATGTCAAATAGTGATAACTGCTGAAGAAAAAGAACAAAGCGGAGGAAAGGTGGTCAAACTTTTCAACGGTGTGACCAGGAAGCCGTCCCTGAGGCGGTGGCTGTTGTGTAAAGGCTTGAAGAAAGTGCGGGAAACTTCTGTGCAGGTGTCTGGGGGCAGACAGTCCTGGCAGAGGAGAGGCAGATGAGGAGCTCCTGAGGCATGGGCCCAACACGTCTGAAGAAAAGTAACAAGGCCAACTGACTTAGACTGACATTTTTAAAGGATCACGCTAACCATTAAATGAACAGTAGGCTAAGGAGCAGGAGCAGAGGTGGGAAGACAGGCTGCTGAGAGGAAGTAAGGAGAGCACAAGGTTTTAGCTGGCATAGCCATTTTCCAAGATAGGAAAAAACTGCGAGAGAAACACTTTGTTCTGTTTGTGGGTTTTGCCTATCGAGAACTCAGTTTTCAATACATGAACCCAGTGAACTTGATTAGAATCCAAGGAGAGATGTAAGTGCAGACACGGAAGTACCCATGACTTACTGTTGCATGAAAAGATCTGTAATTCTATTTCTGGAAGAACACAGGCACGCCACGTTCTTTTGGGCTTCGCTTCATTGTGTGTTGCAGATACAGTGGGTTTTTTGTTGTTTTTTTTTTTTTACAGACTGAAAGTTTGTGGCAACCCTGCATCTATCGGCGCCATTTTTCCAACAGCATTTGCTCATTTCCTGTCTCCGTGTCACATTTTGGTAATTCTTACAGTATTTCAAACTTTTACATTATGACTGTATTTTATTATTACTGTATTATTGTGACCTGTGATCAGTGATTATAACTCACTGAAAGCTCAGATGATGATTAGCATTTTATAGCAATATAGTATTTTTATTTTTTTAATAGTTTACTTATTTATTTATTTTTGGTAATCTCTACACCCAAGGTGGAGCTCCAACTCACAACCCTGAAATCGAGTCACATGCTCTTCTGATTGAGCCAGCCAGGCGCCCCGAGCTATACAGTATTTTTAAATTAAGGTACGTGCGTTGTTTTTTAGACATAATGCTTTGCATACTTAAAAGACTACACTGTAGTGTAAACCTAACTTTTATATGCACTGGGAAACCAAAAAATTCATTTGATTCACTTTACTGCAACACAGGCTCTCTTGCCCTGGTCTGGAACCAAACCCACAGTATCTCCAAGGTGTGCCCGCATGTCAATAATAATGTAAATGCCTCTAGGGGATGGGATGTGTATACTTCTGTGATGGTGAATTTTTATGTGTCAATCTGGCTAGGCCACAGTATCCAGATGTTTGGCCAAACATTATTCTAGATGTTTCTATAAAGGCATTTTTCAGACTAACATTTAAATCAGTAGAGCTTGGGTAAAGCAAATTACCCCCCATATAATCTGGGTGGGCATAATTCAATCAAATGAAGAAAAAGGACTGACCTCCCAAGCAAGAAGGAATACTGCAAGTACATGGTCTTTGGACTTGAACTCCAACTATTTCCTGGTCTACTGTGCAGATTTTGGACCCCCCCCCCCCCGTGCCCCAACACTCACACATCCTGCCGGTTCTCTTTCTTTGGAGAACCCTAATACAATTTCTTAGGACATGCACTGAAATAATATTTAAAATTTTAAATTAAAAAAAAAGCAAGGAATAACTTATTCATCAGAAAAACAAAAATAACTATAAATCTCAGGTGCAACACTTAAAATTTATGTGACATTAGTCAAGTGCCTATGCATATACTACCATATATACTGCAATACATAAACTTGACTGTGCCTTTATACATATGTAAACTGTAAGTGCACATATTAATGTGCTTCCTACCTCAATGGCTACAAATCACTACTCTTTTGATCCAAGCCACAGGCCTTTCCTCTGATATTCTCAATAAACTCACTGAGCAAACAGAAATACCCAATGTGAATTCACAATCTGAACAAGGTACCCAAAAAACACGAACAGACATTTCACAGATTTTAAATGATACCTAGTAAATGAATACATGGAGAAATGTTCATGACACAGAGAAATGCTAATTAAAACAATAAGCTACCTTATTGTTTGAGCATACCTCATTGGCATGATCATTATGATCATTACTTTTACATTAAAGGAAAAATAATAACTGTAAAGTAAATATCTTTTCACCAGATAAAGTTAAATAATTTTGAAAATTGTAACCACTACTAGTGAGAGTGCAAAGTAGTGTTCTAAAACGTGATGAAGGGCATTCAAAAGAGATATGAAGTAACTGGTAACATGTACTAAACCATAAAATTATTCATGGTTTTCATTCCACTTAGAATGAAATATATCTTACACATTTTTAAAAATATCCATGTTTGAAAATAATTCAAAACATCAAGAAAGCAAAACCCATGAAGTTGTTCACTAGAACACCATTCATAATGGCAAAAATGAGGGATAACTTAAATACCTAAAAACTGAGATTCATGGATAAGGAAATATGTCACATCTACTCATCAGAATGTTAAACACAGCTCCATTAAAATGATGCTGATAAATATTTTCTAGCAATATGGAAAATGATTAATAGGATCTTACGTGAAAAAAAAATCAAGATACAAAACTATGACTCAGTTTCCTTAGAAATGTGTACTCAAAAGGACCTAACAGAGAAAGTTATAAGCAAAACCGACAGGAAAAAAAAAAAAAAATCAAGGTCACTACGTTCAAAAGCATCTTAAATAATGTTTCTTATTTTTATTAAAAAAACAGGCAGAAAAAAAGCACTTAAAATATTCAACAAAGTGCAAATAATTAAAAAAATTATTTTCTCTCTAATAGGAAATCGCTAAAATTATTGTATCATGGAAACTTCTTGAGCACATTAAAGGCGGCATTTCTTATACAAACATATGTCATTTAATAACAAAACAAAACCATGATGAAGACAAGTTCAAATACATAGGCTAAAGCTAGTTGAACACTTTTTTCTCTGTTAAGTGAATATACAAAATAATAATCCTTTCATACTTACCACTGTACCAAGAAACTGAATGCTCATGTTTCCACCTGCTTCTCGAGAAAGACACTGGGAAAGGGAAAAAAAAAAAAGTATAGAATAAATTCACATCCACACAAAAATGTGTACATGAATGTCCGTAGCAGCATTATTCCTAATAGCCAAATAACCTAAATGTCCACCAACTGGTACATGGATAAACAAAATATGATATATTCATATAATGGACTATTCGGCCATAAAAAGAATGCAGTACTGACACATGCAACAACAGAAGGCCGTCACAAAGGACCTCGTATTATATGATTCCATTGAACATGAAATGTCCAGAACGTGCAAATCCAGAGATAGGAAGTAGATTAGCACAGTTTGGCAGTTCTCCGCAGAAAACCCGCAACTGCTCTAGGGACTTCCTGGTCCTCACACTTCCTGGGCTAGTACAGGTTGCCTAAGAACACACCAAATGTCACAGCTTTTCATTAGCGTAGATTACTTTATACCACCTGTCAAGGAAAGGACTGAAAGAATTTTTTGATTCCCCAAGAAATTGGGGGGGGGGGGGAGTGAAACTTGGAGCCTCATGGACCTGTCAACAATTAGGAATGAAAGTAATGAAGATACACATAAACTCTGGCTGTCCTACTGAAAAAAGAAACATGCTCCTAACTCTACAGCAGGGTGCCAAGAGGCAGAGATTGCCAAAAATGCTAAGTCTGGAACAGTAAGAAAGGGTAGCAGATTCTACGGATGCATTAGATGAAGTTGTCCAGGAAAGAGACGATGCCCTAAGGCTTCTTCAGACTGCTCAAGAAAAAGCTAGACCTCATGCTTGGGTAAGAGGCATCTTTGGAAGAATCATCTGGCACAAGTTCAAGAAGTGGCTATGCCTTGGTACCTAAGTAACAGATACAATAAGAAATGATTCTTTGCCAGGCCTCACGTGGGGCATTTTGTCAGATTGAGACTGGAGAAGTAAGCCCACATTAAAGCCAGTAAGTCTAGGGGGAAAAAGTAAGAAAAATTTCATACACAAACAATGAATCATGGAACACTACATCAAAAACTAATGATGTAATGTATGGTATTAACATAACAATAAAAATTTAAAAAAAATAATTTAAAAAAAAGTAAGAAAAATTTCTTCAGAAAGAGTTTCCATGGGGCGCCTGGGTAGCTCAGTTGGTTAAGAAAGAGTTTCCACATCTTTCTGAAGCCCAGAAGTCAAGTCCTATCTAATAAGTTTGAACTCTTAACTTACATTTTATTCTTCTTGGATAACAGTCTATATACAAAAGTAAATATATGTTAAGTGGCTTCATAAAGAACTTGTGTTTTCAGCTGAATGACAACTGACTTACTGATTGGTCGAAGTGTTAATATGCCATGCTAATTCTGGGAGTGGTCGTGCTTTTACCAAACTTTGAAAAAAATCAGGTATAAAGCACAGATCAAATTCCTTTTTTTATTTTTTTTTTTTTTAAGATTTTATTTATTTATTTGAGAGAGAGAGCATGAGAGAGAGCATGAGAGGGAAGAGGGTCAGAGGGAGAAGCAGACTCCCTGCCGAGCAGGGAGCCTGATGCGGGACTCGATCCCGGGACTCCAGGATCGTGACCTGAGCCGAAGGCAGTTGCTTAACCAACTGAGCCACCCAGGCGCCCTCAAATTCCTTTTAGAAAGAAAGGAAGCGGGGGAGGGAAGAGAGAAGGAAGAAGGGAGGAAGGAAAGGTGGCTGCCTGAGGGAGACGGCAGGGAGGAAATGGGAAATGACTGCTAATTAGTAAGGCTTGCTTTCTGCGTTGGGGAAAATGTTCTACAATTGTTTGTGGTGATGGTTGCACAACATCTGTGAAGAGACTAAAAACAGTGACTTGTGCACTTTGGGTGAACTGTGTGGTGTGTGAATTCTATCTCAATAAACCTGTCATAAAAAGTTAGCATTTGTTTAAAATAACAAGAGGACAACACAATGCTTCTACAACCAGAGAGCAGTGAAAATAGATATAACCTCTACGTTCCGCAAATATTTGTAAATAAAAAAAAGCTCAAAGTGAATACAATAGGATTTATGCATATCTTGTTTGAATTTCGGTTTGCTAGAAATGGATAACTAAATAGTTCACTAGAAGTAAATTATATTTTTTTTCCAGATAATTCTCACCTGTAAAATTGCTCTATTTATTCCTAGCTTATTCTTCAAAATTCTTTCTTTCCTGCGCTACTCAGAAAGGGCCTAACGGCCTCAAAGACTCCACAAAAAATAAAGCCTTTCTAACTAAGTAGCTATATGTTTTTTTTTTAAAGTTCCCAGGCGTAGCCCTGGGACAGGCAGGGCTGCCTGCCATGGACTATTACAGATACATCCTAATTGTATTCTTTTTAAGAAGTATAGGTTTACCAACCCCAATCTTTAAGATCACTCAAGTCCTAGAACCCAGAGCAAATCTCCAGAATTCAAGCTGAGTCCCTGGTTCCTTGATTGAGGGAAGTTAGATCAGTCAGAAGGAAAGCGGATTAATGCACCAGGACAACAAGATGGTTACCCCACCCGCAAGTACTGCCCCAGTGACTCAACACAAGAGTAGTCTGACCAGCACACTCAACGTGGTGTGCTACAGTGCAGAAGACTCAAAATCAGTATTTTTATCCATTAACTTCACTTCTAAGAATTTATCCTAAGGGAAAAAGTCATGAGTAGGCAAAACGTTAATAACAACAACAACCAAAAACAAAAGAAGCCCACAGCTACAAAAATGACATCACAGTGCAGTTTACAGAATCTAAAACCTTCCAAGCAACCTAAATGATGAATAAAAAAAAAAAAAGGTTAAATAAATTATGGTATAATCCATGCAGCCATTAAAAAATCTGAGACATGAAAAAATGTTCACAGTATTATTTCTAAGTGCAAAAAAAAAAAAAAGAACAAAACAATGTTTGGAATATATCATGATAAAAACTTGTATATGTTAAAGATAAAATTCTAGCACAGATAATGCACATAGAACAGTTAACTACTATTTCTGGGTGGAAGATATTAGTTGGCCTTTCTTTTTGGCTCACCTATTATCCCTATTCTTCCAAATGGACATATAGAACTTAATAAAGGCAAAAAGAGAAACAGTACAGAATGGAACAAAATCAATTATTTCCCTCGACGTCCTAAGGGATTAAGAACTGAGTCCTGAATCCTGGGTTCTGACACTGGCACTTCTACGTTGGTCATCCATCCATCCATCTATCCATCCATCTGTTCATCAACTATATTGAATTGAACACTGCCAGCTGAATTAAACTTCACCCTCTAGGTGACTGAAGGAAAGAAGAAAATTCTACAAAAATTATAGGGGCATCTGGTTGGCTTAGTCAGTAGAGCATGCGACTCTTATCTCGGGGTTGTGAGTTCGAGCCCCACACTGGGTGTAGAGATTACATTAAAAAAATAAATAAATAAATAAATAAAATTATAATTCGATATGATAAATCCATAGTACAAAATGTACAAAGTATTAACAGATAAGAGGCCAGACCAGCTAAATGCCCAGAAAGGTTAAGGAAGACTTGAAGATACACAGTAGAGCTGGGTACTAAAAAATGAGCAGACACTCTCTAGAAGGGAAATAAATGAACCACTTTTGGTCAGATGGGACAGTGTATGCAAATTTCAGATAAAGAAAATGCACGTGAGTTTAAGGCGTGGTGAATTGTCCCATATGGTCAGAGATAGGTTTGGTTAATGGAGTGAAGGGGCAAGAAAGGAAAACAGAGAAGGAATTACAGAGCCAAGTCCCATCTTGCACAGATTTCACACTTAACCAAGTTCTTATATTTAAAAACTGTGGAGTAACATGGTTGTTTTAGAAAGATTGATGGTCTGATGTAAGGTTCAAGATACACAGGAATCGGGGAGGAGGTGGGCTGGGAGACCAAGGAAAATGCAGCAAGGTAGCATTCACTCAGGTAGGAGGCTCAAAGGCTAGATAGAGGTGAACCCAAAAGTAGAACTAAGCCTGTGTCATTCACAGAAACGTAGAATTTGGAGAGCAAATGGATCTCAAAATCTACATTTTGTTTTACTTGTGAGGAAAATAAAGATACAGGGATATAAAAATAATCTGCCTGCATTGCAAATGAAGAATAAGAATCCCAACCTAGGGACGCCTGGGTGGCTCAGTCATTGAGCATCTGCCTTCGGCTCAGGTCATGATTCCAGGGTCCTGGGATCAAGCCCCGCATAGGGCTCCCTGCTCCGCGGGAAGCCAGCTTCTCCCTCTCCCACTCCCCTTGCTTGTGTTGCCTCTCTCGCTGTGTCTCTCTCTGTTAAATAAATAAAATCTTCAAAAAAAAAGAATCCCAACCCAAGCAGTTGTGCAGGGTTGGGATATCTCTACTGTGCAGGATGGAATATCTCTACAATTTCAGACCAGATCATCACTTAGATGGTGAGTTCTTTAAGAACAAGGACCATTTCTTACACTTCTTCCTTAATCCCAACAGCATGCAAGTGAGTGCCACAGCAATGGAAACGAAAAATCAATCTTCACCAAGAATTCTAAGTTTTTCCATACTATGAAAGACAAGAGTGATCTACATATCTCTCAGTCTTCGACTGTTTAGCCAAAGTTTTAGCTGGGCAGAGTCAGAGGTGTGTAATCAAGAAATCAGGGAAAGGAGTGCTGTAGAATGATGTAGATTGAGGACAGGCAGTCCAATGATACGCTGACTTCCACACTGCTGAGATTTTGAGTAGTGAGGAAAATACTCAGTGAAAGCATTGCCATTACTCCAAACCCAGGACTCAACCCAGCAGCTGTTAAATCTTCCTTCCTCAGAAGCCTGAGGCAGAGATCCAGAATCCAATCCATATTTACCAGAACAGAATGAGCACAATTAATCACCTCTGTCATGCAGTAACAGACTTAATCCTAATAGCTATTCAGAATGAGAAATTTTGATTGAAAAGTGTGGCTGTTGGATTCTGGGAAGATGGCAGTGGTGGCATGGTTTCTGAATCTTCCGCAGAAACGCTGAAGAGGCCCAGAGACAACAAACATCCCTAGCACCCCAAATGTTGTCTACAAATACCACTTCCCACTCCAAGAAATCAAGGTTTCTCGGCAGAATGGCTGATCCCGAGTTTGGGGCAGAAATGAGGCTGCTATATCTTGTCACATCAGAAAGTAAGGAGCTATCAAAGATTGGGGCCATGTGAGAAAGACTCAGGACTGAAAACATTCCCTGGCCAGAGCTGATGAAGTCTGACCGACAATAAGGATTGTAACTGCAGTGGATTAATGCAGACCAGGTATGTTTGAACCCATGAGTTCAAAGTGGATACCAGGAACAAAAACAAAACACCCTAATTTAGTCACTTTTGGAGAATCATAGGGAACCAACTCTCTAGGAACTGGAAAAATCAAGGGAAAGGATCCAGCATTTATCTTTTCTATGAAAACTGTTGTCCCAGGGCGCCTGGGTGGCTCAGTCGGTTAAGCGACTGCCTTCGGCTCAGGTCATGATCCTGGAGTCCCGGGATCGAGTCCCGCATCGGGCTTCCTGCTCAGCAGGGAGTCTGCTTCTCCCTCTGACCCTCTTCCCTCTCGTGCTTTCTATCTCTCATTCTCTCTCTCTCTCAAATAAATAAATAAAATCTTTAAAAAAAAAATTAAAAAAAAGAAAACTGTTGTCCTGGATAACCCAAGAAGCAGTTGAGATAGAGTTTCTCTTTAAAGAATTAGTCCTGGTAATAAATGAATAAAAATGACAATATTGGAACATCATCATTTTGTAAACCTTGATGAATTTATTGACCAAAGCTTGAATATCAACGGAGTGGTGACCAGACAGTATGTGTGTCTCTTACAGAGGCACACCACACCATTTTATGACTCAGTCTTGCCAAAGATAATGGCACCCAAATCTGATTACATCTCTAGATACAAAGATCAATTTATAGAAAACAAAGGAGGAAGGACATGTTAAGTCTCACCACTGGGATGCAATCAGCTCAGTTCTGGCAGTGAAAAACTGTACAAGACAAAGAATCCCTTTCCTTCAACAAATAAAATGGAAGGATAAAAAAAAAAAAATTCTACAGCCATTTCCCTCCAGCTACAGTCCCCTTTGTCCTTTACAGCCAGACTCCTTAAAAAATTGGCTCTCTTCATGGTCTGTATATTGTCCCTTTCCATTCTCCTTTGAACCTGTTCCCACGTGTTTTCCCCACACCGTTTGTCTGTAGGCCTTCCCATCAAGATCGCCTACGGTTTCCTTACCTATCAGTTGGCTTTGTCCTCATCTTATCCAGCAATGCTAGAACTGTTGATGATTCTCTTTCCCAAACACAGTTCTTGCACTGATTTCAAGGATATCCATGCCCCTGGTTTTAGTCCTACCTCCCTGGCAGTTCTTTCTTAGCCTTCTTCGTCTCTTCATTCAATTTCTACCTGGGGGAGAGCCCCAGCCCAGCCCCAGCTCTCTTCTCTTCTCCAGCTACTTTCTTCCCCTGTGTCACCTCATCCACATCCATGCTTCCCCCCAATGCAATGCCCATCTTAAAATAAATCAGCTTCATTGAAGCATACCTTACGTACAAAAGAATGCATTCCATTTAAAGTATAGAATTCAATGACTTTCGACAACTTTAAAAAACCACCATCACAATCAACATACAGAACATTTCCACCACCTCCAATATGTTCTTCCTGCCCTTTCACAGTCCAATCTTGGTCCCTGCCCTCAGGCAACCACTGATCTGCTGTCTAATAAACGAGTTCATTTTATTCATCAAATGGACATTGTTTCCGCACCTTTTAAGAAAATTTTGCATTAAAATTCCTGAATATCTTTGCCAATAATCAACTGACCCCCTCTATCTGCATCCACTTCTACACTTCATTCTGTCCCAAATATCTACCTACCAACACCACACTGTCCTGATGCTGTTTCAGTCTTTTTTTTTTTTTTTTTTTTAGAGATCTCATTTATTTGACAGAGAGAGACACGGCGAGAGAGGGAACACAAGCAGGGGGAGTGGGGGAGGGAGGAGCAGGCTTCCCGCCGAGCAGGGAGCCCGATGCGGGGCTCCATCCCAGGACCCTGGGATCATGACCTGAGCCGAAGGCAGACGCTTAACGACTGAGCCACCCAGGCACCCCTAAATAACTAAATTTTTATAAATAAGTAAGCAAGCAAGCAAAAAAAACACAAATAAATAAATAAATTTCATCTTCTTGTTAAGTCGTAGTCTCTATACATTCTGGATTTTAACCCCTTAGCAGATATAGGATTTGCAAATATTTTCTCCCATTCACTCTGTTGTTTGTGTCCTTTGATGCACTGACATTTTTAAGTTTGAGGTAGTCCTATTTGTCTGTGTTTGCTTTTGTTGCCTATGACTTCGGTGTTATAACCAAGAAATCATTCTTAAGTCCAGTGTTATGAAGCTTTTGGCCTCCATCTTCTTCTAGGAGTTTCATGGTTTTAGGTGTAACATTTAAGTCTTTAATCCATTTGAGTTAATTTTTATGTATGGTGTAAGATCCTTTTGTAAGTGGCAGATTCATGCTTTGAGAGAAAATCTACAGGCTTATGACTATGGGATTTATGTTTTTAATTCCCTTTTGTCCTAAGAGTTCAAGACTCACAGAGTCAATCTGGACCTCAATACTTGGATATCTAATGTACATGTTAAACCTACCAAGTCCAAACAGAATTATTGATTTGCCTCCCCAAACCCGCTCCTCCCCTACTTCCTATCTCAGTAAACACTGCCATCCTTCACTCAGTTGCTTACCCTTCATTCTCTAACTTCCTTCACCTGGTATCTGATCTGTCTTTTTTTTTTTTTTTTTTTAAGATTTTATTTATTTATTTGAGAGAGACCACAGAGGGAGCAGGAGAGGGAAAAGCAGGCTCCCTGCTGAGCAAGGAGCCCAACACGGGGCTCGATCCCAGGACCCTGGGATCATAACCTGAGCTGAAGGCAGACGCTTAACCTACTGAGCCACCCAGGCGCCCCGCTAATTCACCTTTGACAATACCTTTTCCCACAAACAGGTACTCCTAAATACTGATGACAATCCACAAGCATAGGACTCTACTTAAGCATATTCATTGCTTGGAAGGCATTTACAGAATTTTGTTAGATTCCTCTCCTGATATTTGCCTTTAGCCTAACCTTACATTTCAGTCTGATCACTTCCAATTTTAGGCTAGGTGGAAGATCTTCAACTGTACAGTGAAATGGATTTTAAAATATGGGTATTTCCCTTGCTCTTGCATTGAGGTTTGAAAAATGCTGTTGAAACTGTAGTTCACTTCTTGTTTTAATCTTTTGACAGCCTGGGGAAGTGTAAAAAGCAGCTTGACATTAGTTGTGATTCAAACATTAATTGTCAAAATGATATTACCACAGTATAATTTTTGCATGTAACTACTGTTTTGTCTTGCAATTTTAGGTTGAATTCATTAACAAACATCAAATCTGCAGCATAAGCTAATTTTCAAAGCCCTCTGATGTTTGGTAACAGTGGCTGAGGGTGCTTCTTCTTGTTCGGAAAAATTTAAATCTTGGTTCTGAGCTCAAAAACATCACAATAAACTTTACCACTGCTAAGCCACTGAATTGCTGTGTGATCGGGAAATCGGGGAATTAAGGTTCTACTTAACAAAAATTCCAAAAGCAGTCATAGCAAATAAAAAACAAATAAATGTGGCTATATTCCGGTAAAACTCTATTTATGGACGCTGAAGTCTAAATCTCACATACTTTCCATGTGTCATGAAGCACTCTTCTTCTTTTAATTTAAATGGAATAACCGCTCAACTTGGGAGCCACCCAGCAACAGGCCTCGGGCTGGATTTGGCCGACTCCCGGTCTCAGCCATCAGCAATCTCCACCTGGAGGACTATAGTGATCATACAGACGGTTCCCTTAATTCCACTACTGGTCCCCTGTGGTCCATCCTCCTCACAGCAGTGATTTTAAACCACATCCTATCACTCTTCTATTCAAAACCCTTCAAAAGCTTCACAGTGGGAACTGAATAAAACCCAAACTTTTTGGCCTACAAAGACCCTCTACAATCTAGTCCCTGCCTATCTTCTTCCACTCTCCTAAGCTCAACTCAAGATGCTGGTCTTCCCTCAGGCCTCTGCACAAACCACGCTTGTTCCTGTCTCTGAGCCTTTGCACTTGCCATTCCTGCAACTTGGGACTTTCACCCCCTAAATTTTTACGTGGCTGCCCTCTTCTCCTCATAGGTCTCAACTCAGTGTAAGCTATTCAAGAAACAACTTTCTAGCCACCCTAGCTAAAGCTACCTCCTTTAGGTACTTTCTATGAATTATCCTGTCTTATAGCCTTTATCAACCTTCTTAGTACTCAAATTACCTCATTTATATAGTGTTTACATGTTTGGTATCTACATCCCCCTTGTAAAGGTTGCACATGTTGGGGGGTGGATAGGAGGAGGGGGAGAGGGGGAGAGAGGAAGAGGGAGAGAGAGAGAGAGAGAAAGAGAATTGCCCAAACCTGACATATAGCTCAGCAATAAGGACTGATACAAGAAAAAAAGAGGGAAATAAAATTTCATTCAAACTGGAATTTACCTCGATACAAAAACCAGGAATATACAATTTTCCCACAGTTTATGATTAAGACAATTAGGTTTTTAGAATTCACAAAGAACAAAGTATCAGAGCTTACAAAGAGTCTGAGACATGCCAAAACAAATATGAACTGACCATTTGATAAGCTAATAACAGAAAGTAAAATGTTAAAAATTAAGACTTTTATTTTCACAAACCATATCCCATCCTTACTCAAATATTTTCTCCAAGTGTTTTTTTACCCCTTTCCCTATTTTTTTTTTAAAAGATTTTATTTATTTGACAGAGAGAGAGACACAGCGAGAGAGGGAACACAAGCAGGGGGAGTGGGAGAGGGAGAAGCAGGCTTCCCGCTGAGCAAGGAGCCCGATGCGGGGCTCCATCCCAGGACCCCGGGACCATGACCTGAGCCAAAGGCAAACGCTTAACTACTGAGCCACCCAGGCGCCCCGCCCCTTTTCCTATTATAAGTGGCACTTCAGAGCTAGTTAAAAAACTTCTTTCTGTTCTTATTTTGATACTCTGCTCCAACATTTACAAAATCTACACCGTTTTTTCCTTTAAAGAAAAGCATATTCAAGAAGTAAGACTTTGATTATTGAAATGACTTCAAGATTTATGAGAATCAAATTCATACAAAATTAGCAAAGGCTGGTCACTCAACAAAAGCAAAACATCCACAAAATAATAAATGCTCAAAAAATATCTTTCTGGTATAATGAAATTAGAGGCAATTTCACCTTTAAAAGTAATCTCACTGAACAGTAAGAGGAAGAAATAGTAATTGTTTTCTTTTTCCCCTCACTGATTTGCAGCACGATAACGTGGTAAAGGCCATTACTACGGGATCTGTCTTATCACTCTCCACTGCAGCTGCCTGCATTCTTTTCCACATTTACCATAATCGGTGTTTATACTATTCAAAATTCTCTCCTTCTGGCAGCTACTAAAATATCATCTTCTAGTAAACAGATAGTAGAGGAGAAAAAAGGACATGGGGGGAGAAGCAGGGGGGAGACACAGAATGACATTTTCCCATTATAGTAAATTTTTAAAAGCAACTCCAAATCATAAAACCAATGCCGCTCGAGACGAGAAAACTGCTAAGCTTCTGGGACTCCATTACAAAAGCAGGTAGAGGTGTCAAAATTAATATTTTAAATTACAGTTGTAAATACATCCCAGCTGTTAAATTGTGATTAAAATTTTCGAATCATAGTGAAAGGAGTTATTTCTGTTCTCCTGGTGGGCTTGTTTCTTAGATGTGTAACTGTAATTGATGTTTTCAGGAATGTGAAAAGGAGATGGTTAATAATTACTCTCTCACTTCCTACTTCTTTGGAAAAAAATACCAACCTCCACTTACGAAGTTATATATTTATATATCCTATACGTCCTAAATAGATGGTTTCATATTACATTTGATAACTCTAGAGTAATCACATGCACATAGTACCAAATAACAGCTAATTACTTCTAAGGGGAAGGGGAGACACAGCTGAAAAACATGGAAAACATTTATTTTGGGACTAAAAACAGAAGACGATCACTTCCAAATCCACATTTTTTTTTTTGTTTTTTTTGTTTTTTTGGTACTGCCAAAGTATAAGCAAACACATAAGCCACTTCATTTAATTAAAATATTATTAAAATATTTACTTCAACATCTATATATGTTTATTAGGATTATAACAAAAGTTTGTTCTCAGAGGTTATGAGAGTAACTTTCATCTAAAAAACTAAAAAAGAAAGTAGCTTCCTTTTAACTTCCCTTACTCAAGAGGTATGAGAATCAATTCATTTTCTTCAAAAAAAGAAAAGTTTAAAATTTAAAATCTATTCAAATTCTGTGTAGACAAGCATTTGCGAACATATCAGTTATTCAATCTGCAAACACAATTACAGCTCTTGTATCATATTCACGTACTTATATATAATATTCTATATTACACAAGCCTACTGAGCATTTTAAGTTATCATGTTATGTAATCTATTTAACACTGCAATCAGTTCACAAATAATCCATTTAATCTGGCATTCTGTAGTAAATAACATGACATTCATGTGACACTACTCCAAATGTGTTTGCTTTAACATAGAAAATTAGTTCCACTTAGCTGAGTATCAATAACCTATTCAATGTAGAACGCACTAGCACTGCGGTCAGCTTTGTACTGTTATTTATCATAAATTTATCTTCTCTTGAAAATATTTAAGCAAGAATATGAGAAATAAAAAGAAAAAAAGCCTTCAAAGGTAAATCATGAAGAGCTTCACATCACACAAATGCAGAGATTGTTAGACCTTAGCAGGATCTCAAGATATTTTCAAAAGTATTTAGCTACTCTTCAGGCCTGCAGACAACCTGCTGTGAGCAGGTGGATAGAAGAAATCATGCCACACAAAGAAAAAGGCCAATAGCAGTTAGTCGGCAGCTCTGCTTGCAAATGTTCAAACAACGTGACGATGCAAAATGAAAATCTGGTACGTAAAATGCTAGCAAGAAACAACACATTAAATCCCAGCAGACAAATTACACTGTAAGAAATGGAAGACTATTTGAGTTGTTCAAAGTAAAACTGAAGAGCCTCTTTCAAGGTTAAAAAGAATGTTTCACAGGAATATAGTCACAGAAATTAAAAAAAAAAAAAAATTCTATTTGACCAGCATGTTCCAAGCTACAAAGGTACAAGGGTGTACGAAGACAATACAGTGAGCTCTACATGTACAGAACACAGGAAATCTTTTGTTCCAACACTTAATTATATGCTATAGGCAGGAAATCATTCCGCATATTAAAAGTAGTCCTAAGTTTTGTTAAACTTTTCTTTTTTTAAAAGATTTTATTTATTTGACAGAGAGAGACACAGCGAGAGAGGGAACACAAGCAGGGGGAGTGGGAGAGGGAGAAGCAGGCTTCCCGCGGAGCAGGGAGCCCGATGCGGGGCTCAATCCCAGGACCCTGGGATCATGACCTGAGCCAAAGGCAGATGCTTAATGACTGAGCCACCCAGGCGCCCAGTTTTGTTAAACTTCTAAAATAAAATGTGAAAAGTTTGTCAACTAGAGGATAAATTCACCCTCTGTTTAAAAATGAATTTAGTTCATCTACTTGTAACTCTAAATGATAAACACCAAAACTGTGGTTGACACACAGGAGAGCACGAAAAAACCAGTATGTTTTTCTTCTATGAGCATTCTCTTATTTACGAAAGGTTTCGTTTGTGAGCTAAACACTAGCCACATATGTCTACTGAGGACTTGGAATGTGACTAGTACAACTGAGAAACTAAATTTTCCATTTTATTTAAGTAATTTAGATATAGAAACTGTGGAATATACTTTTCTTTACGCACAATTTCATTGTTCTTGTATGACTGCATTTCACATTCATCGTTCTGTTGCTTAAGCTGTTATTGATATATTCTCATACACATGTCAGGCGTATGTGTTGTTTCTGATATCACATTAATTTTTTATATTATTTCATCTTGAAATGCTAACATTTTGAACATATTGAGTTAAACAAAATGGATTAGTGAAATTAATCTCACTTGTTTTTACTCTCAACATGGCTAAGAAACTTAAAATTGCATACATATGGCTCATTAGATTTCTATTGGACAATGCTGCTCCATTCTGTAACTTTTTAAATTGGTAATCTGAAAATGAGACTATGTTTTCCCACAACAGAAATGAGAAATGATTGTAGGTTCTCAGATTATACCACTAAGACCTATTTTATAAACATCATTACTGATGGACTCTCCATTTGCAATGGAAATAGTAGGAAAACACTGGTATATACTCAACAGGAAAAAAAAAGAAATATGAAATACTCTCATTTTATTTTCCTTGAATGATGATATTTGAGGAAACCTTGGTTTAATTATTAGGTGAAGAAACAGATTAAAAACTTCTAAAGGGGCGCCTGGGTGGCTCAGATGGTTAAGCATCTGCCTTCGGCTCAGGTCATGATCCCAGGATCTTGGGATCGAGTCCCGCATCGGGCTCCCTGCTCAGCGGGGAACCTGCTTCTCCCTCTGCTTCTCTCTCTCTCTCTCTCTCTGTCTCTCATGAATAAATAAATAAAATCTTTAAAAAAAAAAAACTTCTAAAAATTCTAGAGGACCTAGAAGTATCTTCAAGAGTTTTTGATGTTTATGTCCTCATTCTTTAGTATAAATTACTTCATTTCAAAAATACAGGGACCTCCTCCTTTCAGATACACGCATCACTAGCTCTATACTTAAAGTTATTAACAGTGATTAGAATCTTTGTCCATGAATATGACTTTCTAGACCTCAGAAGAGAAAAAGACAAAGCAGCCATCTGGGTAAGTTGAAGTAGAGGTTGCACAGTTGCCTTAGCTGAAAAATGAGTAATTAGTGATGCTGGGTAAGACAGTGCTCAAGAAATGGGTGCACAAACCTCTGAGAGAAAGGAAATCAGGAAGAATCTGAAGTGAACCTTTTTCTATACCCATCCATAGGTGGTACTACTGGCCTTAAACAGCTTAGGGAAATAAGAGCTATTTAGTTGATTGGAAAGAAGTGTGTTTGGTAAGCATGGTACTTTTGGGAGTTGATCTTTGCTCTAACAAAAACTATGGTGATTCTGTATCCACAGAGATCAAGCTGCCATGTTATCTCATAGAGCATAGACTCTGCGAATATCAGAAGGTTGGGAATTAAAGACAATTGATAAAACAGCTAAGAAGGCTGTCATATGAACACAGTCTAATTCGATGAAGTCTTAGAGAAATAAAATCTAACTCTTAAAAGTACAGATAAGACAGATTTGTTTTGTTTTTGAAGATTTTATTTATTCATTTATTTGAGAGAGAGACAGCGAGAGCGAGCACATGAGCGGGGGGTGTGAGGTGGAGAAGCAGAAGCAGACCCCACACTCAGCGGAGCCTAACATGGGGCTCGATCCCACAACCCTGAGTCATGATCTGAGCTGAAACCAAGAGTCGGACGCTCAGCCGCCTGAGCTATCCAGGTGTGCCAAGGCAGATTTATTTCTGAAATTACAAAATGCAAGATGACTATCCATGTATTCATCCATTCATCCATTTGTCCGGTTACTGAGCCTTTACATGTGCCAGGAATTCAGCATGGCTGTGGTAACTGAAGGTCAAATCAAAACTGAAAATTCTGATCAATTAAAGGAAGTTAGTAACGTAGGAAATTCATTATCCAAATGATAGTACATGCCAAATTACAATTTATTTTTAAAGAAATTAATGGATAATATTAAGCTCATGAGGTTTACCAATGAAAACCCGGAAAATAAATAGATAATGTGATACGACTGAATTTGACTGGACGAAAAAGGAGCTAATTCCTAAAGCAAAGGTATGCTTCCTCCACAACTATTTTATCATCTAAACTAGATAAAGATGCTAATTGCTACTTTTCATGTAGTCACAGGGATTCAGTAATAAAACTAAATAGGTGGCAAGTACTCACATATCCATAAGTAAGAAGCTAGACTAGCTACCTCTCTCTCCAATAAATAAATAATTCTTTAAAAAAAAAAAAGTTCCTTCTACTTGCACTGAAAAAGTTCCACTTGTGCAGTAAAGTGGTTACATGGTAAAAAAAGATAAAGGAAGGTCAATTATTAGGAAGTACTCAGAATGTTTTCTCACTAACTATCTACATGAATCTTGTTCTACAATGAGGTACCAATTCACACCCATTAGGATAACTGTTATAAAAGAACAACAAAACCACCAGAAAATAACAACCATTGGTGAATATGTGCAGAAATCAGAATCCTTGTGCACTGCTGGTAGGAACGTAAAATAGTGCAGCTACTGTGGAAAACAGTATAGTGGTTCCTAAAAAATTAAACATGGAATTACTAAATGAGCCACTAACAGAGGATCGAGATACACAAAATATGAACTTTTATGAATAAGAAAAAGATAAACACTCCATAAAAAAAGGGGGGGGCAAAAGCCCTGAACAGGCAGTTTGCAGAAGAGAAAACAGGAGTGTCAATAAATATATTTTTTAAATGTTCATTGTCATTACTAACCAATATATATTAAACCACAAAAAGATACCATCTAAACCCACCAATCAGGACTTAAGTAGTCTTAAGTAGTTTGGATACCAAGAGTTACCTACAATGTGAAGCCTAATTGTTAAAGGCACAGATTCCTGGGTCCAAATCCTGGCCCTTCCATTTATTAGCAGAATGCCTTGGGCACGCAATTTAGTATTTTTAAGGCCTCAGTTTCCCCAACTGCAAAATGGAGGATAACACTAGTACATTGGATTGGTGTGAGGATTAAATACTTTGATACAGATGAAGCATATAGAAGAGTCAGTGCCTGACACAGTAAGTACACAATAAGGTTTTCTTATTATTCATATTTGTGATAGCACAGCACTGTTGGTAGACATCTACATTGATACAGCCACATAGGAAACCATTCAGAGGCGCCTGGGTGGCTCAGTCGTTAAGCGTCTGCCTTCGGCTCAGGTCATGATCCCAGGGTCCTGGGATGGAGCCCCGCATCGGGCTCCCTGCTCGGTGGGAAGCCTGCTTCTCCCTCTCCCACTCCCCCTGCTTGTGTTCCCTCTCTCACTGTGTGTCTCTCTCTCTCTGTCAAATAAATAAAACCTTTTAAAAAAAGAAAAGAAAAGAAAAACCATTCAGCATTACTGTGTAGGATTAAGAATACATAGTCCCTGCAACCAGCTGTTCTATTAGTATATTCCTTGAAGAAACTCTGATTTCAGTAAGAAACATACAGAGAAACATTCACAGAAGCAGTGTTTGTTCTGAAAACATAAATATCTACCCAGGAGAGAAAGAATGAATCATGGTATATTAATATGACTTAATAACATATAGCATGGAAATAAATAAAGCTACATGCATCCAGATGACCAATATCACAAACATAATACTGGAGGAAAAAGCAACTCACAGAAGCACAGAGAGTATGGGGCCAATGATGTAAGCTCAAAGACATCAAAAGCTAAACAACCTACCGGATATATAGCATTCCTAAAGAAGAGGAAGGGAGGGATGCATTTAAAATGCATTTAGGGGCACCTGGGTGGCTCAGTCCTTAAGCATCTGCCCTCGGCTCAGGTCATGATCCCAGGGTCCTGGGATCGAGCCCCGCATCGGGCTCCCTGCTCGGCGGGAAGCCTGCTTCTCCCTCTCCCACTCCCCCCCACCCCCCACTTGTGTTCCCTCTCTCGCTGTGTCTCTGTCAAATAAATAAATAAAATCTTAAAAATAAAATAAAATAAACAAAATAAAATAAAACAAAATAATATAAAATAAAATGCATTTAAAAATGCAGTTTAAGAATTGGGATGGTAGTTATCTCTAGGGGGCAGGAGGAAGGATTTAACTGAAGCAGAGCCCAGAGGAAAGGCAGTAGTTTTGGTAATGTTTCCTTTTTTAATCTAGATGGTAAATAATTGGGGTTTTGTTGTATTCTCTAGCTTTTATATAATTATTACAGATTTGTGTATATAAAATATTTAACAATAAAAAGTTTAAAAGTCGGCACAAAAATCCAGGGGGAAAAACCCAGCCATTATTACTGTAAAATCACTTGAAAAACACTTGTGGTCATATCCACTCCATAGTTCTTCTTTGAAACACACAGAATTTTCACAGCTATTCATTTGAAGGTATTGAGCTCAAAGCCTTGGGCAACTCAGCCCAGGAAGTCAGCAGAGAGAGAAGGGTGCTGGGCACAAAGCCTGAAGATCTGCCCATGCTTACATCAGGTGGACGAGAAATCCACAAAGAGCACTGTGAAGCCACCATTCATTCTCCTGTCTTTCCAAATCCCGTCACCACATGATGCTCTCGTCCTGACGGGAAACATGCTGAGAGAAGATGACTTCCCGCCTGTCTCTGGAACACGACCTAACTCCTCCCTGGGCACCCAGTCTCACTTTCCGTCCATCCCCTCTCCACAATGCAACTCGAGCCAAGCTCTTCCTAAACCCCAATCCTCTCCACACCATCACCTCCCTCGTGAACACTAGTCCACGGATCCCACTGGCCAGGGATAAAGCAGAGGCCACACTATGTAATTAGCAAGGCTTCAAATGACTTGGTTCCTACTTCCTTCACTTTTGCTCTTCACACCCAGCTAATTCTCTGATTGCAAAGGTTTAAAGCAGTGGTTCTCAGACTGCTTCCCCTGGACTAGCAGCATCAGCAATACCTGGGAACTTAGGGAAATGCACACCTAGCCCAGACCAACTAAACTGGAGTAAACTCTGGAGGTGGATCCAGCCATCTGAGTTTTAACAAGCCTTCTGGGTAATTCTGAAGCGCACCAAAGTTTGAGCATCAACTGGTTTAAAGCATGAATGAAAGGTATATTATTATTTGAAGAACTCTGATGGAGAAAATAAAAAAGTACTGTATAGCACAGTAATTAGAAGCACACACTCTGGGGTCACCGTGCCAGGGTTCAAATGTCTGCTCGGCTTCCTCCTAGCTTTGTAATCACAGAACAGTTGCTTAGATTGCCTCAGCAGAGCGAGACACTTAACAGCATAGGTCCCACAGCAAGCCTGCTTGGATTTAAATCCTGGCTCTACCTGCTATCAGCCACGTGACATTGAGCAAGTCACTTATTTTCTCTGAGCCTCAGGGGCCTGATTTACGAAAGTGCAAATAATAGTACCTACTTCATACAGTTGCCGTGAAGATGAAATGAACATATATATGCACTGTGCTCAGAACTGTACCTGATACACAGTAAGTACTGTGTATTATTTATTCTATGTTATTAATTTCATGGGGACCACATTTTATTTTGGAGATTAAAAAAGTCAACTAATATTCATAACAAGTGAATAAATGCTAATGTCCATAGCAAGTAACTAAAATTCATCTATTCTGGTAAGGAAAAACTTTCCTTAGAAAAGTTTCCTCACCTTTTTTTTTTTAAGGTAAATGAGTTTGTTTGTTTTTTATCCAGTATACCATTTATACCTTCTCTGAGTTTATTTCCTTCCAATCAAATAGTACTTACCTGGAAGCAATGACCTCCTCCAAAGAGTCGGGGAGGGGGATTGTCTGCCTTGAGGGGGTCCCTGATTTCAGATTAATGCCTATTTTTTAAAGCAAAGAACTTACAAAGAATGAAAATGGACTTACTGAACAGTAATCCCTATGATAGGGAAAATATTTCTGGGAACTATTCTAAATACATATCCAGTATTAACGTAGCTAGTAACTCTCCATATAAAAGTGCCATTAAGTTACCCATCTGCAGTCACTGAGAAGGAAACTGAAAATATCATGATACACCAATTTGGATAGTAGGACTTTCTTTCTATCTCTCTACTCACTATTAGGAGATCATACTGTGTCCCCTGACCAGAACATGCATGCCTGGCCACAGCATGTTCAGTGCAGAGCACATTCGACTGAACATAAGCTAGTATAACAAACCCATGTTTTTTGAAGACACAATAAATGGATCTAAATAATGTGAAATTATGCAGTGATATTTTTTCCAACGGTCTCAAAGTATTCTACCTCATAATTAGAATATGAAAGAAAATACGAGAGGAAAAAAAATACACTGGGGCAAGTTACAAAACCAAAGTCAAAATATACAGCTTGTTCCTGAGAATTCGATATTTCTTAGAACCATAAAGATAATATATCAATCGAGCCTGGCTTAGAAATTAGTTTAGTCATCAAATATTTACTGGAGGTTTCTGGAATACCTCTAATAGAGGTATATGTGAATCTGGTATACACAGAAGTTTTTATCTGTGATTCTCTTGATTTCTCTAAGGTTTTAAAAATCAGTTTCCTGGGCAAAATCAAGTTAAGGCAACATAAAAATATTTCGTAAAACAAAACAACAACGTAAAGAATGAGCATTTAATACTATGGGAGGGTGGTTATAATTTTTATTTGCATGTGATCACCACATGTTACACGGTGTTCTTGTTTTGTTTTGTTTTCCCTGGAACCCTAAACTTCAACTATGAGGTGAGCTGAAGGAACTTTGGAAGAATCTCTTTTCATAGCTGTCTACTTTAAAATGGAAGTCACTGATGACAAAGAACATCCAATCGACTCTGGATTTTAAGTCATTTCCTCAATGCAAGAAATCTTCCTTTGGAGGGAAAATAAAGGTTAATAAATTAAGATTACTCAATTTTTAAAAGGCATCAATGTGTTCTGGCAAAGTCAAGCTGGATACAGCTCACATTTCTGCTGACTGATGCTACACAATCTCGATCACACAGAAAAGGTAACAAAGTCATATTTTAGGACTAAAAACCCACAATGGCAACAAAAACTGCTATCTTCTAAGATTTTTAGAAAAGCACACAGGATGCTTCATTTATGACAAAGTACAGTAAGTAATATACACTAGCCTTCCTGGATTGCCTGGAAAAAAAGAAAATATTGATTCCTCAGATTAAGACTTGCCTCAAGATCCTCCAAAGTAAGGAAAAATGTTTTCAACCATAAATGTAGGAGATGAACAGACCACAGCTTCTCCCTACTCCACCTGCCGGTATTAACCAGGCAGGCGCTGGTAAGGATTCGGAACTTGCAGGGCCCCTCAAAGTAAATCATCAGAACATTTACCTGTATCGTCCTCTGAGTGCCATCAACGTTGACAGCCAGTAAGGGTGAAGCCAGGTTCCACGTGCTGGTCACATTTAGTTTCGACCCATCAACTTCCACCTGTTGTGACACCAAATAAGACTATTACCATGAAGAAAGACAGAAAACTGATCTCAAGTTCATCGCTGCATACAAAGCAGCAGCCATTTTAAACAGATGGCTCCCAAACAACCTGTCATGTTTACTGCTCCTGCCATGAAAGACAGGGTCCAACAAGAGTCTTCTTAGCCATCTCTGGGGAGAGGTGAAGGACCTGGGCACAGCTGCCTCTGGGTACTGAGGTTTCAAGTGATTTCCAGTAAGTAACAAACAGCCTTCTAACTCTAAACCTATCTGGACATGCTACATTTACTGCAATTAGACAAGTAATGCATATAAATTCCAGTGACATTTTGCAACCCACACATCAGGGCTTGCATATAATATCCTCTCCAAGGACCAAGAAAGAACTTTTTCTTTGTTAATTTTAATGAAGGACTATGCACTGTTATCTTAATTAAACAGAAGCTTTAATTAGGCAAAATTCTTTGGTGCTGAATATTAAAAGTCCATTTGAACTTTGCAAAAGTTCTGTCATATTTTTGTCGATCATAAATGACTAATTTCATCAAGTCATCATTTATGAAGATGCAAAAAAAATCCCATAACCTTCTAAAACAGATACTTTTAAGAGAAAAAGTCTAATTTACAAATAAATAATACAAAACTGAAAGGAAAAAAGCAAAGCTAAATTAAAATAAAAAGTATTGCTAGTTATTGCTTCCTTTTCACTTACTGCCTCCCCAACTCATATACGAGAACTAAGAAAAAAAATAACAGTATTATTTTAACTCTACAGTAAACAACCTAACAAAGGGATATTTGAGTTTGTTCAAGGTTCAAAATAAACCGGTAGCAGAATCAAGACACATGATCCCTAGCGATTCCTTTACTCTTTTTTAAGATTTTTTTTATTTGTTTATTTGACAGAGAGAGAGAGAGAGAGAGAGCAAGAGCAGGAACACAAGCAGGGGGAGGGGGAGAGGGAGAAGCAGGCTTCCCACCGAGCAGGGAGCCCGATGTAGGGCTCTATCCCAGGACCCTGGGACCATGACCTGAGCCGAAGGCAGACGTTTAACGACTGAGCCACCCAGGCGCCCCACCCTCTTAATTCTCTTAAACAATACTTACTAAAATAAAAGAAACATAGATGTTACCATTTAGAAAAGTGTGTCCATCTGTATCTATATAGACTTTATGTATATATATTTCCATAATGGTGTGGTCATACAGTCTAGAAACTAAGATATGCTCCTCGCTATGTAATGAAATATCAGTGGGACAGACATGATGCACTTGCTTGTGCTTCCAGGTTCAGTAGCGTCTGTGTCCATAGGGCACAGTTCAGTAAGTAGGAAGAAAGAACAATGCCTTGGGCCTCACCTGACATTGCTGTCTTACTCAGTTAGAGCTGCTTACTAAACTGGACCATTTAACTTCTCTGAACCTTAGTGGCCAAACTAAAATATAATAAAAATATCTATCTGAAAGGGTGCTGTAAGATTAAAGAGGTTAACATATAAAAGTTTCTACTTCTACCGATATTCCTGTCACGGTAGGTCCTAAATATTGTCTCCCTTCTGTTCCTGATGGTTCCACCATCCTTAAATGAGTTTTAAAAATAAGGTCAGATAATCATATTATTCCATAAATTATTTACTACTAAAACACTAGATGACAAAGATCTGTGAAGCATCAATAATACATTTTAAAATTATCTATTTAGCAAATTAAGTATCTCCTTATGTAATGAAAGATTTCTCCCCAAATTATCTCCTTATGTAATGAAAGATTTCCAAAAGAAGCTCCCAATAGATAAGAGTTTTACAAATATTAAGTGCTAAAAATACCCTTTAAAACTGAGAAAAAGATTTGCTTTGACGTGGCTTCTAAATTTAAAAGGTTAAAAAAGGTCAATGCTCAATTATAAAAGTTTTATCTTTTTAAAAAGAAAGTTAAAGTCTGTAAGGAAAGATTTTTAATGATAAGCACTTAAAATTTGTATTTGATATTAATTTTAAATCAACAGGGGTGACAGAATGAAACTGTAATTGTCATCTTTAGGACTTATGAGGGGGAATTGAGAAAAAAAAATGAATTTACTCAAATCCTGTAGAGGAGAAACCAATTTACCACAGCCTAAAGAAAACTATTTTTTTGAATGCTGAAACAAAATGTGATATACCCATATAACAGATTATCAGTTGGTAATAAAAAGGAATGAAATGCTGATACATGCTACTTACATGGATGAAGCTTGAAAACATGCTAACTAAAAAGCCCATCACAGAGGACCACACACTGCATAGTTCCATTTGTAATGAAATGTTCAGAAGAAAAAATTCCATACAGAGAGAAAACAGATTAGAGGTTGCCTTGGGCTGGGGGTGTGGGGATGGATGGAAGGATTGAAGGGTGACCGCTGTGGGGTATGGGCTTTCTTACTGGCATGATGAAAATGTTCTAAAAGTGACTGCGGTGATAGTTGCACAGCTCTGGGAATATACTACAAGCCACTGAATTGTACAATTTAAATGAATAAATAATATGGGTATGTGAATTATATCTCAATAAAGCTGTTAAAAAATAAGTAACAAATGAAAACAGAAGGGAGGGGTTTCACTTTTGTAAAAAATCAGAAGCAATATTTTATGAGAAATTAAAGACCTAAAAAACGGATATATATATATCTATATATACACACACACACACACATCATGTTCATGAATTAGAAGAGTTTTAGTATTATTAAGATACAAGTTCTCTCCCAAACTGATCTATATATTCAATGTAATTGCAATCAATATCCCAGAAGGCTTTTATTTGGGGGGGGGGGGGGCGGGTAGCAGATTTTAAAATACATAGAAAAACAAAGGATATAGAACAGTAAAGATAATTTTGAAAAGTTAACAAATTTGGAGAACTCATGTCATTTGCCTGTAAGAGATCCCATTAAGCTATACTAATCAAGATACTGGTGTGAGAACAGACATAGTCATTAACAGAACAAAACGAGAGTTCAGAGACCCATATATAAAGGGTTAATGGATTTTCAAAAAAAAAAGTGCCAAGACATTAAATGGGGAAAGCATAGATTGTGAATAGCACTAAAACAATTAAACAGCCATATTCTAACAAACAAATCCTGACCTCTATCCCACAACATTAAAAAAAAAAATGATCTCAAAACAATGAAAACTAAATGCCTAAAACTTAAAAAACTTCTAGAAGAAAACATAAGAGAAAACCTTTATGACCTTGGTCCAGGCAGAGATTTCTTAGGACATAAGAAATACAAATCTTACAAGAAAAAATAGATGAATTAGACTTCATCAAAATTATAAATTTCTGTTAGAAAGACCTGTTAAGAAAAGGAAAGTTGAGCCACAGGTTGGGGGAAAATATTTGCAAAACATGTATCTGATAAAGGACTTGAATCCAAAATCTATAAACAATTCTCTCTCTTT
Source organism: Eumetopias jubatus (assembly GCF_037043125.1). Classification (NCBI taxonomy): domain Eukaryota; kingdom Metazoa; phylum Chordata; class Mammalia; order Carnivora; family Otariidae; genus Eumetopias; species Eumetopias jubatus. Next base: position 183,638,416 of record NW_028274809.1, on the reverse strand, counting down.
TTTCTTTTTTTAAGATTTTTATTTATTTATTGAGAGAGAGAGAGAGAGAATGGTAGAGAGAGAGCATGACAGGGAAGACGGTCAGAGGGAGAAGCAGACTCCCTGCCGAGCAGGGAGCCCGATGCGGGACTCGATCCTGGGACTCCAGGATCATGACCTGAGCCGAAGGCAGTCGCTTAACCAACTGAGCCACCCAGGCACCCAACAATTCTCTTTTATAAGTCAATAAGAAAACCAACTGAATTTCTTTAAAAATGGGCAAAAGACTTGACCAGACACTTCGTCAAGGAAGAGAGATAGATGACAAGCACATCACATTAAGAAAAACAAAATAACAAAATAGCACTACCCATCCACTAGAATGGCTAAAATGAAAAGGAGTGATAATACTAAGAGCTGACAAACATGTGGAGCAACTGAAACCTTTATACACAGCAGGTAGGAATGCAGAATAGTAGACCTGCTTTAGAAAACCCCAGAGAAGTGAAGAGATATGTTCACTCACGGAGTGCTCACGAATGTTCAGAGAAGCTTGTTTATGATAGCAGAATACATATGTAAAATTCACATTCACCTCAAACTGAAAAAACACCAAAAATCCAATGAACCAATTATAATGGACAATTATGGTATATACACACAACAGAAAGTGAGCAATAAGCATCTCAAAAGCATTATACTAAGTGAAAGAAGGCTGATGCAAAAGGATATACAGAACATGAGTATGATTCCATCTATAGAACATTCTGGAAAAGGCAGAAATCAGGTCAGCAGTTCCTAGGGTCTATGGGTATGAGGATATGCTTGACTAGGAAAGGGCATGAGGGAACTCTATGGGGTGATGGAAATGTTCTAAATCTTGATTTTGGTGGTGATTATATGACTATACAGATTTGTCAAAACTCAAACTATACAATTAAAGAGTAAATTTTTTATTAATTATACCTCAATAAATCTTACTTTTTTTTTAAGATCTTATTTATTTATTTGACAGACACAGCAAAAGAGGAAACACAAGCAGAGGGAGTGGGAGAGGGAGAAGCAGGCTTCCTGCGGAGCAGGGAGCCTGACGTGGAGCTCAATCCCAGGACCCTGGGATCATGACCTGAGCCGAATGCAGATGCTTAATGAATGAGCCACTCAGGTGCCCCTAAATCTGACTTTTAATAACAAAAACAGGGTGGTTCAGTCAGTTAAGCATCCGACTTGATTTTGGCTCAGATCATGATCTCAGGGTCTTAAGATCAAGCCCCATGTCGGGCTCCGCACTGAGTGGGGAATCTGCTTGAGATTCTCTCCCTCTCTCTCTCTCTCTGCCTCTGCCCCCCCCATTTGCTCTCTCTCAAATAAATAAATAAATAAATAAATAAATCTTTAATAAAACAGAATGACTCTAAAAACAAAAACAGAAGGAGGAAAAGTCTACCTCTTCAAAAACTGAAAACAGTATTTTTGAACTACTTTTATCTTCCCTTACCGATAAATTCATTTCTCTCCTTTCGTCCTCTGCTATTGGATGAGTGGATGTGAATGTTAATTGGGAAGAAAGACAGAAGGAAAGTTTCTTCTAGACAGAAACATGGGGGGAGAAAGTCATTTTCAAGTCCTGTTGATTACATGAAGGACAGACACAGAGGCAAGATGAAGATATCAGAAATCAGAGATCAGAGACCTCCCCGTTTCCTTTTGCGTGGACCCCTGGGAATGGGTAGGGGGGCAGAAATGGAGAGAGATGCATGAAAACATTCTGACAGGTATCAGATTTAGGGCACCTAAAATCTAAGCTGGAGGTCTACTTCTGGAACAGAGTCTAGGAGAGGCTATAGGCTTGGTGTCATGGCATTCCTAGTGTGGTGTATGATCAAAAGCACCGCTGGAGGAAGAAGCTGGATAGATGACCCAAGCACATCATGTTAGGTAGGAATCCAGACGTTTTTACCTAGCTTAGTGAGACGACAGAGTCTGGGTCAGGATAAAGACAACATAGTACCGGGGACTCCATGACTATAGGCAAATAGTAACCAGGCCTACGGGTGGCAGAGGCCTCTTCCACGACAAAGAGGATGAATCATCACCTGACAGTCTTGGGTCCAGGCCCTTACAGCAAAGCCTTGTAAAGACAGTGTGGGTCTGAGTTCTCCTGCCCACCTCTGTAGTTGAGTCCAACCATGTACCTAAAGGCCTCTTTTACCTGCATCCAAACTCCACACCACAGTGGTAGCTGGAGTAAGGGAAAGAAACCCGAAACACCATGGTATCTGAAAGACACTGCTTAAACCAAAGTGTTGGGGCACCTGGGTGGCTCAGATGGTTAGGCATCTGCCTTCGGCTCAGGTCATGATCCCAGGGTCCTGGGACCATGGGCTCCCTGCTCGGTGGGGAGTCTGCTTCTCCCTCTCCCTCTACTGTTCCCCTTGCTTGTGGCTCTCTCGCTCTGTCAAATAAATAAAATCTTAAAAAAAAAAAAAACCTTAAAAAACGAAAACCAAAACTAAAGTGTTTCCTCCCTCTCACTCCTTACTAAAGGTAGAGGGCTTGTGAGGAAGATTATGTGACAGACACACAGAAACTACATTTCCTTGTACACCTGGGAATTAATAAGTATAATTTTGCAACATCACTTATAACTGAAGCAAGGATGTTATCAGAGCTCCAAATCATAATCTATGAAGCATATCTGCAAATTTTAAATGAAGGAAAAGAACATGCTGAAAACCATCAAGTGCCTTCTCAGGCCTCAAGCTGTAAACAGATTTCACCAAGAAACAATTCAGAACAGCAGATGCAATGATTCTATTAATGCGTTCATGAGATGAGTGAAATCTAGAGGCCAGTAGGAGGGGCAGGGAATTTGAACATTTTAGAAAGATAAGAGCTGACTGAACTGAAGAATTCTTGTTACTATGCCATATATATTGTTTGATAAGAGCTGACTGAACTGAAGAATTCTTGTTACTATGCCATATATATTGTTTACACCTAATTCTTCAGCCAAGGAGGGATGAAGCAGCAGATGTAGAGTGGAAGTGGCATTTCACTATTACAGCACTGAGAACCTGACATAAAGAACCACCCTATCTTTTCCATGCCAAAAACTAATGGAAAGTGACATCTAGGACAATGGAACTAACAGATTTGATGAGAGAGTATTAGAGTAACAGGCCTAACAAGGAAAAGCTACGGGCTGCCCATGCTTATACATAACCAACTACCCTACTGCACATAATGAACAGAAAATAACCAATACTGGATCTTTGCATACAATTTGCAAAACATATTTTTTATCAAGAGAATAAGGTAAATTAAGAGTATTATAACACAAGAAGAACTACTCGGAGAAACACAGGAAGAGTTCAGATAAATAATTCTGCAAAGTCTCAAAGACAACCATAGGAAACATGACTCCTCTTTTAAAAAATGAGCTCAAAGAAGAAAAACAAAGGTTCAAAGAAGAGATCATACAACAACAGAAGGAAATGAAAATCAAGCTGGTAGAACTCAGAAAAAAAATGAAGAGAAAAATAACATTATAAAGATAAAAGCCACCTTAAGAAGCAACCAAAAATAGAATCAATGAGACTACAAAGAAAGACAAGGACATGGAGAAATCATATAAAACAAAACAGAAAAGACGAGCAATATAAAAATTTATAGAGAAGACAACAGATATGGAGGAGGGAGAAATGGATCCAAAGAATATACAAACTTTTTCAAAAAGGCTTATAAAGAAAAAAGAATAAATGCAAGTTCAAAGATCTAAGGTAAAACTTTTGAAAATAAATAAAACCTTGAATTTGTAGAATGATGTTGTTTACGCAACTTTACGCAACTTTAAGAATAAAGACAATTTTATGTGGCTATTTAGGCAAAAATAAGAAATCAGGCACAAGCAAGGAAAAAACTCAGGTCAGCCTAATTTCTCAAGGGCAAAACTGATACGTAAGACCACAGAGCAATGTGGTCTAAGTACTAAAAAGGAAAATGTTGCCCCCCAATTTTATACCCAGCCAAGATGTCCTTAAAGTATATCATATAAACATATCTTGTAGCATATAAGAGAACTTAGCACCCCTTATTTACAAAGGAGGCATGTCTCTATATATATTGATATGAAACCATGCCCAAGAAATTACAGAATAGCATATACAATATGTTATCATTTGTTAAGGGGGGAAAAAAAAAAACCTGTGTGGTTTTTTTTAAAGATTTTTTATTTATTCATTTGTCAGAGAGAGAGAGAGAGAGAGAGCACAAGCAGAGGGAGAAGCAGGCTCCCTGCTGAGCAAGGAGCCCGATGCGGGACTCGATCCCAGGACCCCAGGATCATGACCTGAGCCGAAGGCAGACGCTTAACCGACTGAGCCACCCAGGCGTCCCACCTGTGTGGTTTTTTAAATGTATAGAATATGTCTAGACAAATATATAGAGGAGCAAAGGGGTTGAGGGACAGGGATAGAAGGAAGGCTTGCCTTTTACCGCAAATCTATTCATACTTTTTAAGTTTTATTCTGTATATGTATGTTATATATTCAAAACTATAAAAGTGAGGAGATGTGTAAGGGCCTATTTTCCTCTCTCATGTAGCATGAAGTCAATATTTACTTTATACCTTCCACTAAAAGGTACACAATACATAATAGTTGTCCTTCTAAAACTTCATTTTGGTTAACACACCAATACTCATTTCAATTTCTCTGGTCATAGATTTATTGATTTCATCTCCAGCACCCAATTTTACAATGTATTTTGAACAATCCCTCTGTTTCAACTCTTCCTCATCTAAAAATGAGGGACCTGAGTGAGCAATGCTGAAGATCTCTTCAAGGCTAAAATTCTATGGTTTTATGGTTGCAAAGCACTTTTATTTAAGATACACTTAGTTAATTTCTGACACGGCAAATTCCAATATCAGAAAGGGATTTTGTTTTGCTCAAGCACTTCTGTCTAGGGTAGGAAATTTTTAAGATCTTCCCTTTAACAGGCAATAAAAGCTAACAAACTCAAATTCAGTGTGGGAATTAAAAAAAAAAATAGACCAATAGTAAAATGACAAATGACATAAATAAAATGTCATACCTTTCAAGGCAGACAATATTGTGGAAATGTTCTAAGCACTATGAAAACACTAAAATATTTTAAATTATTTTAAAACGTTATTTAAAAAACAATCCAAAGACACAACATCTCTGTTTAGAAACACTAACCTAGACACATAAAGATTCCGTGGCTTTATTTTTTTTAAGATTTTATTTATTTGACAGAGAGAGACACAGCGAGAGAAGGAACACAAGCAGGGGGAGTGGGAGAGGGAGAAGCAGGCTCCCCGCCGAGCAGGGAGCCTGATGCGGGGCTCGATCCCAGGACCCTGGGATCATGACCTGAGCCGAAGGCAGTTGTTTCACCAACTGAGCCACAGAGGCGCCCCCATGCCTTTAGTTTAAATAGACCTAGGACTCAAGTGCACCAAATCTACATTAATTATCATATTAACTCTGACCCACACTCTTTGGCAGACGACCTCCTCTTTTCTTTACCAAAACTGAAGCCACGAGACATAAGTCTTCTTATTTTTTGGCATCCCTGAACCTTCTCTCCTTTACTGATATCTCACCCACCGGCCGTTCCCCCTCTGCCTCACGCACGCATAGAACACCCGTATTTTCACAGATGGGCACCTGACCCACTATGCCCTCCAACCACCAAACTGCTTCTTTCCTTCTTTTCTCTGACAGGCTCTAGAACAAGTGTTCTGTGCCTATTTTCCTACCATGTAACTTTTTCCACAACCTTCTACAACCTGGCTGCTAAAACTATATTCTCAAAGGTCACAAATCTTCTTCAGCAATTGTATACTGTCTTCTTAATTCTCATTACTCTTTACTTCTCAGCAGGAAAGAAGACCTCTTGGGAGGAGGTGATATTTAAGCTAAGATCTGAAGAATGAGTAGAAATTAGTTGGCAGCAGTGGGTAGGTGGGAATATCCAGAGGGAATATCCCAGAGGGACTCAAATGTAAAAAAAAAAAAAAAAAAAAAAAAATCCCAGAGGCAAGAAAGAGCTTAGCATGGCACCTGGGAGGGGGAACGATGAGAAGCACCAAAGGATTCCAACTGGACAGTGCCATCATCCACTTTTTTAAAGATGAGTCCGGCTACAGCCTGGAAGAATGAATCAGATGAAACAAAAATGAAAATTATGAAAATTATGGTGACTGGATCTTGACTACTGGGAGTGGGCAGAAGCGGGATACTCAGTAGTAGTATAGACTGGGGAAGGGAGTGAAAAGTGTGAATACAGAGTCATGAATAATCACGAAGAAAAGGGAGAGGGATGGGCTTACCAGAAAACCAGCAAAACTGCCACCCAGTGTTGGATGCTCAGCCACAGAGGGACACCATGCACATGTAATGGCATGAATCTGCCTTTGGTAGGTGGTTTTCCCCAGCAATACTCAGGTACTTTGCCTGATGCAGGCATAAAGAAACTGGAAGGCGGAGTTCATCTAAGTTTGGGAATGATGGAAGAACAACGGGGTTGAGGAAGGTAAGGGTATCTGTAAGCGAATTACTGTAATTATAGGCCAGGGTAGCTAAGCTGGATAAAGAATGGAAAAACAGGAAGGATCCATGGATGGGAGAGAAAATATAAGGCCTAATGGTTGTATTGAGGCAGAGGTTGCTAGGCTTCAAATGCAAGGGAGGGAAGGTGGAGGCTGCCAGAGGGAGGGGACATAGTGATGTAGCCAGGTGACGTGAACTTCAAAGAACAAGGGTTTTCCAAGAGGGAGGGGAACATGTCTAGAATGGTACTAGGGGAAACAAAAGTCTCACTTCCCATCTTAAGGTGCATGTGTAACGGGAGAAAAACCACCACCAGGTTTCTGTGAAGGCAAGTAAGTGGCAGAACGTTCAGAGAAAATGTCTGAGAATACAGGGCAGTTTGTTGATGACAAAGCAAGAGACACAGAGGCCACAGTGGAAAGGGTGGAGAGGAAGTGGAGAGATGGCGTGGAAGAGCGTGGATGACCGCAGAGGCTTTCCAACAGGCCCGCTTCCCTCGGCCCTTACCACAAGCACCCCACCTACACCTGCTCCTCCCTCTCACCTGGACCACCACAATAGACTAGTCTTCCACATGTATTTTACTGTACCTCCACTTGGCTCTCCTCACCATAGGCAGAATAGTCTCTGGTAAACATGAACCTGATCATTTACAAAATCAGAGGTAAAGGGGGAAAAATGACAGTGTGAGAATGACCAAATAAAGGTCCTGCCTGCTTTTTTGGAAAGTGTAAACTCCAAAAGAGATGTGTAACACTGCAATCTTCAGGATGAGAACATCGTATGTGTCAGCATTCTGTAATCATTTAAAGATTACATTCTATTAAAGTATTGATATTTTAAGTTCAAATTAAATGGAGCAAGGCTCCGGTGGATAGAATTCACGCAATCCGTCTTAACACAAACGATTTTCTGCAGTTTCCCCCACCTAAAGAGGATGACTTCAGTTAGGTTATTCATAAGAATGTTTATGGTATTTAAAATACCACTTCAAAAACATGACTTCTTTCCTATTTCAAGAAAGCACTTTCTCATATTTAACAGTCTACTGGTAACTTTGTACTCCATTAAAAGCATTTAACTGCATTTGTGGTACAAATAATGTTGATGTGGAATATTTTCCATGAGTTGTTTGGAACATTCAATTTTCCTATCTACGTAATCATAAGGGAAAAAGAAAGTACACACCCAAAATTAATTTGACATTTGAGAGAGATTACTTACATCCTTTACCACTAAAAAAACAAAAAAAGCACTTCCTCAGAGGTACCTCATGACACAGTTAAAATATTATAACTTCTATTGCAGTAGGCACCTGCTAACTGAGTTTTTTCAACAGTAGGAATGTAAAACTTACAAAACAAAGTATTTGCCAAAAAGCTTTTCCAAAAATAATAAAAATTTGGGAAGATACAGCCCGTAAAAAGTGTTTCTGATTCACCATACAATTCTTCTTTTTTGTTATACACAAATTCTTTTTTGTCATCAAATGTTAAGATTAGCACTGTGCAGAATTAGATCTAAGATAAAAATCAAGGTGTTCATTCCACTACTTAAAAAAGACTTTGATCATATATTTTGCTTCTATTTCTGAAAACAATATGAAGGATAAAAAAGATTTGTTGATCAAGCTGTAACTCATTTCCAGAAAGGACTAACTAGTATCTGCCCATTAGACTTTCACAGCATATCTTAAAAATTATCAGTCTGCACAAAACATGGAAAAAGATCTGTGGTTTTCTGATTTGACTATTAGGCTGGAAAGGATCCTAGAAAAACATACTCCAACCCAAACCTCTCCTCCTCCTCCTACACATATAAGGAAATTAAAGAACCATATAAATTATGGAAGCACCAGAAGCAATTATCTTGCAATTCTCAGAGTATTTCACTGAAATCCACATGCCAAAAGCAAAAGTAACACATGTAATCTAAATACTAAGGTACAATGCTTGTCTATAGCAGACACTCATTGCTTATTTGTACCTTGAAAGAAGACTATTCTAGAGATAAAGATGCTTATTGATTCTTTGTGGTTCTTATCTCTTAATTATGGCTAACAAAAATATGATTATTCAATTGTGTATCAAATCGATGAGGTATATCCAACACTCCCTAATAACAAAGGAATCTGTAGAGCATGCAGTTAAATACATGGGGATATTACCACCACCTACCATCATTATAGTTCACTGACTTCTGCATACACTGCTGCTGGATATGTGAAACACAAATAAGCTTTTTAAAAAATATTCTGAAGATGTTGACAATAAGAGACACATAACGTTCCTAAACTTTAGATCCAATAACTTTGCTAAGTTGCTTGCTTCGACATTAATTTCTCAGGTAAAACACAACAAAAAATAACTCAAACATTTTTATGCAATTATAATGACTCCTAACATTCTAATGTGAACTACAGGACAACCTTAGTATAGATCTTAAGATGACACAGAAAGGGTAGGTTTTCTTTATCCTGCTCCACTATTTACTAAAATATTTTTCTTATTCCAAAATACAGTCGTGATACCTCTCCTGCCTTCCAGAGAGAAATGAGATGCTTGTTTTCTGAAAACAAAAGGAGACAACCATTTTTCTAAGTTTCTTCTTTACCACTATCGCCTTGGAAACAGTCTTTTATTTCTCTCCCAAATAGATATGTAATAATGACAAAAACATCAAAAGGGATTAGACACAAAGATGAAGATCTGTTAATCTGTCACAAAAGATTATATTAAATATGCATGTTATAAATGTAATTAAATATATCTCAGAGGATGTGAATTACAAAAACAAATTTTAGGTACTGGTCTACAATCAGCCAGGTTGACTAGTTTCTCTTTAATTATCGCCTCATTAATTGATCAGTAACAACTGTAATTTCAGTTGTATGGTTTTGTGGGTTTTTTTTAATCCTACATTATTTTGCCCACACTTTAATTATAGTAGTAGTTTCTTTTGGATTGGTGTGATAAGGTCATTCTCTGCAGATAATACTGTAAATTATATCACAGCTTAATGAGTAACTGTAGGTAGATGAGTTTAACACAAGGAGCAAGCGAAACTGCCTTTATTTCTCCTACTAAATCATGGTGGAATCTGGCATTTTCTCTGTAGTTTGGTCAACAGTCAGTATGCCTGTATTTGAACCTCAGGTTTACAAGTCGCCTAACTGTTCATGTCTCCGTGTCCTCCCATGTTAGATCTGGGCTCACAGAGGGTTTATGAGGAACAAAGTCAAGCACTGAGAACAGTACCAGGCATGTAACAAGCCCTCAGCAAATGCTAGCTGTTGGTGGAAGCTCAATATAGTAATACTATGTCCTCCCCCCACAATAATGGTTATTCTGGATCTATTTTTCAACAGGTCTTCTTTTGCTTGTTCTTCCATTAATACCTCCTCCATCTTTAGCCTTTTAATTTTATCTGGTTTCTACTAGTATCTCTTTTGCTTTTTGCTACCACAGATGCCCCCCACAATGAAATCCCAGGATCTTAGCTGCTGGTTCACTCACACAAGACCTAAGTGGGCTGCACTACTTTCACAATAACGTCTAAGTCCTTCTTCCTCCTACATCCTGTACATCGCAACTGCGACCTGCCATTTCTTCATCCTACCTCCTTCACCTGACCTACCTGTGACCGTGTGCTCTAGCTCTACCCGTAGGCACACGAGTTGCCCTAACAGCTCATTTCTCCAGGCCAACAACAAATGTATTTGATATTCTATGTTCCTGCCTACCAAGGATTACCCCCAGTTCTGCACTCTCTTCTTAGCTTCTGTGGCCATTGGTGATACCATTCCTAATACACGTTCGGAGATATTTATTATCTCTTTCCTGTACTATAACAGTAATAATATATTTTTGATAGTTTTATGTTTGATTTTTAAAACTGTAGTAGCAAATTTACTGTCAAAAAATTGTATTTTATGTTCTTAAAACTTCTCATGAATTACAGATCTAATAATAGGATGTTTTCTAAGCATGAACAGTAAAACTTTTTTGTCATGGTGAGAAGTGAGATACTGGAATTGCTGCCCAAGAACTACTCACCAAATCCCCCCAGGGAATAAAGTAACAACAGCCTTTTACTCTGTAAGTCCCAATTATATCTCAAGAAAAACGCCAGTAAAAATCTATCCATTAAGTTGATCATAGTTTTTTTAAAAAACACACTTGGGAAGAGTCAATAGGATGGCTTATCAGCTGTATAAACCACTGGCATAACTGTTACTAGTACGAGGTAAGGTTTACGGAGTCATCAGTATTTTTTCATTGCTTCTAACAGGAAAACGGTATAATCCGTTTCTATCATTCCAATGAATTGTCTGGGAAAGTATTTCCTTTTACTTTGTTCCTTCTTGTGTGAAGTAATTTTCAATGTACATAAAAAAACTGGAGTGCCTGGGTGGCTCAGTCAGTTAAGTGCCAACTCTTGATTTCAGCTCTGGTCATGATCTTAGGGTTGTGAGATCAAGCCCCAAGTCGGGCTCCACGCTTAGCAAGGAGTCTGCTGAAGATTCTCTCTCTCCCTTTCCCTCTGTTCCTCCTGCTACTTGCGTGCTCTCTAAAATAAATCTTCTAAAAAAATGTACATAAAAATTGCAGCAACAGTACATCAAGCTCAGATTCCCTAGTTGTTAATAATTTTTGCCAGTTAATATTTTTTGCCAGTTATGATGTCCCATTGCCCCCTTAACAGTACAGCTGCAATCCTAAGAACACGGATGCCCTCTGTACAGTACAACCAGCAAAATCAGTGCGTTAATACTGATCCAATATCACCACCAAATCCACAAACCCTATTCAAATAGCCAGAAATTGCCCCAATAATGCCCCTTAAGGCACATCCCAGATCTAATGTATGCTCCTGCATTTAGTTGTCATGTCTCACTGGTCTCTGTCCATCTGGACCAGTTTCTTAATTCTGCCTTATCTTTCATGACATTGACATTTTTGAAGAGTATAAACCAGTTACTTCGTAGAATATCCCTGAATTCAGAAGAATGTTTCCTCATGATTACACATTTTTACCAGGAACAATACAGCAGTGATACTGTGCTTTCTTCAGCATCACACCATGAGGTACATGGTCAATGTCTCCCATAACCATAGAGGTGTTGCCCACTGGAACATTAAGTACTAAGTGCATCTAAATCTGTTTCTGAATCTACCTACAAAAACCATGAGTTCACACTGATCCCTCTCATTACCATCGAACACTGCTAAGTACATTCTAGCCTTTCTCCATTCTGTATTTGTCACTCCCTTCTCTGACAGTAAGAAACCTGCCTTCCACTATCCACCTAACTAATAAGTCTGCCACGTTTTTTGTGTGTGTCCAACATTCATATATATATTATATATATACATACATATATAAAATCTTCCTTAAATATATTTCACAATAATTCAGAGAATATGTATTAGAAAAAGAATGTGATAGTGCTTTAACTATAAAAAAGGTCAACTGATTGTCACTAATGTGAATTTCAAAAGAAAGAGGCTTCTCTTTGGAGAAAAAAAGGAACAGTGTATTAGATGATGAGTGCACAAGGGTGTGGGAATTTGGGATGCAAAAAGATCTGGTACTCCAAAAACTAAAAAGAAATAACAACAATAAAATCATCAATTGATAGAATGTGTGGTATGTGCCTTTAAAACACTCCAGAAATTTTTAAAAGGTGACCATAGATAAAACAAGAACAGCACATGGTACTCATTGTACTTTTCTGTCAATTTTGTGTATACTTCCGGTGTTCCACAGTAAAAAGTTTTAAAACATAGATTATCAGGTCAGGCCAACTATTTGGACAGTCATACTTGGTACCAAAGAATTCTAGTCCCTACTGTCAATTAATTATCAAGCCAAGGTGGCCACAGGCAGAGATGGTTTACAGACGGAGCCATATCACAAGTGGCGTTGACAGAGCAGAGTCATTCTAAAAGATACTCCACTTACTAAGTTTTGCTTTTTTGACCCCTTCTCCTCCCACTACTGCTGACTTCTCTCTAGTCTATCTGCCCAAATTCTCTTATCAACTACTAAGCCAAAGGCAAACTCTTTTCCTTTCTCTTTCTTTTCCTATTAGCAACCCATCCAAACAGAAAACCTTCCCAAAGCTCTATCAGCAGTTAACAATACAATTCTATTTACTTCCACTGAGCAGTTAAAGATGTGGCTTTATCTTACAAGTTTTCTCAGCTCAAAATCTTCCTAGGCCTCTGGTTACTTAATAAATAAAATTTTAACTTTTCTTCAACATAGCCCTCAAGGTCCTCTGTATTAATGGTATCAATCTAGCAACCATTCTGATTTTTCTTCCCTCTTTCTCTTATATTCAACAAATGTGCACAGGCTCTTTTCCATGAGTTTTATTCCTACTATTTAAACTTGAAATAGTCATCTCAGCCTAATAGCCTTCTCCCATCCATTCTTCATTACCTACTCCATATGGTACTTACTTTGTCAAGTTTGCTCCTGACTTTCTGCCTCATACCCCCCAAACCCACCTATACCACCTCTAGTCCTCTGCTCTATTGGATGGAGTCTTTCTTTCTTTGAATTCCTATAACATTCTGAACCTATGCACTTTATCAAATTATGTCTTATATTACAGATCAGTACTGTATTGATCTCAAAACCTCCCAACGAAACCGGAAGCTCCTGAGGGCAGATTCGTGTCTATTCTTTCATGTATGTTATGAAGAGCTTAGCACCGTGCTTTGATGTTGAGGATTGACAGATCTTTGATAAATATCCACTGTATTAAAAATTATCAAATTCATTGAGATAGAAAACCTAACTTTTATTTATACGTTTATTTATTTGGTAGCTGGAAAGCTACCAAAACTAAGTTTTTAAGTTAAATATCATGACATAAAGCAGACAAAAACAAAATGACTTGCTTTCATATAGTCTTAATGCATGTTATTCAGATAAGTAGCTTTTATCTTAGATTGCTGACCACTGACAATATAGTTCTAATTCAAAACTCTCCAGGACAGCTTTTGGTAAGACTAATAAAGTAACTTTTAAGTAAAAGTATTTTTATTTGCAACAACATGGATACAACTAGAGGGTATTATGCAAAGCGAAATAAGTCAGTTAGAGAAAGACAAATACCGTATGATTTCACTCATATGTGGAATTTAAGAAACAAAACAAGATGAATATAGGGGAAGGGAAGGAAAGATAAAATAAGATAAAAACAGAGAGGGAGGCAAACCACAAGAGACTCTTAAACTATAGGGAACAAACTGAGGGGTGTTGGAGGGGAGGTGGGTGGGGGGATGGGGTAATTGGGTGATGGGCATTAGGGAGGGCACTTGACGTAATGAGCACTGGGTGTTATATGCAACTGATGAATCACTAAATTCTACCCCTGAAACTAACAATACACTCTATGTTAAATAAATTGAATTTAAAATAAAAAATTTTTTAAATATAGTATTTTTAATCATACTGTCCTGTGAAGTGTTGATAATACTTGTATTTAAAAATCCTCATGTGCTTAGAGTAGCAGATTAAAGTTATTCTAAATATATATATTTGTACATATATATATAATATAAAACTCCATTAAGCCTTTTGAGGATACAAAATCTACATCTAGTATATCAGAGATAAACACCCCATCCCCCACCACACACACATTTCACATAGCTCATTTTCAGAAAGAAAGAAAGAATTTCAAAACAAAAATGCCACTTAAAATTCTATCCCATTTCTAGGTTTCACTTTCATGTCCACACAAATAAAATTATCTATTCAAATTGTTAGATAAATCCTTTTCATTCTGATGACTGCGAACAAAGTAAGACCATTCTATTATTTCTAAAACTGTGCTTCCCAACTGAGAGGAGGAGAAAACTGGCACTTTTCCAGGAGCCTTGAAAAGGGGCATGGCTAATGTAATATATCAGTTTGGGTAGCAGTTACAAGAAATAATACACCTATCATGGCCAAAGAGAAAGCTAACAAGCAAAGGGAAGAGTGGACACTGACAAGGAATAGCACAAGAAATTAACGAGCAAATTGCATTCATTCTTGAAGACCTCCAGAGATACAAACTGAAACAGAAATAGTGAAATCTTTATATTTTAATTTCTTAGAAAGCTATAAAAAATCTGAAATATTTTAAGCAATGATACTTTGTAATAAGAATCAACTCCAATCAGTTCTCAGGATGGATCAAAAGGGTGCAAAAGCAGCAACAGCCTGAAAAATCTTGGTTTCTCCACCTCTTACTAGCCAAGGATCAACATTTCAAACACCTTCCAAAAGGTTTACTATTACTTGATCATAATAAATCTCAAGGGGACTTGGATCAACAGCAGAGTACAAAATTTACATAAACTACTCATCTATGTAATAACCAGTAGACAGAAGGAAGGGTGACAGTAACTGTTTGCAGCACTGAACTTTCCAACAAAAGCCTCAAGCAAGCATCCCTCCCTAGACATCCCTTTGCAAAAGTGCCCTTTGAACCAAAGAAGACTCGACTTTATTTTTAACACAGGTAATTCTAAATTATCTGGGGGTATGGAGTGGACCCAAAACACACAGAAATTCCAAACATAAGCTAAACAATACAGTCATGCCCTCTCTTAACTAAAGAAAAATACTTTATGGAAAATATTTCCATAGAAGAAAAATACATCATTACCCCTAGTGCAAAAAAGCTAAGATCAATCATTACAGAAAACCTACAATTATTAACCCTTCTGTGAGGGGCCACTGTCAGAATAGGCATAAAGATCCAGCCCAGTGATGAAAAATTCCACCCGGACAGTCATTCCTTTCATTTAACAAACTGTCTTTAGAAAGCTCCTATTAAAATCCACACTGCCTAGAAATTAACTCATTTGTACACAAGCACACAGATTAGTTCACTAGGTAATGCAACTCTCACTTTAGAGTCATTTTGGATAAAAGGAACTAGGAAAATTTTTAAAAAGCAGGTACTGGGAAGGAACTGGTGAGTACAGACCTTACAAAAGTAGGGGGTGAGGTGGCGAGCGCATTAAAGAAACAAAACAACAACGCTTCTGTTACGGAAAATTTCAAACAAGTACATAAACAGCAAGAATGGCTTAATAACCCCCATAGTTCCAGCACCCCTGTTCAAAACTTTTCCTCTTAAAGCCAGTCTTGTCTCACCTCTATCCCCACTGATTTCCCCAACTGCTCCATGACTATTTAGAAGCAAATCCCAGACTTCTTGTTCTTTCATCCATAAATTCAATGAATGTTTTGTCTTAAGTTGAGCCTAAAGTACTATGACAGGCACCAAGCTTTTGGCAACAAATCAATCAAAAAATTGATTTAATATTCAGTAACAATAGTTAGCTATCTCCTTTTTCTTCCACACATACACTTTGGTTTCTTTGAGCCTGAGAGGGGAGGGGGAGGTGAGAGCGAGCAGTGGAGCAGGCAGCTGTAAAAGGTTACCTGAAAAATAATCAGTAATCACACACACTGCATATTGTGCTTTCTATAATTTCTATTCATTGAAGGATGAGGTCAGAATGAAGTGTTCCCGTTAGTCTGGGTCACAAAAGTAATTCAAGATGCATATAAAAATGCTTATTATCATTCAAGTTCTCTAAACCCATTCAACCATTCAGCCCTTTGCTTTCTGATAAGACTGCCAACAACTATGCCAATTAGTGTCAATTGCAATGTTAGATTTTGTAGCATCCGCACCTGCCTACCAGTTAGCTTAGTGGGCAGAAAGAAGTGACCGATGGTTACAAGTTTCAGCAACACTAAACTCTCTGTTTCTTCATTCACACTGGCAAGTCTACAAATTCAACAATTGGCTTTTTTTTTTTAAATGTATTTTGCAGATCAGTTTCTACAGAGGCTTTCTTATCTTTTTGGAAGGAGAGCAGGTTTAGCCATTATATTTTAAAAACTATAACTAACAATTTTTTTAAAAACCTGAAGTTTCATAACTAGGGAGAATCTAATCTATAATAAATTTAGTGGATTATATATTTACTTCAAAGCTTCACAAATGCTAAATTTATGCATTTCATCTAAACACACGGTTATTAAAAAAAAACACCTATTCGTATCTTGAATGAGACACTTCTCAATTTAGAACAAGATTTTTTATTCAAATTTGTCTTTTAGAATTTGCCAAATATTAAAGCATGTATAAAAGAGCAAAGTGTAATTAACATGGAAGAAATCATGAACTGAAATCTGATATTAATTATATCATATTAATTAAAGTGTATATTTCATCTATCCTTTTTAATTTTTAAATAATTGTTCATAACTAAAACACATGCAATACTTCTGAAATATCCAGAACAAAATATAATTATTTTATCCTCAGATCAAAATGCTTCACTTTGGTTTGTTATAATAACAGTATTTTTTCAAATTTCACAATTGAAACAAACTGCACGTAGCTGATGAAAGCTACTGGAAGTAATATAATGGTTAAAGACAAAGTGCATTACTAAAGAGAAATAAAAATTGCATGTCAATATCTAAAAGTATGGGAGATGTATATAGTGTAGCACATTCTATCTAGTGTCATTACTTAAATTGCTACTTTTCCTCAACAATCTATTCCCCAGCTCTAGCAAGTAGAATAAATGGTAATTTTACCTGCCAAATTTGGCACAAAAAGGGACAAGCAACTTCATTAACAGAACAATGCCTTCAATATGATTTTTTTTTTCCTTTTCCCACCCAGTGCCAAATAGTAGAACAATTCAAATCAAGAAATCTAAGCAATTACCTCCTCTTGTTGAAGTTTTACATGGTTGAATAAACAAATGATACACACAGAATGCTAGCAAGAATATCCTCCCCCTATAAGTCAGTATATGTCTTGTATTGTGGCTTAATTCCAAGCTGGTGTGCTAGCCTCAACAAAAAGGAAACACCTCCCCATCGAGGTAAAATCCTCAAGGTGTGGTGCAGTGTGGTGTGGTATGGTTATATGATCATTTATAACCCCAATGGAAGAGATTAAACCTAGAAGACCTGATTTGGATTAAACTTTTGATTAAAGCATCCATTAATGCATCCATTAGTGGATGGGAATATCCAAGCAGGAGTGTGGACTTCAACAGAACAGATCTTTCCTCATTCTTTGATAAACTAATGGAATACCACCATCCACTGCCAACCATCTTGCCAATCACTACCAGCTCTAACTCTTCCTTGGTGTTTTAAGAGCTGGCCATAAACCAAATCACAAATTCTTCTAAACTCTGTTTCAAATCCGATCATAAAAACAGTAAGCAACAAGTCTTCTACTAATCATGCTGAACCTGTATGATTAAAGAGATACATTTAAGCTGGTTCTCAAGTAACCATCACTAGAGTTTAAAAGCTAAACTTAAGCACTCTTTGTCCAACCGGGTAAATTTCGTAGCTACACACAAATTTGGCTATGGTTACTCACAACAGAGCATTGTGCTATGTTTAATCTCCAGCTGGTTTCCTTACTCTTGTTCCATATGACAACCATGCATAACATATCCAAACACAATCAGCGGTTTTTATAAAAAGCCAAACAAGGGGCACCTGGGTGGCTCAGTCGTTAAGCGTCTGCCTTCGGCTCAGGTCATGATCCCGGGGTCCTGGGATCGAGCCCCGCATCAGGCTCCTTGCTCAGTGGGGAGCCTGCTTCTGCCTCTCCCACTCCCCCTGCTTATGTTCCCTCTCTTGCTGTGTCTCTCTCTGTCAAATAAATAAATACTTAAAAAAAAATTTTTTTAAAAGCCAAACAAAATGGGGCAACAGCAATATATAACCATCATCATGCTAGCACAATAAATATGGCTAAGAGCAAATATATCCATGCAGGCCATGGTCAAAGTCATTTGCAATAAATTTTAAAATTTCAAGCAATATCTACTTTTGGGAGGGATTCAAACACTGAGTTAGAAACAAAAGGCGTGGTTTGTTTTATAATTTCCTTCTTAAAAGTAGAATACCTTAAACAAAAGAAAACACTGAATCAGAATAGATGCTCCAATGGTAGGAATATCCAGATTATGAATGCCCCCTGGTTTTCTCTGTAGCTGTCTAACTTTTGTCACTTGTTCACAAAAATTAGACTAAATAAAAGGGAACATGCACTCAGTGCCTAACATCAATCAGATATTTTAATAAACACTAAACTCACTGAATTCTCAGACCAATCCTACAATGGAGAGGTTATTAATCACATTTTATAGATGACAAATCTGAGGCTCAGAGAAGTTAAAATAACTGCTCACGGCTTCAAAACCAGCAAAGTAGCATGTCCAAACCCAGGATGATCTGATTACACCTCAACTGAACCAATTTAGGTGTTTGTAGATAAATCCATTTGAAGGGACAATCCAACAGCAAGGGTCGCTATTTTCTTTGCAAAAAAATGGTCACTATAACAACAGGTCTGGTATTTCCATGATGCCTGGAGTTTTTACAGATATCCGTAGAGCCCACTGCCCTCTAGCAGTTGAGGCAGGAGGCATGCCCTGTAGCGAGGGGAAGAGGGGCTGCAGGCCTCATGGGCTTTCAAACCACAACAGGGTCCTGAGGGAGGGTGGGGACCACAGCCACTGGCTCACCAGCCTCACCTAACAAAAGGTCCCCAAGATGAATCACCAAGAAGTAAGGGATTGCCTCTGTAACTACTCTCCAGGTGTTCTGTTCTAGCCTCAAAAAGAACTTCATAAAATAAATGAACAATACAACCCCACCCAAGAATGAGAATCTTCGACTATCTTGCCAATGTGTGTGTGTGTGTGTGTGTGTGTGTGTGTACATCTATTTTCAGTCTTATTTTTACAGCTTTTCACGGATTTCTCCTACAACAGAAAAGGACTGCTTGCAACACAGAAGTTACTTTCGATTCTTCTAAACAGCGCATTGTCTCTATTTGAGGGCCGGGGGGAGGGAGATGGTTTCTTGAGGGCCTACTACATGCCCCCCACTGTACTCGAAACTTTACATACATTTATCTCATTTGACTTTTACAAAACCCTGGAGCACATTAACCCTATGTTATACGTTAGAAAAGAAAGGCTCGGGAAAGAGAAGTCACTTGGACTGATCTCACAGCCAGCAGGTCCAGGACTGGTACATAAACTGAAGTCCATCCGACTTCCGGCCTTTGGGTTTTCCTGAGTCCCAGGGCCTATAGCAGTGGCTGAGAGAGACCCGCTGAATCTTCCAAGCTTATGTAACTGCTAAGTGACTGGTAAGGAGGCTTATCTGTCTTCAAAAACTATTGTTTTAGGGGCTCCTGGGTGGCTCAGTTGGTTAGGCGACTGCCTTCGGCTCAGGTCATGATCCTGGAGTCCCGGGATCGAGTCCCACGTCGGCCTCCCTGCTCGGCGGGGAGTCGGCTTCTCCCTCTGGCCCTCTTCCCTCTCGTGCTCTCTATCTCTTATTCTCTCTCCCTCTCAAATAAATAAATAAAATTTAAAAAAATAATAAAAAAAGAGAAAGAAAACTATTGTTTTAAATACAATGTTACATTAGTAATCCTCCACCACCCACTTACCTAGCCCCAAACTAAACCTGTTAGTAAATGCTGCCAGTTAATTGTTATAACTGAAGATCATGGAGGAAGAAAACGATTCCCTATGTTCCCCTACATCCAATGTGACTGATTTTTCTTTCTTTTTTTCTCCCCCCCCCCCCCCCCGGTGTTTCTTTTTTATCAGATGGCCCAGTCTGCAGAAGAGTAAAGGTGATAACTGTAACATGTTACTTATTAATCTCAAATGTTACAAAGAGGATTCCCTAACAAGTGGTCTTGCAAACTGATATAAAAGAAAATTCACAATGTTCTGTCTTGGGTATTTGACATTCTATATTTTTACCAAGATTTTTAGAACATCTGCAGGAAATACAGACTGTGAAACCATGTAACACTGTACTAAAGGGAGAACCCTTAAAAGAACACCTTAAATAAATCATATCGATACATTAAATTTACTAAATTTAATGAATTATGCCTGATCCACATGTCCATAATTCTAACACTAGGATTTCCCCCAAAATAGTGACAAGTCACCAAATGTGTAATAAAGGACACAGAGATCAATTCCCAACAATATGCTGGCCCTTTCAGTGAAGTCCCTTTCCGACTTATGCCAGCACAGGTCAAAATACTTTAAAAAAAAAAACTGTTTATGAAAGCCTTTTTAAATCTTTTTTTCTCATATCTTCGACAGCGATACATCTCTGACCATTAGTGTTAGAACCTGGCAGTTATGTACAGCTAGGTCTGTTGAATAACACGGGAAAGAACAGTTATGGAACAGAAACTAGGCAGAAATACAAGCCTGAGATCTACAGATTCTTGGATGGAATACTGAAACAAGACACCAAAAGAATTTGTGGCATATATTGCTATGTATTTTTTCAGTGTGATCTGTGGCTCTGGGACAATCTTAAGCATAAATAGTCTAAATTAATTTTGCCTCTCTATAAAACGAAAAAAGAATAAGAGTATTTTTTAGGATTTTTTTTAACAAATCAGGATGCTATAGCAAGAAAAACTTTTAGAGATGCAAACCTATCCCATGAGTGAACAGCCCCAAACCCCCTGAAGCATTTCATCCTAAATACAATGAATGACCAGGATTCAGGGAGGGATCACAAACCCCTGAAATGTAATTAGAATTGTGGGCACAGAAGATAAAAGCTGCCTTGATGGTGAAGCATGCCAGACCCTAGACACACTAGCTGAAAAAAAGAGAAGAAAAAGCATTATTTTCAGGGTAAATCCAAGTAGCTATTCTAATGAAATGTGAAGATTTTAAGGATAATTTTTTTAAAGACCCCAAACATTACTAGTAGGATACAGTTTTTTTAAATATATAATTTTACTACGGAGAATATGTTTTGATCCTCTCAGCATATTTATTGAAAGCATATCATGAGCTATGCACTGCAGGGAGAGTAAATCAAAACACAATTACTATCTGAAGTATGGCAACCCTTATTAGTTGATTTGCTCTGTTTTTGTGGTTCATGTTGTAAGCTGCTCAAACAACTGCTCTATTAACATATTCAGTTACTGGTTCTCACCTTATGCGGGCATTCCAATTTCGGGCTTAAAGAAATATTCTACAGGTTTATGCCATCATTTTGGTTCACGCCTCCCCTAAGCAAAATATGCAAACACACAGCTGCTCAAATAGTCTGACAGAGCAAGATCTATTCCACAGATCTCGGACTTCCACCAATAACCAGCACTGATACCAAAGAAGCCTCGGTGAAGAGAGCTATGTTTTCTTAATAATAACAGTTGTATAAACAGAAGGTCTTCTCAGTTAAAGGGAAACCAACATCAAACAGCAGTAAAACACAGAACCCTAAAGCCCTCTTTCTTTGAAGAAGCCCGTTTGAAGCGAGGTGTTTCTAGTTATGGGTGAATGAAATGAGAATTCAGTTGCAACCAGCGGACACCCAGTCCCAGGAAGGGCTAATTAAATCCATCTGAGAAGCGCGTCTAAAACTGCCTCACACATTTCAAAGGCAGGCACTAGTCTGCCTTCTGCAAAGACATCAAAACCCGCAGTCACAAATGACGCACATCGAGACTCTACGACAATGTTATTTTTATGGACTACAAAGCTCCATAAAAGTAATGTTACGAGTTTGCATGATTTCATTACTGAAAAATCAGAGTTAAGGCAGAACATTTTTACTTCTATCTGAAATTTCTTTCTGGCCTCCAACTCTATTTTTGTACATCTTTCACAAACCCTCAAAAACAGAGGAGATACATCAATTTCAAGTGTTTCAAATATTTATTGGCTGAAAGTAGTTAAAAAGTTAATTTAAAAAATTAGCCATGGTTGCAGAGTTAACTTTTTTTCTGGGGGAAAAAAAAAGACACAGGATTCTGATGTTAAGACTCTTGAGTAGTTTAATAAAAGCCAGCAGAAGGAGCTCAAAAGTTTAAAAACTTGATATGACAAAAATATTCCATTTAACAGCCATTATTGGGACTATACAGTGGTAAAAGAAAGTTATATTCAGATTAGGAATATTATCCCAACAGAATAAAGCAGTCATAGTGTCTATCCTACCAAGCCTTTTTAATTTTCTGTACTTGGTTATTATGGTGGGCTCATATAATCATGTTAAGCAATCACATCTTTTTCTTAAGGAATACTATTAGATGTGAGGGTAGGCAACAAGCTCTCTAAATAGAAGAAATTCAACACTTCAACTTTTTGTTAGTTTTCTTCAGAACTAACACCATCCTCACAGCTGCCAACATTGAGTTTCTTCTCACTATAGAGAACCCAATAAAAAGAGAAGGACTAGCCATTAGGGGACATGGGGCTTCTGGCTTTCCTCACCTCATAACCTTGGGTGAGGCACTTGGTCTTCCAGGCTTAATAGGTACTCTACTGTTACACAAGGAGCTGGTCTAGGGAAGTCAAATACTTATAACTTCCGGAAAACAGTATGGAGGTTCCTCAAAAAATTAAAAATAGACCTACCGTATGATCCAACAACTCCACTTCTAGGTATTTATCTGAAGAAAATGAAAACACTAACTCAAAAAGGTATCTGTACTTCCATGTTCATTATGGCATTATTCACAATAACCAAGATACGGAAACAACCTAAGTGTCCATCAATTGGCAAATGGATAACGAAAATGTGGAGCATGCACACATGCTTATGTGCATCTGTGTATACATGCGCATGTGCGTGCATACACACACGCACACACACACACAGAGGAATATTATTCAGCCATAAAAAAGGAAGTAATCTTGCCATTTGCAGATGACATGGATGGACCTTGATGTATTATGCTAAGTGAAATAAATCAGAAAAAGGCAAATACCATAGGATCTCAATTAGATGTGGAATCTTACAAAACAAAGCAAAACAAGACAAAATACCACTTACACAAACTCATAGATACAAAGAATGGACTGGTGCTTGTCAGAGGTAGGTGAAATGAGAGAAGGGGATCAAAAGGTAAAAAATTCCAGTTTTAAATTGGCCATGCGGATATAATGTACAGCATAGTGACTACAGTTAACACTGTATCATGTTTCAAGTTTCACTAGAAAAAAAAATTGTAACTATGTATGGTGATGGATGTTAACTGGACTTACTGTACATACATTAGTATATACAAAAATTGAATCATTATGTTATATACCAGAAACTAATGTCAATTATATCTCAATTAAAAAGAGTTAACTAAAACAAAAAAATTACATACTCTCATCCAGAATTTTAAAAAAGTTAGGCAGTGAAGGTAAGCAGAGGGAGAAGAATAGTTTTGTCCACAAGAATAAGGGGAAAGGCAGTCACTGCACACGGTGAACCCAGCAGAGCAGAGCAAGCCTGCAGGGCAGTGTGGCCCTCTGTACCAGCCTAAGGGAAATGAGCTAGCGCCATGCCTTCACTTACTGCATCTCAGTCCATATACACTAAGAATAAGCATGCTAGTTTATTGCAAGTCTCTGAATTTTAAGAGTAATCACAATAAATACCACATAAGATGGTTTCTTAAAAAAACAGTAAGAAATTTTACGAAATATTACGTAGTTGCTTTAGATTTTTTTTATCTCTGAAATCTCAGTTGGAGATAGGATCTTTAAGACTCTAGCATGATGATACATTTCAGAAAAACCAAGAAATTCTTGTAACTTCTAAAATTCCATGATTTTTTTCTTCAAACATGAACTCATGAAAATACTAAACAGACTGTTTAGAATCCTACTTAACAGCTGTTCACATAAAAGAAACGTGCTAATGCCCCACTTCTGCACTCTTTTTTGCCCCAAGAAAATTTGGGGCATACCATGAAAGTTTAGCAAATTAAGTCCAACGGAAAGATTTCAACTAAAAGGATATTACATAGCAGAGAATAGATTTCTGGAAACAAATACACACTGCCATATTACTGAAAGAGCAAAACTACTAAAGAAAAAAGTTTTTTCTAAATACTGACATTATTATCTAATTTAAAATATTGCCTCGTATTGTATACTCAAGAATTTGCATTCAGTAATAGGTATTACCCACAAATGGAGCTGATCCTAGCATTGCAAAATGTCAGTCACACAAACTCTTAACTAGTGAAAACACACTGAAGGTCACCAGAGGGGAGACGGGTGGGGGATGGGTGAAAGAGGTGACGGGGATCCAGGAACGCACTTGTCAAGTGAGGAGCACCATGAGTTGTATGGAAGTGCTGAATCACTAAATTCTACACCTGAAACTAATATTTCACTGTATGTTAACTGGAATGTAAGTAAGAACTTGAAAAAAAAAAAAAGTCAGTTACAGAGGAAAGTATACATTTAATTCATATGGGTACCAATTATAAATGTGCTGGAAACATTAAGTATAAAAATTAGAGTAGCTGAATGAAAATCAAATTTAAAATGCCTTCCTAAATTCCAAACAATAAAGCACGATGCAATGTGCTAATATGTGCACTGCACAGCTTTAAATGTATTCAATGTTATTAATCATTTATAACTAAATTGAGATGTAAAATGTGTAAACCTGTGCAGTTATAAAAGCTGTTGAAGTTGGGAATGTCACTCAACGGGCTACAGAATGTGCATCTGAGCGGGCCAGCTGCCCTCCTGTTGCAGCGACAGGCCATTCCACACGGTTTCATCTTTCTCACGTGAAGTCATATCCGGGGCTCTGCAGTTTCCACTGTTGATTCATTTCTTGGTATCACTCAAGGTGTCGATTTTTGTCTATGTCCAAGTATAATATTAAGTTTGCTTTAGTGGTTATCTTTTTCTAGTCACAAAGATGAAACTAATCAGCTTGTTCCCTAAATTTGCTTTTTAAGAGACTGAAATCATGTCCTTTTTGGTAAAGAGCAAATGCCTTTTAAACTGCTTTTGTTGCTTAAAAAAAACAAAAAAACTTCATATTACTTTGCTTTTCCTGAGGCCCTGAGGAAATCTGAAGTATTATTAGAATATATTAATCAAAGTTTTTGTATCTCAAAAACTTTAGCAATTTTATAAATCGATTTTTGACTTGTCCTAAAAATGATTAGGTAACATTCTGTAAAAAGTTACTTCACGTTGGTAGTTAGACTGTAACACTTATTACACAGTTAACCTCAAGTTGCAATGATCTTTGCTAATATTATTCACTGAAAATTTAATGAAATATAAAATTCAAAAATATATATACTTTTCAATGCAAAGATTTTCAAAACTTCTAACCAAACTATGCAATGGATATTTATCCTGCATCTAACTACTCATAAAAATGTTTTATTTCTTCAAAAGCAACTTTCTTTTTAACAAAAATAAATGCTTTTCCTCCCAACTGGTATCTTGTGAGGTGGTGGCTAAGCCTGTTCTCCTTCAGGGGGGCACACAATAGGACTACACCTCTCATCACCTAAAGCTGAGGCAATAGTCACATGATCTGCTTTTGCCAGTGGAACGAACAAAGGATGCAAGCTGAAACTCTAAGAACTAGTGCATGGTTCCCGACCTCTTTCTTTTCCTTTGTTGGGACAACCAACAACATGGCATCTTGAGCCTCATAATGAGGATGCACCCCAGCAGACACAAAATGGACATCTAATGTGTGAAAGAAACAAACCTAAGTCCCTGCAATTCAGGGTGGTTGTTACTGTAGGATCCTAAAGGATACATAAAGCTATATTCTGGGTGATGTTACATCAGTACTGTGTATTCTTCTTTTTTGCTTTCCAGCCAAGTCCTATGTGAACAAAAACAAAAACAAAAACCACCTAACGGTATATTAAGATTCATTTGAATCTGTAACTAACGTCAGTAACATTAAAATGATCCTTTAGGAAATGATTTTTCAGAAAACATCCCATCATTCCTAGCCCAAAAGACAGATTGAATCTTGGCAGCTAAAACTTAGTATACAAAACAAAAATTCACTTTTATTGTTAATAACATTTTTTTTAAAGATTTTATCTGAGAGAGAGAGAGAGAGAGATCAAGCACAAGCAGGGGGAGCAGCAGAGAGAAAGGGAGAAGCCGGTTCCCGGTTTAGCAGGGAGCCTGACATGGGGCTCAATCCCAGCACCCTGGGATCATGCCCTGAGCCGAAGGCAGACGCTTAACAGACTGAGCCACCCGGATGCCCTGCTAATAACATTTAAAGAAAAGATTTTTCAGCCTATTAATCATAGAGGTGAGCAGAATAATTACGAGAAAAATAAAATCGATTAAAAAAAAACAGTTCAAAGCCAAATTTCTTCACTGTGTTCAAGTTACAGAGTGCAGGGATACCACATTCTTTCAAGCCAGCTCTCGAAGGTAGGCTGGATCATCACTCAGCTCATTCTCATGTCTGTCCCACTGCGGCAGGCTTACACTGCTCCACGCTGATGCTGGGCTTGGTCATGTATTTTGCTCTGGGCAGATACATTTACTGCAAGGCTAAGATCAGTTCGCATGGTATGATTCATCCTCCGGTTCACCTGCCCCATTTTATGAAAAACCTGACCTTGGCCTGCAGGCGAGACCCAAGCCCAGCTGAGTCTAGTCAAACCAGTCAAGCCCAGGCCAACCTAAGAGGGAACCAAGACTGAACCTCACCAAAAGACGTCACTGCCAAACTGTGACAGCCATAGGGCTTTTATGGGGTTTTTTAAACTACTTTTTTTTTTTTTTTTTAAGATTTGAGAGAGAAAGCGAGAGCACACGCACATGCCTGGGGGCGGGGATGCGGGGGGGGGGGGGGAGGGGCGCGGCGCAGAGAGAGTCTTAAGCAGATTCCACACTGAGCAGCGAGCCCTAAGCAGGGCTCAATCTCACAACCCTGAGATCATGACCTGAGCAGAAACCAGGAGCCTGCTGCTCAACTGTGCCACCCAGTTGCCCTGGGGTGGGTTGTTTGTTTTACCCTACTAAGAGCTGATACTCTAACCTTTCCTTACACTTCCTTATAAAGGCAATCACTTATTGTAGGCCCATCCCATCTCTGAGGTGCTTTTTTGCATGCCATGTTATCACAAAAAAGGCCAGAAAACGTTGCATTTGATCTAGCAACTAGAACAATACATCTGATGGCAAATAAAAATCTCTTAAGTTTTAAACCTCAGAACATTCCATTAATGAATAAAAAGAATTGTCTCCCCTTTAATGATACTTACAGTGACTGCGTAGTTTTACTTACACTACCTACATAAATCCAGTCTGAATGACTTTCAATTTTGAAATGAATGAGGAAAGCTTAAATTTGATGTCTGGAATTACATTTCCTAGGTGGTGAATTTGTAATAAATAAAATCATTGTTTTCTTTAATCATAACGAATTAAACTGGCAAACACAATGGCTGATTTTGATATCCTGTCATGTAACTAATTTGTTGAGAACATACAAAAGGCAACTACCAATGCAGATCACCCTGCATGTAATGGATGTAATATTCTAATTTATCAGCTGAAGCCTCATCCTACCATCAGGAAGTGATTTTTCAACTCTCTACCCTCTTTTCCTTCCTTCCTTCCCTCCTCCCTCACCCCGCCCCCACTCAACATTTCCTGAGAAGTACAAGTGGTAAACAAGGCACAGCCCTCATCCTTATAAAGCTTATACTTTAGTGTAAAGAGACTGAAATTACACAAGTGGGTAAAGAAATAAAGAGAATTAAAGTTTATGATCAGTGCAACGAAGAAAATAAACACTGTGACATGATAGCAGGTAACTATGTGGTTCAATTAAGGAGCCTAAAACTGGTTCCTGCTTCCCCAAGTAAAAACAAGAATGAAGACAAAACAAAACAATAACGAAAAAACATCTTCTCATACCAGAATTAGTGAGTAAAAGAAAATGATATAAAATGAGTTGACTAAAAGTATGATACATTTATTCATTCCTAAAGGTGATCAAAGTACATAGTCTATTAATTCATAAAACATCAATTTGAACACAATTTAGACTTTCAAACAATCTTGCTCAAGAGTCTTCTCTAGAGCATACTTTATAAAATGCTCCAACAAGAGATGGTGAGATAATGAACAATCTCAGAGTAAAATCAAAACTCATGGTTTAAAAGGCCCTCTTGGGAACAGTGCACGTCCGCTTTGCTCATCATTAACTTGCCAGCCCCCCCCTCCCCAAGCCCTGCTTCAGGCTGCTCTCTCCATGATCAATTATTTCTGCTAAATCCAACAGGCACATCTCAGTTTTCTTTTTTTTGTGACTTCTTAATATTCACTGGCATCACTGACCTTCCCACCTCCATAAAATACTTTCTTAAAACACAGAATCTTTTTTTTTTTTTTAAGATTTTATTTATTTGACAGAGAGAGAGACAGTGAGAGAGTGAACACAAGCAGGGGGAGTGGGAGAGGGAGAAGCAGGCTTCCCGTGGAGCATGGAGCCCCCCGATGCGGGGCTCGATCCCAGGACCCTGGGACCATGACCTGAGCCGAAGGCAGACGCTTTACGACTGAGCCACCCAGGCGCCCCAAAACACAGAATCTTAATACAAAGGCTTAGTAAACATCTCTGCTTGTCTATCTCAAACACTGTCAACACCATGTCCAAAATCCAAATTACTGTCCTACCTCACCTGTTCTACTCGACTGACACACCTTTGTCCTTGCCACCCTCAACAGACAGACAAATTCTATGAGGAGGGAAATATCATCTCTCTTGATTCCTGTTGGCTCTCTAGGACCTATGTTGTAGGAGGTATTCAATAAAAAGCCATTAAACTATATTACAGCTGAAATGACAAATGTATAATGGCTCTAAGTAGATCAAAATTCATCTAATGGTTGAGTCGCTCAGCAAAGGCATGTTTAATGGTTGGCTTCACTGTTCATTTATAAATAAGTGTGAGGGGCCAGTAATATAATAAAATGAATAAAATAACTTTTAGTAAGTTGTTGTGGTAGAAATGTTGTTAGCAGTGCCCTTAACAGGCTATTAGACTACAGTGAATTACTTATAAGGGCTTATAAAGCTGAACCGACTCAACCTGAACGCCTCGTGTCTGAAATAAAATCAAAGTTTTATTCTAAATAAAATGCTTCAGAAAGTGGCTGAAACCAGGGTATAATATTAAAAATCACCAGAAGTCTTAATTATAGTGTTTGCCAACTTTAATATGGTAACAACCAATACCATACAGTGTTTTCCATTTCCAAAGCAACTGGGATTTTATAATGAATTTTTTCTTCCTTTAGTCACATAACAAGTTCCTTGACTCTTGAGCACAACATGACAGTCATTCAAGAGGGTACAGGTGCAACTGTGCACCCAATTAGACAAGCAATTTTCCAGATTACATGGGCAGGAGCCTTACCTTTTTATGAAAATTCAGTCCTGTGGTTCAGAGGTACGGTACCATACCCACTGAACAAGGGTGCATTTGAAAAGTAAACAGGTCAAGCTGTGCAAGTTACTCTTCAGACTTGATTTCTCTACAGCCTCATTTACCTGACCCCCTTCTATCAGACGTCAAGCTGATTTGGAGGAGTTGGCTTTATTTGTTTTTATTTATCTATTTTTTGGAGATGGCTCTGAAAGGATATTCTTTAGCTTGAGGCAAAGAAGTCACATTGAAAAGCAAGTTACTTTGGGGCCTTCTTCCTTAAACCAAGAGGAGCAGAGAATAATTCCATTCCACCACTGATATTTTAGGACTGATGAAATTACTATGAATTCTGGGACCCTGAGCAAAACTTCTGCAGTGAGTTCTCACTACCTTTTGCTATTCGCAAGACATTCATCTCTCTGGCTCTTCTATATAGTAACCCCTCTGCACAGCTGACACACCTGAAGAAGGAAAAAAGAGGAAGCTGTTGGAGGGGCTGTCCAAATCTATCTGACTCGATCTCCTTTCTCTCACCCATGTTACCATCCTTCCTTTGCTTTTTCCAGTCTCTTAATTCATATTAGATCAGCCTGTTAACATAGCTTACTAAGTGATCTCCAGCAACTACCTTCAAGTTGCAAGTGCTAGCTGAATAACTGTTCTTTAAGAACATTTCCATTTTATCACCAAAATGAGTGGCAAATTTCTCCTCTGGTTGGTTGGCTTCTCTATTGACTTTACTTGTGGTGGTTTTTATTTTTTGCAGAAATATTTAACATTTTTTAAGCATAAACTTATTTTCCTAGCAATTTTTTCTCAAATGAAAAAATAACTTTATCAAGAAAAATGTTTTTGCCAAAGTGAAAGAATTTCATGTTTATACAATATTATGTTTTCTGGGGAAAAAATTCATTAACAGAGAATATTTTCCCCAAATAGGATAATATTTTTGCTAATTTGTCTAGCATACTTTTTAAAACCGGCGACGGGGGGTAGTCTAAGTGAAAAAATTACCTATTAAAAAAAGTAGTTTACATGATCATAACACTGAGTCGCTGTTAAAAGAAAAAGATTTTTAAGTTTTATTATTTTTAAAGATCATTTACTTATTTGACAGAGAGCAGGGAGCCCAATGCGGGGCTCCATCCCAGGACCCCAGGATCATGATCTGGGCTGAAGGCAGATAGATGCTTAACTGACTGAACCACCCAGGTGCCCCATTTTTAAGTTGTAAATATAAAATATTGCATAACTTCAAAAACTTACCTCAATTTTATGTCACTTATCATGTACTATATGTCAATTTTCTAAATAGGAATGAAGTCCTTTATTACAAGCACCTAAGAGTACTATGATATTCATTTTAAAATACTACTTCCAAAATGTTCTTTGCATTTTCTGTCTGCCTACTGTGCACTTAAGCCATAGATAATTTTTTAATAAAAAGCCTACAGTAGGCATATATGTAAAAGTGAACTGACCTTGTTTGCTGCTGTCATTTTCATGTTCAAAAATACGACTCTACTCTAAAAACTGACCATAGAGGCAAAAGGACAGACAGAATAATATTGTATTTTATTCTAGGAAGGGTATTTGAAAATTATTTCTTTAAAAGAACCATGATCTTACCATGTCCCTATAAAAATTCTAGTAACTACATGATTTGGCATTACTTTCTACTCTACAAAGGGGATAAAAGAAACATTTATGATATAAAATGCAAGTATAAATTCTTATTGAAAACATAAAGAAAGTATTATTTTGTACACAAAATTATTTGTTGATAAATACTAACTTCATTTAATTCTTAATCTTTATGAAAATATTCCATTAAAATACTTTACTAGTTGTACTTAAAACCACATTTTTAAAGTGTTCTCTAAATAACTTTGATGGGGGGCACCTGGCTGGCTCAGTTCTTAGAGCACGCAAGTCTTGATCTCGGGTTTTTAAGTTAAAGTTATTTAAGTTCGAGCCCCCATGTTAAGCGTAGAGATTACTTAAAAATAAAAAACTGGTGGGATCTTTTCTTTCTCCCCGACCCTGTTTTCTTTTTTTTTTTTTTTTTTAAAGATTCTATTTATTCATTTGACAGAGAGAGAGAGAGAAAGAGAGGCAGGCAGAGGGAGAGGGAGAAGCAGAGTCCCGGCTGAGCAGGGAGCCCAACGCAGGGCTAGATCCTGGGGCCCTGGGATCATGACCTGAGCCCAAGGCAGATACTTAACCGAATGAGCGACCCAGGCACCCCTGGTGGGATGTTTTCTTAGTCAAGAAGTCTAGAACAAAATAGATGGTGGTAGAACAAATGGAAAAGGGTTAGCTATAGTAGAGTAAGAAACTCTCAGACAATCTGTATGTAATTATTTCTTATTATGCATCCATATGTAATTATTATTTTTTATTCTTATGTTCATCACCATTTTCTCTGTTTGGAAAGAAAACTATAGGGTGGTAATTTCAATGATATGAATCCTAAAAAACATTTCCCTCCCTCCACCACAGGCATCTAAAGATGAGACAATTTTACATCAACCAAATCAAGCATTGTTAAGAATACAAAATGAAAGCTCTTTTAGACGCAAAATCTTATTTATCTCAAATCCTGTATTGCTCTTGAATATTATTACTAACTTGGATAAAACTGTAAAATCACTGCTAAAACTCAAAATTTTGAATTTTAACACCGATTTGAAAAACACATTAACATTTACAGGAGGTAATAAGATACTAAAAATGCTTCCTAATAGCTATTCCTAACCAAGTATTCCTGAGTGTGTACTTTTCACCCCAGGGTACAGTGTATATATAATACTGGTGTACATTTTTGTGCTTTATTTGTGTTCCTGTCATACCTTCCATGATTCCTTATACAGTCCAACTGCAGCCTTAACTTTTAGCATATCCCAAAGAAAATTCCCTTTATCATGTGACAGAAGTATTCTGGTTAGAAATAAATGCATTATTCCTTGTAATTTTCCATGACAGTGCTACTATTTCTCAGAATTTTGTCTAGCAAAACTACTTTCTAAAATGAGATACAGAGAGGTACTAGTGCGTGGGCCTTGGACTATCGTGACCTTGGTTTTATCTTGGATTCTAAGCTCACAAGTTCTGTGGCTTTGGCTACTGAGCCTCCATCTGCACACCAGGCTAGTTACATCTGCCTTCAGTCTTCCTGCTACCTCATTTGGAGATAAAGTATGTACGGTGCTTACCACAGCGCCTGGGACAGGGTCCATCTTCAATACTGTAGACCAAAGTAATCAGCTGCTTCATGAAAATACCTTTAAATAGGCTAAACTCAGTATCAAAAACAATAATGCAACTAGAACAAGACAGGGAAACCCCTTCCTCACTCTGTGGAAAACAATTAATTAAAAAATTAAGGAAGCACACACTTCCATAGTAAGAAATTAAAGTTATCTCTAGAAGATGTCTCTGATTTTTCATTAAACTTAGCTTGCTACCACGTGTCTGTGCTTTGCCTTGCCTATTTATAGCACAATTTCCAAGGCGAGTCGTGACTTATATATAAATCACGTTCTAAGCTATTACTCACTAGTCATCTCCGCCAAGGAGGACTTCTTCACCTTCGCCAAGATCCTTCCTTGCCCCCAGTCAGTTGAGTGCTCTATTCCTTTATCTTTCTCACGGATTTAACTGGTTGAAGGCACCTTTATTATAGCATTTTTCACTGCATTTTAATTACTTCCAAGTTTCCCTTTACCATCATAAGTAGAGATTGTTTACATGGCTGTCTCCAAGGCAAGCTGCCTTTAATTCATCTTTTTTTCAACATAATCTCATATTCATATTAGCAACTTTTCATTGCTTCCTTGGGATAGATTTCTAGAAGTGGAATCAGTAGACCAAAGAATATGAACATTTGATAACATCCATGTTATCAAATTATTTTGTTATCAAATTATTTTGTAGAAAGGGTAAAGGGATATATATATTCCCATTTAATTCACCTCTGAGTTGCTCAGAGCTCAGCAATTATTATTGGAAAATTTATTATTTGAAGTATTTAGAAGGTAAAACATATCCACCAGAGTAATAAGTATATAATTAATTCTAAAAATACTTGTTTAAATATTCATGATTAAATACTTATGACAGAATTGCATCAGGGATGCTTGGGTGTCTCAGTTAAGCGTCCAACTCCTGATTTTGACTTAGGTCATGATCTCACGGTTGTGAGATAAAGCCCCCCCCAAACCCCAGGGGCTCTGCGCTGGACAAAGAGCCTGCTTAAAAGATTCTCTCTCTCCTTCTCCCTCTGCCCCTTCCCACCTCCTCCCCCCTGCTCTCAATCACTCTCAAAAAACAAAAAACAAACACAAAACAGCATCAAGGCTCTGGATAACCCAGATGTTTAAACTTTTAAGGAAATGCCAAGCTGTTTTCCAAAGTAGCTGCACCATTTTACATTTCCACCACCACCGTATGAGGGCTCCAACTTCTATGCGTCTTCTAATACACGTGACACTATCTATTTTATTACAGCCATCCTAGTGGTGTGAGGTGCTCTCTCAATGCAGTTTGGATTTGCATTTGCCTGATGAATAATGATGTTTAAGTATCTTTGTGTATGCTTACTGGCAATTGTATATATGCTTTTAAGAAATGACTATTTAGATACTTTGCCCATTTTTATATTGGGGTTTTTTTATTACTAAGTTTTAAGTTTTCTTTATGTTTTGTTTTGGTTTTGAGAGAAAGCGTACGTGCAAGCAGAGTGGAGGGAGGCAAAGGGAAAAGAGAGAAAATCTTAAGCAGGGGGCACCTGGGTGGCTCAGTCGTTAAGCGTCTGCCTTCAGCTCAGGTCGTGATCCCAGGGTCCTGAGATCGAGCCCCGCATCGGGCTCCCTGCTCAGCGGGAGGCCTGCTTCTCCCTCTCCCACTCCCTCTGCTTGTGTTCCCTCTCTCACTCTCTCTCTCTGTCAAATAAATAAATAAAATCTTAAAAAAAAAAAAAAAGAAAGAAAATCTTAAGCAGGTTCTGTGCCTAGCATGGAGCCTGACGTGGGGCTCAATCTCATGACCCCTGAGATCATGACCTGAGCCAAAATCAAGAGTCAGATCCTTAACCAACTGAGCCACCCAGGCACCCCAGTTTTTTTTTTATGTATTTTATATACGAGTGCTTTACTGAATATATGATTTGCAAATATGTTTTCTCATTCTGTGGTCTGTCTTTTCAATTTCTTGTTAGTATCCTTTGAAGCATAGTTTTTAATTTTGACAAAGACCAATTTATCTATTTTTTCTTTTGTTGCTTGTGCTTTGTCATATCTAAGAAACCACTGTCACATGCAAGGTCATGAATATGTACCCTTATGTTTTCTTCTAAGAGTTTTATCTCTCACATTTAGATCTTTTGTCCCTTTTAGGTTAATTTTGGTATATTAACTCAATATGAGATAGGGATCAACTTTATTCTTCTACATCTCGATACCCTCTTGTTCCAGCACCATTTGTTGACAAGATTATTCTTTCCTTCATTGAATTACAATGGCATTTTTGTCAAAAATCACTTGAACACACATGCAGGGATTTAGTTCTGTATTCTCAATTCTCTATCTTTACGCAAGTACTAGACTGTCTTTACGAGACAATTTTGTTGCAGGTTTTGAAAAGGGAAACGGAGTTCTCCAACTTTGTTCTTTTTTTAAAGACTGTTTTTGCTATTCTGGGTCCCTTAAGTTTCTACATAAATTTTAGTATCAGCTTGTCACTTTCTGGGAAAAAAAGGCTGGATTCTCGAAGGAATCACATTGCAGGAGTAGAACAATTTAGGAAATACTGACACCTTAACAATACTAAGTCTTCCAGGAATATGAGATGCTTTCTATTTATATTTGGATTTCCATTCATTTCTATTTCAATAGTTTGTGGTTTTCACAGTATAAATTTGTACTTCTTTTGTTCTTCATTCTTTTGATACTCTTGTTAATGGAACTGTTTTCATAATTTTATTTTTGGATTGTTCATTGCAAGTAAGTAGAAATGCAACTGATTTTTATATATTTATTTTGTATTCTGCACCCTTCCTAAACTTATTATTTGTAATAGTTCCTTAATGGATTTCTTAGGATTTTCCACATACAACAACATGTCATCTACAATATAGATTTTTATCATTTTCACCAGTTATAGTTGCTTTGCTGCACAAAACTGCTGTTTCAGAAGTGGATAAATTTTATCAATATATAATTTACTTTAAATTGGAAGAATGAAAAGATTCTGACTATAATTCAAAAATGAGCAAAATTTTATGGCTATCAAAAAGGAAAGTTTTGACCTTTCCGTAAGAAGCAAAAAATAATAATAAAATCTCATTTAGGAAAATGAACTGAAAAGAGTTGTTTTTTTTTTAATGAAAACAATTTTCATTTTCCTTGACCATGCTAAATGTTACTTTTGATCATTTATATTTTTCTTTTCAACTATTAACAAAAATTACATTGCCATGCCAAAATCCCTTAGTTTAAGGATTCTGGTTATTCTTAAGAAGTAGTTTACATGATCTTTAGAAAAATTTCAATCAGTGGCTCACTGTAACAAAGGATATCTAAATCACTATCAAGGGTCATATATAACTGTTCTTTATTATTTCTGCTTATTTGTAGTTAACATAAATACCAGGCAAAGGAAAATTTAAGTGCACGTACAGTGCTCCTTTTTTCATCTTTAGGAAGCCTGAATTCCTGAGCAAATTTTCTTCGCGTCAAGAGTACTCTAATAATTTTCTTCCAAGTGCATTGTTTTCATTGTGAATTTAGGCCATCATCTTAAAGATAACAAATGCATTAATCTTTTCTTTTATCATGAACTATTTTGACCAGTTTCATACTACAAAGAGTAAAAGAGAATGGAAAATACCTTGGGAATCCAGTAGAGAATCATGAAATAAATATAAGTAAAACTGTTTGTTTTTGGTTTTATCATATTAATATAAAAAATATTATTTCAACTTTGTATTGAGCAAATTTTATACTTAATTCTGCTATTCATTCTGACCCTTATATTCAGTACCAAAGTCCTAAAACATAAAATTTCACCCCATCTACTACTCCTTCACTTCACTTTTCCCTCTACCATGCTTCCTTCATTTCCCCAAAGTTTCATCCTTCCTGCTTTTAAATTTTATCAAAAATACTAATCTGTTTATGTATTTTTTTAAAACTTTTACATAACATAAAATTTACTAGCTTAAGCATTTTAAAGTGTACAGTTTAGTGGTATTAAATACATGCACCTTGCTTTGCATCAATCACCACTGGCCCTCTCCATCGTCTTCCATCCTGCAAAACTGAAACTCTACGTCCTTTGACTAGTAACTCCCTGTTCCCCACTCCTCCCAGCCTCTGGCAACCACCATTCCATGTTCTGTCTATGAATTTAACTACTCTGTGTACTGTGTGATTTGGAATCAGACAGTATCTGTCCTTTTGTGTCTGGCTTATTTCACTGAGTACAATGTCCTCAGGGTTCGTCCATGTTGCAGCACAGGTCAGAATTTGGTCAGAATTTCTTTTTCAAGGCTGAATAATATTCCTTAAGAGGTATACACCACATTTTGTTTATCTACTTATCCATCAATGGACATTTGGGCTGCTTCCACTTCTTAGCTATTTGGAACAATGCTGCTTAACAATGGGTCTGCAAATGTCTCTTCAAGACCCTGATTCCGATTCTTTGGGGGTAAATACCCAGCAGTGGTATGGCTGGGTCATATGGGAATTCCACTTCTAATTTTGGAGGAACCACCAAACTGTAAACTGTCTTCGCAGCAACGCCACCATTTAACACTCCAACCAATAGCTACATGGGGACTCCAATGTCTCCACAGCCTCACCAACTCTTACTATATTTTGTGTTGTTTTTTTATCATAGCCATCTTAAGAACTGCGAGTTGGTGTCCAATCGTGGTTATGATCTGCATTTCCCTAATGATTACTGATGCTGAGCATATGTCCATGTGCTTACTGGCCATCTCTATATCTTCTTTGGAGAAATGTTTATTAAAGTTCTTTGCCCATTTTAAAATCAGGTTGGTTTTTTGGTTTTATTGCTGTTGAGTTACTGGAGTTCTTTGTATATTCTGAATAATAACCCCTTGTCAGGTACACGCTAATATCTTCTCCCAATCTGTGGAATACCTTTTCACTCTGTTGGCTGTGGACCTTTGATGCACCAGTTCTGTTTTGTTGTGGGGTTTTTTTTTTTTTTAAGATTATTTATTTATTTGAGAGAGAGCACAAGCAGGGGGAGCAGCAGACAGAGAGGGAGAAGCAGGCTCCCCGCTGAGCAGGGAGCCTGATGCAGGACTCAATCCCAGAACCCTGGGATCATGACCTGAGCCGAAGGCTGGAGCTTAACTGGCTGAGCCATCCAGGCGCCCCAATGCACCAGTTTTAAATTCTGATACAGTCTAATTTATGTTTTCTTTTGTTGCCTGGGCTTTTAACATCATGTCCAAGAAATGATCATCAAATTCAATGTCATGAGACTTTTCCCAGGTTTTCTTCTTACATTTAGGTCTTTGATACATTTTGAGTTAATCTTGTATATGGTGTAAGGCAAGAATCCAACCTTTTTCATGTGGATATACAATGTTCCCACTACTATTTATTGAAAAAACTCTCCTCTCCCCCTTTGAATTGTCTTGGCATTCCTATCAAAAATCATTTGACCATATATCCAAGGGTTTATTTCTGGGCTCTCAATTCTATTCCATTGATCTATGTGTCTGTCTTATGCCAGTACCACACCATTTTGACTACTACAGTTTTGTAATAAGTTTTAAAATCAAAAAGTGTAAGCCTTCCAACTTTGTTCTTTTTTTTTTTCAAAATTGTTTTGGCTATTCGGGGTCCCTCCCTTAAGATTCCATATGAACTTTAGGATGGATTTCTCTATCTCTGCAAAAATTCAGTTCGGATTTTGGCAGGGATTGTACTGAATCTGTAGATTGCTTTGGGTAATACTGACATCGTAACGACATTAAGTTTTCCAACCTATGAACACAAGAGAACTTTCCCATGTTTGTCTCTTCTTCAATTTCTTTCAGCAACATTGTGTAGTATCTCATGTACAAGTCTTTCTCCTCCATGGTTAAGTTTATTCCTAAGTGTCTTATTTTTTTTGATGCTGTTGTAAAATGGAATTGTTTTTGTGTTGTGTACTTCAAAATTTTACATAAATTGTATCATTAAGTACTTATTATATTTTCACAACTTTTTTACTATTATAGTACACACATGCATACTGAAAGTGTAACAATATGTACCAGGAGGACACTTAGCATCTGCAGGCTAGTCACTTCTGGAGAGGAAGAGGGTGGAATGGGATGGAATAAAGAAGGGATTTAGCTGTAACTATGAATTTTTTTCTTTTTTAATAAGAGACCTGTGTAGAATATTTGTACATTTGTTGTACTTTCCTCATTTGAAATATCTTATAATTTAAGTTTTTGTAATTAAAATAATTCTGAAAATGTGGGGTATCTGAAGCATTAGTATAGTCATATAACTTTGCCAGTACTACTTCTGGGATCATTAACCTAGACAGTCATCTCTAGGACAATTAATTTTTTCTTGATGTGGCAGTGGGTGAAAACCAATAGTCACAGCTCTTCCCCTGAGACCCTAAAAGCAGAGGTTTCACACTATTAAAAACTTCATACCAATGAGCTTTTACTTAGTCTACACTATTCACCTTGCTCTTTTCAGTAAGACTCATGTCAAATGAAGCTCAGTCCAAATATGCTTAGAAAAAAAGTACACACTATCAGGAGTACTTGCTTTTCATTGGGTCTGATACTTCTGATAGCAGCAAAGCCAATAAATGGGGGTAGTAGTTATTGATACTATATATCAAGGTGGGTATTTTTCAGGAAATTTTTAATGGAATAATTTTGATGTGTTTTTTTAAATAGCCCTACTGTTCTCATGAGCTAAAAAGTAAAGCAAGAGGTAATTCTACAGGAAAAAGTCAAAGGCACCACTTGAGCTGATGGTCTTTAGTTTTTCAACATGGAATCTGAAACAAGCACAAAGAAATAACAGCTCTAAGAAGTAATCTGAGCAGTTTTCTTATTAAGGCAAGGCACTGCTTAGAAAAACACTGTATTAGAGGATCAGATGAACAGTAACACTTCAGGGTGACTCAGTATAGAACTGAAAATTATGCTAAGTCTACATTTTTGTAAAGTTAACCTTCCCCAAGGAAAATACAATACTATAATATTTATACTCTTCACTTCAATACATATAATATGCTATTCAACCTGATGTACACTTAAGTTTCCATTTATAAAGCTACTTTTTTAAATGATCATATGGAAAGGAGGAATGTAAAGAATCACATAAGTCAATCACAAAACACACCATAAGACATTTGTTTAACTACACCGTAGTTTCATTTTAAGAGAGTTGACTGAAATACCTTTTAGGAACAAATGCTTTAGCAATTTTGGCATATAGAATGAATCACAAAATTTAAAGACAACCAATGAGACTACCCTTAATTCACGAATTAATCTCATTTACTTGTGACTGACTACCACATAAGAATGTCAGCTTCTCCAGTGTAACAGCCTAGCACTTAACTAGCACACAGTAGGTATGTAATAAGGATATGCTGCAGAAATGAATACTCCTTAACTCTCGACTTGTGGTATTTTCTATCAGGAAACTGCCACCAGAGGGTGCCTGGCTGGCTCAAGTTGGTAGAGTACAGGAGTCTGCACCTGGGGGTGGGGAATTTGAACCCCACATTGAGGGTAAGCTTTGTGTAAAAACAAAGAAACGAAACTACCACCATATACCTCAGCCTCACCAGGTTTTATTTCAGTGAAATTATATTATTTTAATTTTCATATCCTGTTCAAATCTTTCGATTTTTCCACACAACAAAATGACATTTCATTACAACTTAGCCACAAGAAGAGATATGTAGATTAATAAAATATTCACTGTACTAACTACATAGCAGTTTCTGTGGGTTCATGCTAAAAGCAAAAAAGGACACAAGCTAACCTTTCATGGTATTTTTTCTGGCAATCTCAAATCACAGTATTTAAACATATCATTCATACCACAGTATAAACACTAAATCTTAATGTAACATTGTTCAGTATAGACTGGAATTAAACTAAAGCAGTTCTATCATGGGTACTATCCAAGGGGTTTAAGTTCCTTTGAAACAAAAGGAATGTCACCACAAGGTAAATTTAGCCTCAAGAATGTCTCACACAACATGAAGTCTCAAGAAAATGTTATATAGGCTTCAGATTACTTGTTTTAAAAAGAATGATTACCTACCACAGCTATCATATGTTTGGAATTATACTTAAAGATGCTCTTCTCTGTGACAAAAACAAAAGTATTACTTCTCAATAACAAAAGGAAAATGAATCAGGTGTCAGGAAGTGGGTTTAGAATGTGCCTAAATCTCAGGATATATTTCCTAATTAACGTGAGATAATAAAAACTGCCATTTACATTCAGGTTCCTAAAGAAGATGAAACAAATACATAGCTATGTTACAGATTCAAAAGATGACAGTCGCTGAATAGGTTAAAAATTGCTTTAAATATTCACAGATAATTTCAAGATTGCCAAAAAATAATGAAGAAATGAAACTCACAGAGAATGTTGGCCCACTGTTTGATGCTATGACAGTATGAACTTCATCATGCAATTTTATTGACAGCTCCCAGTTAGCCACTTGTGGTTTAATAATAGGCACTCTGAAGAAGAAAAAAAAAGACTGTGCTTCAGAACATTATTTTAAAAGGTTCTATCCTTGGAAAAAAGCTTTCAGATTTAAACTAGAGCAAGTGAGAACAAACAAAAAACACACATTCATTCCGAGGACAACAGCAATCATTTTGGGATAACGGTGGTACCTCCATCTACTCAAAGTACCATCATCTCTACTACGAATTTGAGTTGCTTAATTGTGACAGTCTTTCAAAGATTAACTTTATACGATATTAATTTCTTTTCAATATTTGGTTACTGTTTCAGACAGTTTTAAAAATTTACAATGTTAGTCTCTTATTTTTCTGGGTTTATTGAGTTATACTTGGTATCCAAAAAAAACTGCAGATAATTAACATACAATTTAGTGAGTTTGGACATAGTTATTCACTTGTGTTTCCATCACCATAATTAAAGTAATAAACATATCCATCACCTCCAAAGGTTTCCCTGTATTCTTTCATTTTGTTCTGGTTTTTGTTTGTTTGTTTGGGTAAGAATGCAACATCAGTGATGCTAGTCTTAACACACAGGTCTTTTCTTGCCAATGATCCATATTACATGGTCCATAAAAACTGGGTCAAACAGCCAGAGACAAAAATATTTTTAGAATATAAATATTTTTCACTTTTTAAAGTAACAAAATTTTAACAATTTCTAAATTAACCTAATTTCAATACTGAGTGTTTTCATTATTTATAGTT
The DNA here is from genome assembly GCF_037043125.1 of Eumetopias jubatus. Lineage (NCBI taxonomy): Eukaryota > Metazoa > Chordata > Mammalia > Carnivora > Otariidae > Eumetopias > Eumetopias jubatus. The sequence continues at coordinate 183,596,073 of NW_028274809.1, read as the reverse complement.
GTAAAGTAGCATTTACGAAGCACTAAATAGGTAGTATCCCAACTCTTGTCTTAAGTCATAGCTCTGAAAAAATGTTGCAGGTTATGCTTTAACATAAACCCCCTCCCCCAAACTTCAAAAGGATTCTGTGCATTCTACTAAAAAAATTCAGTCACAAAAACTATGATTATAATCAAATCATCTCTAGACACAATGCCTAATGGAGGATGATGGATAATTTAGGCGAACATTTGTATTTGGCCCACTGTTTATTTTCTGAAGATGAAGAAATGGTTTAAATACTACAGAAGTGAAAATTAAAGAAAAGTTTAAAAAATGCACCAACAAATCAATATTAATGCACAAGGCAGAGACATGGAGGATTCTCTGCTGGCAATTTAAAGAGGACGCTTTCAGAGGACAGAGCTTCACACAGGAGGGCTTCAAAGGACAACAAGGGAGGCATACAGGAGGCGGAGGAGAGGAGAGAGGAAAGGCAGGGCGCGGCAGAGTGTGTGCCAGCCCCACCTCTACTTTGGCACTCTCTTCCACGGGGCATCATTTGTCCGAGTGTGTTTCCCCCGCTGGCCTGTGAGCTCCTAAAAGACCAAGATCGTGCCTTACTTTTGTATCCCCAGGTCCCAGGGCAGGGTGGGGATAAAGGGCTGGGGGAGGGCAGTAGGAAGGAATTTGAGGAACACCTGCTATGTGCCGAGCACTGCGAAGGGGACACTGTGTTACCCAAGGGACAGAGTGTGCTCCAAAAGGAGCATGGACCCCAAGCTCCTGGCTTACTACCTGGATGTTCTTGGACTATACAGACGACCTCACTAGCCTTCAGTCTGTTTATCTTCAAACAGGGTTAACACCCGACCTTTTCAGGGGTATTGTGATAACAGAAATAACCTGACAGCTAATATTACTGGCCACATTGCTTTCTTAAATCTTTGTTATCAAAATAATTATGTAACTCTCCTGCTCCAGATTGTTCCACGGTTTTCTACTTCACTGCAGGTTAAATCTTAACTAACTTAACTACCATTCAAGTTTCCTATAAATAAGGCCCCACTCTTTGTTATTTCCAGTTTTATTTCTGATTATTCTCTGACTTGTATATCCAGTTGCGCCAAACCCTTAAAGTACTTCGCAAATCAAACCAAACTAAAACAAGCAGAACTAAGCACAGTGGTCACAAACTCAGGCTCTGGTGACTCGCAGAAGTGGATAAAAAACCCAGCCCTGCCATTAATTAGTTCTGACCTTGAGTCAACTGTTAGGTCTCAGTCTCCTTATGTATCAAATCAGAGATATGATAGCATCTGCATCATAGCGATGTGCTGAGGATTAAATTAAACAGTGCATATAAACGGTAACTTTTATTACTTGGATTAGTCCCAACCCTAGACCTACACTCGTTGCCCCTCTCCTCCATAACTGAAATCCTTTCATGGATTCCTTCTGCTCCGCAAACGAACAGATTTTTCAAGAATATCATCTCTCTCATAAACTGTTCCCTAATTATAGGCACTGATCATAGTACAAACCTTCATCATCTCCCTTCTGCTTAATCTATATTATATGCCTAGTATTTTTCACAACTCAGTAGCCCGGAGGAGGTAACTCTTTCCAGTAAACCTGGAGACCCTTTTTAGTTATGCAACAAGCCTGTTTCCAGAGGAGCTGGGAAGTTAATCCTGACATCCTGTTAGAACCCAGACTGCATTTTCCCACAGAAAGCAATCCTACAGATGGTGGCGAGACAGAGTTGCCATCCTTCAGAACCTATTTATTTTTCCATTGTTTTATTTTGATCCACATCTGTTTCATATATGTTATAACCTACCCCAAGAGGGACCTTGTGCAAAGAGCATAGGCTCTCTTGAGTTGAAATCCTGAGGTTTCATCTCAGCCCATTCTCTTACTACAACGTAGCAGGGACTCCGTTAGTCCTTTGCAACCGTAATTTCTACACCTGTGAAATAGAGCTAGCACAGCACTTGGGGGGGGGGCGGTGACGGGAAATCTACTGCTCCTTCCGAGCACATAGCTCCTGGAATGGCACTTTTCAAACAATATCTTTTTAGGTAACATGTTACGAGGATGTGGAAAAGAGGCTTCCCTGTGGAAGCAAGCCCATGAGATATGAGAAAAAATGGTCACACTGTGGAATCTCCTTATGAGTTCACTCTTCCACAAACACAACTTGGTAAGATCCCTTCTGGCTTTACCTAAGTTTGAAAGTCATTTTGTTTTGTTTTAAAATAAAATTGGATGGGTTTGGGTATATATGCCCAGGATAAAGATCCATAAGCTCTGCGGCACAAATAAACTATAAGTAAAGCTAGTAACACATACCAGCCTGAAAGTCCATGTGCTCTATTTCTGCAAAACCAGTGCAACTACAGTAATGATAATTACTCTGAAACGCTGATATGAATCCCACCAGCACAAACATGCTTATGATGGTACCAGTTACATTTTACAGTGATATTTTAAATTTTAGAAAAGTTACATTTATCCATTAAATCCAAAATAGTCTCAAAGATTTTTATAAACAACTCTCTGGAAAGGGAGAGAAGAGGTCCTGGAGTTTCACACAACTCACTAGAGTAACCGTACACAGAGAACAGCTTCTTTACTGAACTACATGCCGAAAGAGGTTGCCCTGTGATCACAAACTTCATCCGTGCAGCTTATTAGTTACTTGAAAAGCTGATATCATTTAAGTTAAGACTTCAAAAAACAAACAAACCCTTCAAAATCCAGGAAAAGGGAATTCACATAAACAGCTACTCACGAAGCAAGTCAAATAATAGCCCTTACTCAGACCTGCCCACTTTGATTATCATCAGCCAACCAGAATGAATATGTTCAATAAAACTGCATCTTTCTGTATTTTATAGTAAAAACGGTCAGCTGATTATCACAAATGTTACTTACTGCTAATACATTTAACTTACTAGAATATGTTACTCAAAGAAGTGTAAATAATACTAACCCAAATACATTGCTCTTACATGTCATGTTTTAAGGCAGATTTTATGTAAACTTCACTCACAGCATCTTTAGTTATCAAGGATCATAAGCATCTCAAAACCGTATTATGAAACACTCAAAAAAGCTGGTTTTCAACTGTGCCATTACCTATTTAAGAGTGAAATACTGAGTTAAAACAATGTTAGTGGTCAAAGAATCATTAAGCAATCCTTGATCATAACTTTCACAGTGGGTGGTCTGTAAAATGATCAAGAATAATATGCTGCATTCCATAGCCACAGAGGTCAGCTTCTGCATACAAATCTTTGCAGGAAGAAAAAGGCCTTCAGAAAAGTGGGCCATTCATCTGAACCAAGTTCAGAGAATTTCCAGCATGGTGAAAAGATATGTTATGCAAGCACATAGATGTATTCAGTGGGGGTAGATGGAACCAGCTACATGGCAACTACAAAGGAGCCCTCCCATGGTTCATGAATAAGTCGAGGAAATGATCAGAAAAAAAAAAAAAAAAAAAGAGAGAGAGAGATGTTTAGACAGATGGCCCACTTAAAATGCCTGAGACAGGGCATAGCAATTTTAATGAAACTTTAGATCTAGCATATGAATTGTTTATTTCCTCCAGGAAAAAAAAAAATCTAAAAACAAAAATTCAGCAATTTGCTGAAAAACTCACTTTTAGCAAGTTGGGATGGAAGAAGAATTTACAAATACAAGTTTTATTAGTTCAATAAATTCATATAAAATTCTTCACAGAGCCATCAGCTATCAAAATGAATATAAAAAGCATGGAATGAACAGATTAAAGGAATTTTAAACAGAAGTCTACTTGGTGCCAAAGCAAACAAAAATCTAAGCCTTATTATGTGAGAACTTACAACACTCCAACATTAAAGTTCATCACTGCAGAAGAAAGATAAAAGCAGCATTTTCAGAGAACCTCTTCAAAGCTAGAAATTGTCATAGTAGAGGAATAGAATCCTGCCTATACGCAATTTAAAATGTGTACATTCAAATAGAGGAGGCTGTGTAAAGAGTGTGTATCACAAAATACTGCCTAGAAAGGGTTATGGAACACCCCCAAGTTTGATTCATTAGCATTACAAATAGTAACACAAATGACACCTGAATCAGGAAACGAATACTAATGTTACTTATAATCTTATGGATTTTAATATTATGCAAACCCTATTTCTTCTGCCACCAATAAAGGCTTCAGGTTCTCAATTTAAACACCAGGCATGACTAGTCAGGAAAGGTGATGGAGTTTAGCCACCACCCCTGCAAGTCCTGGGGTTGGACTGACCACCAACCCCAAACACCATGTGACCTTCCAAGTTACTCATCCTCCTTGTGTCTCTTTCCTGATCAGTGAGGCCAAGATAGTAAGAACACTTTATCCACATGTTCATTAAAGAAGATAAAAGGTATAACACGCTCAGATTAGTGCATGGCACAGAATGCTAAGAGTTATTACCATCACTCATTATCATAATTTGGTACAATATCTGAAATCCTCCATTATTTCAACAACCTGTTATTTTTTAAAAATATATTAATATACAATGAAATTCAAAATTTTAAGTTCCATCATTATCCTTCCAGGAAATCTACCCCTTTCCCCCAGTAGTTCAACTGCAGATTAGACTAAAGCTTCACATAAACAGACACCAAAAAGAGGCACTCTTATGTGTGGCTTTTCTTTGCCCAATGGAATGTTTCTGAGGTTGATGCATGGTGAACAGTTCATTCTTTTTTTATTGCCGAGTAGTACTCTGTTGTACAAACATACCAAAATTAGGTCATCCTTCTGCTGATGCACATTTGGGTTGTTTCCAGTTTGGGGATCTTAGGAACAAAGCTGCTATAAACATTCTTTGTATGAGGCTTTTTTGAAGACAGATGTTTTGATTTCTTATGGGTAAAAACTCTAGGAGTGGAAATATGAGGGTACACATATGTTTAATTTTATAAAAACTGCCACCCTGTTTTACAAGGTATTAAAACATATCTATACAGCCCCCAGCAACAGAGCTTGCTCTATAACCTTGCCACCATTTCGTGTTGGGTTTCTACTTCTAGCCAGGCTAGTGGCTGAGAATGTATCTCATTACAGTTTAATGTGCATTTCCCTTATGACAAATAACGATGGGCACCTCAGTATTAGTCTTACTGGTCACTTGTATTCAAAAATTTGCCCATTTTTTATTAAGATATTGGTCTTCCTGATTTGTGGGAGTTCTTTATTTTTTTAGAAAGCCTCTGTCAGATTTATGTGTTGTATTTTCTCCCCCTCTATGGCTTACAAATATTCTCTAAAATGTCTTACCTTCAGCATTTTTTTTTTTTGATTAATGGACTTTTTTTAGAGCAGTTTTAGGTTTTCAGGACAACTGAGCAGGAAGTAGAGCTCCTATACATACCCTCCCTCACCCCACCCTGGATACAGCATCCCTCTTATTAACATTCTGCATTGCTGTGGTACATTTGTTAAAACTGATGAGCCAATGTTGATCCATTTGGTTAATTTAGTAATACTTTAACTGAAGCCCACAGTTTACATTAGGATTCATTCTCTGGGCTATGCATTCTACAGGTCTGAACAAATGTATAATGACATGTCTCCACCATTAAGATCTCATATAGAATAGTTTCACCTTAAAAATTCCCTGTGCTGTACCTATTTAACCCTTCCTTCATCCCCCCGGATCACTGGTAGCCACTGATCTTTACTGTCTCAAACATTTTGCTTTTTCCAGAACGTTGTAGAGCCAGAATGTAACCTTTTCAGATTGGCTGCTCTCACTTAGCATTATGCATTTAAGGTTTCTCCATGTCTTTTTGTGGCTTGATGGCTAATACCCTTTCATTGCTGAATGAAAGTCCATTGCCTGGATGTACCACAGTTTACTTATCCATTCACCTAATTAAAGGAGACATTTTGGTTACTTCTTAGTTTTGGCAATGATGAGTGAAGCTGCTATAAACATTCACATGCAGCTTTTAGGGCAGAAACATTTTCAATTCATTTGGATAAATACCAAGGAGTACAACTACCGGATCATAGGGTAAAAGGATATTTAGTTTTGTAAAAAATTGCTAAACTTTATTCCAAAATGGCTGTACCACCTGCAGTCCCATTAGCAGTGAATGAGAGTTCCCGTTGTTCCACAATCTCACAAGCATTTGGTATCGTCAGCATTTAGGATTTCAGCCTTCGTAACAAACATGTATCTCTGCTGTTTAATGTACTTGCTAAAAAGTGTTTGGACTATAGCAAGGCCCAGAAGAAATATTCATATTTTCCTTTAGAGGTTTTATATGTAGAGCTGTGATTCATCTTTTTCTTAGGTGATGGGAAAGAGGAAGAGGTAAGGTTCATCTAGCTGTTTCAAGGAAATCTGTAGACCAAGTTCTGCCGCTTTGTCCATCAGTAAGACAGTATTAGCTATTCTAGATCCCTTTGCATTTTCATACAAATTTCAAAACCAACAGGCAATTTCTTCTCCATCCTCCCCAAAGCAACCCCAATGGATTACGTTTGGGCTTGCACTGAATCTCTTCATTCATTGAGGGAGAGCTGACACCTTAACAGTATTTTATCCAATCCATGAAAATAATAGCTCTCATCTATTTTACATTTTGAATTTTTCTTGGCAAAGTGTGGCAGTCTTGAGTCTCTTTTGTTATAATTATACCTGTTTTTGTGTTAGTTTTATTAGTTGTATCACAGATTCCTTAGAGTTTTCTTAAGTAACCTATTAAGTTGTCTGGGAAAGTTTCCTTTCCCCAATCCTTATGCTTCATTATTTTTCCAAGCCTTAGTACTCTGGCAAGTGACAGTCTAGAACTTAATTTGTTAATTTGCCTAAGTTTGTCAGGCTGTATTAAATAAAACTGTTAACAGTCATTCATTTTTGCTAGTTTATCAGAACACAATTTATATTTGATTGACTTTCTATCCTGCAACTCCGCTAAATTTATTCCAGTAATTCGCTCCTAGATTCCTTACGGGTTTCTATGAAAATACAACTCCTCTGTGAAGAGGAACAACTTTACTTCTCCGTTTCTGATCTCCAGGACTTTTTTATTTCCTATGGTACTGGCCAGGATCGCTAGCATAATGTTGAATAAAAGTGACAAATACAACTCTGTCCCGTTTCTAAACTAAAGGAGATAACGCCATATTTTTCAGATATTTTTCCCCATTTTCTGTCTTCTCTTTCTTCTGTATCTCCAAATACATGTAAGTTAGACTTCCTAATCCTATCAACTTAGGTCACTGAGACTTGCAAAATAAATACCTTTTCTCTTCAGACTGTATAGCCTCTTTCTTCTAAGTTTACCAACTCTTCCTGCTGCCAGCACCAGTATGCGTTTCAGCCTCGCCTGTAAGTTTTCCATTGCAGAGATAGTACCATTTGAGATCTAGAACTTCTAGTTGGTCATTTGTTAATTTCCAGATCAATGCTTATATGCCCTATCTACTCCCTCATTTTGATCTTTAATATTTGACAATAATTTTAATAACTGTGTTAAAGCCCTATCCATGATCACATCTTAGTAGTCTCATAGTTGGTTTCGACTGACCGCTTTTTCACTTGACCATGGGTCAATTTTAATTCTGGAACTGTATGCCAAGTGAATTGTTTTTTGTATCCCGGATTGTGGAAATGTTGGAGACTGTATTTTTCTGTTATCTTCCCCTAAAAAGTACTGATTTTCATTACTGTAGGCAGTTAAATTACTGGCTGATCTCTCTGAAGTCGTGGAGACTCACCTTTGTGCTATTTGGTTTTGTTCTTAGGGAATTAAAAGTCCAAATCCAGAAGTCATTGAAAGTCCTTATTCCAGAAACATAGTGTTTCCCCTAAGACACGGTCCCTCTGGGGTTTTCATGGAAAACTCAAGGCGTTCACAAGCCCCTCAAATTTGGTGAGGATCAAACTCCAAACATTACCATCTCTTTGGCAGGCAGCAACTGAAATTTCAGCTCAGTTCATTCATCATTCCAGCAGGATTCAATGCTGGGATTCTTGAAGTCTTTATGCATGCACATTTCAGGAATCAACCATCTGTCTGAGGGAAGCGAAATTCAGATATGGAAATCCTCACTCTGCTGCTCTCTTTTTGCCATGATATCCCTGCTCAATTTTCAGCAGTTCTTACAATTCTCAGCATCATTCTCCAAGACCTCAAGTCAATAAGATTGTGGTTAACTCCTGAGCTCCAGCCATGCTCGGATACATGCGTGCAATGGTGACCACCTTCAGGGGAAGTGCCATTTACATGTGGAGCTCATCCAGTGTGGCTTCCTTCTACAAACGCTCCAAGTCCATTTGAATTCCGACTGGTTTCAGTTATTACCCAGAGCCTTCAAATGGTTGTAGATCTTCTCCAGAGCTTATAACTGTTATCTGGAGGAGGGTTAGTTGGAAATAAGTAAGCTACACCAAAACAGAAACTAGAAATTCTGCATGCTCCATTTCCTTACACCACACACAAAAATAGACTCAAAATGGATGAAAGACCTAAATGTGATACAGGAATCCATCAAAATCCTAGAGAACACAGGCAGCAACCTCTTCGACCTCAGCTGCAGCAACTTATTCCTAGAAACATCGCCAAAGGCAAGGGAAGCAAGGGTAAAAATGAACTATTGGGACTTCATCAAGATAAAAAGCTTTTTGCACAGCAAAGGAAACACTCAACAAAACCAAAAGACAACCGACAGAATGGGAGAAGAGATTTGCAAATGACATTTCAGATAAAGGGCCAGTATCCAAAATCTATAAAGAACTTATCAAACTCAACACCCAAAGAACAATAATCCAATCAAGAAATGGGCAGAAGACATCCAAATGGCCAACAGACACATGAACAAGTGCTCAATATCACTCAGCATCAGGGAAATCCAAATCAAAACATCAGTGAGATACCACCTCACACCAGTCAGAATGGCTAAAATTAACAAGTCAGGAAATGACAGATGTTGGTAAAGATGCAGAGAAAGGGGAACCCTCCTACACTGTTGGTGGGAATGCAAGCTGGTGCAGCCACTCTGGAAAACAGTATGGAGGTTCCTCAAAAAGTTGAAAATAGAGCTACCCTATGACCCAGCAATTGCACTACTGGGTATTTACCCCAAAGACACAAATGTAGTGATCTGAAGGGGTATGTGCACCCCAATGTTTACAGCAGCAGTGTCCACAAGAGCCAAACTATGGAAAGAGCCAAGATGTCCATCAACAGAGGAATGGATAAAGAAGATGTGGTGTATATATATATACAACGGAATATTATGCAGCCATCAAAAAAAAAAACACAAAAAACCCCCACAAAATCTTACCATTTGCAAAATGGATGGAACTAGAGGGTATTATGCTAAGCGAAATAAGTCAATCAGAGAAAGACAAGAATCATATGGTCTCATTGATATGAGAAATTCTTAACCTCAGGAAACAAACTGAGGGCTGCTGGAGTGGTGGGGGGTGGGAGGGATGGGGTGGCTGCGTGATGGGCACTGGGGAGGGTATGTGCTATGGTGAGCGCTGTGAATTGTGTAAGACTGTTGAATCACAGACCTATACCTCTGAAACAAATAATACATTATATGTTAAAAAAAAAAAAAAAGAAGATAGTAGGAAGGGAAAAATGAAGGGGGTGGAAATCGAGGGGGAGATGAACCATGAGAGACTATGGACTCTGAGAAACAAACTGAGGGTTTTAGAGGGGAGCGGGTGAGGGGATGGGTTAGGCCGGTGATGGGTATTAAGGAGGGCACGTACTGAATGGAGCACTGGGTGTTATACACAAACAATGAATCATGGAACACTACATCAAAAACTAATGATGTAATGTATGATGACTAACATAACATAATAAAATTTAAAAAAAAATTCTCCATGCTGATTTAACTTTGTATCACTCACATTCAAAGGCAGAGGAGGAAATAAAAAAAAATGGAAGAATACTGGATCACAAATATGTACCACTTCTACCCACCAGGTGCCCAGGAACACCTGACATCTATACTCGTAAAGTTTATTCGTGTAACTAAATTGAGAGCAGTCATATAAACACTTTATGAGAAGAAATAATCCCATCTCATTTTAATTCCTATAATATTCTATTATACCAATAGGAAAAGAAGTTCTTGAATATAAAATACATTAAGTTTTAAAAATGTTAAGCAGCTTTACTGACATAAAACTCACACACCATAAATTTAACCCATCTAAACTGCATAATTCAATAGTGCTTAGTATATCCAGGGTTGTATATCCATCACCCAGGCAATTTTAAAACATTTTTGTAACCCCAGAAAGGAAAATTTGGACGCTCTCTAGCAATCACTCCATGTTCCCCTCCCCCAACCTCCACAGCCTTACACCACTACTAATGTACCTTCTACTTCTACAGCTTTGCTTATTCTAGATATTTCATATAAGTGGAATCAAAGAATTTGTGTCTATTATGATGCCTCCCTTCATTTAGCAGTGTTTTCAAATTTCATCCATGCTGTAGGAAGTGTCAATATGTTATTTTTTATCACTGAATAATATTCCATTCTATAAATACACATTTTATTTAATATTACATATCATTTCGTGAACATTAGGGTTGTTTCTATTCGCTCATTATGAAAAATGTCAGTATGAACAGTTATATGCAACATTTGTGTGGACCTAAGATTTCATTTCCCTTGGGTATAACCCTGGAAGGAGAATAGCTGGGTCATGAGGTAATGTCATACATTTTGAGAAACTGCTGAATTATTTTCAGGTTTGCACCATTTTATTCTAATTCCTACCAGGAATGTACGAGGGTTCCAATTTCTCCACATCCTCACCAACACTTCGATATTGTCCATCTTTTTTTTTTTATTACAGCCACCCTAATGGACATAAACTGGTAGCTTACTGTGGTTTTGATTTGCATTTTCCTGAGGACTTAATAATTCTGAGCCTCTTTTCATGGGCTTGTTGGTAATTTGTTTATCATCTTTGGAAAAATTTCTATTCATGTCCTTTGCCCTTCTTTAAATTGGGCTGTCTCTTTATTATTGAGTTGTAAGAGTTCTTTACATATTCTAGACAAAAGTTTCCTAACAACAAATATATGATTTGCAAGTATTTTCTATTCTGTAGGTTGGGTTAGGGTTAGGCTTTTCACTTGCTTGATGGTGCCTTTTAAAGCATGTACGTTTTTTTTTTTTTCCTTTTGTTTCTTGTGCCTTTGACACCTTACATAAGAAATCATCACCTAACCCAAAGTTAACAAAGCTCTTACTTTTACGACTGATTTTTTTTTTCTTTTTAGGTTCATTTTTGTGTATGGTATTGGGAGAGGACCAACTTCGATCTTTTGCATGAAGATATCCAGTTGCCCCAGCAGCCATTTATTTTAAAAAGTATATGTAAATACTCTAATTGTCTTCATACACTTGTTGAAATCAACTGATCATAGTTGATACATTCTATTCCACTGATCAACACATCTGTCCTTACGGCAGTACAACACCATCTATATCACCGCAGCTTTGGAACAGATTTGTAATGCGGAAGTAGAAGTCTCCTCGCTTTGTTCTCTTTCAAGACTATTTTGACTATGCTGAATACCCTGCACTTTCATACAAATTTTGTAATCAGATGACCATTTCTGCAAAAAAACACAGCTGAGATTGTGAGACGGATTGCACAAAATCTGTACATCATGTTGGGGTGAGTACTACCTTCTTAGGTCTTCTGATCCATGAATGTGGGCAGTTTATTCATTTGAGTTGTCATTAATTTATATCAAAAACTGTTCTGTAGTTTTCGGCACACAAGTCTTACACTTCTTTTTAAAAAAAATTTAAGCTTCAGTATTCTATTCTTTTTGGTGCTATCGTAAATAAAATTGTTAATTGCCTTTTCAGTTTGTACACTGGTACCGTATAAAAACAAAACTGGTATTTGCATGTCATTCTTGTATCTTGCAACCTTGCAAAAGTCATTAGTTCTAATAGATTTTTGTGAATTCCTGAGGTTCTCTTCTATCGACCACCTAAGAGTCGCACTGTAAGAAGCAACCCCCTCTCCGCCATCCGCTAGTCGGCTGCAAAGCAGCAACCATGTGTGACTGCATCTCCATCCGTGTTGGCCAGGCTGGTGTCCAGATGAGCAACGACCGCTGGGAGCTCTATTGCCTAGAACACAGCATTTAGCCCAATGGCCAGATGCCAAGTGACAAGACCACTGGGGGAGGAGATGACTCCTTCAACACCTTCAGTGAGACAGGTGCTGGCAAGCATGGACCCGGTCACCGAAGTTTGCACTGGCACCTACCTCTAGCTCTTCTCCCCTGAGCTGCTCATCACAGGCAACGGAGATGCGGCCAATAACCATGCCAGAGGGCACTACACCATTGGCAAGGAGATCACTGACCTTGTCTTGGACCAAATTCAGAAACTGGCCGGCCAATGCATGGTCTTCAAGGCTTCCTGGTTTTCCACAACTTTGGAGGGGGAACTGGTTCCGGCTCACCTCCCTTCTGACGGAACATTTCTCTGTCGATTATGGCAAGAAGTCCAAGCTGGAGTTCTCCCTTTACCCAGCCGTGCCCTCTGTTCCCGCCCCCGGTTTCCACAGCTGTAGCTGAGCCCTACAACACCATCTTCACTACCCATACCACCACGGAGCACTCTGATTATGCCTTCATGATAGACAACGAGCCCATCTATGACATGTCATAGAAACCTCAATATTGAATGTCCAACCTACACTCACCTAAATATGTTAATAGGTCAAACTGTGTCCTCCATTACTGCATCCCTCAAAGTTGATGGAGTGCTGAATGTTGATCTGACAGAATTCCAGACCAGCCTGGTTCCCTAGCCCCGTATCCAATTCCCTCTAGTCACATAGGCCCCCGTCATCTTTGCTGAGAAAGCCACCATGAACAGTTTTCTGCAGCAGAGATCACCAATGTATGCTTTGAGCCGGCCACCCAGACAGTGAAAGGTGACCCTCGCCATGGTAAATACATGGCTTACTGCCTGTTGTACTGTGCCTCCATGGTTCCCAAAGATGTCAATAGTGCCATTGCCACCATCAAGACCAAGTATACCACCCAGTGTGTGGGCCTATGCGCCACTGGCTTCAAAGTGGGCATTAATCACCAGCCTCCCGCTGTGGTACCTGGTGGAGACCTGGCCAAAGTACACTAAACTGTGTGCATGTTGAGCAACACCACAGCCATTGCTGAGGCCTGGGCTCGCCTGGACCACAAGTTTGACCTGATCTACGCCACGTGTGCCTTTCTCACTGGTATGTGGGTAAAGGCATGGAGGAAAGAGTGTTTTCGGGGCCCATGAGGACACTGCTGCCCTTGAGAAGGATTATGAGGAGGATGTGTGTATTCTGTTGAAGGAGAGAGTGAAGAAGGAGGAGAGGAAAACGAAAGTTAAAAATGTCACAAAGATGCTGCTTTAACAGGGAAGCTTATTGTATTTTGAGCACTGAGAAGTTGTGCTCTGATCAGTTAATCTGTATGTAGCAGTGTCTATTTTCATATACAATTACTGACCTATGCTTTAAAACACAATGCTTTGTTACAGACCCAAGCTGTCCATTTCTCTGATGGGTTTAAATAAAGTACTCCCTGTCAAACGGAAAAAAAAAAAAATCTTTTTGTAAATTCCTTAAGACTTCCTACATACAAGATCATGTCATTTGGAAATAAAGTTTTGCTTCTTCCCCATCTTAACACTTTTATTCTTCTTGCCAAACCAGCCTAGGAATTCCAGTACAATGCTGAAAAAAAATTAACAGACATCCTTGTCTTATTCCTGATCCTAGGGAGAAAACATTCAGTCATATACCATTAAATATAATATTAGCTGCAGGTTTTTCAGAAATGGCCTTTATCAGGATGAGGAAGTTCCCTTCTATTCCTAATCAGCTGAGTGGTTTTTATCATGAAAGCCTGTTGGATTTTGTCAAATTTTTTTTTCTGCATTTGAGATAATCCTGTGATTTCTGTCCTTTATTAATATGGTTTATTACACTGATTTTTAGATGTTAAGCCAACTCTGTATTCCTAAGACAAATCTCACCTGGTTACGGTGCATAATCATTTTATATTTTCCTGGGTTCCATTTGTTTGTATTTTGCGGAGGACTGTCGCATTAACATTCATGAGGCATTTCGGTCCCTAGTTTCCTTTCCTCATAACATCTTTATCTGATTTTAGGGTCATGGTAATATCGCTCTCATAGAATGAGTTGCAAATTTTTCCCTTTTCTATTTTTGGGAGAGTTTGTAAGGAATCAGTATTAATTCCCTTCTAAATACCTCACTGAATTCACGGGTGAAGTCTTCCAGTCCCAGGCTCTTCTCTCTGGGAAGTTTTGTGATGATGGATTCAGTCTGTTTCAGGTCTATGCAGGTTTTCTATTTCCTCTTGATTCCGTGCCCATAGCTTGCATCTTTCCAGAAATTTCTCCATTTTATAAGTTGCCAAATTTGTTGGCATACAACTGTTCAGGTTATTTCCTTATAATCTTTTTAATTTCTGTAAGGTCCATATGCATACCTCCTCTTTCATTACCAATTGTAACAACTGGAGTCTTTTTCTCTTGGGCAGTCTATGTAATAAAGGTTTGCATTTCTGTTGATCTGCCCAAGAACCAAATTCTGCTTTTACTAATCTCCTTTACTGTCTTTCTATTCTCTATTTATTTCCATTTTAATTTTTAGTATTTCCTTCCCTCTGTTTGCTTTGGGTTTAGTCTGCTCTTTTCCTATTTTCCTACAGTGGAAGATGAGGTGATTGGTATCTTCTTTTTTAAAATATGTGTTTATAGCTCTAAAATTTCCTTCTAAACACTATTTCAATGCATCCCATAAGTTTTTGGATACTGTGTTTTTGTTTTCATTCAAAATACTTTCTAATTTCTCTTGTAATTTCTCCTTTAACCCACTTGTTATTTAGGTTAATTTCCACATATTTGTGAATTTCCTTAAGTTGCATATTCTACTGCTGTTGCTTGGGACTGGCCTATAGATAACATATTGGATCTATTTGGTTTATAGTGTTTTTCAAGTCTTCTACTTCCTTGTTGATCTTGTCCAATTGTTCTATATCCATTAGTGAAATCAGTGTACAACAGTCTACAACAATTGTGTTATTTGGTACATAAATTATCGCTTTCTGATAGACACTTGTATCATTATAAAATCTCCCTCTTTGTCTCCAATAACAATTTTTGTCTTAAAATTATTTTGTCTGGGGGCACCTGGGTGGCTCAGTCAGTTGGGTGTCTGCCTTTGGCTCAGGTCATAATTCCAGGGTCCTGGGATCAAGCCCCGAAACAGGCTCCCTGCTTAGCAGGGGGCCTGCTTCTTCCTCTCCCTCTGCCTGCTGCTCCCCCTGCTGTGCTCTGTCAAATGAATAAATGAAATCTTTTAAAAAATTATTTTGTCTGATATTAGCATTAGTAACAACAAAATTAGTATTACAAATATCTGTCTGATAATCCTATCCACCTATTTTCAACCTATTGTGTCTTTGAATTTAAAGTGTATCTATTATGGAAAGCATTCAGTTCGATCTTATTTTTCTTGCCATTTGCAACGACATGGATGGCGCTAGAGAGTATAATGCTAGGTGAAATAAGTCAGGGAAAGACAAACACCATATGATTTCACTCATATGCGGAATTTAAGAAACAAAACAAATGAGCAAAGGGAAAAAAACTGAGACAAACCAAGAAACAGACTCTTAACTATAGAGAACTGATGGTTACCAGAAGGGGGGGGTGGGGGAATGGGGATTAAAGAGTACACTTATCATGATGAAAACTAAATGGATAGAAAAGATTAAAAATAGTTATCTATTGTAGAAAGCATATACTTTGATCTTGTTATCCATTCTGCCAATATCTGCCCTTGACTGGCATGCTTAATCACTTTACATTTAATATACTCAAGTAGGATTTCTCTCTCTCATTTTGATTTTTGCTCTTTATATGTCTTTTTTGTTCTTTGATTCCTCCATTACTGCCTTCTTTTATTTTTCTAGTGTACCATTTTAATTCCCTTGATGTTTCATTTACTACTTTAAAAAAAAGATTTTATTTGACAGTGAGAGAGACAAAGAAAAAGAGGGGGAGAGCACAAGCAGGGGGAGCGGAAGAGGGAGAAGCAGGCTCCCCACTGAGCAGGGAGCCCAATGCAGAGCTCCATCCCAGGACCCTGGGATCATGACCTGAGCTGAAGGCAGACGCTTAACCAACTGAGCCACCCAGGCGCCCCTTATTTACTACTTTTAAAAGCTATTTTCTTAGTGGTTACCCTAGGGATTACATTTAGCACCTTAGGTTTATTTTTTTTTTTAAAGATTTTATTTATTTATTTGAGAGAGAGAGAATGAGAGATAGAGAGCACGAGAGGTAAGAGGGTCAAAGGGAGAAGCAGACTCCCCGCTGAGCAGGGAGCCCGACGTGGGACTCGATCCCGGGACTCCAGGATCATGACTGGAGCCGAAGGCAGTCGCTTAACCAACTGAGCCACCCAGGCGCCCCAGCACCTTAGGTTTAAACATATAGTTTGGATTAATGCTAACTCAACTGCAATATCATACAGGAAATCGGCTCCAATATATCTTGCTTCCTCCACTCGCACGTATGTCCTATCGTCATACAAATTTCATCTGTATATATTGTGCACCTACCAACTTCGAATTATAACTATTGCACTATGCAGGTATCTTTTAAATCAGAAGAAAAAAGATGTACAAAGTAAAAATACATTTCCATGGTCTTTTATGTTTACTGATGTAGTAATCTTTAACCACTTTATTACTTCATGTGTATTTAAGTTTCTGTTTAGTGTCCTTTCATTTCACCCTGAAGAACTTCATCTCATACTTCTTGTACAGTAGGTCTGCTAGCAATGGATTCCTCTTGGGTGTTGTTTACCTGGGAATGTCTTAATGTCTCCTTCATTTTTAGAGGATAGTTTTGCTGGATATAGAATTCTTTGGTGGCATTCTTTGTTTTTGTTTTTCTTCAGCACTTTATATATATATATATACACCATCCTATTCTCTTCAGGGGTCCCTGGTTTCTGATGAGATGTTAACTCCTAATCTTATTGAGAATCCCCCTTTCACAGGATGAGTCATTTTTCTCTTGCTGCTTTTAAGATTCTGTTTGGTTTTTCACAGTTTGACAATAATGTGTGTAGATACAGATCTTTTTGAGCTCCTCCTAGTTTACCAAGTTTCTTGAATGTACAGATTAATGTTTTTCACGAAATTTGAAATTTTTTTTGCTCTTTTTTAAGTAAGCTCTACACCCAAAGTGGAGCTCAAACTCATGACCCTAAGATCAAGAGTCACATGCTCTACCTACTGAGCCAACCAGGCCCCCCTGGCTATGATTTCTTTAAATCTTCTTTCCGTCCCTTTATCTTTCTTCTCTTCGCCTTCTGGGACTCAGCATGTATGTCGGTGTATGTGATGGTATCCCATAGGTCTTTGAAGCTCTATTCATTTTTCTTTCTATTCTTCACACTAGATAATCTCAATTAATGTATTTTCAAAATTGCTGACGGTTTCTTTTGCCAGCTCAAACCTATGGTTGAGTCCTCTCTAGTGTACTTTTCATTGTAGGCATTGTATTTTCATCTCTAGAATTTTTATCAATATTTTCTATTTACTGAGACACGGTTGCCATTCTGTTCTTTAATTCTTTATATCTGGTTTCCTTTAGTCCTTTGAATATATTTTTAACAGGTTATTTAAGGTTATTGCATAATAAAGCACAACATTTGGGCCCCCTCCTGGACAGTTTCTATTGATTTTTTAACCTGTAAAAGGAACATACTTCCATATTTCTTTGCATGTCTTGTAACATTTTACTGAAAACCTGGACATTGACATAATATTGCTAACCTGCAAATGAGACTCCCTTCCCTCACCAGGACAAGCTGCACTTCTCC
The DNA here is from genome assembly GCF_037043125.1 of Eumetopias jubatus. Taxonomy (NCBI): domain Eukaryota; kingdom Metazoa; phylum Chordata; class Mammalia; order Carnivora; family Otariidae; genus Eumetopias; species Eumetopias jubatus. The sequence continues at coordinate 183,578,113 of NW_028274809.1, read as the reverse complement.
TCCAGCAGTCTTCAGAATTATTTTCTGTTTAATGTCTACCTATCCCATTCCACTTTAAGCTTCCTAAAGGGCAGGAATTGTTATTACTCTAAGCCCAAGCAACTTATCACAAGGAGTGCTATTTGTTACTTTTGGAATAATCTAGTAACTCTAACTCTGAAGGTAAAAAGTTATTATCATTAAAATATATATTCAGGAATTTATTCTACCAAAAGAAAGTGACCTTTGTGAGGTAGAAGGCCAGGACACCGGTCATCTAGACCATCCAGACCTAGATTCAGGGTCATTCATTACACATGAGCACTCAAGGTATGAAATTAGTCTGACACACTGTGAGAAGCCAGAAATTCCAAAAATACTAAATCAATTTTTTAAGTAAAATAAAAAGACAGTTTAAAAGAAAAAAACGGGCAGCTTAATTCAGAGTTTATCCTATAGATTAATGTGAGAACTTTAGTCATTACAGAAGGGAATATTAGGATACTTAAAGAGCTACTATGCTAATATTTTTTTAAATTAACAGTGCTTTCAGACAACATGGATTACTAATCTCTGCTCTTTTCTTACACATTTCTTTGTACTTCTTAGAATATTCCAAATTTCATAAAATTTATTCACAGAACAAAGTTCACAGAAACTGTTATTTCGAATAAAGATGAAAAGTAGGTCTATAAAGAGAAACTCAAGTCTATTCAATTCAAAGAATCAAGATCCAAACATTCATTTTTCATCTACTAATCTATCATTATTATTAGATTATTTCTTTGAAAGAAAAAGTAGTACAGGCATACCCTGTTTTATTGTGCTCCGCTTTCTACTTCACAGATATTGCATTTTTTTTTAAACAAATTGAAGGTTTGTAGCAACCCTGCTTCAAGCAAGTCTATCAACCCAACTTTTCCATTTGTTCACTTTGCGTCTCTGTCGCATTTTGGTAATTATCACGATATTTTAAACTTCTTCAATATTAGATTTGTTACAGCGATTTATGGTCCGCGATTATACAGCTCATTGAAAGCTCGGATGAGGGTGAGCATTTATTTGCCAATAAAGTAATTTAAAGTATGGTGTGTACATGGTTTCTTTAGACGCAATGCTTTGCACACTTAACAGACTACAGTATAGTATAAACGTAACTTTTATTTGCACTGGGAAACCAAAAAATTTGACCAGCTTTACTGTGAGATTTACTTTATCGTGGTAGTCTAGAGCCAAACTCACAGGATCTCTGAGGAGTGCCTGTACTCAAGTAAATGTATAAATAACTGTTAATGAACACAAGGCCCAAATCAATCTCCTAGAAGAATCTTTTAATCTCATTCTGGTAGATTCCCTTATCCATCATCAAATACATAAATCATTATAGTATATATATTTAAAGAACACATACATACAAACATACACACAAACACACACAAATAGAGAAAAGAGTATTATACTGAAAAATTAAGTCTTATCTTCAAAAGATATATTTTTCTATTTGCACCAATTCCATTGCCCTTTTAAATGTTTACTTCTCCAACAAATCTCTCTAAATCTCCTTTAAATCCTCTTTTGGAACAAGGTTAAACATAAATATATACAAATATTCCTCCATTATCTACAGAAAATTGCCTTACACAGATTGGCTAACTTGGATTTCTAATAATAATCGTTGAATTATGTAAATTAATCATTTGACATTTTACTATGAATGTAGTGATGGTGTTGATTTACTTTCAATTCAAAAATCAAGGATTTTATTATCCTTTAAAACATATCCAGAGTTCAAAGTATTTAAGGGGGGTTAAACAAAATGCAAACATTTAATGCAACATTAAGCATGTGAAATAAAAACTTGATTGCCTAAAGAAAGCATGCTATGCTGTTACCCTGGTGACAGGTTAAAAAAGGGATTGTGAGCTGAAAAGCTGTATGATATGAAATTAAAATGTTTCACATTGAACAATCCAAAATGAATTGGGAAAGGTTAGAGTAGAGGAAAGAGAAATCAATTCTCCAATGGCAGTGGTGAATGGAAAAGAAGTATGAATAGGATTTGTCGGTGGGGTGCAACAGCTGCCAAATATCCTGCAGCCAAAGAATTACAATAATACTGATGAAGTGTGCAAGAGCTTTTGGAATCATTGCAGGGAACAGAGAAATTCTCCTACAATAATGAGGCTATTCTGTCTTCTGCTCAGCTGTTATAGCGGAATCAAAGAAAAAATATTTTTAAATGTATAAATAAGACATCTTAGCCACTTAGTATTATATGCTTAACCTCACGTAGATTTCTAAATCATCCAGGACGTACTCATATTAAGTAACTAAAAACAGCATAACAGAGAGAGTAAAAAGTAAGCAAGCTTAAAGGCTAATGACTGAATTAACATTTTCTCCTTTTTGCTGCTTTTAAGAGACTTATTTCAAATGAAAATGGGTATTTCCAAAGGCATACTATGGCTATGTATGTCTGTGAACATACACCCAAAGTACTGTTGTTTTAATTATATAGTCAGTTAGGAGAACTTCACTGTCATATTAAGCCGCTTACCTGAGGGCATATATGAAACAAGTATGATATAAAGCTGTATTTTATTGTCATAGATGGTATAAGTGTGTTAACAATTGGGTATGTCCTTTTAAATTCAGAGACATTTAAGTAAACAAACCCACTGCAACTGTACAATACTTGCTTCTCCTTGGCAACTATTTTCACATGGCTGCTTTACTCTGTTTCTTTCCCCAGCTATCTTTCAATGCTTATGATATTTTAAAACCTCAAACCTTGATCGTCTAACTGAAAACTTAATAATGGGTGAGTGAATTATAAATCTACAACCAGGAAAGGAAGGAAGGGAAAAAAAAACATAACTCCATGTGTCAGGTAAAAATCACTAAAAAATTGATTCTCTATTTTATCAGGAAGCCAGAGGAGGAAAGAAAATACAATACGAGTATGATTCAAGTGAATGTAACTTTCCATTGCACTACTCTGGCTAAAAGTGAAACCCAGGGCAGGATCTGTAGCCAGTCAATGCCCCTGATACATTCTACTGAGGATCAGCTCCCAGGTGTGGTAATAAACTGACTCCACACACCCAGAGTAATCTCCCCTAAAATCGAACACTACGTGTTTTAAAACCTTTCAGGCTCAAGTCTTTTCATCAGAGTTATCGTTGGCCACAGTGCAGGAGTTCCTGTTCCTGAGTCTTTCACCTCCGCTCAAATCTCAAGAGAGGTACTAGAAGCTTTAAGTAGAAACCAGAAAGTCAAAGGGTCTTGTTTGACCTCATGCAATTCACTTAGGATCAGCGCTGGAAAAAAAGAAAAAATAACGTCAGGAATCATTCGATCCAACACTGCCATTTCTCAGAGGAAACTGGAGTCAAAAGTTGAAGCATTTGTACAGAGACTTGCACCACCTGTATACTGGGTAGTGGTGCTGGGACCAAAATCCGGAGTCCTGACACCTCACTCAGTGCTGGTTCCACTGCACATGCCAAGCACCGACATCTCAGTGCCCACTGAAGGAGCCAAAAGAACCAAAGATGATATAATCTTCCCAGCCAAACTGACTGAATAGAGGGACTGCCATAAATAAAATAAGCCAGACAGAATTCCTGGTACACATCTGCAGTGTTTAAGACATGTGGGGTACACAATCTCACTCTGCACTGCAGGGACCCTAATATTACATATCCTAATTGAAATTAATTCTCTGGGTTTTATTTTATAAGAAAACAAGGTTTATTTTATAAGAAGGTTTATTTTATAAGAAAACAAGGTTTATTTTATAAGAAAACAAGGTTTCCTATTCTATGTTCATTTTTTCCAAGCCACTAATGTTGTACAGTCTTTGAAAACCACTTTTTCAAAAAACTATTTAATACAGAGAAATGTTGACAACACAACATGCTTTAAAAAAAAAAAAAAGACATCCTTTCAAGTAGAATGGCCCATTTCCTGTAAAATCAAAGTAAGACATTACAAGCACATATATTTTAAAAAGGCAAATCCTTCTAAGAGTTGCTGGAACTTAAAATCTCCAATTTTCTCTCTCCCCACTTGTTCTCAAACCCCCTTCAATCCACTTTGAACCACCACTTCCCACACAACATTCTCTAACACTGCCCGAGTCAAGGTCCCCCATGACCTCCACATTGTTAACTTCAATGGTCAACAGTCACTCTTCAGATGTGCTGTATTTCAGTTGAACACCTCTGCCTCCTTGAACCCTTTCTGCACTTGGCTCTCTGAACTTCCTCCCTCCCAGACTATTTTTCTGCCTATCTCCTCTGCTGTTCCTTCTCAGCCTCCCTCGCTGGATCTGCCTCACCTTGCCAATCTGTTAAGTGTGGAGTGTCCCAGGGCTCAGGCCTAGGACCTTTAGGCCTAACCAGTTTCCTGGCTTCCTCTCTTTCCCCCTTAGATTCATCTACAACACTGCAGCCACAATGCTCTTGTTACTACATGCAGTACAAGTTCTTCTTTGCTCAAGACTCTGCAATGCCTCCCCATGTCACTCAGTGAAAACCCACGTCCTTACAACAGCCTACCCAGACCAACTCCAGCTCTGCTATAGCTTCCTAACTCCTCTCATTACGGTGGCCTCCTTGCTATTTGTCAAACAAGCAGGGCATACTTTGACCTCAGGGGCTTTGTGGGGTATTTTTGGTTTTCTTTTTTTAAGATTTTATTTTTAAGTAATCTCTACACCTAACATGGGGCTTGAACTTATAACCCCGAGATCAAGAGCTGCATGCTCTACCAACTGAGCCAGCCAGGCACCCCAATCTCAGGGGCTTTGCATTTGCTTTCTCCTCTGATGGGAAGGCTCTTCTTCCAGATAGTCATGTGACTCGTTCCCTTCCTCCATTAGATCTGCTCTAAAGTTAATCTTCTCATCCTGCTCGTCTTTCCTGCCATCCACTTCCCCTGTGATCCAAATTAAAACTCCAACTACCCCACCATCCACCTCCAGGATAATCAATAGCCCTTCCCTGTTTTATCACCAAAATATCTGTCATCATTATTATTATATCACACAGCTTAATGACCTGCTTTGTCTATCTACCATCTGCTTAAATGTAAGTTCAATGGGGATAGGATTTTTTTTTTTAAATCATTTTGTTCCCTGCTAAATTATCTAAATTTTCTAACTCAACTCTTATAATGACCAATAGATGATTTTAAAAGAAATGTGATTATACTTAATATCTGTATATGATTCTCTTATTCAAAATGGAATGGAAAAATACATCCTTAATACAAGAAAAAAATACTTCTTACTAACTGCTAACATATCTCGATATTGAAACACTCAAGGTGTCTCAGTAAAAAATAAAACAAGCATGCGTTATGGCTATTGTCCTTGAAATGGAATCTCTGTCATCAGAAATTCTAAAAAAGAAAATTGGGCAAGGAGAGCTAAAATTTAATGGGCATAGTAAGCATTCTACAGCTCATGTGACATTGACAAGAACTCTGTAAGAACTACTACTATCTCCACGATTACAGACGAGGAAAGAGTTCAAACCAAATTAAATAATTTATACTAATATAATAGTAAGGGACTGGCAGAACCAGGGGAAATCCAGGTCTCTGGCACAAAAGCCTTTGCTTTTTTTTGTTGTTGTTGTTGAAGATTTTATTTATTTATTTGACACACAGAGAGAGACAGCCAGAGAGGGAGCACGAGCAGGGGGAGCGGGAGAGGGAGAAGCAGGCTCCTGGCCGAGCAGGGAGCCCGATGCGAGGCTCGATCCCAGGACCCTGGGATGACCTGAGCTGAAGGCAGATGTTTAACGACTGAGCCACCCAGGCGCCCCTAAAAGCTTTTGCTCTTAAACATGAAACTGTACTAGAAGTTCTAGTAGAAAGGAAAGCATTGAGTAACTGGAAAATGCGGTGGTCACTTTAGTTGATTACTCAACATCTATTTCACACCAGAAAATCAGTCCAAGACAATCATGATAATCCAATTCCCTTTGCAGTGACTGACTTAGTAATGGGTAGGAGTTTTACTTCTGGTCAATAGGAACTGAGAAGTAGCTGGTTGGGAAACAGCTGGGAAAGGTGTCCTCACTTAGAGACAGACATAATCCTCGGAACCTTATCTAGATTGGAGTCCTGAAACTTCTACAGCTATCCCAACACAGCCTTATGAGAAAGCCACAGAGAGAAGAAAGTGAGGCTAAGAGAATGTGGCATTAGCAGATGAACATACTGAGCTTTGTCTTTTCTCTCCTCTGAGCTTCGTGTTCACTGTAGGGTGAGAACTGCTGTCAGTCTGAATAGGGGTTTCTGTTACCTGTAACCAGAAGCATCCCAAGTGATTCAGAAGGTTATAGGATTGCCCCTCTTGAAATCAAGTAAAAAAGTGTTATAATAGGTTATTTAAGTTTAGGAAGAAGAACTATTACAAAAAATGCAACTAGTAAAGTAATCAAACTCACGGTAACAGAAAGAATGGTGGTTGCCAAGGGCTTGGGGGAGAAGAAAGAGAAGTCATTCGATGAGGGTGGAATTTCAGTTCTACAAGATGAAAACCTAGAGATATGTTGCACAATACTGTGAATATACTGTATACTTAAAAATGGTTAAGATGGTAAATTCTGATTTTTTTAATTCAAAAAAAGAAATACAAATATCATTAGCTTCTCTTTACCAAATCAGTAATCATTTTAAAGATGAGAAAAAGATCCCATCCATAATACAACATATAAACAACCTAAGAATAATGACAAAGACATAAACTAAGAATGACAAGAAATCGAGCCTTACAATAAAAAATTATAAAGCTTTAATGAGGGAAACAAAGAGACTTTGATAAATACAGTCATACATTTTTTGAAAAACTTCAACGTTTGAGGTCTATCCTACCCAAACTTACTATAACTTGAAGGCAATTCCAATATCAAAGTGCCTTCAAAGCTCAGCTAGAAGAATGATCAATAAATTTTAGAAGAAAATAAATTATTAATATAAGGATAGAATGACAAATGAAAATAAAGAGAAAAATTTGGTAATTAGACCATAATATATTTTAAGAATTTTGCATAGGTTCAATGTAACATTTATAATCAGTAAGGAAAGGATAGACAAGTGAATAAATGGAACTAATTCTAACAAAGAAAAAAAGACAAACCGAAAAAGAGACTCTTAACCATAGAGAAAAGAGGGAAGGTGGGTGAAGGAATGGGTAAAACAGGGGATGGGGATTAAGAGCACACTTACCGTGACGAACACTGAGTAATGTATGGAATTGTTGAATCACTATGTTGTACATCTGAACCTAATTTAACAATGTATACTAACTATACTGGAATTAAAATTTAAAACAATGGAACTGATTCTACTGGTTAACTATATGAAAAAGTAAAATTAGATCTCAACTTCCTATCACCCTACAAAATAAATCTGAAATATGAAATACTAGTGTAATAAAGAAAAACTACAAAAGAATGGAAAAAGAATTCCAACAAGTACTTGATATAATCTTAGGTTTTTTAAAGAAAAATGCAAAATAAAAAACCACAAAGCAAAAGAATGATCTAAGTAACATTAAAAACACACCCTACTGGTGTCCCATTTGCTGGACTATAATACAAGGCATCTCATTTATTTCAATGAAGGGAATTAGACCACAAATTCTACTTTCTTGTCGTATTTATAGCTGCCTGATATAAACAAAGGCATTTCTTGTTCTTGATGGTTTTTGCTTATCTATAAAGCATTTCCTTGGTTTCGTACTACAATACAGAATTCATTTTTTATTTCTTTAGAACAAATTAGGTAAAAGGATTTGGGTCCTGAAACATAATTATGCAGGATCAATTATTCTCACAAAAACTTTATGAAACAGTAGAGAATACACACTATTCCCATTTTACTGGTGAACTTAAGCTTAGAGTAAAGTGACATATCTAAGGTCACATTACTAATAAATGGTATAGTTATGACTAAATACCAGACTTCCAATTCTAAGTTTTAGTTTTTTCCACTAAACCACAGAATGTATTAAAAACATATGCATACCTCCTTAGATGGGGGAGGGTGCCCGTGCACAAGTCACACAAGTGAAAGAAAGAAGGAAAGAGGAAAGAGGAAAGAGAAAGGAGGGCGGCGGGGGGAAAAGAGAAGGGAGAGGAGAGGGAGGGGAGAGAGGAGAGGGTATGTAAGCACACCCTCCCTGTTACTGACTGAATGTTTGTGTCCTCACTCTAAAAACCGTGTTGAAGTCTAATGCACATTGTGATGGTGTTTGGAGGAGGGGGCTTTGGAAGGTATCAGGCCATGAGAATAGAGCACTCATGAACAGGATTATGCCCTTGTAAAAGGAGGCCGGAGAGCTAGCTTGCCCTCTTTCCACCATGTAAGGATGTAAGAAGTAGGCTTTCAGCAATTTAGAAGAGAGCCCTCACTGGAACCCAGACAGGGAAGCACCCTGATTTTGGATTTTCAGCCTCCAGGGCTGTGACAAATGTTTGTTATTTAAGCCACCCAGTCCATGGTAACTTGCGAGTGTGGCTCAAACTGACTGAGACACTCATGTATATTTCTGTCTTGCTATCCTTACACATTTAAAGAGATACTACTTTGAGGAATTGGTTGGAATATTTTATAATAAAAGGCTGCCAAATCACAATGAAGAAACCCATTTATAACCTACAAGTAAGTGAATTCCAAATGAATTAAAGAGTTTGATGTTGCTGATTTTCTCAACAGTTCACATATAAGTGTTCAGGAATTTAAAGATTTATTTATTTATTTGAGAGAGAGAGAGAAAGATACAGAGAGCATGAGCAGGGCAGGGGGGAGGGGAGAGAGAATCCTCAAGCAGACTTGCGCTGAGTGCAGAGTCTGACACGGGGGCTTGATTCCAGGACCCCAGAGTTCTTGATCCAAGCCGAAATCAAGACTTGGCCACCTAACCGACCGAGCCACCCAGGTGCCCCATAAGTGTTTAGGAATTTGATGAACACGTTCTCTGGGAAATGGTGAAAAGTACTTCTAAAGAAAGAAAATGAAGCAAACAAGCAAAAAGAAGCCAAGAAAATTTGATGAATTTACTATATATCTGCAGTTAAAAAAAAAAAAAAACTTTTATAAAATCCAGGGAATCAACATTTACTTTGGAACACCTTAAAATAGCTTTAATATATAAAAACAGATGATACTTCCCACATCCCCCTCAGTGTAGCTTAGCCTTGAGGACTGACATCTAAACAGGAGTCAAGGGCTTACTCTGAGCCACAGCAACCCTCCCCGCCCCCGCCAACTTCTTATAATAGACAAGGTAAGTGCATGCAAAACAGTCCTCTGCTACGGCAGAGATTTGGTCACCAGCCATTCTACCACCAGGAAAGTTGGCACAGCTCTCCCTAGAACTAATAATCATTACATGACAAATTAGGTGGCTTAACAGATAATAATCATGGATTTAGGAAATATAAGTGAAAAAGCTTAAGAAAGGCTGGAGAACTCCTTGCTGAGCTACCAGATCGAACAAAAGAAAGGAACAGGTGCAGAAACCACCGTGGGATCGGTGAAAGTACAGAAGTTTAGAGAAAGCACATGGTCTTCTCACTAGCATCTGAGAAGCCTGGGATGGCAGAGGGGGACATGAAAGGGCATCACTCAGAAAAGTCACTCCTGACCTGTGAACAGCATTTGGATCTAAGGAAAACAGGCATCTTGAGCAAAACTAAGTGAAAGATTACTGAACAGGATGAAATTGTTTCCTTGACTATTTTTTCTTCTCATCATTACCTGTTAGTGCAACGAATTATTAAACTAAACCACAATGCTGACAAAATCACTTTAGCTTCAAATAACATGAAGTGATTGTTTAACACCACTTTCAAGGATTCATTTCTGTCAATAGTAGCGTTTTGGAATAATTAGCATGTAGTTACATAAAAATTTAATTGTTTTTGCCAAATTTATTTACGGTCATCCTAAGAAAAATTGCTATTGTTTCTGACATTGTTTTGTTTTGTTTTCTAAAATGCACTGCTATCTTCTTACTATCCAAATACCAAGGGTACATATCGTCAGTGTCTTTTTCCAAGTCATAAATGATGAAAGAGTAAAATCCATAGACATACTGGGAAAATAAGATCAGCAGGAAGGAAGGGCTGCGGGCTACTGGATTTGGAAGCATAAACATTACATGAGCACACCCATGACTGAGCAATGTGCAGCCACACCTGGAGGCTGACTCTTAGACTCCATTCCCAAGCCAATAATGAAAACACACTTCCTAAGCCAAAATGTAAAGATTCGATCACCTAACATCAGCTTTGATGTCAGAGACCTTTTCAGCAAGCTAGCAAAAATAACTTAGATTCACTTTACCTAAGTAGGATTATACTGTCAAACAAATCAATATATTTTGCTAGATGTTACAGATCTCTGTTGTCATGGAGAGTACCTATTTCACAATAAGCTGGTTTACTAAATAAGTTTCATAGAAAATAAACTCATGAAAAACAAATCATCGTTATATAGGTAAGACATGCAAAATTATCTACATAACTGAACTTCTGGCCCATATATATCAATATAATTTTTTCCAACTTTTAAAGGGTAATGGGAGCCTGGGTGGCACAGTTAGTTAAGCAGAGGACCCTTGGTTTCGGTTCAGGTTGTGATTTCAGGGTCGTGAGATCAAGGCCTGAGTCAAGTCCCGTGACGGACTCTGCACTCAGCAGGGAGTCTGCTTGAGATTCTCTCTCATTCTCCCTCTCCCTCTGCCCTCCTGCTCATGCATGCTCTCTAAAATAAATAAACCTTTTTTAAAACTTAAAAAAAAAAAGTATAATGAATTCAACAGTAATATACAGAGGAGGAGGATTCTTGGATGATGGTAGACTAGGAAATACCAGGAATGTCTCCCCACCTAGATGACAATTATACTGGCAGGATTTCTCTGATAACTAGTTTAGAACTCCAGTCCAGTCAAAGGCTTAAAAATTGCAGGGGAAAAGGTGGATGGTAAACTGCAATCAATTTTGGTCAATTTCAGCTCTTAGTCCAGTGGCAACTACTCATCCCCGCATCCCCAGCCAGCGGCAGGAAGCTGTGCGTGTGTTCCTGAAGCAGCTTACACACAGCCTGTGGAAGCCAGAGTGGGCAAAAAAAGGACCCTGTCCTCCAAATACTGGGGATCTGTGCTATGATACCCAATTCCTGTTCTAATCACAGAGGTACAGAAAAAAAGGTGGGTAGCCACTGCTACTGTACCTCCTCCCACTGTTGTGAGCCCCACTCCCTCGGGCTGAAGTGACTTCCAGGGGATTTAAAGGGTCAGTTCCCCCATTTTCCTTCATTTTTTGCTTTTTTCCCCTTTCAGAAGCCAGATATTAAAGACTAAGACATTCAAAACAAAAATGGCTGCATTTATGAGGAAAATTGGAGAGTGAACACACATGCACAGGGAAATGCTCAGAAAATACCTGAGAAGACCTTACATTTATATCTCAGGCTGATCCTTGGCAAGAGACAGCCCCCAACAAATATGCAGAAATAACAACAACAACAACAACAACAACAACAACAAGAGTAAACCCTAGGGAAGGAGGAGAATCTGATTTCCAGAGTCACCACATTATCAGATTCAAATGTCCAGCGTTCAACAACAACAACAAAAAATCACAAATCATATATAGAAACAGGAACAGAAAAGTATGGCCTTCTCAAGGAAAAAAGATTAGCAAAATATGACCATGAAAGAGACTTACTGGTAGATATAGTAGACAAAAACATTAAAACAACTCTCTCTTAAAGATGCTCAAAAAACTCGGGGCGCCTGGGTGGTTCAGTCCATTAAGTGTCTGCCTTCGGCTCAGGTCATGATCCCAGGGTCCTGGGATCGAGCCCCAGGTCAGGCTCCTCGCTTAGTAGGGAGCCTGCTTCTCCCTCTCCCCCTGCCTGCTATTCCCCCTCCTCGTGCACTCTATCTCTCACTCTCGCTCTCTCTCTCTCTGTGTCAAATAAATAAATAAAATCTAAAAAAAAATGCTCAAAAAAACTAAAGAAAGATATGGAGAAAGTCAAGAAAACAATATGTAAACAAAATGAAAATAACAGAGATTAAAAACCTAGAAGGAAATTAAAAAATTCTAGAGCTAAACAGTACAATAATTGAAATGAAAAACTCACTAGAAGGCTTCAAAGACAGATTTGAGCAGGCAGAAGAATCGGCCAACTTGAAGACAAGACAAGAAAAATTCTCGAGTATAAAGAATAAAGTTTGAAGAAAGATGAACAGAGCCTAAGGATCCTGTGGGATACGAGAAAGCCAACCAATGTACGCATCATGGGAATCCCAGAAAGAGAGAGAGAGAGAGAGAGAGAGAGAGAGAGAGAGAGAGAGAGAAAGAAGGGGGGGTAGAGAAAATATTTGAATAATGGCTGAAAACTTCCCAAATTTGATGACAGGTATGAATATAAATATTCAAGAAGCTTGGGGCACTTGGGTGGTGCAGTTGGTTAACCGGCCAACTCCTGGTTTTGGCTCAGGTCATGATCTCAGGTTCTTGAGATCAAGCCCTGTGTCAGGCTCTATGCTCAGCATGCAGTCGGCTTCAGATTCTCTCTTCCTCTGCCACTTCCATTCATGCTCTCCCTCCTCTCTTTCATATATAAATAAATATATGTTAAAAAAAAAAAAAAAACCTCAAGAATGGCTGCACCAGGCTTGCATTCCCACCAACAGTGGCTCGATGGACTCCAAGTCAGATGAACTCCAAGACCCACACCAAGACACATTACTTTCAAAAGCCAAAGATAAAGAGAAAATCTTGAAAGTATCAAGAGAGAAGCAAATCATCACATACAAGGGATTCTCAATAGATTGTCAGATTTTCATCAGAAACTATGGAGGCCAGAGGCAGTAGGCTGATATACTCAAAGTGTTAAAAGGAAAAAAAGAAACCAAAATAAACAGTCAACCAAGAATCCTAACAACAAAACTAGATTAAGACATTAAAACTGGAAATTAAGACATTCCCAGATAAACGAAAGCTGAGGCAGTCTGTGACCACCAGACCTGCCCTACAATAAATGGTACAGGCAGCAGTCTTGCAAGGTTGAAATGAAAGGGCACTAGACAGTCCCAGGAAGCCACATGAATAAATGAGTACCTCAGTAAAGGTAAACACATGAACTATTATAAAGGCTACTATTTTTTTAACTTTGGTTTCATAGGCACATTTTGTTTTCTACATAATTTAAGAAACTAATTCATTTGAGATAATTATTGGTTTATGGTTTGGGGCACAGAATGTATAAAGCTGTAATTCTGTGACATCACCACTTGCACCTAGGGAACCACTGATGTTCTTCCTGTCTCTATACTTTTGCCTTTACCAGAAATTTCAAATAAAATTACAGATTATATAGTCTTCTTGAACTGGTTTCTCTCTCTCAGCATGACTTACTTTTCAGATTTTTGCATGGTGATGCAGGTATCAGTACTTCTTTCTATTTTACTGCTAAATAGTATTCCATTATACAGATATATCACAATTATTTATCCACTTACCACTTAATGTACATTCTAGTTGCTGTGTGTTAGTGTAGCACTGTGATTTTAATTTGTATTTCCCCCGACAGTGCTGAAAAACTTTTTCATGAATTTGTCACATTCATATAACTTCTTTAATAAAGATCTTCTATTTTTTTATTAGGGTGTCTGGCTTATGTTTGAGTTTTAAAAATTATTTATACATTACAGACTCAAGCCCCTTATATATATATTTATTTATACATGTCTATATATCTCTGAATACATTCTGTCATTTGCTATACTGTTTTATAATTCTCTCAGGGGTATCTTTTGAAGAGCAAAAGTTTGCCATGTTTTAAATTGTGTAATGAAAATTTAAAATATGCTTCTAAAGACTAGGGAATAAAAGATATTTGCAACATAATACTACAATTAAAAAAATAGAATTCAAACTATATTCTCAGTATGACTCTATGTAAGGTTTATATATGCTACATGTATGTATCTCTATAAATATACACACACATATACACTTAGAAGGGAATATATCAAAATGTGAAAAAGTGCTTACTGAAGAGTTTGTGGGATTACAGGTAACTTTTATTCTTTTCCTTTTTAAACCTTTTTCAGATTCTTCCCAGTGGCAAGTCAGCACTCTCTGAAAATGACCTGAATACATTTCTTAAAGATCAAACCAGTTCATCATCAGCTACACTCAGGACTTCAGAAATGATCAAGGTCCAAATAACATCTGAAGGTAATCAAGATATGAATACTTTATTTATCAAAAGAATAAAAAATACAAGGTATGATTCTGGTTTTAAAACAAAAGCTAGACACATGTACCTCCTAAACATCCCTGTCCCAACAGAGTTTGACGGAAGGTTCTTTCTACTACTCAATTCAGTAGCCACTAACCACCATAAGGCAATGGCTGGTGACTATACAGTGGCACTGATCATGCCTGAGAAACTGAAATTTTAATTAAAGTAAGCACACATGGCCAGTGGCTACTACACTGGTCAGCACAACTTTAGGGGGAAAAAACCAACCAGATTCATGTCTTCATTGCCCATTCTCCTCCTCCTTCCAGTCATTCAGTAATTTACTGATATTCTATAATCTGTCATCTCTCCCTAGACATCTATCAAATCATAACTTAAAAAAAGATCATATTATTATTCCACTAATGGGTATTTACCCAAGGGAAATGAAAACACTAATTCAAAAAGATGTATGAACCCCTTATACTTATGGCAGCACTATTTACAATGACCATTTCCTTCATTTATATACATAGAGAGATGGGCAGGGGAAGGGAGAGAGGGAGAGAGTGAACATTACTCGGCCATAAAAAAGAATGAGATCTTGCCCTCTGCAATAACATGCATGGACCTAGAAGGGATTATGCTAAGTTAAATAAGTCAGACAAAGCAAGGCCAATACCAGTGATTTCACTTACGTATGGAATCTAAAACTGAAAACAAACAGCAGAAACAGACCCATAAATATAGAGAACTGATGACTGCCAGAGGGAAGGGGTTGGAGGAGGGGGCAGGGGCAAAATGGGCGAAGGGGAGGAGGAGGTACAGGTTTCCAGTTATGGAATGAGTAAGTCCATATGACTGGTACAGCAGATGAATTATAGTCAGTGGTACTCTAACAGTGTTATATGATGACAGATGGTAACTATGTTTATGGTGAGCATCACACAAAGTAAAGATCTGTCTGTCAAATCACTACGTTATACACTGGAAACTGAGGTAAAACATTGTGTCAGCTATACTTCAATAAAACAAAAAGTGGAAAAAAAACCTCATACATTAAGCTTCCTATACATTCTCTTGAGAATAAGAACAAACGAAGAGTACCAATTACTCCAAGATTTTCTGAGTAAAACCAGTTAGCTAGCCATTAAGATATAGCCCAAACCCAATTTACTTTTCCTCTACCTAATTCTTCAAGGGTAATCTGAGTTTCTGATCTGTGTTCTTCAGAGCTGCTCAGTCACCTGCCATCTTTTTTTCTTTTTATCTTTGTTCTTCCTCTTGTGGAAAAGCAAAAAGAATGGAAAAGAAGTTGAAGTGACACAATTTTATCAACAACATCACTCTAGCAAGTAATAAATAGACCGTACTTGCTAAAGCAGGATTAAGCCAGCAAGGACACAGACATATATAATAAGTTAGCCTGTCATGTAGAGTATTAATGCCATGCTGACTTTGTTTCTGCTTGCTCTGGTATAAAGCATGTTTTTTCTTTCATTTAGACATCACTAGGAAGCTAAAGAGGATACTTAGGGCTCACAAATAACTAACTTAACTGGTGTTAATTCCGTCTGGTATCCTATGAGTTTTATATATATATGTATATATTTATTCTAACTGCTCAGAGTCAATCCTAACTTTTTGTACTCTAACACTTTTTAAAACTTTGTTCAAGATTAACAAAGTTATAAAACAGAATAAATACAAATTGCTTAAACAGATATTCCATAAGGTTTCAGAATATCTTCTTACCTCTAATAATGTCCAAATTAAAGGGGCCAAGATCCTTTTTTTCTGAATTAAAAAAAATCATTTGAAAAAATAGAAACAATATCATTTTTAAACAGTGTGATTGTATTATGCTTCTCCAAACACAAGATTCAAAACTAAGATCAGTCACATCTTTTATTACCTATTTCCTATTCTGATTAGATTATCAGTGTTTTTCCTCTCATTTATGCTGTTTTAAATGATCTAACATACCTCGAATTTCCATGTTCTTGAAAATGTTGTGCTCTTAATTGGAATGCCACGAACAATGATGATGCTATTGCCAATAATTGGTTTCTCTCACTCTCTGTTAACTTGTGTCCTAAGGGAAATCAATCGATCAATCACATACATCATGTTAATAACCAGTACTTCTATCTTATAGAACTATTAGTCAGGCAAATCAATATTTTATCAAACATCTATTATGGAGCTAGTATCGTACTAGGCACTGGGCATGCAGTGCGGAGGAGAGGGAGCAAGACTGCTCAAATAAGACAAAAAAACCCAAGTGGGATCTATCAACTAGTTCTGGAAATTCAGTAATAGAATGGCCTGATTAAATCACACTCTTACAGGCTTTGAGAAGTTCCTGATTGTCCCCAACACTTAAGTAGTGATGAAAACATCTCATATGATCCCATAATTACCCCATATGAGGATTACAAAACTCTCGGTCTCAGTCTTCTCAAAACAGTCTGTAAGCGCAATTCTCGGTGCCGCCGCCCTCTTTTCTCTTCAACGAGGTGGCAGAGCAGTTTGGTGGCGGCAGCCTTGCGGATTCGCGCCAGCAGACGCAGAGATGCAGATCTTTGTGAAGACCCTGACGGGCAAGAGCATCACCCTCAAGGTCGAGCCCGGTGACACCACTGAGAATGTCAAAGCCAAAATCCAAGACCAGGAGGGCATCCCGCCTGACCAGTAGTGTCTGATTTTTGCGGGCAAACGGCTGGAAGACGGCCGTACTCTGTCAGACTATAATGTCCGAAAGAGTCCACCCTGCACTTGTGCTTCGCCTCCGGGGTGGCATCATCGAGCCTTCCCTCCGCCAGCTGGCCCAGAAATACAACTGCCACAAGATGATCTGCTGCCAAGTGTTATGCTCGGCTGCACCTCCGCACTGTCAACTGCCGCAAGAAGTGCGGCCACACCAACAACCCGCACCCCAAAAAAAAGGCCCCTCCAGTGGCTCTTCCTTTGCCCGCAGGGCGGCCTCCTGCTCGAGCCCCAAGGCCCAATAAAGTTTTCCTTTAATTGACTGGAGTAAAAAAAAAAAAAAAAAAAAAAAAAAGGCAATTCTCAAAGTGTAGCCTGGGGACTACTGGAAGTCCCCAAGAGCCTTTGGGGGCCTGTAAGGTCAAAACTACTTTCATAATCGAGCCCAAGTCAGGCATGGAGCCTGCTTAGGATTCTCCCTCTGCCCCTGCCCCTCCAACCCTCCCACGCTTGCATGCACATGCTCTCTAAAACAAACAAACAAACAAACAAAAGTGATGGTCTACTCCACCCTCCATGCAGTATGAATGTCTCTTCTACAGTACTGTTTGACAGATAACCATCTGTCAAACTATCAAACTAGGATCTATCAAACTCCAACACTTACAAACTGAAAACTCTGATTTCAAAGATTTCTAAATCATTTGACTGTTACTTCTCATACTGAGTCAGACTGTTTGTTACTTCCACCCAACTTTTCCAATCTGAAGTAACACCAAATAATTCTATTCTTCTAATTCTATTCTTTCTCACACTTGCACATTACCAATCTTGAAGGATATAGACTGCAATCAGACACCCTGCCCACCATAACTAATCTTACGATAATGGGTTCTAGCATAAGGCTACTCCCGATCTCAAATCAGAGGGGCCTTGATTCCTGTTGTCCTCTTACGGCCTCATGCCGGTGACACGTCCACCCTGGCTCTGACTCTGGACTCCTTCTGAATGTTATTGTTCTTCATTACTATGCCCTCTGGTTTTTGCCCTGCTGAAATCTCTGGCCCAGCTGGTCCTGATGTCTGGTAATACATGTTCCAAATGTTGTTCTCACTAGAATAGATTCAAATCCAGCCTACCCCTTTGGACCCGAAAGCTGGTCCAAGGCAGAAAGGGGCTCTGACTGAATCTTGGGTTTGAGATGAAGATCAGAGTGTTAATATATGGTGTGCTCTACCAACTACAAAAGTGCCCCTTCTGTGCTAGACACAGTCAACAAATAAATACAAATCAGTGCCTAGGGCTCAACTGGGCCAAACTGATGACAGCTGCCTTATTCCTTATTAATAAACCTCCAATTCTCCAGGCTAACCACCTATAGTCCCTTCAAAGTTCTTCACACAAGATGTATTTCTCATACCATCTCTAATAAGAGATATGATTTTCATCATCATAATCACTTTCTTTTGCACACACAAAAAAATGGAAGGATAGGTTTTTTTTTTTTTTAGTTCTTTTCTAACAACGGTAACATTTACAAATTATGAAATGACAGACATTAAAATGTAAAGGGCTTTGTCTAATATCAGAACCATGTGGGGGTAGTCTGTGACTAGGGGTTATATAATCATACTATGGCTCAATACAAGATATTATTAGACTATGCTTATAGCATATAACAGTATATATTTAAAAACTTATTTTAGTTTTTAAAAAATATATCTGCTATGGTTTTAGGTTCCAAGGTATAATATACAGTAATTTTTTTTAAATTACAAAAAGCCCAAATGTGAAATTTCAACAATTTGCAATCGACATATGAAATCTAAAAGAAAAAAAAAAAAATCCACATTTTAGCCATTTCATTTAATGGACACTGACCACACAGTATTAATTTTAAAAAGAAAACTTTTTTTTTTTTTCACAACAGCTTTCAATTTCAAGTTTATGGGCCAATTAAAATTTTTTAAAAATGCTAAATTAGCGCTTAGCATTTTGCCAAAGAGACACAACATTTTACATAACACTATCATATCATTAGTTTTCATTAGAAATCTTTTTGAGGGACTCTTGGGTGGCTCAGTCGGTTAAGCACTGGACTCCTGATTTCGGCTCAGGTCGTGATCTCTGAGTCCTGAGATCAAGCTCCATGCTGGGCAGAGACTGCTTCCGATTCTCTCCCTCTCCCTCTCACCCTCCTGCTGCCCCCTCCCTGCCCTCCTACCCCCATTCACATGCATATGCCCTCTCTCAAAAAAAAAAAAAATTTTTTTTTTTGGTATTCTTTTAAAGATCACTTCAGGGGCGCCTGGGTGACTCAGCTGGATACACATCTGCCTTCAGCTCAGGTCATGATCT
Source organism: Eumetopias jubatus (assembly GCF_037043125.1). Lineage (NCBI taxonomy): Eukaryota > Metazoa > Chordata > Mammalia > Carnivora > Otariidae > Eumetopias > Eumetopias jubatus. Next base: position 183,558,784 of record NW_028274809.1, on the reverse strand, counting down.
CAGAGTCCTGGAATTGAGCCCTGTGTTGGCCTACCTGCTCAGCAGGGAGTCTGCTTCTCCTCCTTCGGCCCACCCCCACGCTCATTCTTGCCATCTAATAAATAAAATCTTTAAAAAAGATCACTTCAATCCCTAGGTAGTGACTAGACTCCTCAATTTTATTCTAATTGTTTTTGTGTTTTGTGTTTTATAATTATTCTTTATCTGGGGTTCGTTTTTGTATTTGGCATAAATTAAGGGGCTAAGATTTCATAAAAAGTAAGAGGCAAAATTCCCACATATACTAATTTCTGTTTATGAGCTCCCTACTCCATTACATTGACATATTTATTCATTTTTTGTTTTCTGTTTTCAAGTGCTTCCATTCTCATACTTTATATCATATTGTTTAGATAGAGAGGCTCAGCAATACGTTTTAATACACAAAAGGCCAATTTTTCTTTATCATTTTTCATAATTTTCTTGGCTATTCTCAGAAATTTATGAACACATATAAACTTTTTAATCACTTAAGGTAGTAGACCTTGTGAATCTAACTGACGGGACATAAAATCTGTTTATCAATTTGGGAAAGATTGGCACTCCTACCCTTTTGAGTCCCCAAACAATAACTGCTGTGTGTCTCCATCTCTTCACATCTTACTTCTTTATCCTCGACAAGATTTTACAGTTTACAGAATCATATAGGTTCTATATCTTCCCTATTAAATTTCTCCCCACCATTTTACAAGATACTACAGTTAATATGAACAGGGTTGGCTTTTTTCCATTTTCATTTCAAGCTGGCTCTTACTAACAAAAAAAGAGACACTAACTTTGCATGCTTATCTTGTTGAATTCAGCCACCTTGCCAAATGTGCTTTTATTAAGCCTAGAAATTTTTAGTAGTATCTTCTGGGTTTTCTAGGGACACAATTATAAATAGAAAAAAGAGAAAATGTTTTCTTTTTAAAATATTTAAACCAACTTTTTCCTTTTTTTGGCCTTTTTGATCCTCTAAAACAATGATTGATAATAATGGTCCTTTTATAGAATTCATTTGTTCCTACTTTAAGGTAAATTTTCATAGCATTTCCTTTAAAATTATGTTTGTTATTCGTTTTCAGTAAGTAGGTTTTTAATCAATTTAGTTTAATTTTATTTCTGATTTCAGAGAATGTTTTAATTAGAAAAGGCAACTGAATTTTTACAAACACCTTTTTAGCATTTTTTTTTTTTTCTGGTAAGCCATCAGTTTTTATGTTATTCTAACTGCAATGGATACCATTAACAAGCTTAGGGTTTTTTTGTTTTTTTTTTAGCTTTGAGGTACCACTTGCATACAAAATGGGTCCACTTAAGTGTGCAATTCAAGAGATTTCACAAATGGGTATGTCCATATAAACATCACAACCGTCTATTTAGAATTTTCCACTACTCCAAAATGCTCCCTTGCATCTCTCCCATCAAGACCTCTACATCTGCTTTCCCTCCCTGGCCTCAAGCAACTAAATTCTTTTCTAATTTCATATAAATGGAACCAGATAGTAAGTACTCTTTTGTGTCTGGCTTCTTTTGCACATAGTATTTTTGAGATTCACCAGTGTTTTTGAATGAATCAGCAGTTTCTAACGTTTTAATGTTAGGAAGTATTCTTTGGCATGAATATACTGCAATTTGTGCAGCCACACATTCCCTGAGGGCTTTCAAGTGGGAAGGTGTGATTTGGTTCTAAAAATGAACTCTGGCTACCGAGTGAAGATGAACTGGAAAGAGCAGCGGTGGGAGGGAGGAGGTCCGTGAGGAGGCTGCTCAGAGTCCAGGCAAGAGGGCAGCAGCTCGGGCCGGGGTGTTGTGCTCGTCTGGCGCTGAACGGAGACATGCCTGCATTCAATTCCCAGCTTTATGTGAACAAGCTACGTACGGCAAGTGCACGGCCCTAAGGTTTGTGAGCAGGTCCGCATCTGGAAAAACCTGCAGTTTCGATGACACTTGTTTTTCACCTCTGCCCACCCTGATTGAGAAGATTCACAAGCATGATCCTGGGAGTCTGGGGGGCCTGAATACTGAGGTGGCAGAAACCCCAAGAACCGCCAAGCACACAGGACAGGCACTGCCTCACACTTTAGTGGTAGATGTGTTCAACAGCAGCAAGTCACTTCCACTTCAGAGTTAGAACCCTAGCCTAAGAGGAGTTCTAGGAGTTTCTCAAATCCATCTTTTGAAACCTTCAGGAGCATTACTGCTTGATATCTCTGCTGCACTCTCTGGTGAAGACAGGCTGGAAAAAGGTACAGCTCTTAATTTAAAAACCCTTAGTCTTTTTGAAATAGTTTTCAGTATCCCAAGACCCTAGACCACTACCTTTAACGTAATAGATTCACTAAATATGAAAGAAAGGAGAAAAACTTCCTCCTCACAATCAGTCCTCACCTTCATAGCCTTTGTGGGGATTGCGGTGTATGTTGGGGGGGGGATTTCAAACAAAAGCCCCAAATAATGTTTAGGTTCTCCCACTCTTACTCATTAAGTTGGTGGTTACTACGTGGAGGTCACATCACAGAGTAGCACCCACCAGGTCTGTGATACACCTCTGTAAACCTTGTGCTACTACCACCCCCATGTGCATGACCCAGTTTTTAAGAAGCCTGATCTGTGTTCTCTTAAGTGGCTTTAGTTCTGTCAACTATTTTTAACAGTCATCTGGTGCCTCCCTTCCAATCTAGTGTTGTCTTAAATGATGCTGACAGATACCTGATCCTGAGCCATGCATGTTCTCTCTTCGTGGGATGTGGCTTTGCTGCTCGTTTGCTTCATGTGGAGGTTTCATGTGTTGGGGGATCTGTAGGTAATCTCTCTATGGCCAGTTAGGTTTCTCAGAGAAGAATATTCTACCACTGTGACTGTGAGTGCCTGCCTGCCTGCCTGCCAGTACTTTGGGAACCAAGTGGGGAATGACGTTTGGGAGAAGGGGGCATCACCACATTCAGTATGTCCACACTCACTCAATCCTCTGTCCACTGGTGTAGAGGGCATCTTATTCTCCATGGAAAAAAATCTCAAAGCTTTTTCCAGATGGGAGAAGAGCCACCCTCCTCTAAAGAGTAAGGGAGGGAATACAGAGAAATTCTTCCAGAGATTTTAGACCGGTAGTCTTACTTACAGGAATTTCCAAGCTATCTGAAACTAATAGTGGCTAAGACTTCTGCAGGGTTCCATGGTGACAATGAGCTATTTCCCAGTTTTTCACATTGTCAGCTTAGGATTCAACTTTCCTAAGTTGCTAAGTCAGTTAAGAATCATCTTTTGGCTCTTCATTTTCCAGAATGCTATCTCTTCTTTTTGTCCTTATAGACTTCTGTCTTTTTTAAAAGACTAAATTCAGGGGTGCCTGGTTGGCTCAGTCAGTGGAGCTTGTGACTCCTAATCTTAGGGTCATGAGTTCAAGTCCCACATTGGGTGGGGAGCCTACTTAAAAATAAATAAATAATAAAAATAATAAATACTAAAAGCAAGTCAAAGGTTGGGAAAAAATATTTTAAGATTTTATTTTTGAAAGAGAGAGAGAGAGAGAGAGAGAGAGAGAGCATGAGTGGGGGGAGCAGAGAGAGAAGCAGACGCCCCCCACTGAGCACGGAGTCCATTTCGGGACTCGATCCCAGGCCTGAGCCGAAGGTAAACACTTAACCGATTGAGCCACCCAGGCGCCCTTTATTTTTTAAATTTATTTGTCAGAGACAGAGCAACCACAAGCAAGGGGAGTGGCAGGCAGAGGGAGAAACAGGCTCCCTGCTGAGCAGGGAGCCCAATGCGGGGCTCGATCCCAGGACTCAGGGTTCATGACCTGAGCCAAAGGCAGACACTTAAGCACTGAGCCACCCAGGCATCCCAAAATGTGTATATTTAACCTGTCATCTTTACCTCAAATTGGTTAAAGCACTTTCTTCAGTTATTTCCTCAAAAAAGGTATATATAATGATATATTTCTGAATCTTCATTCTAAAATCTCTTTCCATAATTGAGAAGCAAAGGATATGTTAGTTGGGTATAGAACTCTTGGGTCAAGTTCTTTCTAATGAAGTAGATATCTTAAGATTTTCTCATTTCCAGTATATGAAGTCTGAAGATGATTCTCTGCATATGACTTGGTGTTTCTTTTTTCTTTCTAGAAGCTTTAAAAGTGTTTTGTTCTTGATATGCCTACAAGAGCTACTTTTTATCATTAATCTTGTCTGAAACTCAACGAATCTTTCCAATGACACTTCAAGGTTTTCTCAAGAAGAGTGAAAAAAAAAAAAAACCTCCCCTATTATTTCTTTTTAAAATTAACCTTCCTTTATTTATCCATTTTTCTCTTCACGAACTATTATGTACATACAAAAATCTCTCGGGTCTTCCTTCCACATCTCTGACTTCACACCTTATTTCCTTCGCTTTAGCGTTTTACTACATATTTTGAGAAACTTCCATTTATTCCTTAGGGTCACTAATCTGGTTCTTAGAAGTGGCCATCCTGCCTTTCACTTTGCTGAAACATTTCTAAAAATCAGTTCTTAGTTCATTAAAGTCTTTCTCCTCTAATTTAATTAAATGTTCTTACTATTTTTCAGTAAGCTCAGTCATCTGACTCTCACATGAGGTCTAAAACACCTCCCATCCTCAGGGATTCTTCGAGGCCTTCCACCTTAGATGGTAATCCTTTTCCTTTGTACTCATGGCTCTGTTTGTTCTCAATAGTCATGTCAAAGGACTAGGCACCAGTTTGCTGATAAGTGATTAACAACCAACTTGGGTATGAAGAGAAGAGAAACACACCAGTGCGCAGAATTTGCAGTTGCTTTACTGTAAGTACTTTCTCCAAGGCTGATTTCCAACAATCAGCATCTCATCAGAAAGAACAGATTAGGCAGAGATGAGCAGCCGTGCCCTAGAAGAGTCCTTGGAGAGGAGCTACAATGGTCTAAACACTGCCTCATCCTTGAGGTCAACCCTGATTGCCTCAATCAGAATTGGTTACTTTTTCCTCTGTGCTCCAGATATTTTGCTTCTATCTTCACTTAGCACTTATTTTGTCCTGTAGTGTAGTCAGTTCTTTACATATTTATTTCTCTTGTGATATAAGCTCCTAAGTGCAAGGAAAATACATTATTTGTTTTTCAATTTCTTCAAGAGCCTACAGCAATTATTTGTCGAATGACTTTAATGACTCAAAGGCAACACAAGAGTCCAAGTATTAAAGTACCACTATCACCAGCTAGCCCCCAAGACATGATCTTTACTGCCCACCTGCTTGTGCTCACCAACCTCTGGCCCAAATTTTTCCTTACACTCTTCTTTCTAGTTTCTCTCTTAACTCAGACAGAAGACTCTAGGGGCATAATATCCTGTGATGGAAACCGAAACTAGCCCTCAAGCAATAACGACTGCCTAAAGAATCCCAGTTGGCCCGACCACCCAGACCAGTTTGAAATCAACCCCCGACTCACACCTGAGCAGATGGACAATGGAATGACAGTTATCTTTCCTTCTTTATATTAAAATCTCCACCAAAGGAAGAACACAAGCCTCATTTACATAATATACAATGTATGTACAGGCATGTTTCCTTATGGCACATGCGTGACCTTATGTCCATCTTTACATACTATGACAAGGCTCCCTATCTAAATATTCATCCTAACCCTAAATAATAGGAACCCATGCACCCATGCTCAGAGAGTCACAGCTTTGGAAGTTACTCCCCGTGATCTCCTTATTTGCTGCAAACAAAGTATCCTTTGCGTGACAACTCCACCTGATGTGGTTTCTATCTGTGACTCACCAAGGAGCAAACTCACATTGATTTGGTTACACCACTTTTAAAGGTATAGAAATAAGTGACTAAATTTAATGGTAAAGAGAGAAGTGTAATCAATGGTATATTACTTGTGTTGAATCAAATTTTTACTAAAGATATGCAACTTTCCAGAAGAGGAAAGTTAATTGTGATCATTTCCTTTGATACAGCAAGAGGTTAAACTGTAGCAAGGCAGCAGGGAAAGGAGTCCAAAGTGTTCATTACAGGCCAATTGCACTGACAGTTCTTAAAATATCTTCTTCCTCATTTTCCCTTTATTCCAAAATCAAAATATTATCTTTCCCATTTTTTATTTATTTTTCAGAATCAAGGAATAGCCTTTCGACATCAGAATCTGGTTAAGTACATACGAAGAATACATTCCTGTGTAGCCTATGTTTTAGTTTTAAGCACAGTCATTCCAAAGGTCAATCTTAGAACCTTTAGTAACGCTGTCCTAGTCTACAAATAAATTCAGGATAATAAACATATATATAATAGAAAATTTTAATGCAGTCATAAAAACAGGCACTTGCCTGTGAACAGTGCCTAGGATAGTTGGACAGATGGGAAGCAGACGGGTAATCCCAAAGGGGCAAAATGACCCGGCCTCAAACATATGGAGAAGATCCTGGATTAACTTCAGTGGCCACTTCCTGCTGTCTCTTTCAGGCACATACATCAAACAATCAAAGACGATACAGTTTAATATATCAAATACCTGCTCTAGGGAAAAACAGGGAGGGCGAAAGAGCATGATAGGAAGAACAAGAGAGAGTAGCCATTCAGAGAAGAACGGACATGGAAATAGTATGAGGGAAGAGAGTAAGAGGTCCACGTTAAGAATGGCAAAGTTAGGGGTGTAGTTTTAAAGTGCTTATAGGCATGCTACATACAACATAGAGCACACTCTAAAAACCTGTATGATTTATGATTTTGAATCCTACCAGAACTGAATGAGTACTGAAACAGGAGGTGGAGACTCTACGTTCAATTACTGGCTTTATTATATTACTGGCCATTTAGCCTTATCAAGCTCTCTGAGCTTTGGTTTCCTCACATGTAAAATAAAGGCTGAGATTAAATAATGGTCCTTCTAACAACTTATAACAATTTTTAAAACTGTTCCTATCTTATATGAACATTAAGAGAATTAGACTGTCCATGCTGATAATGCCCTATCAAAACAGAAATGTAATATATTAAGTTTATCCTGGAAAATGGCAATGTTAGGTTTTTAAGTAAATTTCTGAGTTCTCTTGAGAACGTGGAACATTGGGGCACCTGTACTGTAAAATCTAAACTGAGAAATCGCTTTGTAAATGTATTCAAAAGCCCAATACCTGGAGTTGACCTGAATCTATACACAGCCCCTAATATGACTGAGTCATCTTACACACTAAAACACTCTAAGTGGATCTAAAGAACATTTGCCATTTGTGAGAAAAACCTCATCTTCACATATCCCCAAATTCATCAGAAACATATGTAGATACTTCTGGCTTTTACCAGAATAACATTTCCATTAAGTCACATGGAAGTCCTACTGGTTTATCTCACATATTAACCACGTTTTTAATGCTCACTAATGGGTTTTCTCTGTCTCTCACTTGGGCAATTTTTCTACCACCAGAAACACTCACAGGTAACTTCACAGTGCTAAATTTCAAATTCCCCTCATTACTTTATTAAAAGCTTCATTTTATGGATAAAAACAATCTTCTAAAACATCTTCATTTTCATTAATGGTAATAGCATGTGGTATTCTGAAATTTTTAGTGCTAATTTTCATAAAGTTTTAATCATTAGAGTTCCTGCATATACCCATATAATGTAGCAGCAGGGAATACAAATTTGAATTGGCTTTCAGAAACCAGAAGATCAGGTAGGCTAATGCTCTGTCTACTGGAATCATACCACATTCCAAATAGTTGAATTCCTCACTCAACAAAACGATGGATTATTGCACATTCATGAGTCACTCATGAATACTCAAAATCACGAATGTCAACAGTCTAGGATACTCTATGTTAATAAATCTAGTATACAGTATGGGCTAAAGGCCTTAATATCAAAATAGAAAAATTACACATTAAAATAAAGTATAAAAGTAATAACTTTAATACAGTAAAATACTTCAGTGCATACAAACCTTTAAAGCCATCAGGATATACATCAGAAAGAAATTTAGTGTTGATGTCTCCTTCTATAAAGCGTGAGTTGATTATCACCTCTCGGAGTAATGCAATATTATGTGTAACTCCTAAAAAACAAAAAAAGATATCAGATTGAATTAGAGAACGAGTCAGTTAGAAGTCCCTTACTATCCAGAAAATCTGTGTCTTATGACCAAGCAAGAACTAGACAAGATTATTCATCTCCTCGACTTCAAGTAATAACAAAAAATGTCTGAAGCTATGGTAGCAATAAAACACCAAATGCAAACCTAAGAGGTTTACGCTGCCTAGTCAGTTCAATAGGGAAATTAATGTCTTTTCAGTAAATGGTACTGACACAACTAGATATCCATTTGGGAAAAAAGAAAAACCCTAACTCAGACCCATACACCAAAATTAACCCAAACTGGATCACAAATCAAATGTAAAACCTAAAACTATAAGACTTACAGAAAATACAGGAGAAAATTCTGATTATCTTGAGGTAAGCAACAGATTCTTGGGTAGTACACAAAAACCGTGAGCCACAAAAAAACTGTACTTTATCAAAATTTAGAAGTCTGCTTCAAAGGATACAGTTAAGCAAATGAAATGGCAAGCTGAGAGAAAATGTTCACAGCACATGTATCAGACAAAAAAATTTGCATCTGGATTATATAAAGAATACTTAAAACACAGTAAGATGACAGAGCAAAAAATGGGCAAAGGATCTGAACAGACATTTCACAAAAGAAGATATACAAATGAGAAGTTGCTGCACATCACTATCATCAAAGAAATACAACGAGATGCCCCCAAACACCAAATTAAAGTGGCTAAAGGTTAAAAGACAGTGAGGATGTGGGACAACAGAAGTGTCACACCCCGTGGTGGGGATATAAATGGCACAAATCCCTTGGAACTGCTTGGTACGTTCTTAGAAAGTTAAACACATACTTACACATATGACTCAGACAAGTCACTCCTAAATATTTGCCCAAGTTAAACAAAAACATATATCTATACCAACAGTTATACACAAAAGTTATTAGCTTTATTTGCAATAGTCAAAACTGGAAACAATCTAAATGTCAATCAATAGATGAATGAATGAGCAAAATGTGATTTGTCCATTCAATGTAATTCTATTTAGCAATAAAAAGAAATGAATTACTAAAATACACAAGGATGAATCTCAAAATAATTACACTGAATTTAACGAGACTACTGTAGGAGTCCATTAATATAAAATTTCAGAAAAGTCTCAACAACCTACAGTGACAGAAAGCAGATCACCTGGTTGCACTGGGGCAGGGACAGAAAGGTGGTGGAGTGCAAACGCAATGAGGAAACTTTTGCAGGTGACGGAAAGACAGGTACAACAGCAATATACGTTTAAAAGACAGTATCTTGACTGTGGTGAGAGCTTCACAGATGGACACATATGTCAAAACTCATGAAACTAAATACTCTAAATATGAGAAGTTCATTTTATGTCAAGTATACTTCAATCAGTAGAAGAAGGGGAGGAGAAAGAAAGAAGGGGAAGATAAGGGAGAAAAGCTTGTGATCTAACAGGAAACTCAGAAACACTGAGCCTAGTACACAAGGACTCCTACAAAGTTAAAACAGGTAACTGCCAGGCGCCTGGGTGGCTCAGTTGGTTAAGCGACCGCCTTCGGCTCAGGTCATGATCCTGGAGTCCCGGGATCGAGTCCTGCATCGGGCTCCCTGCTCAGCAGCTTCTCCCTCTGACCCTTCCCCCTCTCATGTGCGCTCTCTCTCTTTCTCTCTCAAATAAATAAAAGTCTTTAAAAAAAAAAAAAATTAACTGCCACAAGAAGGATTCGAACAGTATTGGGTGAGTTCTGTGAGACAGAAGGACTTTTGATCTTGGTCACGCATATCAAAACATGTAAAGAGGACTAAAAGGGAGGAGGAGAACATGTCAAATCCAGGGGAAGCGGGAATTCGATCAGGCTTCCGCAAGAGGAGGACTAGAGCATGACAGAGCTGAATTAATGTGAGGTTTACTAATCCCTTCCAATTTCTTCATCCCACTTCCTTACCGTCCTCATCTATACCATTCTGCTGCGTAACAAACCTAGAAAGCCCGATTCTGATCTTGCTTCAGTCCTACAGACTGCTCACTTTCACAAAAATAATTCCAAAGTAAGCAAAGAATCAGACCCTCAGGCTCAAGCACCAGATCTACCCCTCACCTTGGGGAAGCTATTTTGCCTCTCAAAGATTTAGTCTGTCATCTGTAAAATGGTGATCCCAACAGAACCTATTCTGCATTATCGTCATGAGGTACAAATGAGGTAATGCTTAAGGCAATGCCAGGCACTCAGGAAGGCGCGTTAATGTTGTGCTCACTGTGATCCTTCCACACGAGGACAGCCGCAGAGCAGAAGACAGCACGCGGCCGATACACATCACACAGCAGTCGTGCTCCATCGGGAGTCTCCGCACTAACCTCTCTCCCGAACTTCCAGCTTCGCATCCTGCACGAGTCCCGTTCCTCAAAAGTTTACAACGCTTTCTATCCACAGGACACAGTCATCCTAATAGGCAGCAGTCAGCAAACTTAGCCTGCAAAATCCGACTGCCCCCTATTTTTGTAAATCAAGTGTTTCTGGAATACAGCAGTGTTTACATCCGATGTATGTGCTACAACAGCCAAGCAGTTCTAACAGCGACCGTGTGACCCACAGAGTCGAAGTGGTTAACTCTCTAGTCCTTCCCAGAAAAGGTTGCTCCCATTTGCTGTAAGGTTTTCAGCAATGCTGATCCTCTGAGTGAATTAATTGCTACCTATCAACACTGACTCTACACCTATTGCTCATGTGCAATTAGGCATCCCAGGAAAGAAAGTAAGAGCCAACGTGGCACGGCAGTATGGCACCTGCTTTGAGGGAACTTTCAGGAACCAGTCACAGAATAAGAAAATTACAAGGACAAAGGAGATTTAAAAATAAGAACATCGTGATCCAGAGAAACTGAATCATTTATCTAAAGTTTAGTAAAACAGAAATTACAATAGCAATATATGTTTAAAAATATGGCAGCCTGTGGGTTTCCCCTAAAATATGCTTTTCATTTTTCCTTAAATATTCTGCCTTAGCAGGATGAAAGACCCCACAGACACAGACTCTACCTGTCTTACAGCTGGACCTGACAAACTAATTCCTAGACGAGGGGCTGGAAGGTAGAGCAACGCATCCAACTCCAGCCTCGCTTACTTGCAAAGAAGAATTGCTTGGGGTTCCTTTCCTCCCTCTTCCTATGGGCTTCTTGATATGGCAGGAACTCAGCTCTGGAAATGAAGGTGAAGCAGAGCAACACGCCGGGGGTGTGGAGGGGGCAAAGGTGTATCTCCTGGAATGACCACAGGACACAAACTTGCCTCATCAGCATAGACCAGCCAGACAGTTAGATAAGTAAATAATTTTCAGGGCACCTGAGTGGCTTAAGCCATCCGACTCTCAACCACCTGAGTGGTTAAGCATCCGACTCTTAATTTCGGCTCAGGTCATGATCTCAGGGTTTGGAGATCGAGCCCCATGTTGGGCTCTGTGCTGGGAGTGGAACCTGTTTGAGATTCTCTCTCCCTCTCTCTCCGCCCCTCCCCCTCAAGCCCCCTGCTTAAAAAAAAAAAAAAATTAGTAAATAATTTTCTATCTTATTTATACCACTGTATTTAAGAATCTTTGTTACAGCAGGTTATCCTGTACTCTAAAGCATACATATGGGGGAGAAGGGCATACCTTCCAATATGATCTCCCATCTCTGAGCCAACCAACTTAATACATCCACCTAGGCATTGCTCTAGGCATCCCTGCATACTAGACCACGCTAGCTAGCAACCATGTGCAAAACTCTGAGCATTTCTATTCCTGACTCAGAAGATATCGTGTGACTAAAACTTTTATAAAAACCTATTTTCAATGTATTCAAACTACCTCAAAACATTTAGAGAAAGTTCCAAATTAAAATATTAATGCTATTGCTTTAGCTAAACTTCCATGGAAGAAGTTATCACCTATAGACAATGACCTAGTAAAAATCATTCACAGGACATGCCCTGGACAAAGGCACAGTTATCCCAACCTTGCTCTGTGGGTAATGACTAGAAAGGCTGTTGTAATTATGCATATTTCTATGAGGAAAGTATTGGAAGGTATAAGAAACTTCTGATGACACAAATATACCTAACAAGTCATTGCAAAAATGTGACACTTGCCTGTATTATAGGTGATATTTGGGTGGATGAAAATGAAGAGCAATTGAAAGCAACATGCTAGGAGTGCTCAGAAAGACAAACTCTGTAAGCAAGAAATTAAAATAAAAGACTCCTTGAAAGAGGTCAGGCTACGAAAGAGAACGGAATCCCTTTGCTGTATGTTTTACGAACAGACAAAACGAAAGCACTTTTGAAGAAGAAAAGGGTATGGCTTGCCAGAGAAATTTCTATGCATGGGTGACAACAGATGTGGCATTCCAGGGAGAGGAAAATAGTGGAGACTTAAGGCAAACCTTCCCGGCTGGGAGAAGAAATAGAGAAAGAAAGATGGGTAATATCAGGTTTCTCCCTGATATTAAGTATTAAATATTAAAATATTTAAGAATTCTCACTGTTGCTGGGGCGTCTGCGGGGCTCAGTCAGTGGAGTGTAGGACTCTCAGTTTCAGCTGAGGTCGCAATCTCAGGGTCCTGGGATCAAGCGCCGCAGAGGTTCCACACTCAGGGCTCTGAGTCTGCATGGGGTTCCCTCCATCTCACTCCCCCTCCCCCTCTACTCTTTCCCCTGGTCTCATGTGTGCACACGGGTGCTTGCACTCTCTCTCTAAAATAAATAAATAAAATCTTTAAACAAAAATATTCTTACTATTGTCAAGAGCAAATGGATACCACCAGGTATTTCTGTGGAGAGAAATGAAAGAAGGACACCATGGCCAAAGAGCACGAGCAAAGGAGACCGTGGGGAACGTGAGAAGCCCAACAGGGGCGGTCAGGTCTGACAGCCATGCAAAGATTTTACTTCTCCTCGAGGGCAACCAGAATGGGTGACGCAGGGCAGGTATGACTAGGTTTGCGCTCCAGGAATCGTGGTGGCTGCTACTGGAAAGGGGACTGGGGAGGCGGGGAGTGAAGATGGAAAAAAACCATTAGCTGACAACTGCAGAGACTTGCTGAAAAACGGCAAGGCCTCCGACCACAGCCAGGGTGTGGGCAATACAGACAGAGGAAGGAGCCGGGCTTGAAAGAGATTCAGCAGGCGGAGAGGGCGTGGTGATTTAGCGGCTGTCAAGAACGGGGGAAATGGGGGTGCCTGGCTGGCTCAGTCGGTAGAACATGCGGCTCCCGATTTCAGAGTTCTAAGTTCAAGCCCCATGTTGGGTATATAGATTCCTTAAAAATAAAATCTTGTATTCAAAAAAAAAAAAAGAATGGGGGAGATAAGTCACTTCTGGCTCTGGCACACTACATGCCAGAAGCCACCACTTTATGAAAAGAAACAGGTTGAAAGGAAAACATCTGATCCACTGTGGACAAGTTAAACTGGAGAAACCTGGGAGAGGAGACTGACGGCGTCCGAGGGGTTAAAGTTCAGAAGAGCCGGCCAATTAGAACGCAGATCCACCCAGAACAAGGAAAACAAGGAGGCAGACGTCCACATGGAGGAATTCAGGACGGGGAAACAGAAACGCAAGACAAAGCCAGCAGTATGTAACTTATTCCTATATGATAACTGAAGTTTTAGAAAAAATAAGATTATAAAGAAGAAGCTGGAAAGGATGAAAATTAGAAGATCAAGGTGCAGCTAGATTTTATTTCCAAAGAAAGTGTTTTTTTTTTTTTTTTAAGATTTTATTTATTTATTCGAGAGAGAGAGAATGAGAGATAGAGAACACGAGAGGGAAGAGGGTCAGAGGGAGAAGCAGACTCCCCACCGAGCAGGGAGCCCGACGTGGGACTCGATCCCGGGACTCCAGGATCATGACCTGAGCCGAAGGCAGTCGCTTAACCAACTGAGCCACCCAGGCACCCTCCAAAAAAAGTGTTCTTATGTGCAAATTAATATTTCAGAATGTTTCCATTTGTAAGTTCACGTATAAATAAATAACTTAGAAAGGCAATCTAACTTTCAGGATTTTTGTCCTTCAGTTAAATAAAAATAATACTGTTTTAGACTTTTATATTTCGTATTTAACTTTACTGGCTCTCCCTTTATAGCCTAGTGATAGTATAGATTTTCCTGCTCTTCTGCGAGCCTGAGACTGTCTTCAGGAAACTCTAACGCAGATTTCAGAAATAATGATCATCTGAACAAAAATAAGATTGTTTTCTGACAATCAGTAACCAATTTGTGACTGAGGACGTCAAAAAATTAAAATGTATGCAGTTTTACAGGATAAATGATATGTTATACTTTTATTCTACATTCAAAGTTGAAAAAGTAAGTGATTTTAGAAAACGTAAGTCAAAGGAATTATAAGCAAATATTAATTTACATCTTGGATATCAAAGAGCAGAGTCATTCAAGCACACAAATGAAGGCTGGACTTTCAAAACTCTTTCTACTTGAATAGTAAACAGAGCATGGAAACTGACTTTTATCTTGCTAAAAGACGTTTCAGGAATAAAATTACTACACAAAAGCAGTTTCTCTTTAAATGTTCTCTGAATAAAATATTACCTATTACTATGCAAAATCCACTCATTATCTGTTTCTCTTTCCAAAGGACTAGAAGATGAAACAGTGGCTAATGGCAGACAACCCAAATCTAGGTGCCTAACTGACTCCAAAGACTACTATACATTAACTAGTTCTAAAGCCAAGTGTGGAAATAATCAAAAAAACTATTTTCTTTTCCTAAAAGCTCAAAAGACCAGATAGATGGAAAAAATCATGGCACTGTTAAGAGAGATCCTACACATCTGAAAGTTATCATTTTGTACGGAGTTTACTTTCTTTCCATGTCCCAGGAAAGACAATGCTCTTTCAACTGATCCTTGTTCAAACATGAAGTTGGTCATAGAGGTACTCTGAGACGTAGTTTATAGCTTCAACGATATTATTAATCATATACTCATAAAAATTATGGTCTGAGTTTTAGACAGGGAATTGAAAATGACCTCTGCCAAAGTTCACGGGGTCCCATCTGTATGGGAAGTCACGACCAGGCCACAGAGGAGAGGACCCCTAGGAGCAGCTTTCTCCTGACTACCTGCTGTTTCCAAAACACTGGCCAGACATTCGCTGCACACACTGCCAGGATCAAACAGAGGCCAAAAGCCACTGCCTATTTCATGGGGACTCAGAAATTAACTTTAACCAAATTACATTTTTGCTCTCAAGATTTTTTATTTTAATAATAGCTCACAATCAACTTGGGAAAAAATTATTATTTGAACAACTAAGCAGTCATCCAACAAGACAGTAAACTGCCCTTCCTTTTCTACCCTTTACAAAACAATTTCTTTAAGCCCTCTATCCTTTAGAATTCATCAGGTGAATAATATAGAATCACAAATGCATCTGTTCTTATTCCTTAAATAAAATTCCTTAGCTTTGGTGGGAGGAGGCACATGCTCCTCTTCACCTATTTTTTTTGAACTTTTTATTTTGGAATAATTGCAGAATTACCAAAAAAAAAAAAAATCACAAAAATAGTACGAAGAATTACTGTATATCCTTCACCCAGAGTCACCAAATGTTAACATCTGTTAACGCATTTATTTATCATTTTTTTCCCGTTATACACACACACACACACACACTCTCTCTCTCTCTCTCTCTCTCTTTTCCTTACATATCTGGGGGTAAGTCGAAAACAGGATGTACTTTACCTCTACGTACTTCAGTATTTCCTAAAACCAAGGTAAGTCTCTCATGTAATCACAGTACAATGACCAGATCTGAAAATTAACACTGATAACAGTATCATTATCTAATCCGCAAACCCTACTCACATTTCACCAACTGTCTCATTTATGACCTTTACTACAAAAGAAAAACTTTTTTTCTGGTCCAAGAACTAATCCTGCATTGAGCTGTCCTGTAGCCTTAGTTTCCTTTGATCTAGATAAGTTGATCCACTTTTGTTGTTTCTTGACCTTGACACTTTGGAAGAGTGCAAGCCATTTATTTCATACACTGTCTTCCAATTTGGTTGGTCTGCTGTTTCCTCATGATTATATCCAGGTTACACATTTTGGGGAGAACATCACAGAAACGATGTGCTATTTTCAGCACATCATACCTCAAGAGGCACGTGATGTTTGATACGTCCCCCTACCAGGGATATTAATTATGAGCATTTGGGTAAACTGCCAGGTCTGTTCATTTTGAAGATATTATATTTCCCACTATAGTATCTCCTCGGGATATACTGTGAAACTATGCAAACACCTGTTGCTCATATTTTCATCCACTAATTTTAGCATCTGTCATTGATGATTCTTACCTAAACAATTTGGCACAAATGGGGATTTTTCTACATCAATTAAAAATCTACTGTAGAAAAGAGCTGTGCCTCTTCCCTCTTTTATCTTTCTTATCTATTTCTGTCAGTATGAACCCATGGACCCTTATCTTATTCCAAGGGCTTTCATCCATTGCTACCATTATTTATTTTGTTGCTGAAGTTTTCCCAGGTTGGGCATTGGGAACCCCTTAGAGCTCGCTCCTGTGTCTTTTTAACATATCATCATAGTACTTTCTTATACGAGATGTTTCAGGCTCATCTTAATACTCTTCTGGAAATCAGCCATTTTACCATGGAGTACTGGTTCCATTTATAAGACAATGGCATTTAAAATATAAGATCTGGGTTCCTGGTATGCTCATTGCAATGGGTGTCAATGTTTCCATGACCTCTCAGCAGGCCAGTGGTTCTCCATCAAGGGTGATTTGCCTCCCTCCCTCATGACATATGGCAGTGTCTGGAAATACGTGATTGTCACAATTGAGGGGACACTACAGTCATTTAGTGAGTAGAGGCCAAGGGTGATAACAAATATCCTACAATGTGAAGGACAGCCCCCCCAAACAACAAAAAACTGTCTACCCCAATAGGGCTAAAGAAACTCTGAGCTAGAGATTATGTGTATATATGTACACACAAACACACATGCACACAATAACATATTTGTACACTTATTTTTCAATCTATGTTAAAAATCACAAGTTTAGGGGCGCCTGGGTGGCTCAGTCGTCAGGCGTCTGCCTTCGGCTCGGGTCGTGATCCCAGGGTTCGGGGATTCAGCCCCGCATCGGGCGCCCTGCTCCGCGGGAAGCCTGCTTCCCCCCCCCCAACTCCCCCTGCTTGTGTTCCTGCTCTCGCTATCTCTCTGTCAAATAAATAAATTTTTTTAAAGATTTAAAAAAAAAAAAATCACAAGTTTACACTGATACCTCGTTTCAACTCCACACCACAGGGCTCACTGTATCCTTACCCATTTCCACATCTATAACTTCTTTCTCTGACAATGAGAAATGTCCCTTATCTTATCCACAATCCATGTATTTCCTCAATCCCAGAATACATACAAATTGGTTTCAGAACTGCTAACCCATGAACTAGGAGAAACAAACCTATTAATGTTTGTTTATACATGTTGTATTCAGCTTGAGGGTATTCAGTCAAAATATGGCTAAAAGCTATTTAAGGCTAGATTTTTTTTTCCTCTCCCCCCTCCCGACCCCCGTTCACCATAATTATTCATATAGTACTATCCGTATGTCTCTGTACTCCACTTTTGAGTTTCTTCCCCAGAATATTAATTTTATTTTGAAATATTAATGTCAGAATTCTAAAAGTAAAATCCAAGAAGTCTCACCTTTTCATTCCTTGTACTTTGTTTCCCATCCCCGAAACATTTCTCCCTGATCCTCCCCCCACACCCTGTAAGTATACCATCTTATTAGTTCTGCTCTTGTGTATGTTTGTGTTTCCAGAAATGAGCAGATACACGTTTATATTCTTACTTCCCCTAGTCATCCACCAATATCTATTCTTTTTTTCCTTTAATAAGAGAAATGCTACTTTTTAGCTTAGTATATGGCCCCCTTGACATCTACTACATTCCCCATCTTCCTAGTAGCTATGTACGACCACGTGATTAAACGCCAGTAGGATGGGAGGAGAATTAAAGGTGCTTTCTACGTTATGCCCGGGGGGGGGGGGGGGGGGGGGGGGGATGGGTGTGAATTCCCCCTGCCACCTTCCTGCTGAGGCTGGATGATGGGTATAAAAGCAGCCACTCTGGGGCCCCCAAATGAAAACCATCTGCTGTGACTCTAAGAGTCTCCTTACCAGCCCCTGACAATTTCCTTTTGAGACAATGACAATGGCAGAGAAATTAAATTGTATCTTTCTTAGATCACTCTATTTCTTATTCTCTGTTATAACTGCTTAGATTACAGCCCAACTATGAAGGTCTTCAGGTAGGAGGAGGAGAGAGCATCCCAGGAAATGAAAACAGTGAAGGAGGAAGAACAAAGGGAAAGGGGCAGTGATGAGACAAAGTGGTGTAAATGACCACAGAGTCACAGAAAGGCAACGGGGCGACATTGAAGAGTTTTAAGCAGGAAGGCATCATTAGGATTGTACTTTAATGTCTACTTTGTCCATACTGAAGAACAGATTGGTACAGATAAAGAGTATATACAGAGAACCCATTCAGAAAGCTATTACACTGGGCCATGACATACGTAGTAGTAGCACAGGATGGCAGAGCCAAAGAAAGGGAAATTGAGTCAGAGGTATTTAGATGAAGTGAATAGACCCAGCCCCCTCAAAATGCCTTTGCAATCACTTTTCTGAGCCCAGGGGCTCACCTTCCTACCAGGTACTTCAGGGACTCTGCACCACTGCCAGAAGGATTAGCTTCTTTGGCCATCCCTCAGCCTTGGAACATCAGCTCATCCAACTACTCCCACCTCCCCAAAATACCTCTGCCAATTCTTTTCCAAGCCACTCCACAGTATTTTCTGAGACGGCTGCTCCACGATCATCAGTCAGGTCTACTGACGGGTATTTTCAGGGAACATTCCATCTATCACCTTGCCTCACCTGAAAATTTCAGTGCCCCCAAGGACCTCACTTCTCCAGCAACCCTCACATACCTCCTTGAGATCCACAGCCTTTTCTAGAACATTACCTCATCAAATCCTTGGAGAAACTTTTTTCCTTGAGGTTTATCTGGTCAAAAAATCTTCTCTAATTCCCTGTCATCTACCAACTTCATCGTCCCAACCCAGTATTTGCTGCAGACTTTATGTCACTCGACTTATGACCTTCCTTCGGATCCTAACTCCTGTCACCTTGTGTGGATGACTCAGGCAACATCCTCACCACTCAGCTCTTAGGATCTCATTTCAAATAATCTCCTCTCTTACTTTAGCCACCTAGTCCCAGAGTCACACTGTGAAATCATCTAAGGTTCGCTAACTATACCATATTCAAAATCAATTTCTTGTTCCAAATGCAACCCCCAACTCTCCACCTCATTTCCCAGGTGCCTTGACTGGACCAATACTGAAACCTCCAATCTAGAATGTGAGACATTCTGCAAGTCAGCTCCCCTGGACTCTTCTGAGGAGTTAATGATATGAAATCCAAAAAGAAAAAGAGCAAGATAATAAAGAGACATAAATAAAACCAATGTGTAAACTCTGACTGGATTGTGGATGGTATTAAAAAAAGATTAAAAAAAAAAGATAGTTCTTTGCAGAATTGAAGAAACTTGAATATGGACTGTACATTAGATGATATTATGAGATTCCTGTTAATTTTCTTGAGTGTGATAATGGTATTGTGATTCTGAAGGAAAATGATCCATACTGAAATACTTAGGAGTCATGTGTCATGACATCTGCAACTTTCTTTCAAATAGTTGAGGAAAAAAACGAGGAGGGAAGGGAAGGAAGAAGAGCCAAAAGGAGGAGAAAGGAGAAGGCAAAGAAAGGGAGAAGGAAGAGACGGAGGAAAAAAAAGATATAGAAAAGCTTAGGAATCTAGGTGAAGAGCATACAGGTGTGCAATGTACTATTCAACTTTTCTCTAGGTTTGAAAATACCTAAAATAAAAAGCCTGCAGGCAATGTATCGAGAGAAAACAAACTTCCGATAAACCTTTCGAGCGAACTATATATATATATTTCAATATGATGTGTATACATCCACATCTTTATGCTCATCCAAAAACAGTAAAGATATTGTAGGATGGGAAGGTGGCCTAACTAACGTCAGACTGCACCATACCTTACTCTGCAAACTGCCTTCCTATTTAATGTAAGGACATGTCTTCAAGTACCAGCTAAGTAGTAACTTACACTGAAGATGCATAGTAATTCTTTCAGTCCATCCATTTGATGGGACACCTCGGTTGGTTAGAATTTGGGCTACTGTAAACAATGCTGTCAAATGTCCTCATTAACATTACCTCACAATTCAGTCTTTTAATTCTGTAGGATAAGATTCCTAAAGACTGAACAGGTAGGTCAAAGAGCATGCACTTTTAACATCCAATGCCAATCATTTTCCCAAAAGATAAGAGCAAGCCATACTCCAAACACTCCCAAGTGTGCCCAGCCCCTGTATTTCCCCTCCACAGTGAGTTATCAGTCTTTTAGAAAATGCTGCCACTCTGGGGAGCCGTTCAAAGGAAGCACAAAGTGAGGTACTCTCAACAGAGTAACATGTAAGTCCTAAGACAGTGCTCACATTACTTTCAAAGAACCAAATACAGAGGTGAGGAAAGAAAAATATTTTTTTACTCCACCATTACGGCATCTATGAATTCACGTTATCTTTCTGTCTGTTTCATATCAAGTTTACTAGGAACTCCTTGAAATAGGGATATTATCACTCATTAATTCATTCAACAAATATTACTCACCTACCATGTGTCAGGCACTGCTAAGCGCTATTAATATACAAGTAAACAGGATAAACACCATCACTGCCCTCACGCACCTAATTTTCTTATGAGATAATCCAACACTTAGCAATTAGACAACTAATATTTTAATTACAGTTATGGTAAATGCTTTGAAGAAGCAGAACAGGGTGCAATGAAATGACATATCACATAAAGGGCTAGTATCCAAAATCTATAAAGAACTTATCAAACTCAACACCCAGAGAACAAATAATCCAATCAAGAAATGGGCAGAAGACATGAACAGACATTTCTGCCAAGAAGACATCCAAATGGCCAACAGACACATGAAAAAATGCTCAACATCACTTGGGGGCGCCTGGGTGGCTCAGATGGTTGGGCGTCTGCCTTCGGCTCGGGTCATGATCCTGGAGTCCCGGGATCGAGTCCCACATCGGGCTCCCTGCTCCTTGGGAGCCTGCTTCTCCCTCTGCCTTTCTCTCTCTCTGCCTCTCTCTCTCTCATGAATAAATAAATAAAAATCTTTAAAAAAAAAAATCACTTGGCATCAGGGAAACATAAATCAAAACCACAATGAGATACCACCTCACACCAGTCAGAGTGGCTAAAATTAAGAAGTCAGGAAATGACAGATGTTGGCAAGGATGCGGAGAAAGGGGAACCCTCCTACACTGTTGGTGGGAATGCAAGCTGGTGCAGCCACTCTGGAAAACAGTGTGGAGGTTCCTCAAGATGTTGAAAATCACATAGTTACTACATGGTGTCAGGACAGGATAGGAACCCAGGACTGTCTGATTTCTTTCTATTGTACAACAGTGAACCAAAAGCAGAAATTTCATACTAAGCATGGAAAAAAACTATCTGCTCAATGAAACACATTTTATATTACATATGATACATATAAAGTTAGGAGAATAACAGCAAGCCTACTCATCTGTATTTAAGTCACTTAATTTAAAAATGTAGTAACTAGGGGCACCTGGGTGGCTCACTAGGTTAAGCATCTGCCTTCAGCTCAGGTCATGATCCGGGACCTTAGGATCTAGCCTTGCATCAGGTTCCTTGCTCAGTGGGGAGCATGCTTCTCTCTCTGCCCCTCGCCCTGCTCATGCTCCCTCTCCCTCTCTCTCTGTCAAATAAATAAAATCTTAAAAAAAAAAATAAAACAGGGGCACCTGGGTGGCTCAGTCATTAAGCGCCTGCGTTCGGCTCAGGTCATGATCCCAGGGTCCTGGGATCGGGCCCTGTATCGGGCTCCCTGCTCAGCGGGAAGCCTGCTACTCCCTCTCCCTCTCCCACTCCCCCTGCTTGTGTTCCCTGTCTCGCTGGGTCTCTCATTGGCAAATAAACAAATAAAATCTTTAAAAACTAAATAAATAAAAAGAAAATAAAAATGTAGTAACTAGTGAATATATGATGTAGAGTAAGTAAAATGGCGAACATTCATTTAAATACAAAACATGGCAGTGTATTCTATAAATATGAAAGAGTATTCCTTTCAGAAGCCAGAGCCGAATACAACACTAATATTTTGACAAACTGCCCATATGCCATGCCACTGCATTACATCAAAGTTTAATAGAGATGTGATTTGACAAAACATTCTTTGTCAAATTGACTATCTCAAATTCATGAATTTACCACTCAAGCTCATTAGAGCAAAACCCAAATTAACCAAAATCTAATAATTCAACAACCAGAATAAAAATTACAAAAATATTGGCTGGGGGTAGGAATCTAGAAAACTCTTACAAATACTTTAAAGGCCTCTGGGAATAATATCCCCAAGTACCTTGTTTATGTCTATTTGTGTGTAGTTAAACACACAGAGACAAACACCCAAATTAGATGTGTGTTTCAAACACACATTTGGTGGGATATTATTTCTAAGGAAAACAGACCCTTCCAGGCCTACTTAACCAATATTTAGAGAAAAAATGCTGCTTATGGCGGAACATGGCAGAGTTAAATATATATATATAAAAAATACTCCATAATTCAAGCTGAAAAAGAACTAGAGAATGAGCTAAAAAGAATGTGAAGAGGATTTTTCAGATGTGTGTATGCTTTGGATACTGATGTTACCAATGTATTTTTTTTTAATTATATCTGAGTTCACTTGAGAGCTTACTGTTTTCTTTCCATTGACAAAGGTGAATCACTAGCCCATAAGGTTAGATACAATCACTGTTACTTGTTAGTTAACAAATGTTAAGAAAAGAGAGTGACAGTAAAAGGAAAAGGAGGGAAGAAATTTCTCCAGATCTAACAAGAGAAAAAAATGAGGAAAAGTGAGGACTGGATGACTATTAATCACCATAGACAAAAATGAGCAGAGAAATGTAAAAATGGTCTCTAGGGGCCCCTGGGTAGCTCAACCAGTTAAGCATCTGACTCTTGATTTTGGCTCAGGGGGTGATTTCAGGGTCATGAGATGGAGCCCCCGTGTCAGCATGGAGCCTGCTTGGGATTCTCTCCCTTCTCTCCTGCCCCTCCCCACAACTGGCCACCACCCCATCCCACCACTCATGCTCTCAAAAAAATAAATAAAGTCACTCAACTGTCCTGAACCACTACTGTACCATTGTATGAACTGTTTACTGCACAAAAGCACTGGGTCAACGGTGCAGAGTAAGGGTTTGACATGCTACATTGCTAAGCTGGGCTCTCTGTCTCAGGGCTGAATACACTCTGAGAAAAGAGCACTTTAATTCACACAAAGTTGTATTCCACTTGCCAAGCCTTCTGACCTACAGGCTGTGTCCCCTTGAAGGGAATCTTTTTGAAACTGCATAAAGCTCTGTATGGGCTTGATGGGGGCCAGGTAATCATACTCCACCACTGTTCTAACCCCTCAGCCTCCAAATTCTAGCCTCCTAGTTCCACTGTTTTAATGAGCCATGAAAAAAGAGCAAAACGACCCAGACCAGTCCTTCCCCTGGAATGTTCTTAGACCCACACTATTCACTTATAACACAAAGTGAACTTATATTTTACACTTTAAATTTAATGTTAAACTCCATTTTTCTGAAGTTGATGATAATTTATGTTGGATTAAAATGAAATGATCTTTTCACGACTAATGAAAAGTTGCTAATACAGTTTACAACATAATTTACTCCTTAAGGGGAGTAAGTATAACTTTGCTTTCATTATTTAAATAAAATGGCTGTGAGGCACCTGGCTGGCTTAGTCGGTGAAGCATGCAACTCTTGATCTCAGGGTTGTAAGTTTGAGCCCCACACCGGGTGTAGAGACTACTTAAAGATAAAATCTTTTATATATACATATAAAAGTAAAATGGTTGCTCCTAATTCAATTATTGCTTTACATCCTAAAGGCTTGTAGGATCACACTTTCTTAAGCATTAGTACTGACCTGTATGTACATGAGGTAACAAAATTGCATTTGCTAGAGAATATTTTATAACTTGCTCTTATAGACACAAAGGGCTATTCCCTCTACTCCCAAATTAGTCAACTGCAGGTCACTGTATTTTATATCTCCATGCATTTTCAAGTTTCATGCTACAAAACATCATTGACAATGACAAAAGACAGTAAATCGCTAATTTGCTGCACTGGCCAGTAACAGACTTCAGAATATTAGAACCATTTTCCATACAGTACATAAAATACTAAATGCTTATCTAGGAAAGGTCATGAATCATAAGGTTAATTAAATAATTGAAGGTATATATGTAAAGTATAGGGCTGCTAAAGAAAATGAAATACCTATTCTTAATTAGTATGTCAGTTTAGTTCAAGTTTTTCTTATTTCTATTTAAACACACAGTAACCACATTTTCTACTGAATTCTCTAGTGTATCTTCAAGCTGTTTTCTAGAACTGGACACCATGTATAATAATAAGACCCCAAACGTTTGTTTTCACCTCGAATAACGTAATTATCCAGTGCATCTTCCATTCTCTTCAGTGCTTCAGTTCTATCAGAACCATATGTGATCAGCTAAAAGCAAACAAACAAAAAACAATTTACATAGGTATCTATAAATCTATCTAAAAGTCAAACAATTCATCCTAATAAAAATCAAAATACTTCCTAACAGAGTTCCCAGAACATCTTTTGAACCTTCACAGTGGTTCAGTTTGTAATATAAAGTATGGCAATTAAGATTTTTAAAACTAGATAAATATGAAAATCAGGCTATTTCAGACATTTCTCCTACATTCACTATCACAGAAAAGAGCTATTTGAGCTCAACAATGAAATAAAAGCAAGCATAAAAAAGTTTAAAGGGGAAGATAATCAAAATGTGAACATTATTTGGGATAGAATATGAACATCTGTGATAGGGGAGGATTAGGCAAGATTTGTTTTTTCTCTCCCTACGAGAATGTCGTTTCCAAGTTTGACACCCTGCTTAGCCAGCTTTTACACGTAACACAGAACAGAAGCAAAGGGTTCTTGTATTAGAAAACCAGAAGGGTCTTCCTATTCTATATGACTTTCGGCCTATTTAGAGGAATCCTAAATAAATAAGCAATAAGTAACATTCTATTACTAATGTGCTTGCTAATAAGACCTTAAGTACTCATAAAATATTTTTCTTGTTATTACATTAGTCAATGTGTAGTGTGCAATTACTTTAGTACATTCCATCAGGTCCTCAGTGTCAAGCCAGGTTGAAAATTTGTAGGCCACGTTTCTGAACAGAAATGTATTCATCAAAAATGGAACCACATCTACTCAAAATCAATCTATAATATTTTTGTTTCTCATTTTTAAACTAAATAGTGGTTCCCTAACAACCAAATTATCTAAAGTTCACTTTAATAATGTTACTGTAAAAACTTAAGTGAAAAAAGATAAATAAAAATTGGTTCGCTTGCTGTAAGTACATCATCTTGAGAAAGGGTTTTTAGTAAATTCTGCAGTCAGAATTCTACATTTTATGAGATCTTACAATTCTAACAATCTAAGAATTTAAGCAGCATTGTTATTCTGGAAAGTCAAATTTCAAAGACAGGTGGACAAAAAGACATCTTATACTCTTACATAAAATTTAATTATGTGCAATCCCCACAAATTACTGATTCATAAAAATTGAAGAAAAATGATAAAAAGTACTCCAAAAAACATGACTTATCACCCCAATTCTTTGATATGGCCTGCCATTCATACTTCTATCTCAGGCAATTTTCAGGAATGACCAAATAACAATTTAATGCATCTTCACTGTATGTGCTGCAATGGAGCCACTGGGTAGGTAACTTTGTTACTGTTGGGAAAGGGGATCATCATTCCATTCACCGGGGAAGAGCCATTGACTGACTTGATTGGGGAGTGTTACAAAGTAACATGGTATTGAAATTTCTCAGGAGGAAGAAAATCTGCTCTGCTTTCACTTTTCCATCAGTGCACAATTACTTGTTTAATTATAAAATTACAACACATGATTCAGAGAAAAGCTCCATTTCAGATTTTCTTAATTAAATACTTCCACTGTCTCTTCAGAAGAAGAACGAACAAAGCTATTAAGAAATCGAACTAACTTTTGAAATCATTGGATCGTAATAAATGCTAATATCACTTCCTGGTTGGATGCCGCTGTCAACCCGGACCTGGGAGAAAAAAAGAAACGAAAGTAACTTCATATTGTGCGGTTATTTTTCTCACAACAATTTTAATTTCTAAGGAGCATGTGGATAATTTAATCTCAAGTAACTTTTCAGCTTCCGGAAAACAGAAAAACGATCTAAACTATATAGAGACCAAATTATCTTCATCTGTTAGTGTGTAGTATAATGTATTTTTTGTTCTTTCATTAAACAAAGGAACTAAGAAACCTCAAAAAAATAACAATACTATGACTTTATACATCACTATCCTGGGATGCATTTGTAGCTAGTTGATGGTGTCTTCCAACTGAAGCACGGCATGAATGATGCCCCTTCTAGGCACACTCCCCACTGTACCCTTCTGAGAGCTCCAGGGAGGACCCCAGTCAAGCCAGGCAGCAGGATTAGGAGTTCTGCTCATCAGCTCTACAGGAACACTGGTCCTGCGGCTTTCATGTCTGTAACACTTTCCTTTTTTGCCTTACCCTCTCAACTGTACAACATTTTTTCTCTGTTACTGTTAGTCCCCCAAGACTTTAATGTTTACACAGCTTTTCTCATAGCTTTGCTTTGTAAGGACACAGCCCCAATTAGAGTTCTGATTTTGCGATTTTCATGGGGGCAAAAAATAGCACAAGTTCAAAATATTCTTTTGAAGAGTCTGATTGCTGTTAAACAGCCAACAAGTTAGTTAGTACATCGCTGATTCTTGTTTTCCTCTCCCAGTTTGATACCAGCAGTAAGGCACAGAGGTTAGCCATGTAAAACTTTTAAAATGAGCAGTTGCTGAAGACGAAATATTTATTAAATTATTGTGCCTAAGTTTTGGAATCTGAAGTATTTAAAAGCTAATCAAAATACTTAAGACTGTCAAGCATGTCCTAGGGGTCTTGAAGATAGAGGAATTTAATCGAAGCTGCTAGAACAGCAGGACTTTGATGCCCAACATTGTAAAGGGGTGGGAAGAGAAGAGTGGAAGCTCACGTAGCTCTTCACCTGTGGGAAGAAGCCTTCCTAATAAACAGCAGCTCATCTGTCTGCAGCAAGGCAGAAAAAGGTCAACACAGCGGCTGTTAGGCCTTTAATATTTTAATTTAGGCAATTATCAAGGGACCACATGTAGAACCTCTTGTCTAGGATATCCACATGAGGGTATGATGATGGCTTTATTATACGGTGACATCAAAAGATAAAGCATAGTTTCATTCTCTTAAAAAAAAAAAAATCACACTAACACTATTCTCTTTGTAAGGCTTCAGGAGATAACACTGTAACATACCCAGAGTGCTTTTATTTCTGTATTTGCAAACACAAAAGTATGGATATTTGTATTTACATTCACATTCATGTATGAAAATCGATTTTAAATGAAAGTCACTCAGCACACTTAAACATATCTTGGCTTTCTATTTTCTGGAAACATACTTTAGTTCTATGAAACTGAAATTCACAGTGTTTATAAAAACTAGAAAAGAATTAATGGGACAGCTGTGAAAGCAATAAAATCATAATCTACTCTCTCCCCACATTTAAACAGACCCCAAACGGCAGCTGGCAACCAACTTAGAGAAAAGAGCCTTTTGAACTTCCATTTTCTTCATTTTAGTAGCAAAAAGTTAAAAGAGTTCGTTTTACCTCCATGTATTGTTATTTAAAACCAGAGCATGCTTGCTAAAGCTGTGTTTCAAATTGAGACTGGTACAAATTCTAAAATGTTTGACTTTAAGTATATCCTATTTGCTACATAAATTGCTACAAGGCTAGTGTGGAACTCTGCTGTTCAACACACTGGTCAAATAACAGACAATAAAGATTATTTATTACTTTCTTCTACAGTTCATAATTTAAAGTCTTAGTTACCTTGAACAACATCATCCTAAAAGTTAAGTTACCCAGGGCTCTTGGATATAACCATGTCATCTACTAAAATTATGATCACAGAAGATATGTCATTTTAATTTAAAAATACATAGGGGAAAATCAAGAGGTATTATATGTAATCAACACACATCGCTAATCAAACACATTTCATTAGCCAATCAACATTTCCAATTTAAAACTGTAACAAAGCATGAAGACTCTGACTTATAATTTCCTACTTACATAGCTTTTTTCAAATAATCATCAGCTTTTATTTCTAACAATGAATTAAAAGTCAAACTAAGTCACCATTCCTCTATGGAAACAAAGGCTACACAAAAAAATATATTTAGCTTTGGCACAAAAAGTTTTAAGAATAAAGTCAAATGGAAATGTAACCAAATTTCTGAGCAGAACAAAACTGCAGTCTGAAAATAACAAATTTATAAAATGTGGTGATCAAAGATTTTTCTTAAATCTTCATCAATGCCATAGAAGTAAATTTTAGGCTTAAAGAACCATGTGAAAAGTACAGCCTGTAAATTAACTCTGAAGTATGTATTCTTTTTTTTTTTTAAGATTTTATTTATTTCACAGAGAGAGAGAGACAGCCATACAGGGAACACAAGCAAGGGGAGTGGGAGAGGGAGAAGCAGGCTTCCCGCAGAGCAGAGAGCCCAATGCGGGGCTCAATCCCAGGACCCTGGGATCACGACCTGAGCTGAAGGCAGATGCTTAACGACTGAGCCACCCAGGCGCCCATGAAGTAGGGTATTCTTGTGACAAAAAAGGTACAGCCAAAAAGAGTTTCCCAAGTTAAAACTGACTGATCTCGTTAAAGCGACAAGGAGGAAAAACCACACCACCACCACCACCACCCAGGCACCTGTGTATGAGGGTCTCAAGCCATTGCTCAGAAACCTCTGGCATAATTTAAATGTCTTTCTTCTGTATCAACGGTGGACCGTGTGAAACTATCAGCCGTCTCCCACCCTTCATGCTCGATTCACCTCTCTCCCTCAGTCCAACTCCCAGCCCGCAATGTCTACCTGACAAGTGACAGCCCAATCTGATTAAATGCTTCCAAGGGAGGGGACTTGTGGGCCTCCATGACAGGCCAAAAGTGATCACCATGGAGATACATAATTACAGCTGTCAACGCATCTACTGTCC
This sequence comes from Eumetopias jubatus, assembly GCF_037043125.1. Classification (NCBI taxonomy): domain Eukaryota; kingdom Metazoa; phylum Chordata; class Mammalia; order Carnivora; family Otariidae; genus Eumetopias; species Eumetopias jubatus. Next base: position 183,529,284 of record NW_028274809.1, on the reverse strand, counting down.
TGCTGACATCAATTTGATTGCTCCCAGCAATAATGATAGACAAAGCTTGGTGTGCACTCTCCCGCACCCAATCACTTTATCTATTCCTTGGTCCATTTAGCTGACATGCAACATTCACACAAGCAAATAACAGCAGTAAGCAGAACATTTAAGGCATTTTAATTGTTTTTTCTTTCTATGGATGGCTCACAACTGCAAATGTTATTACATAAAACTCCTGCTGCAGCATTAATTGAAGAAAGATTTGGTGGGACAAAGACTGTAGGGGGTATAGTTTGTCCATTATCACTTGTACTTTCAACAGGTCTCACGTTTGAAAATTGCAAATTGCAAAAACTTGCGAGGGCAAAATGTTTGACATCCTGTTAGCTATTACAACATGGTGAAAACTTCTAACAACTAGAGTAATCATTATGAATTCTTATTTAATACTTTTCTGTTTGATTAAAAAAATGTTTAGATATGTCCCTATGATACTTGTTTTCTCATCTGCTATTTAATGTCACATAATGCCTGTTAAATCTTTACAATTTTTGTTCTGCCTTCAGGCTTTGAACACAGCATGGAGTCTCCCAGCCTAGAAAGGGTCAAGTCTCTTCAGAACGCATATGGGCAAAAACAATTTAAAAAGTGAAATAAATCACATATCCAATAACATCTTCGAATTCAGAATCCTTCCTGTAATCTTTCACCATCTTCATGCCAGTAATCAAACTGAATAATCATATTCACAGATGGTACAGCCCTGTCATCCACTAGTTAACATAATGTCATATATATATGCACTTATTACCTTGATTAAGAAAAAGGGTATGTCCTTGTTCTTTTTATGCAGCAAAAACTATTTAAAGAACAGCTATTAAATATAGAAGACTTAGGAATTAGGTGGACAGTGATCACTTTTCTTTAACTGGTAGAAATATGTACTTCTTAAAGTCCATGACACTTAATAGAATGAGGCGTACTTTGTTTTACTTAATCCACTTCTATTAAGGGGCTGATTTTGTGCTTGAATTTTTGACATCTGACTATACAGGGAATCTGGGTTAGATTTAGTGAAAAGATTAAAGTGTAATACAGGAAAGCCATTTCCCATTCTTAGGATTCTGTGATCTTTCTCAGTACAATTTTCAAAAGAATTGGGAACATTGTAAACTATCATTTATTTACAAGTCAGATGTCTCTGGACTTCCCCTGTGAAGTGAATTCTGACCTTCTTATGTATCACAAAGTACAAAATATTTTTTTAAAAACAACAAAAAACTGCCATTCCCCAGGAATTTCACTTGTCCTTCAATTTACACCCTTTAGTGTTGACATGCTTTAACATAAAAGTATGACATAAATCAAGGTTTTAACCCCTCACTTGGTATTACAGCTTAATGACTTACACCAGGTAGATGTATTGGTTCTTGGTACTGAGACAATCTCCCAATGGACGGTAAACCAAAAGACTTGTAGGGGTCCTGAAAGTTCAAAGGAAAGGAAGCACAGTCTTTGAAATATAAATCAGCAAAGTAAGGTTAAATATTTATACAATGAAGAAGCATTTATAGATCTATTTTCAATATACAGTATTTACCAAATCACAGATTTCAGAATATTATTGTCTTATACTCACTCTATAGACTACTTAGACAAGTATTTAAAAATCAAACAGAACTGTAAGCAGAATTTAGCCTGACCTTAGTCATACTTTATTGAAATTGGTAAAATTCCAACATTTTATAAATCTTCTTAGAATGGTTTGGGCAAAAATAAAATAACCTAGGCGATACATCAAAACATCCTCAAGTTCAGAACAACAACTGTAGTACGCTAAAGATATTTGTTTTCTTACTCTCAATACAGTTCACATACGGTAAAATTGGAGAATTTTAGTTCTTCAAATAAAGACCTGAAAGAAACTTTGCATGTGCTATTAGATATGTGCTCCATTTGTAAATATCTTAGATCATCAGAATAAATATTAAGTAAGTTCAGTGTCCTAACAATACCACTTAAAATATAATAAAAGCAGGAATAACCAGGCCAAGTATATTCTTCTCAAGAACTTTAAAAAACATTTCAAAACAACTTCCAGTATTCTTAGACACAGATACTATTAATTTACTTTTCGTTTTGATAAACTTCGAATTCTAAAAGTGAAACATAGTACAAATGTTTCCTTGAATTATTTTAATCATTTGAAAAAAGCATTTTCAGATACTGACTGCTTTATTATCTAATTAATACAGTTATAAAATAGTATAAAAGTATTGGACTGACAGTTTAGGAGTAAAATCCATAATTAAAATTATGAATCAAAGTTTTGCAATTTAAATTTTAACTGCTACTTTCAATGTAAGCATAAGGGATAAAATTATTAGAAAATAAACTTGCAAAAATTTTAAGTAAATACTGAATTAACAACTCATGTGTACCCAGGGTGGGCTCTAAAAAACAAACAAAAACACAGAAATAATTGTTTCTGTTTACTTCAAATGTGATTTGGAAAACAAGCAAACAAAACAAAAACCATGGTCCGTTCAAGCATACTGGAGATTTAACAAAAGCAAGAGTATTTAACGAATGCTTTGTTGGCCCTTAAACTGATGGTAGCTATTTTTCCCATCCAGGAAAAACACATAGAACTTAATCAAACTCAATCTTTTAAAACTATTTTGAATTATGTCAAAACTGTCTACCCTTTGTTTCGATTGGATTCTGTATTACATAAGCACATACTCAACACCAATTATGAAACCCTAACTTTACCTTCTGTTTATCTCTACCTGGTCCCATGACTTTGGGACACAACCGTCACCCTTCCTCTCAACATCATTCATTTTACCTCAGCATAAACCCGACATTCAACTGCCCAGCCGTTGATGGGAATATCAGCTTGTCTGTGCCTGAGAGGGTAACCCTTGGCAACACGGATCATTTCTTGGACTAGGTCCAGGCCGGTAATGCATTCTGTGACGGGATGCTCAACCTGCAAGGCCAATATGAGCCCATCAATAGGTGTGGGAAAAGGTAAATAAACAGAAATAAGCAAAACAAGTTCAATAACTTATGGGTAAAATGAGGTTAATTATATTTAACGTTCAATCACTTTAAAAAACTAAGAGAATAAAATTAAACACAATCTCATACAAGGCATGATTTAAAAAAAATACCTAAAAAGTATTTGTAAACTATCTGTATTACTTGTTTCCATTTTTAATTAATGTCATCTGGCAATGTTTAACACTTTCAATTTTGAAACTACTTCCTATCTGAAAATTACATATTTAGCTGCAATCCTCCATATGGCTGATAATCAACCTATTCTGCTACACTTAGCATGGCATCCACAGAGGCAGCTTATGATTTTCCAAAGCACTAGGCTAGCGTAGTCTCACCCAGTCTCATGCTTTCACTAACCTGTCCTGACAAGCAACCAGATTAGCGTACTCTTACATCAATGCAGTTTAGCAGAAAGGAGCAGATGGATCCTGCAGGTTGTTCTCCCTTCAGACTTACACAGGGAGTGCTTAGCATGCACAATAGCAAAACTGAGCCAGTGAAATCACTCTGCTTTCTCAGCAAATTGCTGATAACTACTTTGGATGATGCTGTCATGGGGATCCCTAGCCTTCCATACTCACACATGGGATACACATGTACAAAAACATGCACCGACATATAGGGATACTAACAGGGATACACATCATTATGAATTTGTTTGACTGCTTACAAGTTCCTAAACTTAACAAAGCTAAAATAAAGCCACTTACAGCACTGATAAAGAGTAGATGATCTGTCCTTCACTGAAATCCCTGAATTAAGTTCTAGAAATTTAAATAAAAGTTCGGCCACATCTGCTGTTTTAATACCAATTTCTTATCTCATAAAAATTAAGCATGTTCTAAATGCACTTCATAATAGTTTCTTTATCATGACATGTCTAATTTTATACACTCTGACACAGGGAAAGGTCAATGAACAAAAGAATTGTCTTCCCATCTTCAACTACACTAATTGAAGGACAGGACTTAGTCATTATAATAATCTTGAAGCTTATCAGAAGCAGACAATGCCATGGTCTTAAAAAAAAAAAGCTTTGTAAAAATAAACAGATGGCATCCATAATTAGCTCTGTGTGTGTTATGAGTTTGTTTACAGTTTCAACAACATTTTAAGACATTTTGACATAATTTTAATGACAAAATCATCGCTAAAATAAGCATCTACCCTTTGTAAAATAAATGTGACACTAAATAAAGATCTTATTAGATAGTTCAAAAAATAAATTTTTGAAAGATACGGTTTTTGAGAAACAAGATTCTATATGACAAATATAACAAGAAAGGAACAAGTGTAAATGCCCATCTCTTATTGCTAGAAACAAATTTTATGTGAGAAACCATCTTACCACTCTATTCAAAGTGAGCCTACTGTGTGCCAAGGGCTTTAAATCAATACTATTCACACACCTCGTTAGGTGAAAAAACAGTTTTAAAAATGATTTAACTCTATTCTATGATTAACTCCTTCTATGTCTAGTGCCCAGAAAAGTACGCACTATATACTAGGCAAATAAATAAATAATGAATGAATAAATGAGCAGCAAATCCAGAGCCACATCTAGAGTAAATGGGAGAGGCAGGGTTGGAATTCAGGTCACTCCAGAGATGGTACGACATTCCTATTTTCTTCGTGGAAAAATGTATATAAAAACATGTAGTAAATTGGGGTGCCTGGCTGGCTCAGTCAGTGAAGCATGCAATCTTTGATCTCAGGGTCATGAGTTCAAGCCCCACATTGGTGTAGACATTACTAAATAATAATAATGAACAACTTTTTAAAAAATGTAGTAAACATAAACTGCTACATAATTATGAGCTGTTGTCTTTTATAAACCACAGTATTATGAAAGTTTAAAGATAGGGGCAGCACTTGGGTGAGTCAGTTGATTAAGCGACTGCCTTCAGCCCAGGTCATGATCCTGGAGTCCCAGGATGCAGCCACACCACTGGGCTCCCCACCCCTCGTGCTCTCTCTCTCAAATAAATAAATCTTTAAAAAAATGAAAGTTTAAAGATAGAAATTCATTATAAGGCTCTGTTTTACCTTAGAAGATGTCTCTGTAACTGTGTAAGAAAAAAGTACATTAGACCCATTATTGAATGGAATCCAAAAATGGACCTCTTTACTGCAACTTAGAATTATAGAACAGAAACAGCACATTTTACAATCCAAATTAGTGAGCTGCAAGCATTTCAAAATAAAATAATTAAGTAGATAACTAAAATAATAACTAGCTGCTAAAGGCAAAATGATTACTTGCAGAATTTAAAAAATGTATCCACTAAGGTTCAGATATTGTTAAAGAAATCTTCCTAAACACATTTTAATAGAATTAAAATGAAGTTATTCAACTGGATGGTATGAAACATTTCCTTTAGACCCTGCATTATTATTACCAGGAATCTTGTAAGCGTAACATTGTTTAAATAACCATGTATAGCCCCATTTCTGAGAATTTGGAAATAGGTCCCCTCTGCAAGTCAAACTCAGTACTTAAAGAGATGAAAACAGAGATATGCAAAGAGACAAAACAGCTCCCAGGCCAAAATATAATTCAACAGAAGTTTTAAAAAATATCTTTAAAAGGAGAAAAAAAAAAAAAAGGAGAAAGGAAGGGAGGGAGGGAGGATCAATGGAAAGTGAAGGTAACCACCTGGAATGAAAGGTAATACAAAGAAGGAGGGTCAAAGTTTGCTGGTAGGCTGACGAGTTCATCTTGTTCCACCTAAAGGAAAAATCTACACAAGTCTAATGCCAATAAATGTATATTCTGAGGGCTGTTATATGAAAGGAAAAAAAAAACAAACAAGGTTTCTGTGTCATTTCTATTTGGGAAACATTGACTTCAACTACATTAAACATGTGCTTTTAAGAAAGACTCCTAAGACTCATTAATCTGCCACAATGCTTTGGGATTCTCAAGAGGAGGGTATCTTACGGTGCTTATTTAACCCACACCCCTCCTCCTTTTATACGATATCCTTCTGGGAGAATTCCACGGAACACACTTTTAGAAACAATGTCTTAAACATTCAAAATACAAAACTGAATTCCCTTATTGTGACTAGCCTCACCAAATTTTTGCAGACCTGGCTTCATACATAATATTTTTTTACCCAACAGAAATGGGTGCTAGTTCCAAGAAGCATATGAATAAGGGATACACTAAATAGTATGAGTCTCCATTTGAAGATCAATATGTTGACATTCTGATAGATAAATCTTATGATTTAGTCAACAAAGGCCTAACCCCCACCCCCAGCCACACACAAAAAAATCACATGGGAGGGAGGGAGGGATGGAGGGAGGGAGGGAGGAAAAGGAAAAGAAAAAACCCAAAACAAGTCAAAATTTCTGAATTCTCAAAGACAAATTTCTGATTGGGATCAGTGAGACAGTGTGCACTCTGCAGGGTCTATTAGTAGCTGATAAATCTGTCTATGTTGGCAATGCCTCTATCTTTCCATGAATGTTTTGTTCAAATAGGTACAAACAACTACAATCATATGTCATATTATGGAACATAATCACACACAATCATGCTACAGTGAGTATATATAGTTCTACATGCCTATATTAGATGGTCACAAACATCCAACTTTCTATTAACCCATTTGCTATTTTAATTTAGTTTTGTCTTCTCGATCACCATCAAGCTGTCACTAATGTCAGTGTTTGTGTTTAGACCTTTGGCCACTGTTTTCAAATATATTTGTTGCTTTAAATGTATTTGCCCCCAAAAATAAATAACTGAGCTTATCAAATGCAACAGTGAGGTAAATTTGGTTTTGCCTCACCTCTGAGTTCTTAATGTATCAAACTTCAATAGTGATGAACTTAGAAAAACAAATCTTTCTGGCACTGTGTCTGCCATTGCCACCGTAATCTTTAGCCTTACTCCTCACTAAATACAAACTAGGAAGTATCTAAAACTAGTGGGTGAAAGTATAATGATATTTTCAGTCTCAAATTATCTCCCTATACGATACCTTATTGACAACAGAGGGAAAAGTAGTAACTGTACAGTAAAGAAATGCAAGGGACACCACCTTAACCAAGCCAACCGCAGCAGTAATGGGATAAACAGCACGTTTCTCGGGTGCAGTGCTCAGACTTGCCAATGAGCAGAGCCTCGGTATAATCATGAGAAAACAGACAAATGCACAATCAGAGATGTTCTATAAAGTAAGGGGCCTGTGCTCATGAAAAAATGTAAAGACCACAGTTGACCCCAAAATAAATAAATAAATAAAAGACTAAGGAACTGTTCTAGATAGAGAGCGGTATGACAAGTAAATGTAATATAGGCTCCCAAACCAGAAAATGTGTTTCTTTTATTGTAAAAGACTTTAAGGGAACAACTGGTGAAATCTGCATACGACCTCTAGACTGGCTGATAGATAATGAGCAAATGTTAATATCCTGATTTTGACAATGGTACTGTGGTGATGTAAAAGAATTTTCTTGTTTTTAGGAAACACAAACATATTTAGGAGTAAAGGGACACCAGGCCGGCAATTTACTCTGAAATGTTTCAGATAAAGACGACACACAGAGAAAACAGATACAGCGAATGTAAACGTGAGGGAAGGGTGTTCAGAACATCTCTGTGACATTTAGCAATTTTTCTCCACATCTGAAATAATCTCACATAAAAGTTAACAGAAATTAAAGCTACATCACTAGTTTGTTTTTATACATAATAAAATATTACTGAAATAAAGATAACTGATTTGATCAACATTTTCTCTTCAAAATCCACTGTTAAATAAAAATAATCAACAGCAGATAATTTGTTCAATAGCTTTTCTCTGACTTAAATTTGTAAATATTTTGTGTTTATTTCCCCTAACAAGTCCTAAGATTTTAAAGAACAGGTAACTAGGTGACAGGCAAGTTTTCCTCCTGGGAAGCAAGATTCAGGCAAACTCTAATTAGACACTTACGTTAGCTTCCAATGAAAACACTGAGGGAAGTTGCAAAGGGAAAAAAGTCATGAAAAGTGCAGAGAGAAGTCAGATGGAACAAGTATGTGTAAAGTTGGCCATTAACAGAGAAGGAGAGTGAATGAGAAGCATTGGAAGTTCCTTATATGGAGGAATATTTGGCTCTGTCAGCTCGTGAATGGTGGCCCAACTACCTAGTCAAAGCAGAAGCTGTCCCCAAAGCTAGAAGACCCAACAAACATGCTGTAACTAACATCCAAATGGCACTGAAATTTATAAAATCCCTCAAATGCATGAACTTGTTCCTCAATATTCCACTGTCACTTTATAAGGAAGGCATAATGAGATACAAACATGAGGTATATAGTGAGTGAATATTAAGAATATCTAATATTCAAATAATGTTATTTTAAATTAATATAATTTTAGGTAACATCTTTATTAAATACATCAAGTCTAAACTGACAAATATTACAAGGCTTGGTTTGGGAAGGCTACCTTTGGTAAGCAGAACTTGTCTGACTCAACTCAACCGAGCAGTTTAGGTGTGATTACCTGTTGAAGATAATTGTCCTGTTATATAAAGCTGAGTTTCATAATGGTATTTGGCATAACAGGTCTCTAGTTAGTTTATTGTTATTCCAGCCTGAAAGGATAACTGATGCCATTATTTTTGGTTCTGCTCTTTCAGTTCAGAGAACCGCTTTGTCCAGAACAGAATCTAACATATATCTATTAAAATTCTGAAGTTCTACCTCCTGAGAATACAGGATTTCAAAATAAAGATGTAAAGTTATTAGATTTTGATCCACAGGACTCAAAGATAAAAAGCACATTGGGAAATGGGCCCCAACATACCATTCCTGTAAACTCACCTTGAAAATAGTGGCTGTTTAAGGGTGGCAGTGAAAACTGAACAGATTCTATGATAGAGCTTCCCTATTGACCCCAACACAAATAATCAGATGAAGAAAGGATAAGGAAACTGTTATGGGCTGAATTGTGTCCTCACCCCCCACCCCACTCCCCGCCCCCAATTCCCATGTTTAAGCCCTAACCCCTAGTACCTCAGAATATAACTGTATTTGGAGATAAGGGTCTTTAAAGAGGCAATTAAGTTAAAATGAGGTCATTAGGATGGGCCCTAATCCAACATGACTAATATCCTTAAAAGAAGAGATTAGGACACAGACAAAACACACACACACACACACACACACACACACACACACACACACACACACACACACACGAGACAGACCATGTGAAAAACACAGGGGGATGATGGCCATCTGCAGGCCAAAGAGAGGGGCCTCCAGAGGAAATCAACCCTGCAAACGTCTTCATTTTAGACTCCTAGTCTCCAGAACTGTGAGAAAATACAATTTCTGTTGGTTAAGCCACCCTGTCTGTAGTATGTTGATATGGCAGCTCTAGGAAACTAATACAGGAACAAAGGTGAAAAATTAAAATCTAGGTAAGAGTATGGAACTCAAAGACCCAAAATAGTTTACAACATGCTTTAACACAAAAACCTAACTGAAACTATCTGACAAGTTTACCTATTCACATCTGTGTAATAAAAACTTCTTCAACTTTCTAATAAGACTCAATAAATATTAAGGGAAAGTATAATATACCCCACTTTGTATTCTCACTTTCCTAGGATACTGGCTTCAAATATTCCAGAACATCCTGGTTCTGGCTTACTTAAGCCAGTTTGATAATCCTGGCCTCTATGACTTAAAAAATAATCAAAAAGGTCAACTTCAGCCCAAATCTAAAATGTCCCTCTGATGCAGTTTTACGAATCAGTCACAAATCCATTTCTCTGTAATTTCTCCTAATTCCACCAATTATTCTTTCAGTCAATGCTCCAACTCCGAAAAAGACCAAACTCTTTTAGTATGGATGGTCCTGAATATTTTTAAAATCCAAAACTGCTCTGAAAATAGAACATGATTATTTGTTCAGTTATAGCCAACTCTTAGGTGCAATAATTTTTGATTTTTAAATAAGCGAAATAGCAAAGGGTAAGAATCAATTTAGAGTTTCTAAAAATCCTTCTGGAATATAAAGATTTCACATGGTGCAGGATTATCTGATGGGAGGTGGGGGCGTCTGGTCTCCATAGAATTTCAACAATTCCATTGCACTTTTTCTTCCATCCCATCACAAAAGTAGATTCCTTCTTCACTGTGGCAATCATATATAAGCAACTGACTAAGGTCTAACAAAAGTGGGAAATTCAGCGCTCTGTTCTTAAGGATATGGAACAGCCAGTTGACGACTCCTGGGCTATTAACTACTATAAGATGTTATTCCTTTCTACTTAAGAGTGTTCCAACTCTTATAATCTTTGTAGATTACATAAAGGCTGTTTTTCCAAAGCACTAAAATCTAATCATAACTTACATTTGGAAATAAGCAATTATACATACACACACACGAATTTGGAAAGGTATATTCAGGGTCCTAACATTAATCTTAGCACAAGGGCCTAAGCAGAAACAGCTTATGAATTTAACACTTTTACCAATCAGTTTCATTTTAAGATTTCCATCTCCATTTTTCTCTTAAACTCTTACACAAACACCCTTATGATAAAAAGATGTCTTTCAAAGTGGTTTATTACAAGTACATTTGTTCATTTATAACAATTTTGCAGTTAACTGACAAAAGAATAATAAAAGAAAGTTATTAATTTGTAGCTCAGTTTGCCATCTGAAAAAAACTTGACTACTAGCAAGCTTTACTAATAATGACAACAGTAACAGTAAACATGTTAACCAGTATTTAACAAACATAGCATGTGGAATATCTACTGGTGAGAGTCTCACAGTCAGGAAGAAGAATGAGTGCTTAGTCTAAACCAGGCATTTTCCTGAGCATTTTAAATGAATTAACTCAGTTAATGCTCACAATCCTATAATGCACTTGCTATAGTTACTGTCACTTTATAGATGAGGACAGTGAGGCATAGCGAAGTTAATTAAGGAACCTCCCTATAGTCATACAACTAGGAAGGAGTAGAGCTAGGATTTACTTGCACTAAGTCAAAATAATGGATGGTTGCAATTAATGAAAACAGTGACTAAAGGAGTTCCCCGTTAGTCAGCTCTGGTTGTTCTGAACCACTTTAGGGTCTAGAACCTCACTAAAGTTCTCCCTAGAAAAGCATGTGCCCAATTTCAGAGGGTCCACAGACTCCCCCAAAGCTCATTAATGAGATCCAGATAACCCTGGTTAAATATTTCTGCTTTGGGAAGATGGCAAAACCAGTATGATTCACCACCTCTCCACTCCAAATCTCACGGTCTCTATTCCCCCCGAGTCAGTGAGTATCACGGGATATTGCAGAGACATCTGCGGGAAAGTGAGAGGCAACAGCAAGTACTGGGCTCTGGGCTCTTGTCTCTCATAGGCTGGGGGAAACCCAGAGGTCAGCTTCAGAGATCTCCAGGGAAAGATGTGAAAGAAGAGGTCAGGGAAACAGTTTGGCCTGCAGAGATCCATGCAGCCTGAAAACAAAGTCACTAAAGGCTCCAAAAGAATCCCTGGTCACTTTGCTAAGAAGTCCGAGTAGTCAATAAATATTAGCTAGATTCTGCCCTTGAAACCAAGAGAATGCTAAGAGATATATGTTCTTTCTGACCTCAGGAGTAGACATGGCTGTTATCTTCAACCACTCAAAGGACTGCTGCCACTTCCGAATATTACACCAAACAGCACTCAGTACCAAACCCAAAATCAAGCACAGTAAAACCACAGCAGGTGGCTTACCCACCAGAGACAGGGCAAGCATTTAGAATAATGACTACAGACACCAAGAGAAACAGAGCCGTTGAGGAACGGGGGGAAAAAAAATCTTAAAAGCAATAGGGCACTTAGAAACTTCAAGAGTAGCCACACATGCACATACCCCCATACAGAAGGAAACTTTCTGGGATAAAATAACACGATTTCCCAATTATGCAGTTTAGCTGATTACTTTAAGGAGACGACGATCGCCATTAGAACTCAAATTAGTAGCCTGGAAGAGCGACATAAACAGTTAACATCAAAAAACAGAACACAAATACAAAATGAGAGTAATCATGAGTGGGAAGACACAAGCTTCAGAGGGCTTATCCAGTACACCTAACTCACAATAAAAGGAGTTCCCAAAGGGGAAAATGAATAAATGAGAAAAGGAAAGGAAACAGTTAACAGAAAAAACTTTCTCTGAAATGAAGAAACACTTAAATCTCTACACTTCAAAGAACACCCAGCATAAAAGGCAGGATTCATGGACATAAACACACACCTAGCCATGTCCTCCTGGTGGAGACAAAAAAATCCCTGAGTTCCAATGATCAAGAGGAAAGTGGGCCACCTTTCAGACAGCAACACTATATTACATATAATGGAAGACAAATCAGAATGACCTCAGACTTAATACGAGAAGCCAGAAAACAGCAGAGTGTATTAACCACTGAAAGAACAGAAGAGAAACCCAAGAATCCTAGAATCGAAATACCATTCCCCTTCATGCTAAAGAAATATATCTGAGGATGTGGCATTTCTGAGCATAGAGCCTCCATAAATTCCAGCCGAGGCAACTTCAAGAAAAAATGCTCTAATGAAACCAGTGAATGAGGGCAGAAATCTCAAAGAAGGGAAAGACAGAGAACATACAGAAAGGAGAAACCTGTGCATGCACAAGCTAAAAGCAAGTCTGGAAACAGAAGAGATCAACTACAAGGGAAAACCAAACACAGCCTAGAGGTATGAGATAATCTCAGAGAATCTTCAGTGTTGCAAAGTTGGGGCAATCAGTTATATACTCTTTACAAGTATAAATGGAGAAAATGCCAGTCTAAACAGGAAGATGAACATAAATAAAATGTTACAGGACAAGAGAATTTCCAATCCACCAATGGGAAACAACAAGAATAATTAGCAATTTAATTCAAGCAACAAATAAAAAAGGGGAAAACAGAAAAAAGAAATACTGAAATACAAGTAAAGATGAAATAAAATCAAGTATTTAAAATTAGAAGGACTAAATTTTCATACTAAAAGAAAGAGTGTCAGATAGGGTTTCTTTATTTAAACTTTACAAGACACAAAACAAGTGATAAAGAAGGCTTTGAAAGAAAAAAGGCAAATAAAACAAAAAGAAGGTGATGCAACCTAATAGGAGTCAAGGTGGAATTTAAAATTAAAACCTTTGAACAAGAGACAAAGATACTATGTAAGGATAAATGGCATACAATTCATGTAGAACAGTCATAAACCTATACATATCAAATTATTTTATAGGTAAATATGCAAAGTAAACATTTAAAAGGCAATGAAAACTTGTATAATGAATACATATGTACAATGAAGTAACAGACGAAATTACATAATGTCTGAAATTTTTGTTAAAATATTCCAGCTAGAAGTGGCAAAAGCACGGAAAAGAAGGTATACATAAAACAATACTGCCAATGTAGGGACGCCTGGGTGGCTCAGTTGGTTAAGTGGCTGCTTCAGCCCAGGTCATGATCCCAGGGTCCTGGGATCAAGTCCCACATCGGGCTCCTTGCTCAGCAGGGAACCTGCTTCTCCCTCTCTCTCTCTGCTTGTGTTCTCTCTCTGTCAAATAAATAAAAAAATAAAATAAAATAAAATAAACAATACTGCCAATGTAAACATGAAGCTGGGTTACAGATCAGGGGACTCTCCCATACCACTCTTGCTACTCTTAGGACTTCTGTATGTTTGAAGATGGCCACGTGTCAAAGAGACAAAAAAAAAACTGACACAGAGGAAGAAAAAGGAAGAAAGGAAAGAGGGGAAAAAAGGAAAGAAATAAGAAAGAGGGAAAGAGCCAAAGAAATGCAAAGAGGTCTTGAATGCAAGAATATTTAGGGCAGTGAAAATACTCTTCATGATACCTAATGGTGGATGCAGGTCACTATACACTTGTCAAAACCCTCAGGATGTACAACACCAAGGGTGAACCCTAATGTAAACTACGGACTTTAGCTAATAACAATGTATCCACATGTGTATCAACATCTGTAACAATGTATTGACAATTATATCAACATTTACAATTTCATCAATTGTAACGAATGTACCATACTAAGACAACACTTTACTAACGGGGAACTGAGAGTGGATGGGTAAAGGGGTATACGGAAACGCTTTGACTTACTGCTCATTTTTCTATAAACCTAAAATTGCTTTGAAAAATAAAATCTATTTTTAAAGTTATGATGAAAAACTTAATGTATCTCTAAATCAAATAGATCTAATTAAAAAAGAAAGAAATCTAGAGGAATATGAATAAAGCAATCAATAACCTTCAAAAACCTTGATTTGTATTACCTCAAAAAATACTGAAAGTCTATCACAGAAGTGATTAGAACAATGTTTAAAGACCTACAACTGAGAAAGATACCAGTACAAATTGATTCACGTCTGAGGTTTTTTTTTTTTTAAGATTTTATTTATTCATTTGAGAGAGAGAGAATGAGAGATAGAGAGCATGAGAGGGAAGAGGGTCAGAGGGAGAAGCAGACTCCCTGCTGAGCAGGGAGCCCGATGTGGGACTCGATCCCAGGACTCCGGGATCATGACCTGAGCCGAAGGCAGTTGCTTAAACATCTGAGCCACCCAGGCACCCTCTCACATCTGAGTTTTAATATTTAAGGAATAATGCCTATTATTTACCTATATAATATTCCCACAGTTAGTTTCAAAAAATACATATAACTTTTAATACTCAAATCTGGTAAAGATGGCATTTAAAAAAGTAAAAATTAGAAATCATTATATTAGCACACAAATCCAGTAAAGTAACAAAAAGAAAATTATGTCTAATTAAAATTTATTCCAGGAATGTAAAGCAAAAGTATCAAAAGAGGCTATAATGTTAATAAACTAAAAGTTAAAGCTATTTTTCCTTATTAGTAATTGGTAGACCACTAGCAGTTTTGGCTACAACTAGAGACAAAGATAAGATCTTACAAATTTCTAGATGGAAAAAAAAAAAACTTTAAACAAATGCTCAAGAATCAAAATACATCTCACTATCAAAAGTCGAAACTAGTAAAATGCAGGGGAAAAAAGGCCTTCAAAATGCTAATGGAAAGTTATTTCCAATCCAGAATTCTATATTCAAAACTTTAGAAGAAAATTTAGGAGAAAGTCTTTGTGACCTTAGGTTAGACAGATTTCTTAGGTATGACACCAAAAGCATAATCCATAAATGGAAAAAAAAAAATTGGTAAATTGGGTTTTATCATTAAAAACTTTTGTGCTTCAAAGGACACCATTAAGAAAACAGACAAGCCACAGGTTGGGAGAAAATATCTACAAATCATGTATCTATATCAAGAATGTATAAAGAATTCTTAAAGCTCAATAAGAAGATAAACCAATTCAAAATTAGGTAGAGGATGGGATTAGACACTGAAACCAAAGGAAATACATGACTGACCAACAAGCACATGAAGAGAGATCTGATATCACAAAGCATTAGGGAAATGCAAATTAAAACCACAATGAGATAGCACTTCGTATCCACTAGAATGGCTACCATTAAAAGGCAAAAAAAAAAAAAAAAAAAAAAAAGACCCGATCAGGAGGATATAGAAATGTGGAGAAACTGGAACTCTCACACATTACTCATGGAAACATAAAACGATACACCAATTGGGAAAACAGTTTGACAGTTTCACAATTTACCACACAACCAACAATTCCACTCTAAGTATCTACCCAAGAGAAATGAAACAATTTGTCCAAGACCTACATGTATATCTTCACAGCAGCACTATTCCTAACAGTCAAAAAGCGGAAACAATTCAGATATTCACCAACTTGTAAGTAGATAAGATATATGATATCCACACAATGCAATTCTATTCAGCAATAAAAAAGAACGGACTACTGAAACACATTACGGCATAAGTAAACCTCAAAAACATTATGCTAAAAAATCAGACACAAACGACTACATATTGTTTGATTTCATATATACAGAATGTCCAGAAAAGGCCAATATAAAAACTATCAAAACAGAAAGCAAATTAACAGTTGCCTGGGAGTGGAGATGTAAAAAAGGAAAGGACTATTAATGTGCACAGGTATCTTTATGGGGTGATGCAAATGTTCTATTGTGCAATTCTGCTGTAGTGGCACAACTCTGTATATTTACTAAAATTCACTGACTTATTGTCTTCTTCCATCTGGGCCGCTAGAACAGAATAACATGGGATGGGTGGCTTATACAAACAGAAATTTATTTCTTGCAGTACTCAGGCTGGAAAGTCCAAGATCAAGGTGCCAGCCAATTCAATGTCTCGTGGGAGTCACTTCTACTTCATAGATGGCAGTCTTCTCACTCACTAATCACATAACAGAAGGGGTAAGGATGCTCTCTGGGCTAGCTTTTATGAGGTCACAAACTCTACTCGTGAGGGCTCCATCCTCATAACCTAATCACCTCCCCAAAGCCCCACCTCCAAACACCATCACCTTGGAAGTTATGTTTTAACATACGAGTTTGGGAGGGGTACAAGCACCCAGCCTACTGCGTTTGTGTACTTAAAACGGATGAATGTGGCGCCTGGGTGACTCAATCGGTTGAGCGTCTGACTCCTGGTTTCAGCTCAGGTCACGATCAAGCACCCCCCCCCCCCCACCGCCCCAAGTCAGGCTCTGTGCTCAGCAGGGAGTCTGCTTGAGATTCTCTGTCCCCTCTCCATCTGCCCCTCCTCCTGCTCACACGCTCTCACTAATCTTTAAAAAAAGAAAAAGAAAAAAGATTCAACCAAAGCTAGCCAAATAAATAAATAGACAGACAAACAAAATGGATGAATGTTGCGACTTGCAAATTATACCACGAGAAAAACTATTGGGTTTTTTCCCCAATAAGTTAATACAGAGTCATCTGCACTCATGTAAATTCTCATATAATGTAGATCCTGGGCACTTGTTCTCAGGAAGTAACCTAAGGACATATTCCAGGAAAAAAAGGGAATAAACCACAAAATGGTTTATGACAAAAATCTAGGAGAAAAAAGATCCAAAAAAGAGAAGCATAAAGAATCTTCAAGACAAAGCAGGGAAATCTCAGCTAAAAAGCCAAAATACAAATGGAGAAGGCAACCAGTATAGACTACAGAAGATTAAAAGAAACCAAATATTTCTACAAAAAGATAAACTGACAGAAAACTCAATGTGCCTGAATATATTCAAACATGAGACAAGTTTGTGGATAAATCAGTGACAGGCACACTGAAAACTAAGCAAAGATAATTTTTAGTGGGAGAGAAAAAATGGTGCAGGAAAGTGAAAGTAATCTTAGGTGACAACAAGACTGCTGTGAATAGCGTTCACACTGTGATCATAATAAAATCCCAAATACTGAGCTAACCCAAATCATGACAGAGTGGCAGGAGGAAGATGGGAAGGGGGCACTTGTGCAGTGGGTGCGGCAAGGTGGGAAGCTGATAGAAGAAAACGGAAAATTGAGAAAGACCTATATACATATATTGATTAAAAAGACAGAAAAAATATTAAAAGAATCAACTAAATTACTTAAAATTGGTCAGAGCCATCAATACTAGGCGCCCCTGTGAGAGGGAGGCAATAATTGTCCCTAAACAACGGCAGAGGACAAGCAAGACCTTCCCTCCTCCTCCTCCCTTCCCTCCCTAGCAGCCCAGGCTGTTCCCTGCCCAAAGCTAGAGTTCCCCACACGTTATCAGTTTAAAGAGCCTTCCCTCTTCCAAGTGATTTCTCATTTCTCCTTTTTCTGTTTTTTTTTTTTTCCTTTTTTGGTGGGTTTTGGTAGTTACTCAAGGGTTGCTATTGGAGCAAAAAGCCAGGAACATGCTATTTCAGCTGTTTTAAACCCCATGATTTTATATCCAGGTGAAAATTTATCAGTTATAAAGGTAAACTTATCACCCATCTAAGAACTCAGAAGATACAGTACCCATGGATACCTCTCAAAAATAAATTCTTGATTTTAAAAAGAAACAGAAGAACCACCTAACCATAAGATGAATCAAAATGAAGAACTGATTAATCACAAAGCTATGGTAGCTGCAGATGGTGACCATGAAAACAATTTTTAAAATACAAAATGGGAAGACACTAGAAGAGCCGTGCCTAAAAAAAGTCATGTTACAATAATACAAAACCAATAATAAAAATAGTAAAAATGAAGAGTTAGGGGGAAAGACAGCAGGATTAAATATAAATATGCCAATTTCCATTCATTTTGGTAAAAGGGAAACAATACATTCTCTCAAATTGGAGTATGAAGAAATATGATGATAAAAATATAAATGGTTTCAATAACCATTTTTTCTTATTATTAAGAACATCTTTTAAGGAATTAATATCTCTGGAAAATTAGAAACATTTATCTAATACTTCAGCAATTTCATCATTTTAATCTCTTTTTCTTTGGTTAAATATAAATGAAATAAGCTAATCCTAAAACATCAGATGGAAAAATAAGAGTAATGAGAAAGGAATAGTCCTGCTGGATACTGTGTTGTAATACAGAGATATAACATCTGAAATAATGTGGTACTAGCACATGATTAAACAGACAGGTTAAAAAAAAGAAAAACAGATCTGCATACATATGAGAATTCAGGATATAATTAAGGTGACTTCTAACTACTACAAAAAAGAATGATTATTCAATAATGTTTGTGACAATCAGGTAGCCATTTTTTAAGTAAAAAAAAAAATCAAATCAAATCCCAGATGGAATGGAAATTTCACCAGGAATGATGAAATAAGTACTAAAAGAAAACATGAAAGAAAAATGTTTAATTTATGAATGAGTAGGAAAAGCCTAAGTATGTTCCAACACCAGAAATGATAAGAGATTTAAAATTCAACTGTAAGATTTAAAAACAAAAAATTTCTAAATAGAAAAAAAGAACAATATACAAAGTCAAAAAGGCAACAGGTGAAGGAAAAATAAATCACATCTGGGTTTGGTTTTTTGGTGTTTTTTTTTTTTTAATCTACATTTATTTGATAATCTTACCAGGAAACGGTTTGTGGATGGGAGAAGAAACCAATCACTTACAGAACATCTTAACATTATTCCCCACACCTTATTTCCATATGGGGCAATGTAATAAAGGTCTGATTTCCCTGTGCATGCAGAGGGGTAAGTAGCACAGGAGACAAAGCTCAAAACTATTAAACTCAGAACTTATGTAAGAGTTGCTGCCTTATCTGCCCTTCCTCTCCTCTGGCGGGGGGGGGGAGGGGGGGTGAGCACACACAAACTTGGCTCTGGAATATTACCTATCTTTCTGAGGAGAGAAGGGGAATGTCAACAAATGGCTCTGAGGAAAAATAAGACTTTCTCTCCAGCACTCTCTATCTTAAAGCTGCTATCCTTCAATCTCTGTGCCAAAAGTCTTTGGTTAGAAAGCCCTCACTCTGTAGCAATGTGAAAAATATTCATGGAGCATTGCTTCTTCATTATATCACAAATGGCTTATTGATTAAAAATAAAGGACACCTTTAATAAGAAAACCCAAAGGGCAAAGGGGCTAATGGTCAATTCAAAGAAAATGAAATGTTAATCAACCTATGAAGAAAAATTCAACCTCACTCATAATAAGGAAAATGAAAATGATATACTATTTTTCACTAACAGAAAAAGACCAAAGTCAAAGATCCTTTGGACCAGGGAGTAAAAGACACTGATAATACTTAACTAAATTACTAAAATTCATATTTCCCCAGAAATTCTACTTCCACATGTGCAAAATGATGATATAAAGGACCATTCATAATTGCCAATATTTGCGATAGCAAAATACTGGGGAAACTACCAATAGGAAACTGGTGAAATTACAGGAGTACCTCTACAACTGGGTATTAAAAAATCATAAAAATGAGGGCGCCTCGGTGGCTCAGTTGGTTAAGCGACTGCCTTCGGCTCAGGTCATGATCCTGGAGTCTCGGGATCGAGTCCCACATCGGGCTCCCTGCTGAGCAGGGAGTCTGCTTCTCCCTCTGCTCTCTACCCTCTTCCCCCTCATGCTCTCTATCTCTCATTCTCTCTCTCAAATAAATAAAATCTTTTTTAAAAAATCATAAAAATGAAGATAATGCTTTAACTTAGGTATGGAACATCACCAAAGATACATTGTTAAGTAAAACCAAAGGTTGCCTCCTGAGGAAAATCAAATGGTTGTGATAAAAACGTGGTACAGAGAGTGACTTTTCTGTTATATACTCTTTTGAACCATTTGGAGTTTTTCTTTTCTTTCTTTCTTTTTTTTTTTAAACAAAATATTGCCAATTCTTAGTTTTACCATTCAATACGAAACTAACATTACTCAGGCAAAATCACATATAATTTAGTTAATCAAAATAGCATTTTAACAAAATTGTGGTTTTTGGTAGAGTATTTCTCCAGCTCCCTACCCAACTTTCATGAGCAGAAAGAAGGAAACAGGTGTTATATCTACAGATACGTATGTATGGGTGGATATGTATGGGAGCTTCCACTACAGAAAATGAAGAGACCATTTCAAGCAAAAGGAGTAACACAGAAAAAGCACACAAGAGGTCAAACTGAATGGCATACTCAAGAAAGAAAGAAGCCTCTCCTAACCAGTACAGCAAGAACGGCACTGGCGGGAAAGAGGACTCTGACGTAAGATGAAGGACACAGGGAAAAGGGACCTTTAAGGAAGAAGCACTATCATTAAGAAACAGAAAACGAACAACTGTGAACACAAATAAACATATACAAGGACAGCACAGATAATTCTGATAAATTTTAACCAGACTGAGACCAAAACCAGTCAATTGAACCAAGCATCTATGCACCAAACACTTTCTCAGTGTTACGTCTCTTTGAGAAGAAACTGTATTTATTTCAAATTTCGCTCTTAAAAAAAAAAAAAAAAATCAAGCAAAGTAAGATGCTATCTGTATAACTTCTGAAGCTGGAAAAAGTGACAGTTCAATCAAGATATTTCAAGAAAGGAAAAAACAAAAAAAGAACACAGAAAATTATAGCTCTCCAGGTTCAAAATGAAACACTAATTAAGAGATAACATATATCTTAGAAGATGAAGAATTTGGCAAATGTGCCTTAAGTATTATAATTTAAGGTTAGTAAAGAAATTTGAAAAAGAAACTCTACTATTAAAAGAACATTTGAACGGTTTAAATATCAGAAAGAAGTCTTTGAAATATATAAGAATGGCTTTCTGAATACAATGAAATCCAAGGTTCTTTAATCATGTTCCCATTCAGTCACAGCCTCTACCACCAAATATCCGCCCATCACACAGATGCTTCTAGAAAATCAAAATTAATTATCTGGTAACTGACAGGATTATGGTCACTGGAAGTAAATGCACAGTAAAGAAATATTAAAACATTAAATGGGAGACACAAATGAATCCAAGTGTGATATTAAATAGCAAAAAAGTAGGTA
The DNA here is from genome assembly GCF_037043125.1 of Eumetopias jubatus. Lineage (NCBI taxonomy): Eukaryota > Metazoa > Chordata > Mammalia > Carnivora > Otariidae > Eumetopias > Eumetopias jubatus. The sequence continues at coordinate 183,507,807 of NW_028274809.1, read as the reverse complement.
CTATCAGATATAATAAAATGAATCTCTTCATGAAATTTTTTCTTTAAATTCATTTATACTTTTTTTGAGAGTATAGAACATAACCTGCTGACAAGTCATCAAGATATAAAATGTACACCTCAGTACCTAATGATTCTGACCAACTGCATAGCATTACTTGATGTAAGTACCAACTTCCAGAGGTCTTATACCAAAATCAGCAATGAGACAAACTCAGAAAAGCTTATGGGTTGAGATAAATGAGCCAGAAACAAATAAAACACACACACACACACACACACACACAGTAATAAAGTGTCCTAAAGACAGCACTGGTTATTAGTTGTGTAAATTCTGATAAATACCCTAACTAAACAATCTAGTAGCTCTTTTGTCTGGAATAAAATACAAGTGTCTTGTAGTCACTTTCAATTGCCTTCAGAATATTACAAACTAGTATTCTCATCATGGCATAATAAAGCTTCCATTTTAATCAAAAACATGATTTCCTAGCTAATTATCTAATTAGATATAATTTGTTATAAAGACATATTTTTAACCAAAATCAAATCAATCTCTAAAAGGCAAAATTCTGTCACTCCTAAAGATATTTACACCAATAAATTATAGGATAAAAAAGTGATCTCAAACACAAGTATAAGTTCTGGGCAACAGCAACTAAGGTTAATATTTATACAAACTCTACAAATATTTACGATACTGGTTTCAAATGCATCTAGATACCATAAATTCTGCCGTAATAAATGAAAACCAGCCCCATAGTGTGATAAGCGTAATGTTGAAAAAAGAAGCAACGTACAGAAAATTGCATATTACATGATCCGATTTAAAGTTTAAAAAACAGGTACAATTAATTACATATTGCTTAGGTATGCATAATTAAAAGGAAAACAATACAGAAATGCAAGCAAGCTTTTAGAATTCAGTCAGAACAGAAACCAGCTCTAGGAGGACAGATGAGGACTACTTAGAAGGAGAAGTTGGGGCAGGGGGGTAAGAAGGGCTAGCATTTTGGGACTTGTAGATCCACTTGATGCTTACATGGATTTTTGCTATAGTAATTTTTCCAGCCATATATTGGTGTTTTATGGACTTTTCTGTATGTGTGTTTTAGTTTACAACTTAAATAAAAGGAGAAGGGGAAGAAGGAAGGAAAGCCACTAGTCGTCCAGAGACCTTGGTTGGAACAGAGGGAGCATGTCCCTAAGTCAACAGTTCCAGAGCAGCTGCTAGACTTCTCAACCTCATCCCAGGGGCAAAAGGGGCAGTTCCTCTAAAAGAAAATGAGTGTCGTTCCTGAAAGTTACTCTAGGTACTCTTCCTTCCTCCATCCCCTTCAAAAATTTATAAGCCCTGAATCCTGTTCTGTTTATCACATCTGACAGCAGTTCTCTTAACGGTACATGAACCCTAACCAAGACAAGTCATCAAGAGAGGTTCGAAAAGAACCAAAGAGGAATTTCCAATACGGAGTGTTAACAGTAATGAGGCAGAAGGGCAAGACACTGACCCACTGACCATTACATTAACCTGATACTTATCTGTCATTCCCAACAGATGTCCTAGTACAAGCATAAAAATGAAACCTTTATTTAACACTTTATGAAGTTGGACTTTTGACTTTCAAAAAAACAAAAAGGAGTGGGAGAGGAAGGGTAAAGTATAGAGGCCTGGTAAGGAAAGAAAAAGAGAGTTACCTGGAGTCTTGTATTCATTTCCAAGAAATAAAAATTCTTCTTCGAGTCCACAAGGAATTCCACGGTTCCAGCAGAGGAATACTTCACTGCTTTGGCAAGAGCTACAGCTTGTTCTCCCATTGCTCTTCGAGTCTTAGAATCCAGAAAAATGCTACAAATACAGAAAGAGTAATCAACACTTTGAACAAAAGTCATCTTTTGCATGCACCACATAAAAATGTTCTTACAGTTTACTCAAATGTGATCACCTGTATCAATTTAAGATTTTATATCATATGCTTTACATATGTTTATAATACATGCTTTCGGTCGTCAGCCTCAGATTTTTATAAAACTAACATGTGAACCTCCCACATTATAGTGCGATTTCCATCAATTTTAGCACAATTAGTTGTTTTCAACCAGTAAAACTTAACATATACATTCAGAACTTCCCTAAGTTAAAATTGGGAGATGTGCCTTAGGGAGAACACATGTGTGCTGGATGAGCTTTCTTCAGGCAAGTCCTGACCGGGACCGGGAGTTCAATATTAATGAATCAACAGCATGCATTAAGTAAGGTGGCTTTCGACAGAAACACACATAAAACAAGGTTAAGTCAGGATATTTTCATCAAGGCTACATATTGATTAAAATGTCCTGACTAGAGGCTCACAGAACCTAACTCTACTTCCCCTACGTATTCGCTAATTCAGTGTTCACAGTGACTCTGTGAAAAGTAACTACCACAAACAAAAAGAACTGACTGTACATCTAATAAATCCTCAAAACTTTTGTTTCACAATGCCAAAGTTACCCTCCAGCAGGCAAATAAAGCTTAAATGTTTTCAATAAACCCTAAAAAAAAAAAAAAGAACATTTGTGTATTTTCATGTATTTTGGTTCTATCCAAGAAAGGTTCTAAGAAATAGAACACTGACTACTTTTCTTCCCATAGATTAAAATTTGTGGATCAAGGGTGCCTGGGTAGCTCAGTTGGTTAAGCGACTGCCTTCAGCTCAGGTCATGATCCTGGAGTCCCGGGATCGAGTCCCACATAAGGGCTCCCTGCTCAGTGGAGAGCCTGCTTCTCCCTCTCCCTCTGCCTGCCTCTCTGCCTACTTGTGCTCTCTCTCTCTATCTCTGTCAAATAAATAAATAAAATCTTTTAAAAAATAAATAAATAAACTTTGTGGATCAAGATTTAGGTGACTTTTATAAAATTTTTATTATGGAAAAGCATAATGAACTTCTATGCACCTGTTTCCCATGTGGAACTATTATTAATACACAGCCAGTCTTGCCTATACCGTGCACATCTACTTTTCTACCAGGTCCACCCATTTTCTTTTCTGCAAATTTTATTTTAAATCAAATCCCAAATTTGTTATCATTTCATCTACAGAAACTTCCATATCTGTTTCTATAAGATTTGTAACATAATCACACCTAAAACATTAATAAGAACTTAATAGCATTTAATATTCAGTTAGTATTCAAATCTCCCTGATTATTTCACTTTTTTTCAGGTAATATCTTTGAATCAGAATTCAAATAAGGTCCAGCCACTCCATTCACTTATTTATTTTTACATCTTTACAGTTCTTTTAACTTGTAATGCTCTCTTCCCCTTTTTCTAAGACAAGGATCTGCCCATTTTCCTCCCATTTCTCACAATCTGGGTTCAACCCCAGAGTTGCACAGCATTTTAACATCCGCATTACATTTCTATTTCTCATAAACTGCTGGTTAGATCTAGAACCCTGAATAGATTTCAAGTTGGATTGGAAGAGGGGGAAGCAAGAAAACTCAGATGGGAAGTGTACCTCCTAATGTCTCCCTTTGGTGGTTAGGATTAATCATTGGATAAACAGTTCTGCTTCAACCTAATGGATATAGGCATAGATGACATTTCAATGCTAACTAGTTGACAAAACTAATCCAAAAAAGAAAGAAACCCAAAATTAACATAGTAACATTTGGAGAATCTCAAAGACAGTGGAGTGAAACTATTTTTGTATTGTCTGATCTTGTCCTTTCTCTAGTCATAAACTCTGTTAGTAACACTCAGAGCTATAAGCAACCTCATCATTGCACTCAAAACAGCAGTAAATTCAATTTCTAGAAACTGAAAACGGAAAATTCCACTTAAGATTTTATAAATAATAATATACAAATACCTATCAAGTCACTATTTTTTTTTTTAAAGATTTTATTTATTTATTTGAGAGAGAGAGAGAGAATGAGATAGAGAGCATGAGAGGCAAGAGGTTCACAGGGAGAAGCAGACTCCCTGCTTAGCAGGGAGCCCGATGTGGGACTCGATCCCGGGACTCCAGGATCATGACCTGAGCCGAAGGCAGTCGATTAACCAACTGAGCCACCCAGGCGCCCCATATCAAGTCACTATTAATGACCAGTTCTCATTTGGGGGTTTGTCTTTTGCTGTTTTTGTTCCTACTGCTTTAAATTTTCCTCTTTTTCTCTCAATTAACAAATGAGTTCATATGAAAAACTTGTATTTCTAGAGAAAGAGAGAGGAAACAAAAATAATAGTTCAAGGTTCCTAGTCTGTGAAAGATTTTTATCCCAGGTAAAATTTGAATGGGTTTTAAATAAAAAGTTAATTACATTGGAAGCAATAAGAAGAGAACACGAAACTGTAAAAGCGGGTATGTCAGAGACTATCACTGTTCTACCAGCAACCCTGTACCATTCTTCCACACAACTAGAATTTTAGCAGAGCACATGTTACTTAATTAAAAAAAAGACATTGCCCAACTCCCTAGCAAAGTTCCTAACTTCAGATCACTACCAAGCCATCAGCACTAGTATGTTCTGGGGCCCTTCCTTAAACATACAGGCAGAACATTCCTTTTACCTCTTCTTTCTTCCCTCTTTCATCCTGGTGCTGGGCCATGAGATAGGGTCATGCCCCACGTAGGCCACACTGGACTGTTCTTCACAGCATGGTGGCTGGTTTTTAACATAAGTGTCCCAAGAGACAGGAAATGGAAGCTCAAAGTTTCCTTAGGCCTGCACACAGCATCACTTCTGTGCAGTCTATTCTCAGAGCACAGAATCAAGGGGAGGGTACAAAGATCCCTACCTCCGCTCATCAACAAGAGAAGCGGCAAAAAACTTGAGAACCACGTCTTAAAACTCCCACGCTACACTAATGTGTAAAACCTAATATAATTAAAGCAGGACTTGCTTTGTGCCATTACCCTGTAATTAAAAATTCACTTATATTCACACCTCTTTAAAGAAACTATACATACACATCAAGGCACACTGGTTATGACTAAGTTACAACTGGCTATACCCTTATTGCCTGATTATTAAAAATGACAATGTACACTCAACTGGGGGATTTTTAAGGACACAGAGACAACTAGAATATATACAAATACCAACCTAGCATCAAATTAGAAATGAAGTTCCATGAAAATGCTACACTAAACATATCTAAAGGTAGCTTGGAGAAGGGCCCAAAATAGTTCTGATAAATCAAGGAATTACTTTTTTTATTATTATTATGAACATACAATATATTATTTGTTTCAGGGGTACAGGTCTGTGATTCATCAATCTTACACAACACACAGTACTCACCACAACACATACCCTCCCCAGTGTCCATCACCCAGCCACCCCCCTCCACTCCAACAACCCTCAAGTTTGTTTCCTGAGATTCAGAGTCTCTTATGGTTTGTCTCCCTCTCTGGTTTCATCTTGTTTCATTTTTTCCTCTCGTCTCCTATGATCCTCTGCCTTGTTTCTTAAATTCCGTGTATCAGTGAGATCATATGGTAATTGTCTCTCTCTGATTGACTTACTTTGCTTAGCATAATAACGCTCTAGTTCCATCTACATTGTTGCAAATGGCAAGATTTCATTTTTGATGACTGCATCATAGTCATGTGTGGGTGCGGGTGCGTGTGCGTCTGTGTGTGTACACACCACATGTTCTTTATCCATTCATCCGTCAATGGACATCTCAGCTCTTTCCATAGTTTAGCTATTGTGGACATTGCTGCTATAAACATCGGGGTGCACGTGCCCCTTTGGATCACTACATTTGTATCTTGGGGTAAATACCCAGTAGTGCAATTGCTGGGTCATAGGGTAGCTCTATTTTCAACTTTTTGAGGAACCTCCATACTGTTTTCCAGAGTGGCTGCACCAGCTTGCATTCCCACCAGCAGTGTAGGAGGGTTCCCCTTTCTCCGCATCCTTGCCAACATCTGTCGATTTCTGACTTAATTTTAGCCATTCCGACTGGTGTGAGGTGGTATCTCATTGTGGTTTTGATTTGGATTTCCCTGACACCAAGTGATGTTGGGCACTTCACTTGTTCATGTGTCTGTTGGCCATTTGGATGTCTTCTTGGCAGAAATGTCTGTTCATGTCTTCTGCCCATTTCTTGAGTGGATTATTTGTTCTCTGGATGTTGAGTTTGATTAAGTTCTTTAGAGATTTTGGATACTAGCCCTTTATCTGATATGTCATTCGCAAATCTCTTCTCCCATTCTGTCAGTTCTCTTTTCGTTTTGTGGACTGTTTCCTTTGCTGTGCAAAAGCTTCTTATCTTGAAGTCCCAATAGTTCATTTTTGCCCTTGCTTCCCTTGCCTTTGGAAACGTGTCTAGGAATAAGTTGCTGCAGCTGAGGTCGAAGAGGTTGCTGCCTGTGTTCTCCTCAAGGATTTTGATAGATTCCTGTCTCACATTTAGGTCTTTCATCCATTTTCAGTCTATTTTTGTATATGTTGTAAGGAAATGGTCCAGTTTCATTCTTCTGCATGTGGTTGTCCAATTTTCCCAACACCCATTTGTTGAAGAGACTGTCTTTTTTCCATTGCATATTCTTTCCTGCTTTATCAAAGATTAGTTGACCATAGAGTTGAGGGTTCATTTCTGGGCTCTCTATTCTGTTCCATTGATCTTTGTCTGTTTTTGTGCCAGTACAATACTGTCTTGATGATGACAGCTTTGTAATAGAGCTTGAAGTCTGGAATTGTGATGCCACCAGCTTTGCTTTTCTTTTTCAATATTCCCCTGGCTATTCAGGGTCTTTTCTGGTTCCATATGAATTTTAGGATTATTTGTTCCAATTCTCTGAAAAGAGTTGATGGCATTTTGATAGGGATTGCAAATCAAGGAATTTTGAAACACTGTGCTCCAGAAGCCTTTTGATGGTAGGATAAATTCAAAACTTCAGGGTCAACTTTACGAAAATTTCACCAACAGAAGATCCTAGAAGGCATGTATCCCTAGACATTCCATAAGACCAGAAACACCCGCAAGGTCTCTATTACCTAGAAGCTCATGGAAGTCATGGTTGACTATCTACCAAACTCTCTCCTCTAGCAAAACCCCACCTTTTTTCCCCAAGTATTCTCTCACTTGTCATGCACTGAAGTACTGAGGGTGAGATCAAGTGGCAAATTCTTAATTATAAAATATACACTAATAGACTCTACCATGACAATTCCACCAAATTGCTATTGAAGCGATTTTAGCCAATAATGGGAAAGAAATATGCTAAACAAAATCAGTCTATTATGAATATTCATTATGAAAAACTCTTACCTTGGTGCTTCCTCCACAACTTTCTGATTTCTTCGCTGAATTGAGCACTCTCTTTCATTGAGCCACAATGCATTCCCATGTTTGTCACCTAAAACCTGACAGAGCAATACCACTTGAAAAATTATACAACCATACCTATAGAGTATGTGCCCAATTAACATTTTCACCATGCAACACCCCCTGGTTTTTACCACTCGAAGCTCCCAGAACACACGTACCTCTCAATTATGTTCCTCTTTCGGTTGATGTTAATAGAGGAAAACTTTATTTACAACCCTGAAACTCACTAAAATGTTTTTAAAAGACTTGAGGAAAAAATTCACACATGATATTTCACCCAGTGCACTGGAAATGTAACATCAATTATACAAATTTTGTGAAGGACACTGAGTGTCAATAAAGGAAATATACATTCTAGATATCAGTGGTGCTTCAGGAAAACCGTGTTATAACAAACATCTGTTTGTTTTTAACATAATTAAATGTCTGTTGATCAGAAAATGCTATTTACACCCAATATTACTCTGTTACTTATATATGGACGTTTTCACTATGCTTTATTTTTGTTACAGAAACTGATAAAAGGTCTGGGATTAACAGGTAACACATTATGATTTTTCCCATTTGTAATACTGAAAAATAAGCTGGAGTTGCCAGATAAAATAACAGGACACCCAGATGAATTTGAATTTCAAAGACTTACTTATTTTTAGAGAGAGTGCACACATAGTGGGGGGGCAGGGCAGAGAGAAGGAGAACCTCCCCATTGAGCACAGAGCCAGATGCAGGGCTCAATCTCACGACCCTGAGATCCTGACCTGAGCTGAAACCAAGAGTTGGACGCTTAACCAACTGAGCCACCCTGGCACCCGTGAATTTGAATTTCAAATAAACAACAAAAATCTTAATAAAAATAGGTTCCAAATACTTATTGGGACATACTTCCACTTAAAAACAAATACTGTTTATCTGAAATTCAAATTTAACGTGTATCTTACCAGCTAAATCTGGTAACCCTAAAACATGCTCTTGGTGAATATTTTTGCACACAATGTTGCTTTTGGGAACAGATTAATCTATTTTCATGATTAAGGAGTAGTTACATATTACTGAATGCATATATTAAGTTCAGAGAAGTAAAAGCTATTCTAGAAGCCAAAAGGCTAGGCAATAAAATTATTGCCCATTACTCCGAACTGCTTTGCAACTTCTTTGGGCAAGTCATTTTTTTTCCCTTATGCATTATCAACAGCATATGACACAATCATCTTAATACTTTATATGGTGCTAAAAATATAAAATAAAAAAGATCATGGTTACAGTAAACTATAAAATGAGTAGCTAACATATGAATGTAAACTTAATTTTTAGTAATAAAACATATCTAAATCTCAAGAATGATTCCAAGCAAAGGAAAATACTGCAGTAATGAAAGGCCAAGAGGTTGGAATTTTATTTTTAAGTCTCAAAGGTGGCTGCATGAAGTACAGTCTAAAAAATACCTTAACACTAAAAAATACTTTAACACTAAATTTATGCTACTTCGTTTCATCCTAGTTGAGAAGAAGGTGAAAGTAGACTGTGTGTCCAAGAAATAAAGCCATGATAACCAAGAATTCTCAGAAATATTTCTAACTAAAATATTAGATTCATATATAGAATTACATTTGTTTTCCCCTAAAGTCTGTGTAGTCTCCTAATTCTTTTTAAAAAATCTTGTCATGGGGTCGTCTGGGTGGCTCAGCTGGTTAAGCAACCAACTTGATTTTGGCTTGGGTCACGATCCCAGGGTTGTGAGATTGAGCCCCCAGTGGCTGCGGGGCCTGCTTAAGATTCTCTCTCTCCCACTGCCCAGGCCCTTGAAAGCGCGATCGTGCGCTCGCGCTCTCTCTCTCTCAAAAAAAGGAAAAAAAAAGTTTTGTTTTTTCCTAAGCATTGAACAAAAATAGTATTTTTAAAGATTCATTTATTTGAGAGAGAGAGAGAGAGAATGCAATTGGAGGGGCAGAATGAGAGGGAGAGAAAAAATCCTTAAGCCGGCTCCCCGCTGAGCATGGAGCCCGACCCAGGGCTTGAACCCAGAACCCTGAGATCATGACCTGAACGGAAATAGAAAGTCAGCTGTGTGGGGTGCCTGGGGGCTCAAACATCTGACTTTGGCTCAGGTCATGATCTCAGAATCCTGGGATTGAGCCCTGCACCCCAACAGGTTCCACGCTCAGTGGAGAGTCTGCTTATCCCTCTCCCTCTGCCCCTCTCCCTACTCATGTTCTCTCATAAATTGTTTTTAAATAAAAAATAAAAAAAGAATCGCTGCTTAACTGACTGAGCCACCTAGGCATCCCTCAACAAAAATAATTTGACAATGATTTATTCCACTGAATAAATAGAGACTAAGTGACCAGACAATATAAAGAGTGCCTGTAAGGGAAGTTAATCCTTAAATCCCTCATGAGTTTTGTTTTGTTTTTGTTTACAAGATTTTATTTTTTAAGTAATCTCTATACCCTATGTGGGGCTTGAACTCATAAGTTGCATGCTCCACTGACTGAGCCAGTCAGACAGCCCCATCATAAGTTTTATTTTCTTTTACTTTTAATACAGCCTTTTACCAATGTGCAGGTACTCGATGTGGAAAAATCTCCCAAATACACTGCTTACTGAAAAAACTTCATGACAACAGAGGGTCCACATAATGCAAGCCATTCAGCATCCCTGGATCCAACTCACAAAATGCCAGTAGTGTCCAGGTTGAGAAACACAGGTTTAAACCACACAGAGTAGTGCCATTGCCACCACCAGTGGAGTTTCAGCGTAAGCAAGGACACAGTATGTGATAGCCCCCATGTAAAAAGTAATAAGTGATACACATATATATTTCACGATCGGATATAGCAGGTTATAATGGTGCCTGCTTCTAGGGACAGAAACCAGGGGACTTGGAGACAAGGGTGAAAGGAATGCTCACTTTTCATTGGATGGCCTTTATTGTGTGCACAAATTACCTCATATAAATAATTAAATACATGCAAACTGAGGAAAATAATTTTTAAAAAACATAGGTCAGATATGGCAAACATCTGTGTTACCTATTTAAGTTACCAGGAGACACTTTCACCTATGTTTAAAATTATCACCTAGGCGGCGCCTGGGTGGCTCAGTTGGCTAAGCGTCTGCCTTCAGCTCAGGTCATGATCCCAGGCTCCTCGGATCGAGCCCCGCATCGGGCTCCCTGCTCGGCGGGCAGCCTGCTTCTCCCTCTCCCACTCCCCCTGCTTGTGTTTCCTCTCTCGCTGTGTCTCTCTCTGTCAAATAAAAAAATCTTTATAAAAATAAAAAAATAAAATTACCACCTAGATTATATGGCACAGCTAATGAAAATAAACTACAAGCTGATGTAGATCTCTAATTACTTAATACAATCTGTCAAAAACATTGAGTGTTAGTAGTGTGAAAGACAATGGCCTAGTTGCTGGAACCAACAAATGAATAAGACCTACTAACTGCCTTCAAGTACTTCTTGGTCTATTTGAAAAGTCAGACAACTCAAGATAAAATCAATGGTCATCTAACAAACATGTAACAGATGAAGAGTACAGAGAAGGGGAAAATTAATTTTGCCTGTACGACCTTACAGGAAGGATAGCCCAGGTACCTCCCCTAAGTTACGGACTTAAATAACCAACAGTCTACTCAACACCTATACTTTGATATCTCAACCTTGTTTCTCCAAAGTCACACCCTGATCTCCTCCCCAAAACACGCACCCCTCAGTTTTTCCCACCGCAGTAAAGGATAGTGCTAGTCTTCTAATTCCTCAGGCCCAAACCCTAAAGCCATCTTTGATGCCTTATACTTTTTCTTATACATCACATCTGATCTTTTAGAAAATCTGGTCTACCTTCACAGAGTATCCAGAATTCAATCACATCTCATCACCTCCTCTACCAACACCCTGGCTCAAGCTGCCCTCATCTCTCACCAAGAATTACAGCAAAAAAACAAAAACAAAAAATAAACTCCTATGAGATCTCTCAGCTTCAAATGGTGGTTTTCAAATACAAAGAGCCAATGACTAGTATGTGCCTTTTTTCTTCCTTTACCTTGTTGATTGGGGCTATTCATTGCAGTGTCATATCCTTTTCTCATTGCTATAAGTTTGATGAGCAGGTGTCACACTGTCTTCAAATACAGAGGTCTTTGCATCAGAAGAACTGCTTTTAAGGAACCATATACAAGAAGTCTCATGCATAGCTGGACCAAGTTTGAAGACGAGATTCTGGTCTTGGAAGAAGATGTTTATATTCTACTTACAGAAGGACATGATCATTGGGGGGCTGGTCAATGGGCTGTGCTAGACCATATCCAAAGTCGGCCCCCACATTCAACAAGACATTAAAAGAATCATTCACCACAGTCATGTGGAATTTATGTAAGGGATGCAAGGATGGTTCAATATTCACAAATCAATGTGATACATCACATTAACAAAATGAAGGAGAAAAATGACATGATCATCTCAATAGATAGAGAAAACGATTTCACAAAATTCAGCATCCATTCATGATAAAAACTCTTAAAGTGGGCTTAGAGAGAACATACCTCAACATAATAAAGGCTATATGTGAAAAACCTGCAAGTAACATCATACTCAGTGGTAAAAAACTGAGAGCTTTTCTCTAAAATACATAAGGATACCCACTCTTGACACTTTTATTCACAAAATCCTGGAAGTCCTAGCCACAGCAATCAGAAAAGAAATAAAACGCATCCAAACTGGTAAGGAAGAAGTTAAAAACTGTCACTATTTGCAGATGACATGGTACTATACACGGAAAACTCTAAAGACTCCGCCAAAGAAACTATTAGTAGTAATAAATTTATTCAGTAAAGTTGCAGGATACAAAATTAATATATAGAAATCAGCCGCATTTCCATACAAGAATGAAGTAACAGAAAGAGAAATTAAGAAAACAGTTCCAGTTACAATTGCACTAAAAAGAATAAAGTATCATGGAACAAAATTAACCAAGGAGATGAAAGACCTGTACTCAACACTGATGAAAGAAACTGACAAAAATATAAAGCTATTCCATGCTCATAGACTGAAAGAATATTAAGATATCCATAGTACTCAAAGCCATCTACAGATTTAATGCAATCCCTACCAAAATACCAACAGCATTCTTCACAGACCTAAAACCAATAATCCTAAAATTTGTATGGAATCACAAAAGACTCCGCATAGCCAAAGCAATTTTAAGAACAACAAAGCTGAAGGTATCACAATCCCAGATTTCAACATATACTACAAAGCTATAATCAAAACAGTACGGTACTGGCACAAAAACAGACACATACATCAATAGAACAGATAAGAGTGCCCAGAAATAAACCCATGATTTTATGGGCAAGTAATCCATGACAAAGGAGACAAGATTATACAATGGGAAAAAGATGGTCTCTTCAGTTAATGGTGCTGGGAAAACTGGACAGTTACATGTGAAAGAATGAAACTGGACCACTTTTTAACACCATACACACAAAAAAAACTCCAAATAGGAACTGAAGAAAATGAATTAAAGAGGCCTGAATGTGAGGCCTGAAACCATAAAAATCCTAGAAGAGAACACAGGCAGTAACTTCTCTGGCATCAGCCACAGCAACATTTTTCTAGATATGTCCCCTAAGGCAAGGGAAACAAAAGCAAAAATAAACTATTGGGACTACACCAAAATAAAAAGCTTTTGCACAGCAAAGGAAACCATCAACAAGAAAAAAGGCAACCTACTGAATGGGAGGAGATTTTGCAAATGATATATTTAATAAGGGGTTAATATCCAAAACATATAAAGCACAGGAGCACCTGGCTGGCTTAGTCAGTGGAGCATGTCTCTTGATCTCAGGGTCCTGAGTTCCAGCCCCATGTTGGGTATGAAGCTCACTTTAAAAAAATACGCGCACACACACACACACATAGAAACTACAGTGTTTACTAGACCTATACATAACATTACCGTGTAATCCAGTAATACTTCTCCTCAGTATATCTGCAAGCATGTGTATATCCATAAAAAGTCATAGCAATTTATTCATAGTATCAAAAAGCTGGAAACAACCTGAAGATCCACCAACAGGAAAATGGATAAACTACAGGTTATTCAAACAATGAAATATCACAGAGCATTTTTTTTAGAGTTAATAGTAACACACAGCCTCATGGAACAATCTCAAAGATATGATGTTGTCTGAAAGAACCCAGATATAACCAAAATATATTGTACGATTTCATTTATATAAGTTTAAGAACAGGCGGAAATACTCGGTAGTGTTAGAGGTCAGAACAGGAGGTACTTTGGTGGCCAGGTGGAGGGACTGACTGGGAAGTTGTATGAAGAAATCTTCTGATGTCACAGAAATGTGTTATATACAGATCTGGATGGTTTCTATACAGCTATACAAGCGTGCATAAGAATTTTGAGTCATACACTTAAGATTTGTGGACTTTAAGATGTGGTATCTCACTTCAGAATATCTAAAAACAAAAAAAAACAACAACAACAAAAACCCCTGCTAACTTCAGAAAGAAATACACTACAGTCAATGTTCTAAGACTATTTGCTGATTATATATATTTGCACATTTTTTCCCACTCTGGAAAACTGGAGGATCTAGATGAAGATTTTCTACCCATAAAAAATATCTAGGGCACCTGGGTGGCTCAGTCAGTTAAGCGTCTGCCTTCGGCTCAGATCATGGTCCCAGGGTCCTTGGAAAGAGCTCTGCATCGGGCTCCCTGCTCTGTGGGGGGGAGGGGGGGTGTCGGGGGTCTGCTCCTCCCTCTCGTTTGCCCCTGCTTGTGCTCTCTCTCTCAAATAAATAAATAAAATCTTTAAAAAAAATCTATGTAAAATGATAATTAACTTAAAAAAACCACAATGACAGAATTTAGGACTTTTATTATGCCTCATCAGAAGAGGCAAGGGCAGCAAATAACCTATTATTTAGTTTTCTGATTCTCTGTTGACACTGAAATAAGTAAAACAATACTTAAACTTCAGTATGATTTTAAATTTGATGCTTACATTTTATCAATTTTAATTCAATTCATAGCCATAACGGTCTTTACAGAAGACTTTAACAGAAATGAAAACTTCAGGAGACATTGTCTTCTTCTGTGTGTTATTTCAGAAAACCAATTTTTTGTCTTCCTGAAATCCACACCCCCTACAACCGCTTTAGCAGTTAGATTAAAATCTTAACCTGAGTAGAAGAAATTATTTACTCATGTCTAAACTAGCAATTCCTAGAAGAATGCCTGTCTCGGTGAGCCACACAGACATTTGGTAAACTGAAATGATAGAAGTCCAGATCAAGCACTTTATTAAAAAAAAAGAGCAAGCCCTGTCAAGGTGTCATGGTCCAGTCCCAGAATGGGACTGACTGAATCTCTAGGTGCAAAGTATTTAACTTGGTCAGACAGCTTGGGACTGCTTCTTTCTACAACAGGATTTTTATATCATTCCCTATTTTAACCAACATCCTGGCACTTTAATGAGAACTATACCAGATTCCAAAGGGAAGTGATCAATTTATGCACATTCTCTATTTTGAAGTTATTCAAGCATATCAGAACAATTCACAATCATTCTAAATGGAAGAAAGGATATGTTTCCAATAAGAATAAATGTTATTTAAAAGTCATAATAATTAGAAAACATCTTAAAATGTACCAACCTGGATTTCTATATGACGAGGGTTATCAATAAATTTTTCTATTAGTAGTCTATCATCGCCAAAACTAGAAGCAGCTTCTTGAGATGAAAATCTAAAACCATCCCTAATTAAAAAAAAAAAGAAAGAAAGAAAGAAAGAAGGAAGGGGGAAGAACAATCAAACTAACAAAACAAATACAGCCTTCAATAAAAAAGTAAACAAAGCAATTAAATATTTATTTTGGTTTACTTATGAACAAAGCAAAGAAAAACTCACTTAATGCACAAATAACTAAATTTACTTTCATTGACCAACAACTCTTACACTCACCAGCTTTGTGACCTGGGGTCAGTGATTTAACTTCCCTGACCCTAGATTTGACCCTAGATTTTATAATGAAATAGGAATACCATTACTTAGTTGACCAACTGTTAAAAATTAGATTTTTTTTTTAAGATTTTATTTATTTATTTGAGAGAGAGAGAGAGACAGCAAGAGAGGGAACACAAGCAGGGGGAGTGGAAGAGGGAGAAGCAGCCTTCCAGCCGAGCAAGGAGCCTGATGCGGGGCTCAATCCCAGGACCCTGGGATCATGACCCGTGCCAAAGGCAGACAGACGCCTAACAACTGAGCCACCCAGGTGCCCAAAAATTAGATATTTCTAATAAACCACACAAATCATATAAAATTCCATTTCCTCAGC
Source organism: Eumetopias jubatus (assembly GCF_037043125.1). Lineage (NCBI taxonomy): Eukaryota > Metazoa > Chordata > Mammalia > Carnivora > Otariidae > Eumetopias > Eumetopias jubatus. Next base: position 183,492,119 of record NW_028274809.1, on the reverse strand, counting down.
CCTAATATACCGTAATTCCACTAACAAAAGAAATTTAAAACTTCGTATTAATTTGACTCAAGTCAGAATATGCACACAAAAATGCAAAGGGCCAACCTGGCCAGTGGCACAACTGGGGCAAAACTACAGTGAAATACTCAGTGAGAATGAACATACATGAGGAGGATCCTCAAGAACATTTTATGATAATTTTTAATGATATTTTAAATACACACACTTAAATGTAACTGCCCTTCACATACCCATACAGATCATTACAACTTTATATCTTTGAATTGTTCAAAATTAATTAAAAGAGAAAAGTATAATTTTTGAAAATAAAAATACAGATATAATTATTGCTTTATACATTTTATTCCCAAACTATAATAATTTAAATTGTTATAATTAAAATATGCTCACTAAATTCATGCACTATGAAATGGGCCCATTCGGGGGTGCCTGGGTGGCTCAGTAGGTTAGGCAGCTGCCTTCGGCTCAGGTCATGATCCCAGGGTCCTGGGATCGAGCCCCAAGTAGGGCTCACTACTTGGCAGAGAGCCTGCTTCTCCCTCTCCCTCTGCCTGCTGCTCTGCCTACTTGTGCTCTCTGTCAAATAAATAAATAAAATCTAAGAAAGAAAGGAAAGAAAGAAAAGGAAAGAAAGAAAGGAAAGAAAGAAAGAGAGAGAGAGAGAGAGAGAGAAAGAAAGAAAGAAAGAAAGAAAGAAAGAAAGAAAGAAAGAAAGAAAGGAAGGAAGGAAGGAAGGAAGGAAGGAGAAAGAAAGAGAGAAAGAGAGAGAGAAAGAAAGAAAAAGAAAGAAAAAGAAAGAAAAAGAAAGAGAGAGAGAGAGAAATGGGTTCATTCGGTCAGTCTATTAAAAATGCACACTTGCTTACCTAAAACTAATTGAATGTATTATTTTTCACTCACTGACATATTCAGAATATAAAGTTTAATTCTTTTTACATGTCACTAATAGTTTCTTAATCTTCAGATTAAATATCTATACTTAAATACAACACTGAAATTCTTCCAACCTTTTAATTTGCAAACACTCCATCTGGCATTATTAGAAATAAATACATTTGTTTTTGTGCTTAAAAAATACAACACAGCAAGTAAACAATGACCAGAAGATAAATTCAAAACATATTGTAACAATTCTTCTTTCTCAGAGTTCTCAGGGAAAAGGTATCAGGTTTTCTTAGTCTTCTATTACTTCTTTGATTTAGGGGAATGGAGTTTTTAGATCTTTGGAGACTGCAAACCTCAAAGAAACTAAAGCACAATGAATTATTGTTTTTAGTACCATATGACCAACTTTTTATTAGATGGGGTATGATGATTCACAAAGAAAAAACAAAGCACTTCATAGTTTCTCTCTGCTATAATGACTAAGAGCTTTCATTTTGCATTTAAACCAAGAATACTAGAGAAAAAAAAAAATCAAAATCACCCAAATAAATTATCACAATTTGAAAGCATCACCAGGATATTTGGGAGTTCGCGGAAAACTACTTTAAAAACATTTGTTATGGTCAGTTACACATTCATTTAACAAATATTTACTCATCACGAAACCATGTGCCCATTGCCTATTTAGGTGACTGGAATACAAAAATAAAGCAGAAACTGCTGTCAAAGCACCCAAAGTCTAGCAGGGGTATTCCAAAATGTAAACATGGTCAATTTTCCATTGTGCCATATTTCATTGAAATGTGGATAGGGAAAAGACAGAGGTTAATATGAAGATATGAGTCTACTTTCAACAACCTTTGTGATTCTCACTCTAATATACAACAACAAACACCATTTTTTAAAAAAAATCTCTCAGATGTTCTAAAGATTCCAAGATAAGCCATAGATGCTACTTCCCTGAAAACACTTAGGAAAGACGTTACAAGAGGGAGACACTCCTCAGAATAAAATAATAAAGCAATTAATGGTTATGCGGTGTGCCTTCCAAAGAAGGCTAAAATTTTTGTGGATCATGCAAAAAAAAAAAAAAATCCCCTCCCCCCAAAAAAGGAGAAAGGAAGGAGTACGTACAATGTGGCATATTAATAATTGGTGACTCTAGAAGAAAACTATTGAAGAGTTTTCTGGACTATTCTCTCAATTTTCCTGTAGTTTAGATTCTTCCAAAGTAATGAGATATAGAGCAACTTTTTTAAATGAAGCGCATGTATCATTAAATCAAATAGTGTCATTCTTTTATCAAATTGAGAACAATATTTTAGATAGAAAATTATTTATGTATTTTTACTAATTTTATTAACATATTTTGAATCAATGTACCATTTAAAGGTTTATTTACCTAAAAAAGATGCCCACTATATGAATGGACATAGTGATTTCTGAAAATACTGAATGCTACATTAAAATCCATTGGTTAGGAGCACCTGGGTGGCTCAGTCGTTGAGCATCTGCCTTCAGCTCAGGTCATGATCCCAGGCTCCTGGGATCGAACCCCGCATCGGGCTCCCTGCTCCGCGGGAAGCCTGCTTCTCCCTCTCCCACTCCCCCTGCTTGTGTTCCCTCTCTCGCTGTGTCTCTCTGTCAAATAAATAAAATCTTTTTAAAACAAATAAATAAATAGAATCTTTAAAAAATAAAATAAAATAAAATCCACTGGTTAACAGCAGCACAGAAATCTCAATGCCAAGAAACTGAGAGTAATCTTCACCATAAAATATGTTGCTAACAGTAAGTCCTAGAGAAATGAGGGAGAAGAAATGTGAGATCCCAAGAAGAAGAATGAAAAATAAGTGCTAAAGCTTAATTGCTATGTAAGTGCCATACAAAAGGAGCCACACAATGAGGAAAAGGTTAAAGTCTGTAAAATACACATCTCTTACAAAACCATTAAGTTGTGTTTAATATCCTTATTATGTCATTCTTTCCTACCCAGAGGCTACAGCAGATCGTTTTTTCCCCAAAGATGGCTGCAACGCTATCTCCCATTCCATGTGTTCACACTCCAGATAGATCTCTTTTGCCTCATCATGCAGCACATGAACCTCTTCTCAAAGTAAGGCTTAAAGTGCAAAAAATGAAAATGCACAGGACTGCACAGAAAACAAATTATACTGAAATACAGGATTCAAAATATTTTCTAAGAACAAATTTGGGATATAATGCATGGGGTTCTTTACTCATAACAAGCTCCAACAACAAATCTAATAATCACTGTTACTTCAAGATACATTATCACATTACAGTTGTTGAAGATATGTGATTTCCAAGGTGGAAAAAAGTTCCAAAGATAATACTACTATTGTAGTTCATTGCCTGCACTGGAGGAAACACTAAATCCCACTTAGAGGTGAAAGAAATAGGTCCTTTTTCCCTCTCATCCGGATGTATAAACCTCCTCTGAATTTTATAGGACTGAGAACTCAAAGGTTAAGAACTCATGATCTAGGGTATAAACTTCATGGAGGAAAGAAATTTTTTCTGTTTTTTGTTCACTGCTATATTCCAGGAACACTACTAAAATGGTGCCTGTCACACAGGTTCTCAACAAATATTGTCAATCTATGCAATGAGTTAATTCTTGCGGTCAGTCTCTGGTACCAGTGTCACTCAGAGTAAGCCTGGGGTTTAAAGAGCAATATATGTCATCTCTCATCACCCCACAACACAACCAATTAGTTTCTCTGATGCTCAACTGAAGAAACAATGGTGTTGTGGGACAATTTTCTTCTAGAGATAAAACCATCCATGCAAGTCTGCAACCTGGTGTCTTCTCAAAAGATTTTAAAGGGTAATGTATTGCTTTCAGGAAATTTTTACCTTACTTGTTCACTTGAGAACCTAATTCCTGAATTTGGTGTGTATTGGACAACTTTCACTCCAACTGCTCTGGACTTCTGTCTTTGAGAGATTTGGGGGAGTGGAGAGGAAGGAAAAGCAAAGGAAGGGGAGAAAGCAGAACCATCTAGAAGACCACATTACTTCTGGGTAGAGAAAGGGAAAGGCAACATAACACGATAATTAGTCATTTTTGTCCCCTCCGACCCTCCAAAAAAAATGACAAAAATCTCTTCTGCCAAGCCTGAAAATCAATAAAAACGCAAACCTAAATAGAATCCCCTAAAACCTGTTTGTACTAGGCAGTTTTTTTTTTTAATTATTTTTTAATCACTATGATGTTAACAATGCACTGGTTTTTTAAATTGTTTTAAAAACTACTTTTGATTCCTGAAACTAGAAACTAGTATACTAAAAAATGTGGTCTACATTTACAACAGGGTGCACTGTTATATAAAGGACGTTTAGTAGTTTCAAATTCAAAAGGAAATACATTCCACAGTAAAAAATTATCAAAGTAGTTCACTATTTTTATAGACAAGCAATGGAAAGCAAGTGCGTACTAATACATAAACAAATGAAATCATGACTGCCTTTAAATGTGTTTGCTTCAAATCTCTGACCACATTCAGAATATACAACATCAAATGTTAGTAGCTTTTGCCTAGAAAATAGAATCGTGACTGTAATTTTAAAAAAATACACTGTAAAAACAAAAAGATAATCCTTTGTTAAGGTTTAAGAAAGTAAAAAACCTTTCTATAACAGAATCATCATCAAAATATAAACAAGGAAGTTTTCTGCATAATTTCCATTTTTTCCCATCTAAAAGTAAAAATGAGATGGTTATTGTAATTATTCCATTACACTTCTGGTATCTGTTTACTTGTCAGTTTAATAAAACTCTAGTAACTGCAATTTTCATCAAAAGTATATTTTGGACAGCGCCTCACCTGGTCTCTTCATCATCCCAGGCGATTCGCATGCCTTTCCCACCACCACCTGCTGAGGCCTTGATCATGACAGGGTAGCCTAACAGCAGGGAAGAATTAGACAGAAGTTCAGACTTTGATCATCTGGATGCATGAACATGACAACTGACCACATGTTCAATAACACAGAAGACAATAACTAATTTATCTAAAAGTTCCTTTCTTTAGAATCAGGAAAATAACACCAGTGTAATGAAAGAAAAGGACTATTTATATCTATAAATGTAACATTTTCCCCAGTAATGAAATAAAGAGCTAAGGAAACATAAATAAGTTATTTGACAATGGATTCCAAAAATGGAAGTAGATATAGTATTACACAGCAAATATAAGAAGCAACTTTTATATAATATTAAGGGAACACACACACACAATATTCCCCAAAAGTTCTGTTTGCACGTATAACAAATTAAATTCCCTTTTCCAAAAGTACTGATTCACAGGTATTTGAGGCATTTTTATTTGAAAAGTCACAGAGATCCTCTACAGCTTTTATCAGCAAGAACTGACACGATCTGGGGGGAAATCAAGTCACACGGTTATTGTATTATGGGTGGAAACAGAAGCTCCAGGACTCGCTGTTATCGGTGAAGAGCTACCGTACTATTTCCACGCCTCCAACAGGGAATGTGTACGCTAGCAAGTAAGATGAAAGAAAAAGTAAGACCCAAACAAATGACATCTCCAGCTAAAGTTTTATAAGAGAAAATTAAATCAGAAAATTGTTAATAAGTATTTAGATTATCATAAAGTAAAAATTTTGACAGCTTGAGTCACCTCTATACCAATTTATCAAGAAAAACTTTAAAAATAAATCTCCTTGCTTAGAGATTTTCTGAAAACAAGTGGATACACTCATGTCTGAGACACTTGTTTATGATCTTTTCTGAAGAAAAAGATCAGTGAGCGCTTAAAAGGCTCTTCCCAGCCTCTGATGCTCTAACAACACTACACTCTAACTATAGGATCTTAGAGAAAAAGGAAGAGAGGGCCAAATGTCATAGATCTTTAACCCCAAAACCACAAAATATTACTCTTAACTTCAACTGAGTTAAAATGGCTCTTGCTTTCTGTTTCATACTTAATTCAGTTTTTATAATTCTGATGTTGGTTATGTCTATGTGGGACAGCATTTTAAAAGCAATGCTAAGTGCAGTGAGAAGAATGATTAACATACTTTTTTCACTTCGGGAGCCTTAGAATCTAGGAAGAAAAAGGGAAAAATACTCCAGTAAATCTATCATTGGAAATTCAGAAGAGAAAAGTATCATAGGAAGGTAACAGAAAAGGGATTAAGGAAAGCATATTACAGCAAGAGCCATTTAAATGAGGCTATGAAGGATGAGCAGGATTTGAACATTTTAGTCAGGAATAGCAGGAATTGGTTTTAAAAAATGACTGAAATAATCCAGCTGGACAGTATCCGCGGGATGGCAGAAGAAAAAGAGAATTAAAATATAAATTAGGGAGAAAGTATGCTTCTCACTTTTGCATGCCAAAGATCCTGCATGAGAGTGAAAAGCAGAGTATTTATTTGTCTCCTTCAGTGCTGTAGCCTCACAATGAATGTCACATAAAGGAATCAGACTGAACTCATTAAAGAAGAATTAGCCTGTTTTGGAGCAGTGAAGAAATCATATCTAAAAATTAGAAACTGGCATGCCTGAGAAAACGTTTTTACAAAAAATTTAAACAAATGAGTCCATATGCCAAAAAAAAAAAAAAATGTTATATCAATTCACCATCCAAAACTATTTATCCATATAAACAGGAAACAGGAAACCACAAGAGGTAAGATATCTACATCCCTTATCTCTGTTTTCAGTTTCCTCTGAGAATTAGGAAATTTGCAGTTATTCTGATTCCGGTATTAATCTCATCTTAGTTATTTACTATGGACCCTGGACTATACAATGCTTTGTGAGATTCAAAGTAAGACTGGGAAATTGTCCTTGGTCACAAGAAACTTGATGGAGAAACAAAACACAAAAAGTAATTTGTCAATGAGAAATTATTATATGTTCAGAAAAGGTGAGATGTTGTTAGGCAACAGGGCAGTGTGTAATAAGGCAATTACAAAATGGTCCCCCCAAATGGAGGCAATGTAGCATTAGACCTGTCAATACATATAACCCAGAAAAACAAGATTCCCTGACGAAACAAGCCAAATATAACACAACTGTAATATATTTCACTGTATAAACATACTGAAGCATTATCTATTCTACTATGAATAGACATTCAGACTTATACATACAATGCTCCCATGAATATTTCTGAATGTGTTGCTTGGAACCCTGTGTAAGAGTTCCTAGAGTATATGTCTAGGACTATAACTGTTGGATACTATGCAAGTTATAAAGTCTTTATTAAAAAATCCTATTTCTGGGGCACCTGTGTGGCCCAGTCAGTTGGGCAACTGCCTTCAGCTCAGGTCATATCTCGGGGTCCTGGGATCAAGCCCCGCACTGGGCTCCCTGCTCAGTGGGAGGCCTACTTCTCTCTCTCTCACTGCCCCCTGCCTGTGTTCCCTCTCTTACTGTCTCTCTGTCAAATAAATAAATAAAATCTTTAAAAAAAAAAAAAATTCTATTTCTTCACTATTCTTTATCTCCATGACCACAACACTTACACAAACTACCATCACATATGTCTTCATAGGATGCCTGCAGTAGCCTCCAAACACAACTTCCTATCACTACTGTTGGTCCCCTCAAACTATACTATTGTCACTGGAATTCTTCAAAAATATATATATATAAGATCACCTCTCTCTCCTGCCTAAAACATTAAGAGTTTACATTGTACCAAGAAACCACAGATGTTTAATGAAATAGAAATTATGAATTCAAGGATAGGAAGCATGGAAGGTACAGAGAGATGGCCTAACATATACTTGTTGAATCACAATACCAGGTAAGGCTATGCTTGACTTGAGCCAAGAAAGCTCTTTAAAAAAAAAAGAAAAGAAGAAGCCTAAAATGTATTAATATCAACATCAATTAACTGACATATTTCCTTAACACATTTTTACTCAAAGATGACAAAATCCAAACACACAACATTCACAATGTTTATAATACAATCAAAAATTAAGAGACACGTGGGGGCGCCTTGGTGGCAAAGTTAAGCAAGGGCTCTTGGTTTCAGCTCAGGTCATGATCTGAGGGTCGTGAGATCAAGCCCCACCTTGGGCTCCAGGGGCAGTCTTAAGCAGACTCTCTCCCCCCACCCCACCCCCTGCGGTGCTCACTCTCACGAATGCTTGCTCACTCTCTCAAATAAATAAATAAATCTTAAAAAAAAAAAATTAAGAGACTTGTGAAGAGGGATGCCTGGCTGCCTAAGCCTGTAGAGCATGTGATTCTCAATCTCAGGGTCATGAGTTTGAGCCCCACACTGGGCATAACAATTACTTCTAAAAAAGAGACAAAGAAACACATGAAGAGAGGGGTAAAATGTAATCCACCTCAGGAAGAAAACAGGCAACAGAAACAAACCCAGAAATGAAGAACCTTAAAGAACCTATTATAAATTACAGCTATTACAAACACTATAAGTATGGGAAAGGATTTCAAGAAATTATCAACTATACACTTCAAGGAAAGTATTTTTTCTGGAGTACCTGGGTGGCTCAGTCGGTTAAGTGGCTGACTCTTGATTTCAGCTCAAGTCATGATCTCAGGGTCCTGGGATTGAGGCCCATGGCACAATCCACATTCAGCAGAGAGTCTGCTTCAGGATTCTCTCCCCTCTCCCTTTGCCCATCCCCCTGCTGTTGTGTGCTTTCTCTCTCTTAAATAAATCTTTAAAAAATTTTCTAATAAAGAGAAAATGATCATGGTGACAGAAATAGAAAATATAAAAAAATTAAAATTTGAATTCCTAGGTATAAAAATAACCAAAAGGAAAAAAATCCAACAATGTATAAAAAGAATTATACCATGACCAAGTGGGATTTATTCCCAGGATGCAAGGTTAGTTCAACACTCAAAAAACAGTTAATGTAATCCATCACATTAATAGGCTAAAGAAGAAAAAATATGACACAACCATATCAGCAGATGGAGAAAAAGCATTTGACAAAATCCAACACCCACTGAGTTCAGCAAACTATGAATAGAAGGAAAGTTCTTAAACTTCATGAGGAACATCTACAAAAAGCCTACACCTAGCCTTATACTTAATGGTGAGAACCTAGATGCCTTTCCCCTAAGACCAGGAACAAGGTAAGGATGTCCTCTCTTACCGCTCCAATTCAATGTCCTACACAAGTTCTATTTTATGCAATAAGACAAGAAAAAGGTAAACACATAGGGAAGAAAATAAAACTCTTCATTAGCAGGTAATATGATTTCTATAATGAAAACCTCAAAGAATCAACAACCACCACCACCAAAAAAATCCAGAACTAGTAAGTGGATTATAACAAGGTTACAGGATACAAGGTCAATGTACATAAGGGGACTGCATTCCTATATACCAGCAATGAAAACTTTGACTTTAAAATTAAAAACACCATTTACATTAACAGTCCCCCCCAAAAAAAACCCAGGCATAAATCTAACAAAATATGTATGCTACCTATATGAAGAAAACTACGAAATTCAAATGAAATTAAGGAAGATCTAAATAAATGGAGAAATATCCATGTGTAGGATACCAATTCTCCTCAGCCTGATCTATAGATGCAATGCAATCCCAATCAAAATCCCAGCAAGTTATTTTGTGGATATCAACAAAATGATTTTGACATGTATATAGAAAAAGCAAAAGACCCAGAATAGCTAATGTTAGGGGAGAGTAACAATTTCAAAGGATTGGTATTGCCCAACTTCAAGACTTATTATAAAGCTACAGTCAGCATGGTACTGGTAAAAGAACAAATTAATCAATGGAACAAAGTAGAGGGACTACAAATAGACACACACAAATATAGTCAACTGATCTCTGACAAAGGAGCAAAAGCAATTCAACAAATGGTGCTAGAACTGGACATTCATACACAAAAAAGTGAATCTACACACAATCCTTAAAAGTTAACTCAGTGGATCTTAGACCTGAATATAAAAACAGCAAGAGTTCTAGAAGATGAACAGAAGAAAATTTAGATGACCTTGACAATTAGTTTTTAGATACAATACTTGCTCTTGGTTTTTTTGCATTCCCACTGGTGAGTGAATAGCACGATCCATAAAAGAAAAACAGATAATTGAGCTTTATTAAAATTAAACATTTCTCTGTCAAACCAAAAACAAAAAACACTCAAGAGAATATAGGCACAAGTCACAGACTAGGAGAAAACTTCTGCAAAATACACATCTGATAAAGAACTCTATCTAAAATAGAGCTCTTAAAACTCGACAATAAGAAAACCCAATTAAAAAATCAGTAAAAGATTTGAAGAGACACCTCTATAAAGATGATACAAGATGGCAAATAAGCATATGAAAAGATGCTCAACATCTTTGTCTTCAGGAAAATGCAAATTAAAACAAAATACTACTATAGGCTTATTAGAATGGCTAATATTCCAAAACATTCACAATACCAAAAGCTATCAAGGATGCAGAGCAATAGGAGAGTGCCAGGAATGCTTATTCACCACCAGTGGGAATGCAAAATAATCTTACCCTAGTCCCCAATAGCCATACTCCTAGGTATTTACCGAACTGAGTTGAAAATTTATGTCCACACAAAACCTACATGCAAAAATTTTTATAGCAACTCTGTTAATGATTGCCAAGAATTAGAAACAACCAAGGTCTCCTTCAAAAGGTGAATGGATAAACAATCTGTTGTATGACCATCCAATGGAATATTATTCAACAATTTTAAAATGAGCTATCAAGCCACAGAAAGACATGAAGGAACTTTTTTTTTAAATCTTCCTGTTTTTTATTTTTATTTTTTTTTTAAGATTTTATTTATTTGACAGAGAGAGCAAGAGAGGACAGTAAGGGGAACAGCAGAGGGAGGGGGAGAAGCAGGCCCCCCGCCAAGCAGGGAGCCCAATGTGGATGCAGGGCTGGATCCCAGGAACTTTTAAATGCATATAGCTAAGTGAAAAAAGCCCATGTGAAAAGGCTACATACTGATTCCAACTATATGACACTCTGGAAAAGGCAAAAGCATAGAGTAAGCAGCATACACCAAGGCTTGTGGGGGTAGGGAAAGGAGGGCTGAAAAGCTGAAGCACAGGGCAAACTATTTTGTATGAAACTATAATGGCAGATACATGTCATTATGCATTTGTCAAAACACACAGAACTATACAATACAAACAGGGAAACTTAATGTAAACTGTGGACTATAGTTAATAATGTATCAATGTTAGTTTATTAATTGTAACAAATGTGCCACACTAACAGGAAGTGTTAACATTGGGAAAGCTGCAGGGCGCCTGGGTGGCTCAGATGGTTAAGTGTCTGCCTTCGGCTCAGGTCATGATCCCAGAGTCCTGGGATCGAGTCCCACGTCGGGCTCCCTGCTCCTTGGGAGCCTGCTTCTCCCTCTGCCTCTCTCTCTCTCTCTCTCTGTCTTTCATGAATAAATAAATAAAATCTTTAAAAAAAAAAAAAAAAAAACATTGGGAAAGCTGCAGAGGGCTGTGGTTGGGGGTGTGTATGGAACTCCATTTATTTAAACCATTCAATTATTCGGTAAATCTAAAACTGTGCTAAAAAGAATAATTAAGTCTATTTAATCATTTAAGGAGGGGGCAAAAATCTGAAAAGACAGTTCACAAAAGAAGATGTATGAATGTGATAGCATTAAGCATGTGAAAATATGCTCAACAGTATTTGGTACTAAGGAAATACAATTTTAAATCACAATGAAATAAAACTACACCTCTATTAGAATAACTGAAACTAAAAAGACAAGCAATGTTAAGTGTTTTGCCGGAATAACTGGAACTCCCAAACGCTGCTAGTAAAATGTAAAATGGGGGAAGGGACATTGAAAAAACAGGATAGAAATGTTCTATATCTTAATTGTGGTTACATTTACTAAAATTCACTGAACTATACATTTAAAATAGCCAGATTTTATTCTTCATAAAGTGTATATCAATGAAAATTATCTTATGAAGCAGACAAAAAGAATAGACTGCCTACAAAGTAACAAAAATTAGTTCTGAATATGTAGATCTAGATTGATAGTAGTCCTCTATCAGCAGAGTGCTGGAATGTTTGTACTGTGTTATGTAGCTCTATTTTTCAAGAAAGAATGAAAAATAGACAGTTCATATGAACAAAAACTGAGTTAACTAGCCATATTAACTTCTAAAGAGTAAATTCCAGGAAAAACAGAAAGAATCAGAGATGAAAGGAACAATGAGCAAAGAAAATAAGCATTTGGGTAAAGCTAAATAAACAATGGATGATTATACCCTATAATGTCTCATTAGTGAAGTAAATAAATAAGGAAATAAAATATAAAAAAAATATAAAGGGTAAACAGCATTAAAATATTTCTTTGGTAGGAGAATAAACTTTAGACTGAAATTTAAGATAAGTGAATGTTTTATAAAGTTTGATATAGGAGAATGAAGGACACCTGAAGGAATATCTCCAAAGTTGAAATTTCTAGAGTAAACACTGAAAGAATAGCAACAAGAGTGTAAAATTTCCATCACGGTGGAAAGGGGTGGAGGGGAAAATGGAATAAAACAGAACAAGAGAAAATTTTTAAGTCATCATCATCATCAAAAAGAAGTTAAGAAAGGAGAGAAAATACAATCCAGAAGAGGAACAAAAATAAAAAGGAGACAATATAAAAAAATCGAAATACAGTAGTAAATACAATAAATGTACCTGGACTACACTCTGGTTAAAAGACACTGCCACTCTGAATAGAAACAAAACAAAATGCCAGTCCACCCTAAAACAATGGTTCACTGGTTGATTGAAAGTTGTAGGAACATACAAGGAAAAGACCAAAATAAGCTGGTTTAGACATATCATCACATAAAACCAGATGTAAAAGCCAAAATTCACTCCACTTTGATTAAAAGTAAAATTAGCCAAAAAGACACATGTTACACTGTTATATTACCTATTAACTTATCTTAAGAATATAGAGGCAAGACTTAAGCAAGGAAGAATTAGGAAATCCACTCTTTCAAAAATTGATCAAACAGTCAAAAGTCACTAGAAGATTTAAATATCCTAACAGGTAGTTTTGACCTATTGGTTATCTATAAAACATAACATACAATAATTTGAGACTATACATTCTTTTCAGGTACACATGTAAGATGTAAAGTGACTTACTCCTTGGCCATAAAATACTTCTCATCAAATCAGAAAGATTCTAAATAAAAAAGATCATATTCACTGATCAGAAAGCAATTTAGAAATTAATAAAATAAAAAGTAGAAATTTTCAGTTATTTTAAAATACATTCCTAAGAAACACAAGTCAAAAATCCTAAGAGAAACCTGGGGCACCTGGCTGGCTTAGATGGTAGAGCATGAGACTCTTGATCCCGGGGTTGTGGGTTCAAGCCTCGTATCGGTATAGAGATTATTTAAAAATAAAATCAGAAAAGGAAGGAAGGAAGGGAGGGAGGAAGGGAGGAAAAGAGGGAGGGAGGGAGGGAGGAGAGAAAGAACAAACGAACTCAGAAATGAACAATCGTGAAAAATACATATAATTGTGAAATAGGGATTTCTATTCAAATCACCACTTTAGGCCATTCCCCCAGCTGCTGGAAGTTTTGTTGGCAACCAACAGCAGACTGGTCCTCAGCTTTCTGCCTAAGGTCTTGCCCCTTCTTAGGGGCAGTCCACAGGCAGTGGTAAGCTGATATGGGTGTACAAAGGCTCAATCCCAATGGCCCCAATTTAAAACGACTACGAAAGACCAGAGCCCTCTGTAGGATCAGCTAAGGCCTTTGTTGAGTCTGCATCTCAACTCAATTCAACTTCTCCTTCAATCCAGTTTCTTTCACTCCCTCACACATGCTGGTCCCAAGAGTATTTCCCCCAATAAACTTCCAGAATCTGTTTCCAAAGGAATCCCACCTATGAGGAATACATTTGAAAGACTATTACAGTGATTAGCTTAAACAGAAAGAACAGGAGAGAAATGCAAAGAAGTTGATGAATTCAAGATTTGGGAGATGATAACTATCATGCACAAACAGCGAAACCATATAATGAAACATAACAGTCAACACTGAATCATGGGAAAAGCCTCACTGCTGATATCACAATTTAGCCCTTTCTACTTCCTGCCTCTGTGATCCATGACACTGCAGATGGTAGAACTTCCACCAGCCGTATTCTCTGCATAAGGCAGGCAACAGAACAGAACTCCTTCCTACCCCACAACGTGACCAACGGGAAGCGAACACACAGAATGAAGAAAAAGTCTTTGTCGCTTAAGATCACAAGGAAAGAGCAATACAGATGTGGAATACTAGAGCTCTTATGAACTAATGACAACTGCACAGACTCAAATAAAAATTAGCATACTACCACAGTTTTCCAGGGAAATACAATTTAGAATATACTGGGAAATGTGGCTACCATACAACACTTGGCTACATGGAAAAACTCCTATTGTGTACACAAACAAAGAGGTAGTTTAAATTCAAGCTCTTTGGGGAAATAAATACCATTATCAGTGCATTACCCATGTTGTATATATTTGGTCATAATTTTCTACTGATCTTACTACCCTTTTATAAAGATTTTTTTAATTTATTTTTTCGAGAGAGAGTGAGAGCATGAAAGGGGGGAGGATCAGAGGGAGAAGCAGACTCCCCACTGAGCAGGGAGCCCCATGCGGGACGCCATCCCGGGACTGAGCCGAAGGCAGTTGCTTAACCAACCCAAGTGCCCTTATTGTTGTCTTTTAATTACAAACTAGTTATAGTTAGTTTTAACATTATCAACTTAGTTTTGCTGTAACCCTTTGGGTTCGCACATTTCAGACTAAGGTGATACACATACGCGTTAATACTATCTGGGATTTAGGGCGCCTGGGTGGCTCAGTTGGCTAAGCGACTGCCTTCAGCTCAGGTCATGATCCTGGAGAACCCGGACTGAGTCCCACATGGGGCTCCTTGTTCAGCGGGGAGTCTGCTTCTCCCTCTGACCCTCTTCCCTCACGTGCTCTCTATCTCTCATTCTCTCTCTCTCAAATAAATAAATAAAATCTTTAAAAAAAAAATACTATCTGGGATTTATAATCATCCAGTAACTAGAACGTAAACATGTTACATATTGCAGTCCAACTGTGAATTATTCATATCTCTGCTACTACTCAGGTATATAACATATATAATCTCCAAAAAAGATACCTGTGGTGATCCTTATTAACACTATTTTTTTCCACTGGAAAATAAAAAGTGTGAGAGGGCAGAGGATATTTTTGCCTTTCCTAAGTTGGCCATCCACACACATAAATAACCATATAAATATATTTAGTTTAAGTAAGAATGAACCAATATTGTACACATAAAAATATAATCAAGACGTGTTATAAGCTAAAGTAAACCAAAACATAACATTACTTGTTTTGATTTGGCAAGGAGAAGCAATTATTCTTTTCAGAAAAACTGATCTTGTCTACCTATTTCCCTCTACTTAGGCAAATACAAAATGAGATCCCTAACTCTGCTCCAGGGAACAAAAATCAAGCACATTTCAATGTATTGATAGATTAGAGCAAAAGGGGTTCACAGACAGGAAGTTTCCCAACAAAAACCTAAGGCTCCATGTTTTCACATTATTGTCAGAACATTATGCAGAGCCTTTTGCAATAGAATAGAAAAAAGAAAAGGAATGCAAGAAAGAACAATAATAAAAGGAAAGGTAATTAAGGACTGAGAAAAACAAAAAGCAGGAACAAATATGGTAAAAATACACAGAGAGAACTTGTAAAATCATGCTTAAAGCCAAAACATGTATGCTGCAGTAATAAAAAACATATATAGATAAGTACCCTAAGTGACAGTAGGGAAAAAAGAAGAGAGGGGACACAGAACTCACACTCCCATCTCTCAGGGATTATCATCCTAACTTCAAATGATCACATTACTTCAACGATGACGGGAAAACAGCGAAGTAAAAACCCTCACTTTTTAATGGATTTCATAAAGAATCCTTTAACACTATTCTCTTCAACATAACCTTTCCTCAGGCATTTCTTATTAAATCTCCTTAGCACGTGAAACATATCTTCTACTGAGGACCATACTGGAAAATAAATTAATATGATGTGCTATTGTGAAGAAAGTCTAAATTACAATATTTTTTCAAAGGTTTCTTCAATGTATCTTCAACCACACAGTCAGTCTTATACCACGTGTGAAAAATTTCCTAAGCAGCATGAAATAGAGGAAATAAAGGACTTGATGGCTTAGCCAAGTATTTTTATCCCTCTTAAGTATGAATAATTTGTTCTTAGTTATAAAAAAAAATATGAGCCACTTTTATAATGTAATGCCATGTCAAAAGGAAGATGGGAAGAATAGGCAAAGGAAAACAGCCAAGGCAGAGAAGAAAGGATAACCATGGTCCCTACACACTCATCAGAGACAGAGGCCAAGGCAGTCTGAAGGCTAGTATCAAAAAGAAACAAATGGAAGGGGGCACCTGGCTGGCTCAGTTGGTAGAACATAAGACTCTTGATCTCGGGGTTGTAAGTTTGAGCCCTACTTTGGGTTGTAGGGAGGGAAGGAGGGAGAAAGAAAAGACAGGAGAGCCTATCTTGCAAAGAATGTAAGATGTCACCATCAGAGATAAGTGAGAAAGCAATAAGGTTCTCACATAATCTCATACAGCTGAATCGTAGATTCGTAAAAGCTTCCATCAGCCCAGCCTCATGAATCCAAGAACAACCTACAAGAATTGCTGAGTAGTAGTCATTAACAAGCACATACTAAAATTTATTTGAATAATCTTATTTTTTAATTATCTATTTGCTGGGAGTTTATCACAGTTTACTTAATATTCCTGTTCTTCCCAGGTATCTCCATTACAAAACTGAAGATTAAGGGAAAAGGAATGAGAAAATTACTGTCAAATTATGGTCTATAAATATTGTGAAAAAAATTTTTAAATGTGTGATTATTTAATTCATTTGTATACTGATATACACATTTCTGTTTGGATTCATTCAATGAACAACCACTTGCTGAATATACACTATGTGATAAGCGTTGTCTTTAAGTACTAGAAATACAAAGGAAACTAACCCACACGGTCAACTATCTACAAAACAGTAACCAAATGAACATAAAACATTTGCAAAGGTAAACAGAATCTGGGGGCGCCTGGGTGGCTCAGTCATTAAAGCGTTGCCTTCGGCTCAGGTCATGATCCCAGGGTCCTGGGATCGAGCCCCGCATCAGGCTCCTTGCTCAGCGGGAAGCCTGCTTCTCCCTCTCCCACTCCCCCTGCTTGTGTTCCCTCTCTCACTGTCTCTCTGTCAGATAAATAAATTTAAAAAAATCTCTAAAAAAAAAAAAAAAGGTAAACAGAATCTGTTTAATGCAGGATATCTCATGTTATTTTAAGAGAAAAGCAATCCATCAAGATAATTCTATGAAGGGGCAGGGAGATACCTCCATTTTGAACTAAGTCCTGGGAACATTGCAAGACAAGGAACACACTTTATGAGATCCCTGTTTCGGTTTGATATTTTTTCCTTTCCCTTAAAAATTCTTTATAACTCAATCATTCAGTCAGTCACTCTTCCTTTTAATAGATAGATACTTGAGAAAAATGTGTCTTTTTCTATTACTGGGCAGCGTGTTCTATATATAAGGCCTAACTGGTTTATAGTGTTGTTCAAGATCTCTATTTCCTTACTGATTATCTCTGCAGATGTTCTATCCATTACATAAAGTGTGGTATTACAATCTCCAACTATTATTTTAGAACTATCTATATAGGGGTGCCTGGGTGGCTCAGTCATTAAGCGTCTGCCTTCAGCTCGGGTCATGATCCCAGGGTCCTGGGATCAAGCCCCGCATCGGGCTCCCTGCTCAGCAGGAAGCCTGCTTCTCCCTCTCCCACTCCCCCTGCTTGTGTTCCCTCTCTCTGCCAAATAAATCAAATCTTTAAAAAAAAAAAAAAAAAAACTATCCTTTCAATTCTGTCAATGTTTACTTCAAATATTTTGGGATCTTTGCTGTTTGGTGCACATATGTTTATAACAATCAGTACATAATGTCTTTGTCTCTTGTAACAGTTTTAGACTCGCAGTCTATTCTGTCTGGTATTAGTATATCCACCCCAGTTCTTTTTTGGTTACTATTTGCATGGGATATCTTTTTCCATCCTTTCACTTTCAATTTCTATCTCTGGATCTAAGTGAGTTTCTTGTCAAAAGCATATAGTTGGATTGTGTTTTTTATCCATTCTGTCAACATCTGGCATAGTGAGATATCATTTCACACACACTGGGATGGCCATATTAAAAGAAAAAAAAAAAACCTGAACATAACAAATGCTGGCAAAGATGTGAAGAAACTGGAATATGGCTGGTAGGAATGTAAAATGTTACAGCCACTGTGGCAAACAATTTGGCAGTTCCTCCAAAGGTTAAACATGGAATTACCATACAACCCAGCAATTCCACAACTACGTATAAACCCCAGAGAATTAAAGACAGGTACCCAAATACATGTAGATGTATGTTCAAAGCAGTAGTATGTGCAACAGTCAAAGGAGGAAATGACCCAACTGTTCATCCACAGGTGAGTGGATAAAAACAAAGTGGTATACACATGGAACAGAATACGACTCAGTCATAAAACCTGATACACAGTAAAACATGGATGAAGTTTGAAAACAACTCTAAGAAGCCAGACACAAAAAGTGCCATTTTTATGAAACATTCAGAATAGGTAAATTCATAGAGGCAGAAAATAAATTAGTGGTTGCCAAGGCTGGAGGGCAGAAGGGGGTGAATACTAATGAGTATAGAGATTCCTTTGGGGGTAATAAAAATGTACTGGAATTAGACAGTGATGATGGGTGCATAACATTGTAACTATACTAAAAACCACTGAATTGCACACTTTGAAAGACTTTCATAGTATTGAAATTTTATCTCAATTTTTTAAAAATCAAATCTTTTTTTTGAAGATTTTATTTATTTATTCATGAGAGACAGAGAGAGAGAGAGAGAGAGAGGCAGAGGGAAAAGCAGGCTCCCAAGGAGCAGGGAGCCCGATGCGGGACTCGATCCCAGAACCCTGGGATCATGACCTGAGCCGAAAGCAGATGCTTAACCATCTGAGCCACCCAGGAGCCCTAAAAATCAAATCTTTACTATAAAAATTTAGAACTAGCTGACTCTGGACCTGGGGAAAATGGTGAGGACTGACTTGGAAGGAGCATGAGGGAACTCTCTGGGGTGACAGTCATGTCCAATACATATATGTATGCATATAATTCTATGTTAAAGTATTTAGTGGGATACATATCTGCAACAGCACTCTGAAATGCACCAAAATCAAGATGGATTAACAAATGGATAAATGATAAAGCAAATCTCCAAAAAATTAATAGTGGAATCCTGATGATGGGAATATAAGTACACACTGTAAAATTCTTTCAAAATGTTGTATGATTGGAAATTTTTCAAAATAACAGAGGAAAAAGTTAACAAACAAGAAAAACATCTACACAGATTAAGAATATGGTTATAAGAGGAATGACTGAGCGGCAATATGAGAGTGTCTTCTTTTGAAGAAATGACATGTAAGCCAATATACGAAAGGCTACAAGGAGCCATCTGTGTGAAAATATCAGCTAGAGTATTCAAGAACCCCCCCGCCCCACCCCCCAAAATAAACAACCCTTACTCTAAGACTCTGAAGTTTGGTATATTCAAGAAAGCCAGTGTACCTAAAGCACAGTAGGCAATGAAGGGAGTAGTCTAAAATGAGACTGGAGGGAAAGGCAGGTGCCAAATCATTTGGGGTTGTAGTCAGGGGAAGGAATTTTGATTTTATCTAAATGCAAGGAAAAGCCATTAGAGGGCTTAAAGCAGATATGGTATGGGATGAGATGGGGTGTGTCCTTATTGCTTAGAGTTTTAAAATATCACACTGACAGTTATGTGAAGAATGACTTTGAAGTGTTTAAGAAAAGAAGTAGAGAAAGTATTGTCACAGTCCCTGCAAGGACAACGGTAGTTTGGGAGAGAGGACTGGTAGTAAACTGGTAGTAAAAGTGAGTAATGAATATGGGAGGTTACTTTGAACGAAGGACTGACGGTATCTACTGATAATGTTGACAACAGGATGACAGGGCAACAACACCAGGACAGACCTTGGGTTTTAGCTTTAGCCCCTGAGTAAAAGGAGTGACATCTGCTGAGATGTAGAAAATGTGGGTGAAGCAGGCTTAGAGGATGGTGAATCTGAGGATCAAAAAAATTTTTATTTAAATCAGGCAAGATTTGTGATTCTGAGAAAGATGGGCAAAAGAAAAGAATCTGAATAATCCGGAGGTGGTTAAAGGACAGGTTTTAGTTTCCAATTTCTTTTTTAGGAATCAATTCAGTTTGATTGTATTGAAAACCTTTGATCAAGTAAAAAGATCAAACTTTAATGCAAATCAAGCTGATTACTGTTGTCTATCACTGAGGTTAAAGATAAACTGGGGATCAATAGCCTTGTATCTCTAAACTTAGAGAGGTCAAAGGAAAAAATCAGGAGTGAGAATGAGAGAGACAAGGAAGACCAAAAAACAAGCACACAAAAGTAACATATTAAGCTTTAATGGTCTCTCACCCTATCATTGATAAGAGGCTGTTTCTTTAAATCCACATATAACATGCTTAAGTGCATTACAGTATCTTACACAAAGTGGTGACTCAAATTTTAGCTCTCATCCTCTAATCCCATTAGTTTTGCAAAAGTATAATGAAAAATCCATAGTCTTTGGCACTAAATGAACCTAAATTCAAAGCAGGCCCACCACTCAGTAGGTCTGTGACCTTGAGCAAATTACTTATTATTTCTAATCCTTAGTTTCTTAAATGTAAATGAAAATAATTAACCCAAGAATTAGCATTAGAAATAACAGTCACGAAGTGCCTGCTACAGGGAAAAAATGCTCCATAAACAAGAGCTACTATTATGTAAAAGACACCTAAAACATCAATGCTCAAAGCAGTTAGCTTCCTCTTTTGGCCTCATAGATTCCTGTTTCCAGAAGAGAAGACACAAGAGAGGAGGGAACCACAGAAAAGATGATCAATTTATTTTCTCCATGTAACACAGAAAGAAGTAAAGCAGAGAAATCTGTAAATAGGTATATATGACATAGGCAATCTGCTACCTATGAATGGACAGGGTCAAAGGTTTGATTATAATTCAGTTGTTTAGAACTAGGAGCATATTTTCCTGTGGAATCAATGTTTAAGTTAACTCTTAGATGAATTCACAAAGGCCCATAAGAATCATAATGTAGTTAAAATGTGGTAGATCTCAATAAAATCAGTAGAAAACAAAACTGATGAATCACCAAATGAAACAGAATACCAAGAGACTGATAATATGTAATTTCATTTATTTTAGAAGCTAGCACTTGAGGGGAAAAGTTTTATGGGAGGTTTCCGTGGTGATTCAGAAGGGGTTTCAGGGAAAATCCAAATGCTTTATAAAGCTGATGACCGTAGTTCTTTATTATGTTTTATTTCACCTCAAGTTTTATGGCTTCCCTTCCAGCATAAGCAAAACACTAGCCCTCTGACACTTAACAGCCATGATTACGATCATTTATTTCACAAATGAGAAGGCATAATTGGAGAAGAATTAAAAGATAGGAAGGAGGAAGGAGTCATAAAGGTTATCCCTCAATATAAAGAAAAGAGCCTGAGATCGAATTAGGTAACCTCCGGAGTAAGCTCAAAGGGGAGTAAAGCACAGCATTAAAATATTAAGGCAGGAAAGCCAAGTGATGAGAACCATTCAGAGTCCCATTATGATTAACTGATTATTTTAAAGGTCACAGATTATCAAAAAAAAAAAAAAAAAAAAGACCAGACATAAAAGCAAACAATCTGCAGCCTGCCATTTATACAAAGGAAACGCTCAAGAGTTGAAGAGTCATAATTCGAAATATGGCATGCCAATGTAATTCAATGATAGTCTTCTAATCCCTTTCATTTCTCTAAATTCCTCCATTCTGTCCTTTTAATGTAAATACTATTGTGCTAATAGTATTATGGAGTTAATAACAATACTATCTAAACTAGAACCAGAAAGACAACTTTTTAAATCTAAGAGTATACAATGAAATTACTTTAGAAAAAAGTCTCCTCAAAAGCCAGCAGGTACGCTCCATACCTCTTAGGCTGTGAGGAATGCCAATGATTTCAAACCTCAGAGAGATGCTTCTGATTTTCTCAAAGAATAAACCACAAATCAGTTTCAAGTAGTCCAACTTACTCAACAATCTAGCAAATCTTCTGTGAAGTACTGAAATGCTTTTTGAAAATGTTGGTATGTCTGAAGAAATGACTAAGGAAGAGACGTTGCAGTCAGATAAAATAAGATTTTCTAAGACCTGGTCTTAAGTCCAAATCTACATCAGTAGCAGCAATGTTTGTAAAACAAATAAACAACAAAACACACTTAACCATGAGCCAAACTAAAATAATTCAGCCAGACCCAACTAGAAACAGGGACCCAACAAACCAAACAACTTTCCAGATCACTGAATAACTGTTAAGCTAGCCTGAGCCTATTGTAAAGAATGTATTTACTAACTCAATTGGTTACTTTCAGAAATAAGACGTGTACACACACCCACCCATCTACACACACCTCTATGTAAATTTTGCCAAATCAAATGCTCTACCAGTGAAAAAAATAATTCTGAGTCATCAATCTTAATGAGAAAACAGGACTAAAGAAATGTTAATGTGGGATGCTGAAAAGTTTGGCCCTACCCAAGTAGGAATGCTAAGATGCTGAAATTTCCTGACTGCCAAGCATTGTCTGATTTCTCTCACATACCTACAAAGTTCTGTCAAATGTATACAAATACTAATTTGCTTAATACAATTGTAAAGTTATTTAATAGCGTTACTAATCCCTGATAACAATATATGCCCTCATACATTTTTTTAATTAGCAGACACTGAAAATAGAATCGTAGTCATGAGCAATAGGAATATTTTTTAAAGTAAAAAGTTGATAAGCCCTGCTCCAGTGTAACTGTACCTAAAACAGTCAAGTAAAACAGTCCTTCAGTTTACCTTTTACTCCAATTTAGAATATTCAGTTCTGATTTCTCACATTCTCTTTCCAGCAAGGTTATTAAAAGGTGATATTTAACATCTTAAGAAAAGGTAAAAACTTGAAGGGCCTTGTCAAACAGGAAATCTTCATTTTAATCATCTATGTCTTTAACCTTAGTAAGTTGTATTCAACTAAGTACATAAAATTTACATTACATCCAAGCTCAAGAGTTAAGACAATTCCTCCTTTAACTAGCCCGTGATTTCAACTTACAAAAGAGCTGTAATAAAAGTCAAATTACTCTTTAAAGTTCACTTTCATAAAAGAACATAGTAATTCAGCTGATACATTCTTCCAAAGGGACAAGTAATCAAAATTCTGAAAGTATTAAAATATCATTTGCTCTATGGGGTTACTTATTACACGTTTACTCAACCGTATCTGCTGAAAGACCTAGAAACTCTAACAAGGTTAATTTAAGAACTTACCAATTTCCCTTGCAATTCTGACAGCTTCATCTGCATCCTGTAAAAGCAGGAAATGAGATCCAACATTAATCCCATCAGCCCTTGCACAATGTCTTTAGGGCAGTCATATATTGCACTACTGTCTCCTCTGATTCATTTAATGTTCAATTTTACAACCTTCTACCTCTTTTCATTCAGAGAAATGTAAAATTAATACCATAAGTGGAATGTAAATTCTACCTCATCATTATTATATTAAGAAACTCAAAGCAGTTTGAAATTAGCTGGCAGGAAGCACTACCAGAATTGCCAAATGATTTGGTGCAGTTGCTGGAATTTAACAGCAGAATTTAGATGTTTACAATCAATACTGAATCATAAATCAAATCATTAAAGCTTGTCTATGGCCAGCTTGTTTCTGTCCCTCTGATATTTACATGTCATGTTTTCCTGGATTCTGTCAGCAGGGGGAGTTGATTCTCTATTGTTTGGGAGAGGCTCAAGATTTTCTAGAAACAAAAAGTAAATTTTCAGCAGTATCTACAGAAATTGCCAATTGTTCCCCCCCCCCCAAAAAAAATTCCTTTAGTAGTCTTCATTACTTTTCCCTTTTCTTCTCATCCTTTTCTCAGGTACATATTTTATCTTCACTAGGTACATTTTGTTATGTAATTTAAAACCTTAAATTCCATGAACCAACTTGTGGAGGAAAACTTCGAAAAAGCCAAGGAAAGCAAATGCCTCTCAAAGAAGTACAAGGTAAGAGTTGGAAGATATAAGGATTAATTATTGCTAAATATCAACCAATGCAACTGAGAGAAGAAAATGTTCCCTCGGATCTAAACCATTTCATTGATCATTAACTCTCACCTAACACATGAGCACAGGACACTCCTGATACATTTCCCCATGGAACAGTAAGGAGAAAGCTGAAAAGGTGTTAAATCCAAGTCTCCCTAGTAAATGTGGCTTTTCTTTACAACTCAGAGATGTAAACTAATCACAAGAAATGACAATGTTTTGAAACCATTAGCTAGTGAGAATGCCTGACTTTTTGGAAAATTGCTTTAAAATATTCAAGTGAAGCCTGGTATTTTGTAAGTCTTTAAGCTAGTAATTTAAAAATGTAGAGTAACCATGTCAGAATCCTCCCCCAAAAGGAGGGGCGGGGGATGTTTATAACCGGTTCATTTATGTCTAATAAAAAAAAAATCTTCCTTAAAAAGTCTTCAGTACCTAATAACATCCCCTGAATAAGGAGGTTGGCAGGGGAAGTTGTCAGAAAAATTTAATTTCCTTTCATTAGCCAGTCTGCTCCACAAATAGGTGCTTGTTAAGTTCAAAGCGGTCCTGAAAGCGACATCAGTTTTAAGTCTTTTTTTTTTTTTTTTTTTTACTCCAAGCATCTGCTAATGAGATTTTCCAAATAACAATTGTTTTCAAGTCAGAGATAAATCTATACCTCCCAGTCTACTCTCCCAAAAATCAAGGTTTACTGCTTTATTACACCTTGCTGTTTTCGCTGACCCTACATTCTCCAAATTTTAGCTTGAAGGGATAAAAATCCATGAAAAGGGTCATTTAAGAATGTTAGTGGTTTCCACACATTGAATTTGAAGGTTCTTTGTTCAAGCCAGTGACAGTTATTGGAGAATACCTCCCCTTAATAGCCTCTCTGTCAGGAAGTGTTAAACCTGCCAAATGCGGACAATTAGTGCCTCGCGAACAAAATACAGGAAGAGCGCTGGCTGATGGAGGCTGGATTATAAGGAGCCTAAAAGGAAACTTTTAACATGTCTTTTCTTTCAAATGTGTAATAGTATATTTGCAAAATATACTGGGAGAGAAAATAAACTGCTGTCACAAAAGTCTGTTACCTTGAGAGAACTGACAAAGAGGCAAATGTTAAAAGATAATTCACAGAATTCATTAATCATACTTACGTGTGGACATATAGAGATCTATTTACACAAAGCAAAACTTCTAAAAAAATGTTTCTGACTGCCACAAATCCCACACTTCTATAAACTGCCACAAAGCAATCTTGTCTTTTAACTAATCGATATGTTACGTTTCCTTACCATGATGTAGTATTTGGGACATACTTTAAAAAAAAAAAAAAATCATTGTTTATCTAAGATTCAGGTTTAACTGGGCAACCTATATTTTTATCTGGAAACTCTTAAGAAAAAAATATTTCCTACTATGAAAAGCAAATTTCACTAAAAAGTAATTTTACATTTGTCACTCATTTATCCCAAGATATTTTATTCAGGACATACTATATATTTGACATTTAAAAACTATTACCAGTTTCAACAAGAAACTATTAAATACACTTATCTCTAATATGTTCTTTTAGCACATTTAGCTATTATCAGGCTATGTAAAGAGATGAAAAGCCCCATACAGTTCCAAAGTCAATGGCAATGATATATCACACAGTATAACTTTCCTGTAAGACTACAGACAGGAAAACATTTTTTTAAAGATTTTATTTATTTATTTATTTGAGAGCGAGAATGAGAGAGAGAGAGAGAGAGAGAGAGAGCACATGAGGGGGGGAGGGTCAGAGGGAGAAGCAGATTCCCCGCTGAGCAGGGAGCCCGATGCGGGACTCGATCCCAGGACTCCAGGATCATGACCCGAGCCGAAGGCAGTCGCTCAACCAACTGAGCTACCCAGGCGCCCCCAGAAAAGCATTTTTTAATAAAAAGCCTTGAATCAACAAGAAAAAAGACCAATTATCAGGAAAAATGGTCAAAAGATTAAATGAGAAGTTTCCGTAAAAAGAAATCCAAAAGAATGTATGAAATATGTTCAACTTTAGACATAATTATAGGCATAGAAGCTGAAACAATGACACACACCACAGTCGATCTGCCAAAGTCTGCCGAAGGCCTGAAGGTAAGCAGACATTGACTCTCACTACTGATGTCATATGAAATGGTACCATCTTTTTAAGAATTGTTAGTATCTATCAAAAGTTTGAAGACCTAAATCATTCAATCCAGCAACTTCATGCACATGGAAGAGAGAGAGAATTTTTAATTTGTTGCTGGTGTTTTGATAAGAAAATCAGAAAAACAACTTTAAAGTTCTTCAATAAGGGACTGGTACCAAAAGGATACATACATGAAATGGAATATGCCATAGTCTTTAAAAAGATGAGGTTGATCCACATGTAATACTAAATGAAATAGTTCTTGCACTCATGGAACTTACAGCCTACTTTAGTGAGGGAAAGTGAAAGAGAGCAAACAAATCAATTGAGAATTGATAACAAATGTTACATGGAAACAAAAGGTACTGAGGAAGACAGAGAGAACATGTTGGAAATACACTACTAAGAAAGGGTCCTTCTGGGGGCACCTGGCTGGCTCCATCAGTACAGCATGTGACTCTTGATCTTGGGGTTGTGAGTTTGATCCCCACATTGGAGGCAGAGATTACTTAATATTTTGTTTAAATAAAGAAAAAAAATGAAAGGGTCCTTCTAAAGTAAAATGTAAACTAAAGCCTGAAGAGAACAACCACTGCCATGGGAAGATTAGGGTGAAAGAAGTCTAAACAGAAGGAACAACATGAACAAAAACCCAAATTCAGAAGGTATTTCATATGTTCTAGAAACTGAGTCCATGAGGTGAAAACTGAAGACAAAAAGCAAGTGGCAGAAAATGACAGCATGAAGTCCAGTGGAAGGCATGGCCTGCTCCTGCAGGACCTTTCGGGACTCAGCACAGAGTTCCAAATGCCTTGGCTCTATGCCGGGGAATGAGGACTGGGTTTAGGAAGGTCATTCCTACACTCTAAGAATACATTAAATATAGTGCACACTGTGGGGGAAAGCGAATTGTAGGAAAATATATATATTATGACCTTATCTTTTTTTTATATGTATCAGTATTATTCCTTTGATTGCTAAATATTATTCCTTTGTATGGATATACCACATTTTTTTTTTAATCCATTCATCAGCTGATGGACATTTAGATTGTTTTTAATTTTTGGCTACTATCAAAAATGTTCCTATGAACATCTGTGTACAAATTTTTGAGTGGACATATATATATTTTGGATATATAACTAGGAGTGAGATCACAGGGTCACATGGTAACATTATATTTAACCTTCTGAAGAACTGCCAAACTGTTTTCCAAAGTGGCTGCACCATTTTACATTCCCATGAGCAGTGTATAAAGCTTCTCATTTCTCCAAATCTTTGCCAGCACTTGATAATCTTCTACTGCAGCCACCCCAGTGGTTGTAAAGTGGTATCTCATTGTGGCTTTGATTGAATTTTCCTATGACTAATTGTGATGAACAGGTTTTCATGTGCTTATTGGCCATTTCAGAGAAATGTCTATTCAAACACTTTGTACATTTTTGTACATTGGGTTGTCTTTTTGTTTAAGAGTCATATGTGGGGGCGCCTGGATGGCTCAGTTGGTTGAGCATCTGACTCTTGGTTTTGGCTCTGGTTGTGATCTCATGGGTGTGAGACTGAGCCCCACTTTGGGCTCCCCGTTCAGCAGGGAGTCTGCCTGAGTTTCTCTCTCTCTGCCCACCTCCCTCTCCCCTCTTACCCACCCTCTCTCCAAAATAAATATTTTTTTTAAAAAGTAGTATGACCTTATCTACATTAAGACAGAAAAACACCTAGGAATGCTCATAAAAGCTTATGCATGCACATATACAAAAGCATCACCTTGAGTTACTTCTTCAAGGTAGGATTAAGAGTTAAGAAAGAGGGAACTTTGACTTACTGCTGCAGACACTTATGTACATATTTAACTTTTTTACCATTAAGATCAAAATTTTATACTTCATACTACTTTCACAGCTTAAAAATTAAATCCACCATGCTTGAGGGTGTTATCAAACTATCTAATTAATGATTTCTAGGACATTAAATGTTATCAAAACAAACTAGTATTCCCAAAACCTGTTTAAACTTTTCATGCCTCCACAATGCCTGAGAACCAAATTTCAACTCCTTTACGTGGTGTACTTGATCCTGCCTGCACCACCAGTCTCGTCCCCAGGCCTCCCTACCTTGACTTTCCTTCCCACCCCTAAGCCCACCAGGCATTCTCCAGCTCCCCAGCCTATTTGCCAATACCAGGCCCTGAAGACAGAAGGGAACAAGAAAGGCACCATCCCAGGCTTCATGTAATTTACAGTCTGCTGAAAAAGGCAGGCCCTTAAATGATTATACAGCAGCTAAGAAACCATTACCGAGATGCATGTTACGCAGAAAAAGTGAAGAGGGCATGTGACAACAGGGAATCTCAAATTCAAAAATAGAATTCCAGGAAACTTTTCAGATGCAGCTACTATGAAAGAGACCTGACAAATCAAAGTGTGGAGGAACAGAGCCAGGGGGCTGGGGCCTGAACAGTGAGCCAAGTGGAGAGTGGAGCAGGGCTGCACTTCAGCCTAAGAGCAAGAAAATGAAGAGTCCTCACTATGGCTGCATTTTGAAGAATTTGGGCATATAATTTACGTATTATTTTTGAGTACTGTCTACCTTCTGCATCTTCCTACCACATTAAAATATAAGTTCTATAAAAGCAAAAATCTCAACTGGTTCAGTGGTAGGTTTTAAATTCCCAGAACTGCCTGGTATGTAGTAATCATTCGGTAAACAGCTGTTGCTGAATGAAAGACTGAATGAACCAATAAACAAATGAAGAGTTTAGAGAGAGGCAAGAGAGATGTGAGTTTAGTCAGGAAGCAGTGGTCTAGAGGAGAGAAAAATTACTATTTTAAACTCAGGGGGGTGTGCTTCAAGTCTCACTGAAATCTCACTTTCTCCAGAAAGCCATTCCAGTCCTCCTACACCGGTGTGTAGTAGGTCACACACTGCTGTGTGACCAGATTACACTCTGTCCTTCAATTATGACAGCCCCTGTCACTTATGACAGCAATGACTAGGTCTGCTGCTCTACGAAACCCCCCGAGCTTAGCAAATCAGAACACCAACACATTATTTGTTGAATGAATAAACAACTATTCATCAGCTTCCACAGAAACAAGTCTGTTGCCTAAATGATCTACTTGAGTGCCAACAGAACTGCTCACCTCCAGAGCATCAGTGTTTGAAGTGAATAAACTTATATCCAAGGAGAAGTAGTGGCTTGTTCAAATTCACACATCTAAGTGATATATAGCAAGAAAGTGCCACATGGTAGTTCAGAGCAGGAGGTCAAGAACCAGACAGGTTTGGGTTTTGCTTCAGTTTAACACAAAGCACACTCAATGAAATACCGCTGCTGCTGGGCAAAAC
Source organism: Eumetopias jubatus (assembly GCF_037043125.1). NCBI lineage: Eukaryota > Metazoa > Chordata > Mammalia > Carnivora > Otariidae > Eumetopias > Eumetopias jubatus. The sequence goes on along the minus strand of NW_028274809.1, from coordinate 183,462,357 downwards.
CAAGCCCAATATGTACCCTCCTTGTCTTTTAACCCTCAGTCAAGCACTTTTCTTACTGCGGCCTGCAACTTCCAATGTTTGAAACGTGGGTGGGTTTCACAGAACCCACTTTTTTTTAAGCCTATTCTTAAAAAAAAAAAAAAAAATTGTACTATCTTAACTGTAATTTTATTTAAATAAAAAAACATTTTATTTATTTATTTGAGAGAGAACAAGAGAGCACAAGCAGGGGGAGAGGCAGAGGGAGAAGGAGAAGAAGACTCCCAACTGAGCAGGGAGCCCAATGTGGGGCTCCATCCCAGGACCCTGGGATCACGACTGAGCCGAAGGCAGACGCCCAACCAACTGAGCCACCAAGGCGCCCCCTTAACTGTAATTTTAAATGTGTATTTCATTAGTTTAAAAAGATCAAGGGCACCTAGATGGCTCAGTTAAAAGATCAAACTTTATATGATATTAACTTTTTAAATTGAAGGGCCGCAAGTTTACATTATATTAAAACGTAAGAGAAAACAACAGATATTCAAATTTAATAAAAATTTAAAAGAAGTATTCAACTTTACCAAATATACTTCACTCTGTTTATATAAAAAAATCTCTTTTAAGCAAAACATTATTACTTCTTCACAGATTCAACTTGGCAATATTTGAAGAAAAAGCAGAACTGATTCTACCTATTCTTAGCTTTAGAACTAACTTTTTGGGGTTTTTTTAAGATTTATTTTTAAGTAATCTCTACACCTAATGTAGGGCTTGAACTCATAACCAGAAGATCAAGAGTCACATGTTCTACTGACTAAGCTAGCCAGGCGCCCTTAGAACTTTTTAAGATTTTATTTATTTATCTGAGAGCAAGAGAGAGCATGCGTGTGCACAAGCAGGGGAAAGAGCAGAAGGAGAGGGAGAAGCAGACTCCTCTGAGCAGGGAGCCCCATGCGGGGCTCAATCCCAGGACTCCAGAATCATGACTTAAGCTGAAGGCAGACGCTTAACCAACTGAGCCACCCAGACAGCCCCCCCAGAACATACTTAAGACAGTCCCCTCATCTATTAACTATATGACATATGATACAATATATGAAAATACTATAGGGATTAAGACAGCAGATTCTATTCAAGAAATGTTCAATGATATTCTGTAATTTTTTAAAAGAAAATTTCTAACAGGTGGGACAATCCCCTGAAAATCAAAGAAAAATCAAATATAAAAATTTTAACAAGGAATAAAACAAATCTGATGCTACTGATGCCCTTATACAATTTTCAAATGAAGTACTTAGAATATTTCTGTTTTCATATCAAAAGTTAATACAACTGAGAAAACACTGAAAAGTACAAAATCAAATGAAACCGAGTATTAGCAACCATATTCCTATGGCTTCAAATCAGGAAGCAGGAAAAAGTAATGGTCCAACAATATCATTTGATTCAAATCCCTGTGGTTCATTCTGTAATCACAGCCTATAATCCCAGTTTGAAGGAAGCCACACTCTGGTTCTGAAGTTACTGAGCACTTGGGAACACGGATGAGGTAAATATTAAACCATATAGTTCCAGCAGTTCCAGAAACGGAGAAAAAGCAAAAACAGCACCAGAACCACTAACCATCTCTTTTCAGCACAACTCACCTTAAAGGAACTCTATCATTTAACCCAAGAGCAAAACGGTAAAAAAAAAAAAAAAAATTCTGTTTTACAGAGGATATGATGGGAGGGATGGGCAATGTTGCTATAACCAAATAAACAGATCATAAAAATGTCAAAAGGAGCTAAAAAAAAAAAAATTGGGTGCCTTTTCTACAAGCTTATTTGTTAATACTCTTCAGCCCCCAACCTGTGAGGCATCAAAGTCCAATGTGGCTAAGAACACAGGTGCTGAAGCCAGAAGGTGTGGGCTCAACACTGGCTCTCCGGGACAGTGAGCCGGTTACCTCCCAGGGTGCCTCCCTGGAATTTGGTTTCCTCAACTCTAAGATGGAGATAGTAACAATATCTTCTCATAGGGTCATGGAGAAGATGAAATTAGTTAGGGCTGAAATACACCGGAACAACACAAGGCACACAGTATGCTTGGCAATCTGTGATAAAATGGGCAGCCTGCCACCACAGAGTCCCAAGTCTGTTCCTTGCCTGCCTGTCTTTGGATGGGGTATCTTATGGTCATCATTCATCCTCTGAACCCTTATAACACAGAATTAATACTGGCACTGCAATACTGCAAAAAAAAAACAGGCACTACATCCCCAGGACACTCCACCAGGTCAGAGGATCTGTGCACTATTTGTTGCCAGTGAGCAGGGAAGAAGGGTGGGGAAAGGAAGCAAAAACTCTAACAAGGACAGGCATATTTAAATAGTTATTCCTGATGCTAAACACCCAATTCACTTCAACAGCGATTCAGACCATACCTCTCCTTTCTACTTGCTACAATATAGCCTACTTACTCACCCTGAATTCCATCCTCACTGGATGAGAGTCCTGCTACTCATCCACATGGGAAGCTACTTAAGAGTTTACTTTCCTCAGCTGGTTCTAGAACAAATCAGCAAATGTTTTGGGGCGGTGGGGGGGATCACTGCTCCAATATACTGTGGGTAAAAGCTTACCTGTACACAAAAAGCATCCTCCAACTATTCTGCATTCTTGTGTAAAGTAAAGCAAAACTTTCAACAGTCCTGGGTTCAGGAAATGGGTTCCAGCTGATTGTGTTTTCCAGACTGCTCCAAGTCAAGCAGAAGACTCTGTCTGAACATCCTTTCAAATCTTCCTAAACTTTAGTACACATTTTTATAACTGTAAAACAGCATAGTAAACATAACTGAATCCTTTTTCAAAAACATAAAGCCTTTTAGGCATCATCAGGAGAGTCATTCTTGGTTTAGCAGGAGAAAATGATACCGATGTCTAATACTATACTTTGTACTTACTAGGACACAGCTTTTCATTTTTTTTGTTATTTTGGTTTTTTAAATGATTCCCTTCATGCTAGTTTTTGTTGTTACTATTTGGTTCTTTCTGCTAAAGCAAGAGTACAGTTTTTAAAATCCGGCTAATTGGGTGACAAAAACAATGACTATTTTAAGCCTCTACTGTGAAATTTACCAACCTCATTCAAATACATTACCACACTCTGCTCTGAAATGTAAAGGGCAATAGGAACTCCGAGAAGGTTAATGAACTTCCCTCAAAGTTGGAATGCTGACAGGTATCACAGCCAAACGCAGTGAATTCATCAGCGGTGACTCCTCCCTCTGCCCCACTCCTGACATGTGCCACAAATTCTGCTTCCACCAGGCCCTCCACACTATCCACTCTGCTCCATCCTAATACGTTATTTTAGGCCTCTATCATTTCTTGCCCAGGAAAAGCACTTTTAATTCACTGACCAACCTCGAGTTTTTGCACTGCTCCAATCCATTTTCCACCCCACAAACCCAAGTAAGTTTTCTAATTTTACAATTTTATCATGTTAACTTTTCTACAGGAAACCAGGCAGAGGCTCCCAATGCCATAAGAATAACCTCCAAACCCAGGCATGTCACAGCCAAGGCCGCACATATGTGGATCTTCATTTTCTCTCCAGCTCACTCTTACTACTACAACCCTGGGTGCTCAGACCAGCACTTTTCTAAAGCTCCCGCAGTCGCTCAGCAACAAGTTTTAACAATAAGGTGTTTTCACTGACCTTAGAGCTGTGTCTCCATCACCACCCTCACTTTTTAGCTAAGTCATGAGTAGTAACTCAAACTTCAGGTATCGCTTAGATATCACTTCCATTGGAGGATCTGCCATGACACCCTCAAACTAGGTCGGGTGCCCCTCCTACATGGGCCCCATGCACTCTGAGCTTCAAATTATTAAAAATGTATTAAATTGCCTCTCTACTTGAAGGTCCCCTAAGGGGACTTGAAGCTCTTTGAAATCAGGGTCTGTAGCTCGTTATTCTTTGCTAAACAAGTGGGCTGGGGTTCCAAACCCTGTCTTCTACCAGCTTCAGATGCACACCCTACAATGCTCTCAAGCTCCTGAGATCAAGTTAATAAGATGTGGAATTGAAAAGAACTTCTTAAAGGCAGATATTTGATATCAGATGACTACTTGAGAATTATTATCTTAAAATAATGTGATTTCTCCTAATCAAAATAATGATTCAAGAACAAGACATAATGAAAACCATTCCAGAAGACTCTTAACTACACACAAGATTTTAAAAGAATGTGGCAAACCATCTCCACATACCCTCCATATAACAGCTTAAATATTCAAATGGGAAAGGAAGAAAAGCTTTAAAAAGAAATGTAACAAACTGAAACATTAATTTACTCAAATTAGAGGTGAAAATTACTTGGAAAAAGAAAGAATACAGTTGTCAAAAAAAAAAAAATTGGGGCACCTGGGTGGCTCAGTTGGTTAAGCGACTGCCTTCAGCTCAGGTCATGATCCTGGAGTCCTGGGATCGAGTTCCACATCGGGCTCCCTGCTCAGCGGGGCGTCTGCTTCTCCCTCTGACCTTTCTCTCTCTCTCTCAAATAAATAAATAAAATCTTTTAAAAAAAAATTTATGGGGCACCTGGGTGGCTCAGTAGGTTAAGCATCTGCCTTCGGCTCAGGTCATGATCCCAGGGTCCTGGGATCGAGACCCTGATTGGGCTCTCTGCCCAGCAGGAGCCTGCTTCTCTCTCTCCCTGCTGATCCCCCTGTTTCTATTCTCTGCCAAATAAATAATATCTTTAAAAAAAGAAAGAAATTTAGCCTTAAAGATACCACAGGCTAAGGGGGAAAAAAAGGAAGAAAAAACAAAAAACAAAAATAAAACAGAACAAAAACAACCAACCTGTGGATTTAAAAAAGACAGAATTACCTATAGTTAACACATACATTCTTCCAATGGAAAACTATTGCTAACGCAATTGCTAAAACCACAAGGTATTCCAAAACTTTACACTATTTATTTGCATCAGCAAAACTCTATCTGCACAAATACTCTTAAAAGTAATCTTTTACCTAACACATATAAAACTATAAAATGTGGAAAAACAGTGTAGTTCCAAACAAACGGTACTACACGAGAAAACTAAATAATTAAATTTTAAAAAATATGTATAGCTTCTTATAACAAGTAATTAAAATTAAACTAGAAATAAAACCGAATGAAAATTTATGAGCAAAACAAAAGGGCATTCCTAAAATTTTTAAATGCTTATCTGAAAACTATAACCTGCACATTCAATTGTGGCTTAACTAATTCAGACAGCAGGTGTCAAGAACTGTATACCATAGTTAAAGTTAACACCTGTAATGAGAACCTGCCATTATGTGAGAGTTATGACTGGGTCTTAAAAATCACTTAAAGCATACAAAGAGACAAAATTGAAAAGATAAATGGATTTTTCTTCTATTTGCTACTTATCCCTATTTTACAAATTAACAGCAGTTGCAAATTCAAATGCAGACTGTCAAACACAGGCTCCCTGAAAAGATGACCTCTTTGAAGAAGCAAAACCAACTTTATTATACCTGCTACACTGAAAGATAACCATCACTTTGAGGCAATCTGGGAGGTTCCACTAAGTTCTGTTAAAGACCCTAGATTCAAAATCTGCAGAGCTCCTCTGATGCCCACTGAGCCCCCACCCAGGGGTGTCCCCAACCACAGGGGTGAGAAAAATCTCATTTTGGGGAGAGCTCCAATTTCCTTTTTAGGAATGAGGAATGATTAGATTTGAAAATGTTTATTATTGAAGGAAGACTTCCTATTAGAAATAAAATATCCTCAACATTATCCTCAACATTTTCTAAGTCCATAGACAAAGTTTACATGGAAGAAGACAAGTACAGGACCTAGAAGTTCACCTTCATGTTAGCTCTAGAAGCCAATGTATTCAGATTTCATCACACTGGTATCTAAACAGGATAAAATTTCCTTTGAAACCTGTATCAAAACCTTGAGGGGCACCTTGGGTGGCTCAGTCAGTTAAGTGTCTGCCTTTGGCTCATGTCATGATCCCAGAGTCCTGGGATCAAGCACCACACAGGGCTTCTTCTCAGCGGGGAGTCTGCCTCTCTCTCTGCCCCTCCTTCCACTAGTGCTCCCTCGCTCTTACTTTCTCTCAAATAAATAAAATCTGTAAAAACAAACAAATAGACAAAACTTGAGAACTTTCTGTCTTGACTTATTTTGTCCATAGGAGTCTGGGTCTGGGAGAGATCTCCCCTCCAAATTTAAACCACCAAGGCACTGCATATTGTCAGGTCTACAATTAGAGATAGCCAACCGTTAGGTTGGGGGCCCAAGACACAAGGTGAACAAACAATATATTTGATATGTTATTACAAGATTCTCATGGGTTCATCTCAGGCCAAGTCTATGCTCTCTCTGAAGCCAACTTCTCCTTAAAGGTACTAAATCCAGAAATCAAATTTATGTTCTTATGTTTCTAAAAGGCATAATCGGGGCGCCTGGGTGGCTCAGTCGGTTAAGTGACTGCCTTCGGCTCAGGTCATGATCCTGGAGTCCCGGGATCGAGTTCCGCATCGGGCTCCCTGCTTGGCAGGGAGTCGGCTTCTCCCTCTGACCCTCCCCCCATCTCATGTGCTTTCTCTCTCTCTCTCATTCTCTCTCTCTCAAATAAAATAAATAAATAAAAATCTTTAAAAAAAATAAAAGGCATAATCTCACCTAGGACAATTAAAAATTATAATAGACTCTTTTGCAAGCTTTTGATTATGAATGGTTCATTTGAGAGTCACCTGTTGGGGGGGTGGCCGTAAAAATCTCAAACACCTAATGTTCTGTAATTTTTTTCATTACAATGAGGAAGCTTCCAAAAGAAACTCAGATTCCAAATTTCTTTTTTTTTGTTTTTTAAGATTTTATTTATTTATTTGCTAGAGAGAGAGAGAGAGTACAACCATGAGGAACAGCAGGTAGAGGGAGAAGCAGGCTTCACGCCGAGCAAGGAGCCCGATGTGAGGCTCAATCCCAGGACCCTGGGATCATGACCTGAGCAGAAGGCAGGCGCTTAACCGACTGCGCCACCCAGGCGTCCCCCAAATTTGTTTCCTCATGAAATTCACGGGAAAGACAAAGTTCATAGGGAGGAGAAAAGGCATAGGAAAAGCCAAATGAAAAATGTGAAAAATTTAAAACTCTGTCAAACCTGATGGTCTTTATCCTGCAATTTCTTTTCCTCCATCCTGTTTTCCTCCATTTGCACCTGCCCTGCTCTTTCTTCCACTGACCTGTTCCCTTTCTTCTCACTGGCCAGAAACCCTCAAAGCAACACTACCTTTTAAAATTAAGCTACTGTCAGAATAGGGCCAGCCTTGAGGGCTAAGTTAAAACTTTGGTCTCATTCTGAACTAAGAAGCATTACCAAAGGCTTTCCAAAGCTTATGTAGATTGGACAGAAATTTACAGAGAAATTGAGGAATGTATAAATAATCTAGTGTCCCCAGATTTATATGAGTTGGTTCACAGTGCTAATAAGAACCTGAGATAAAAGGGGCGCCGGGTGGCTCAGTCAGTTAAGCGTCTGCCTCCAGCTCAGATCATGATCTCAGGATCCTGGGATCAAGCCCCACGCTGGGCCCCCTGCTCAGCCTGCTTCTACCCCTGCCACTCCCCCTGTTTGTGCACTCTCTCTCTAGCTCTCTGTCAAATAAATAAATAAAATCTTTAAAAAAGTTTTTTTTAATAAAAGAAAAAGAACCTGAGATTAAAAAAAAAAAAAAAGTACTGGATACAAGGGCAAAATAGAAAGACCTGAGAGTGATTCAGACTCCTAATTGCACAAGAAACCAGAGAAGTTTAGAAAAACTGGAAATAATGGAAAAAGTCCTTGGGAAGCTACTATCAAAATCTTTCCTATGAAACTAGGTTGGACTCTAATCTAGTTGAGCTAGCAAAGAAATGACCCATCTGTTGGGCACCTCAGAAACAGGCTCTTTAGTACCTTTAGGCATTCAGGAGTAGACACCAAAGCAGTTGTGACCCAGCTCCCTCCTCACTTTTTGTGAGTAGCCTTAAGCCAGAAACAGAAAATTTTATAAACAAGTAATAACTGGATGGAAATAGTCACATAGATCTTTAATTCCATACTATAAATTTTGAAAGAGCCCAAAAACAAAAGCAGAATAAGATGCAGAATAAATTGGTGGTCTTAAGAGATAAAACTAGATGTTCCCACTCCAGAAATTAAAGCAATCTCTCTAGGGGCACCTTGGTGGCCCAATCGGTTAAGCATCTGACTCTTCATTTCAGCTTAGGTCATCTTCTCCCTACAAGACACTACACCCACTGACTTCATGAGAAAGTATATTTAGGACAAACAGAATTTCCAGATCATATGCTCTCCTAATGACCACATGCGTGAACGCCTAAGGACTCTGCTATTCATCAAGACAATTAATTTGGACTCTGACTCATTACTACCTTTGTGACTAAAATCAACCCCACACTGAAGATCTCAAGAAGGCCAGATTTCTTTTTGAAAAAAAGTAAAATTATACTGGCAGAAGTACCGGGGCCAAATAGATCACAGTTCGTAACAACCCATCCAAACCACTACCTGAACTTACACAACTCTCTAAAACAAGAATGGAAAGAAGGACTAAAACCCAACAGTTGACAGCCTACTAAAGAAAAGACTTGTCATACTCTGCTCAGTCTTTCAGGTCTGCAGTCATGGTGTGAGCTATACTGCCTTTTAATTTGGAGGCTCAACTGGGGACAAATCCAAGCTCATTCAGATGGTTGACAAAATTTATTTCCTTGTGGCTATATGACTAAGCACCCTACCCTTTTGCTGGCTCAGACAGAGATTGCCCTAATTCAGATCTGTAGAAGCTGCCAGTAGTTTATTGTCATGTGGACTTCCTCAACATGGCAGCTTACATCATCAAGTCAAAAATTAGAATCTGTTCTCTAGTTTCCTAAGATGTAGTCTTATATAATGAAACATTATATAAGCAGTATATCACAGCAGTAACACTCAATTACTTTGCCCTACAATGCAACTTAATACAATGATAGCCAATCACCTTTGCCTTTTAACATAACCTAGTTCAGGTAGTGACATGGTATCACCCTTTGCCATATTCTAACAGAGAAGCAAGTCACAAGGTTTTACCCAAACCAAAGAGAGGATTACACAAAGGCCTGGATGCATGACAGTTCCTCAAAAAGTTAAACATGGAATTATCATATGACCCTGCAATTCCATTCCTGGGTAAATACCCCAAAGAACTCAAGACAGATACTCAAACACTTGCACACAAATGTTTGTAGCAGCATTATTCACAATCACCAAAAGATAGAAATAACTCAGTCGTCCATCAACTAATGAATGGGCTTAAGGGGGGGGGGGGGGAGTGGTATATTCCTACTATGGAATATTATTCAGCCATAAAAAGGAATGAAATACTAATCTACACTACACATGGATCCTATATTCTACTTAGTTTACTATTAAACCTATCCAAGGTCCTGGGCGCCTGGGTGGCTCAGTTGGTTAAGCAACTGCCTTCGGCTCAGGTCATGATCCTGGAGTCCTGGGATTGAGTCCCACATTGGGCTCCCTGCTCAGCAAGGAGTCTGCTTCTCCCTCTGACTCTGCCCCCTCTCATGTGCTCTCTCTCTCTCTCTCTCTCTCATTCTCGCTCAAATAAAAAAATCTTTAAAAAAAAACTATCTAAGGTCCTTATTTCCATATATCTACCATTACATAATTTCCATTTAATTTTATTAGAGATTCAAATTCCATGGCGAAATTCTTTAAATTTTTATTTATTAATTTATTTTAAAGAGAGAAAGAGCACGCAAGCAGGGGAAGAAGCAGAGGGAGAGAGAGGGACAAGCAGACTCCACACTGAGCACAGAGCCCAATGTGGGACTCAATTCCATGACCCTGAGATCATGACCTGAGCCAAAATCAAGAATCAGTGACTTAACCCACTGAGCCACCCAGATGCCCCTGGTGAAATTCTTTATATGCTTATTTTCTCCACATTTTCTTCAAAAAAATTTTTAACGTATCAATCATACTTATTTTACAGTTCTTATCATCAACTCCAGTATCTACAGCATATGTGAATCTATTTCTATTGTTTTACTTTTTCTCTTGGTTTTTCACTATGCTTTCCTTTCTTTGTTATGTCTAGTAAATATGTACTAAATGACAGATAATGTGTATACCATGGTTATATGTGTAAAAATTTATCTCCTAGAAGATTATTCATCCAACAAGTATTTAGTGAGCACTGACTATGTGCCAGGCACCATGTATAAGTGATGCAGTAACAAAAAGAATACAATCCCTTCCAGCAAGGAGTTTACAATCACATGCAGGAAGTACACATTTAACCCATCATTACAATGGGCAAAAAGGCCTATAAAATCTGAGTTCCCTACCACATCTTCCTTCAATGACCTCATCTCTGATTTTTCCCTCCTTTGATCACAGAAGGCACATGATTCCTGGTTGTTTGTTGAACAGCAAGTACATTTCAATCTCAACACCTCTACACTTGTTATTCTTTCTGCCTAGTATGCTTTGCTCTTCTTCCTGATAACCACATGACTTGCCCTGTGTCACCACCCTCCCAATATTCCCTTCCCCCATTCCCTGTCTCATGTTTCACCATAGCATGTACTATATATTTTATTATTTGTTTACTGTCTGTCTCCTTCTTCTATAGTATAAGCTCCATGAGGGCAGGAATTTTTTTATTATTGTTGTTCATTACGTTACTCATTGCACTTCAAACAACATTGGACAAATAGTATGCACTTAAATATTTACTTAGTAGATGAATGAATGAATGATTTAAAATGTGATGGGCAAAGTGCAGGGTACTAAGGGGAAATACAGCAGAGGGCCTATGCCTCTGTGAGGCATGTATGTTTAAACCAACACCTAAACAATGAGGAGACAATAAGGAATGAATACAGAAGCAGAATCAACATGCATGACAGAATTTAGTACAGAAGTTGCAAGAATCTGAAAGATGTCATATATGGTTGGCATACACAGTGTAAAGGATAAACTGGTACACTAGCAGTTTGAAGAGAAAAACAAAGGCCAGCTATATAAAGGATTTGAATTAGTAGCCATTCAAGAGTTTGCAAACAAAGGCATAGGACTGAATTTGGATTTCTAAAAGGTCACTCAAGCTACAGTGTTGAAAGTTAATGGGGGGGGGGGGCGCGCCTGGGTGGGTCAGTTGGTGAAGCCTCTGACTCCTGGTTTCAGCTCAGGTTATGATCTCAGTGTTGGGGGATCGAGCCCCACATCCGGCTCCCTGTTTAGTGGGGAGCCTGACTGGGATTCTCTCCCCCTCTCTCTGCCCCTCTCCCTGCTTATGCTCTTGCTCTCTAAAAGAAATAAATAAATCTTTATTTTAAAAAAGAAGAAGAAAGTTAATTGGATGGGACCAAGACTGGCTACAAAGAAACCAATTAGGAGGTTGACAAAAGTAATCCAGATTGGATGATGATAGCTGGAACTTGGTGTTAGCGTGAGCAAAGAAAGAAGTAAATGGATCAGAAAGCATTTATAGGTGAATTCTCTGTAGCAGTATTTATCAAGAATGACTCTAAGGTTCTAGCTTGGGAAACAGTGTGGAAAATACCACCACTTTCTCAGGCAGGAAAGAATCGGGTTGAGAAGCGTACAGCAGGAGTCAGCAAACATTTTCTGAATGGGCCAGTAACAAATATTTCAGGTTTGCTGGGTGACATGGTCTGTCACAATTTCTCAACTCAGTCACTAGTGAAAAAAGCAGCCATCAGCAATCTGTAAAGAAAAGAGCAGGGCTGTGTTCCAGTAATACCTTACCAATCAGGTGGGCATGGAGCTAATTGCCAATTGCTAATCAAAGAGAAAATTATGAGCTCAGCTTTTAACTTGTTACTTTCAAGATGCCTCGGGGGCATCAAGCAGAACTATTTAAGAGGCACCCACACATGCAGAGATCTAGCACAGATAAATATATATAGATTTGAGATGTGAGCCGTAAGAGTAAGGTTGCACCAGGGTGAGAGTGTACAATAACATTTCCTACTCAGAATCCAAAATAAAACCACATTTACAGAACAAAGATAGGAAAAACAATCAGCATGAAAACTAAGAATGAACATTTAAAACAAGCCAAAAAATACAAAAACAAAACTAGAACTGAGTAGTGTGCCAGAAGTAGATATTTAGAGAAGGAAAAAGTGACCAAGAGACTCAAATGCTTTGAAGAGATAAACACCAGGATTACAAATTATATACTGAATGCATTGAGAATGAGAGGTTGCTGGTAGCCATTGCAAGAGAAATTTCCATTAATGAGGAAAGAAGCCAGCCGATGGTAGATTAATGATTAAGTGAACAGTATAGAAATGAAAGCAAGTAAGGACAATTCTTCTAAGACCTGTGGCTATGAAAGAGGAGACTAAGGTGACAGCTATAAAGTGACAAGGGGTTACTGTGCTCTAGGCAACCACATTTTTTTTCCACTAAACTGGAAGCACCATGTGGTGAGGGATCATGGGCATCTTGTTTATAACCATCACATGCTTCCCACTTAGCCCAGGGATTAGCACATTTGTTGACTGAGAATTTTTAAGAGCAAGGGTAATGGAAAGGAGCTGAAAGACAAGTTTTAAGATATGGAAGAGAGAAAAGATAATCCGTAAAGACCGTAGCCCGTGAAGGCTACTATAAGGGGTACATCTGGAACCTAACAAGAAGAACTGGCTTTACTGAGGATGGGAACACTTCGTCCTTGTAACAGGACAGAAGGGAAAAAAAGTGGATGAATACAGATTAAGGTAAACATGGGCAAGAAATGGAGGATATTAATAAGGGCCAAGCTTGCTAACTGTCCTATAACACATGAAAGTTTCCTGCACAATAAACAACTGCCCAGCCCAAAAGCTAACAATAATTAACACTGAAAAGTTTTTGCAGACTAACTCAAATCACAAAGTTAAAGTCTACATAGGGACACTCTTCTTCTAAGGAGAAAAAGACATGTAACTTTTCCTGGGAAAACACACACACAGACACTTCAATTTCTGCATTTCTTCCTTAGAAACCTTCAGCTGCTAAAGCTGCTTACTTAATGAGGAGTTATGTTTGGGATCTATAATCATCCACAGCTATGCCACTTTCCACCAGAAACAAATTTATAATTTATGTTTTATGCATATGGACAGAAGCTCAACACAAAGTTACACAGAGAACATCGTAATGTTTCAAACGTTAAATACATACCATCATTAAATGAAATCCAGAGAGCTAAGAGAACATTTTTAAATCACCAAGTTTTTTCCTATGAAAGTATGAGTCAGTACTAATCATGACTGAATGGGAAAAGATATTTGAAATGACATATCCAATAAAGGTTTAAAATCCAAAATATATAAAGAACTTACACAACTCAATACCAAAATACAAATAATCTGATTAAAAATGGGCAGAAGACCTGAATAGACACTCTTCCAAAAAAGACAATACAAATGGCCAACAGACACATGAAAAGATGCTCAACATCACTAATTATCAGGGACATGCAAATCAAAACCACGATGAAATCATCACCTTACACCTGTCAGAATGGCTAGAACCGAAAGACAAGAAATAAAAGGTGTTGGTGAGGATGGGGAGGAAAAAGAACCCTCATGCACTGTTGGTGGGAATGCAAATTGGCGCAGCCACTGAGGAAAACAATACAGAAGCTCCTTTTTATTTTTTTTAAGATTTATTTATTTGAGAGAGAGAGCCCACGCAACAGAGAGTGCATGAGCAGGGGAAGGGGCAAATGGAGAGGGAGAACCAGACTCCCCGCTGAGCAGGGAGCCCAACAACATGGCACTCAATCCCAGGACCCTGGGATCATAACCTGAGCTGAAGGCAGGCACTTAACCGACTGAGCCACCCAGGCGCCCCAGAAGTTCCTTTAAATATTAAAAATAGAAATACTCTATGATACAGTTATTCTATTACTGGGTACTTACCAAAGAAAACAAAAACATGAATTTCAATATATGTACCCCTATGTTTACTGCAGCATTCTTGACAATAGCCAAGATATGGAAGCAGCCCAAGTGTTCACCGACAGATGAATGGAAAAAGAAGGGGAGACACACACATACACACACACATGCGCGCGCGGATTATTACTTGGCCTTAAGAAAGACCAAGATGCTGCCATTTTTGACAACATGGATAGATCCAAAGGATATTATATTAAGTGAAATAAGTCAGAGAAAGACAAATAGCGTATGATTTCATTTATATGTGGAATCTGAAAAACAAACAAAAAGCAGAATCTCAGGGCGCCTGGGGGGCTCAGTTGCTTAAACTTCTGCCTTCAGTTCATTCAGGTCGTGATCCCAGGACCCTGGGATCCAGCCCCATGTCGGGCTCCCTGCTCAGCTGGGAGCCTGTTTCTCCCTCTCCCTCTGCCCCTGCCCCACTTGTGTGCACACTCTCTCTCTCTAATAAATACATCTTAGGAAAAAAAAAAAAGCAGACTCTCATACCCATAAACACAAAGAACAAACTGACAGTGTCCGAAAGGGAAGGGGGTAGGGGGATGGGTAAGTGGTTGAAGGGGATTGGGGAAATACAGGCTTCCACTTATAGAACTAGTCACAGGGATAAAAGGTACAGCAGAGGGAATATAGTCAATGGTACTATAATAGGGTTGTATGGTGACAGATGGTAGCTACACTTGGTGGTGAGCAGAGCCATTTAATGTATAGAGTTGTGAAATCACTATGCTGTTCACCTGAAACTAATGTGACATTATGTGTCAACGACCGTTCCATTAAAAAAAAACTGATCATGAAATATAATGCTTAAGTGGCTTCTTGCTCCTTTTAACTTATACCATTTAAAATAATCCAGGGGTGGTTGGCTGGCTCAGTTGGTAGAGCAGACGACTCCTGATCTTGGGGGTGTAAGTTCGAGCCCCATGTTGGGTGCAGAGATTACTTAAAAATAAAATCTTTAAAAAAATAGAAAAAAATAAGTAAAAAATTTAAAAATTTAAAGTAGAATAATCCAGTGTAAACACTGATTTATTTTAACCTACACATGCATATCTTTGCATTTTACTATGCATTTTATTTTGCATTTATATTATTGCATTTAGCAATAATTGCATTTTATCTAATGCTTTTCACAAAATGTTTGACTTAAGGACACATATATTACAGTAATACAGTTTCTCACCTTGACTACACCATCAAAGCCAGGGATTGTGTTAACCTTTGCTTTCTTAGCTAATAATTTGCTTTCAATCTTGTCACCCATGGCTTGAATAGCATGTGTGTCGGGTCCAATGAAAACGACATCCTCTGCTGCCTGTGAAGAAACACAAGTAGAAATTTGTAACAAAAACAGTATGGTGCTTGATACAGTCACAACTTTATAAAAAGAAAAACCCATATGTATATTTACTAATTATTTACATACCAAAAACAACTTAAAAGCAAAGGATTTGAAGGAATACATTAAAATATACAGTGCTGTATATGCTACAAGTGCACAAAGATATAGGAAACAAAGTCGGGCCAAAGAAAAATAACAAATGAAGAATTCCTGCTTGATATTTACAGTATTCTTTGGAAAAGCCACTTCTGTGGTGGTATATTTATATATAATATCCTGCCACCTAACCTAAACAGTAGATTCACCTTTAAAACACCTTATAAATCTTTGCATTCTCCATACCCTACAGCACACTGCCTAGTTCAACACAAATGTCCTTTTTCATTAAATACCAACTCTGTGCCAGGCTTTGAGCTAAATGTAGGGGACATGGATGAAAACCACAGGATATCCATTAATTCAAGGGAATGTGATCACTAAACCTCAGGGAAATAGCCAAAAGAAAACAGAATGTTTACACCCTTGTGACTACAAGAAATGAATCAAGAATCTAGTGGGAATTTACCAGGTAGAGTTATAGTTTCAACAAAAACTCTTCTGTATCAATCACATTTAGTTCCCCAGCAATGGATCTGTCCCTCTGTGTTTACAGTATTATAATGAACAAAATGTTAATGAATTTTGCCAACGAGCTAATCAGGGAGAGAGCAAAATATGATGTAGTTAGTGCCACTATAGGGCATAGTCTAGAGAAGTAACGGTGAGGATTGCTGAAGTAAAGGATGAGCCTACTAGGCAAAGAATGGAGGTTAAATATGAAAAAAGGAAAACCAGAATGGATGCTGGGCACCATCATAGTCAGGCCCTGAACTGTTCGTTCTCCCATGACCTTTGGTCAGGTTGGTATAAAGAATAAATCATGTATTTTATGCCTCATATTCTATCTACTAGCACTGGTGCCTGAAAGGACTCTGGGCTTGGGAAAGGAGATCCATTCTCCTTTTAAGTATATTATCCAGAGTAGCTACTGCAGTGTGTTTGTTGGATTGGTCTCTCGGCCATTATGAACCAAGAGGATTAAACCCATCCAGAGCAGAAGGTGGAAGGAGAACAGGGAATCAACAAAAGCAATGGAGAGAGATAAATAACAGGGGGGTGCGATGTCTATGATAGCGTACAGGAAGCTGACAGAGAGGTCTAGAGGTTCTAAGAGGAGTCCCGGCTGAGATATGGATTTTCAAAGGCATTAAACACAGGAGAAAATTAAAAGTTATAGATGAAATCACTCAGATAAAATGTATAGAAAAGCCAAGGCCTTTAAACTCAGGATGTATACTTTCTCTTGTGCCCAAAACCAACACAGAAGAAAAGGGAAATTTTAGATTCTGAACTAATAAAGTTTCCTTTTCTTTGTATGACAATGGGAATAGTAACCACCTTGCAAGTTTGAGTATTAAATAAAATAATAATGTAAAACGCCAAGCTGAGTGCCACAACTGTTAGTTCTTATCTCTTAACCAGAAGTCCTGATAAAAAAGAGAATACTAGAAAAGTAAGACAGGTCCATAGGACCTCAAAATTATAGGAACCCAAATACTTACAATTACCAGTTATAAATGGCAGAATGCAAGATGAGAAACCTCTTCAGCAAAAACAGAGGCCCATAAAGTACCTCCCCATCAAATGTTTGTAAATAGTAGAACCTTATTTTCTTAATTAAAAAAAAAAGAATCTTTTGTGAAACCCCCAAAATGTAAACACATGAAAAGTAGAGCTGCTCTGAAAGAGGGCAAAGTGGTCAGAGGCTTACATCTCCGCATACTCCACATGTCTCCAGTCATTTTGGACCACAGCAATTATCATATTCATTTCTCTTCATCCCAAACCTGCCACCCACTAAATGCCAAGCCAAGTCAAGAGGAAACAATCATGTTTCAACTATCAATTGGCTTTCCATACTTCCCTTTTCCTTGCTAAGATGGAGGAATTTTTGTTATAAATGCGGTTTTAAACACCACTATGCTAGACAGACGTAATCAAGTAATCAGAATACCCACACAAACAGCTGAATAACATAAATGAGAACACCCAAAATACATTATGATTATACAGTAAAACTTCTGATTAACAGGAGCCCGACAACTAGGAACCTCTGATTAGTTAACTAGATTTGTCTCATGCATTCTGAGTTGAGACAAATTACTTACCCCAAAATGCAAAATACCAAGAAAAAAAGCTCACATCAAATAGTTAGTGACTACTCTTTTGTCCCATCCAACAGAAAAGAAAAAGAGCCAGTAGTAAGCTGGGTAACTACTCAGACAGACGTTTCAATGAACCCGTTTCCTCTGTCTTTAGATGTTCTGGTAGCATTCCCTGGGCCGGCCCTTAAATGTCATTACAGCAAAACGAGAACGCGGCGTCCCAGCTCCGAACTCCCCGAATTCTTTGGCCAAAAGAGCAAGGCGAGGTCAGGGTGAGACAGTATGCCAACTGCAAAGTGACGGAGCATGTTTTAAAAGTTCTGTGATTTTGACCAGAGTCATCTGTGTGATTTGAAGTTAAGGCCAGAATTTATCACTAGTACCCTTTTGATCATCTTTTGTTCACCCTGGATCTTTTGTCATCCATCCAATTCTCCGCCTCCCTTAATCTCCAGTAAGTCTTTTTGACATTCCATAGAAATAAAATGCACTTCTAAATATATGCTTTATAAGGTCCTTGTAAATTTACCATGAATGGTAAATAGAATACCTGAAGGCAGGTAAATGTCTTACAGTCATGGGCCTGGATGGCTCAGTCGCTTGAGCATCCAACTCTTAACTTTGGTTCCACTGGTGACCTCAGGGTCATGAAGTCATGTCCCGCATCAGTCTCTAAGCTTGAGATTCTCTCTCTCCCTCTGCCCTTTCCCCCACCCCCGCTAGTGCATGCTCTCCCTCTAAAATAAATAAACCTTAAAAAAGTGGGTTTTTAAACAGCATTGGAAAACACCATAAGAAAGAAATTACAAAAGGCCAAAATCACTGCTCTAAGATTCCTTTCATTTTCTAAATTCTGTGATTTTATGATTCTGGTCAAATTTTGATAGAAGAAAGAAAAAAAGGATTCATTTTGAACAGCATGTTAGGGGAATAATGAGATTTAACTTACAACAGACTTGATGTTGTGAATGAAGGACAGAAATAATCATTATTTATAAAAAATGTATGATACACAATTCATTCTCAGAAATATAAGTAGTAAACTGCTACACTATGGATTCAGATTTCTTTTAAATGCATACACTTTAGGCTTACCAAGATAGTGGCATAACTGTAAAACCAGGGTCAGGCAAGAGACATAGCCATGAAAAAATTGCTGAATTGCCCAAAGGACTCAGATTCTAGATTTTAATGTATTCCTTGCTAAAAGGAAAAAGAGTTTCTGGTAGCAAAGGTCAGTTCAGGATTGGTGTGGGGAACTTAACAAATGAGTTAAAAAAGTGAGCCAGTGAGAAAGCTTTCAAAAATTATTATGATTATGTCAAAAGCACAGAGTAGCAGATAGAAAAGCTATCCCCTAAATATGGTGTTAACAGTATGGACATCAAAAAGAAAAATAGGGAGATTACAAGGTTAATTCATCTTTTCAAGACTTCAGAAAAAAGTCTTTTTTTTTTTTTAAAGATTTTATTTATTTATTTGAGAGAGAGAATGAGATAGAGAGAGCATGAGAGGGGGAGGGTCAGAGGGAGAAGCAGACTCCCTGCTCAGCAGGGAGCCCGACGTGGGACTCGATCCCGGGACTCCAGAATCATGACCTGAGCCGAAGGCAGTCGCTTAACAAACTGAGCCACCCAGGCACCCTTCAGAAAAAAATCTTTTGCTGCTATCTCTATTCAAGTACTGAAACTTCTTAGACATGTATCACTCATTTCAAAACAATAGACAGTTCTTTAAAAAGCAATATAGAGGAAAACTAACTTTACAGATAAAACTAAGCAAAATAAAAGGATCAAGATAAAATCCCATACAATGTTTTTACAAGGAAAATAAAACAAATACTAGAATAACATCCATGAAGGGGGAAAAAAAAAAACCCACAAGAGAAAAACATATCAACATTTAACAGATCAAAACTGTTACCTATTTCAAAACAAGCTGAAAAACATTTTCTAAAGTTATAGAAAACATGAAATAACATAAATCAGAATTAGAAATGTTCAGAAATGAGATGACATGCCTCAAGATAAAATCAGAAATTAAAAAGAAGTATCATTCTAGAAATGAAGACTAACCCAGAGGGAACTCAAGAGTGAATAAAGAAAACAGATAATGCCTTACAGGAAATAGAAAGTGAAAGGAAGAAACTTTTCTGAATTTAAATATCAAAACAATGAAATTATTTTTAAAAGATACAAGAGAAAATGAGAAACTGAAGAAAAAGAGCATCCAACATATGGATAAGAAGAGTCTCTCAAGAAAATTAAAGCAAAGAAAAAGAATACCAAAACTGTACTTCAAGAAAACGGTTTTAAAAATTGGAAATAGATAGCAAAAAGACATACTACAGCAAAACTGAGAAATTCCATCTAGAATGACCATGATACAATCTAGCAATACTGCTTACAAGAATAAGAAAAAATACAAGAAAAAAAAAAAGAATATGTGACTTATACAAAAGTTTAAATTATCACCGGACTCAGTCAAAAGTAATCCATGCCAAAAGAAAATGGAATAACGTAGTCAAGAAAAAGCATGAGCCAAGGATTTTAAATCCAACAAAACTGAAGTCCAAGAAAAAGTACAGAGAAAACGAAACAAACAAGAACTCAGGGCCTCTTTCTGAGGAACTGAATAAACCTGTAGTTTGCAAACTACAGGCTGTGGCCCTAATCTGGCCTGCTACCTGTTTCTGTACAGTCCACAGTCTAAATGGATTTTGGCAGGAGCACCTAGCTGGCTTAGTTGGTGGAGCATGCAAGTCTTGATCACAGAGTTGGGAGTTTGAGCCCCATGTTGGGTGTAAACTGCTTAAAAATAATGTATCTATGTATACGTAAATGGATTGTGGGGGGAAACAAAGTGTTTGGGGAAAAAATTTAAGAACACTGTATCCTGGGGCAGCTGGGTGGCTCAACAGGTTAAGCGCCGATCCTAGGTCCTGGGATCAGGCTCCCTGCTCAGCAGGAAGCCCGCTTCTCCCTCTCCCACTCCCCCTGCTTCTGTTCCCTCTCTCACTGTCTCTCTCTGCCAAAAAATAAAATCTTAAAAAAAAAAAAAAAAACTGAGTAACTGCAACAGACTGTTTTGCAAAGCCAAAAACACTTGCTATCTGGTCCTTTACAAAAAGGTTTGCCCACTCCTTTCTAGAGAATGAGCTTCAGAAAAACAAAATGACTAAAAAGAAGTCAACATAAAGGGCCTGTGGTTACTTGCAGGACTAAAACCAAATGAAGGCTAAGGAGAGAGTATACTTTATATCAGCTATATTTTCTATTTTTCCTTTTTTGTTTGTTTGTTTTAGAGAGGGGAGACAGGCAAAAGGAGAGGGAGACAAAGAATCTTAAGCAGGCTCTATGCCCAGCACAGAGCCCAACACAGGGCCCGATCTCACAACCCTGAGATCATGACCAGAGCCAAAAATCAAGAGTCCTATGCTTAACCGACTGAGCCACCCAGGTGCCCCATACTAGCTGTACTTTCTGACAACACAGATACAGTACAACTATTTATTTTTATTTATTTATTTGACAGAGAGAGACACAGCGAGAGAAGGGAGTGGGAGAGGGACAAGCAGGCTTCCCGCAGAGCAGGGAGCCCGATGCGGGGCTCGATCCCAGGACCCTGGGATCATGACCTGGGCTGAAAGCAGACACTTAATGACTGAGCCACTCAGGCGCCCCAGTACAACTATTTTTAAAGTGAGGGAAGAACAGGAAGATGATGTGTAAAATTTCTTTAAAGTCTTCAATAATCATATTGGTACTGATACTATCATCCTCAGATTGCTGTGTGTGTGTGTGTGTGTGTGTGTGTGTGTGTGTGTACACATACTACTGACTAGACAAGAATCCTTAAGTATTCTCATTTTATCATCTCCCCTGTCCCGGAGAGTCAGAACTTTAAATATGAAAATGAAGATACAAGAGTAACAAAGAAGAGGTTATCTTGAATTTTAATTAAAAGTATCACTATGGGGGCACCTGGGTGGCTCAGTCGTTAAGCGTCTGCCTTCGGCTCAGGTCGTGATCCCAGGGTCCTGCGATCGAGCCCCGAGTCGGGCTCCAAGGTCAGCGGGAAGCCTACTTCTGCCTCTCCCACTCGCCCTGCTTGTGTTCCCTTTCTTACTCTGTCTCTCTCTGTGTGTCAAATAAATAAATAAAATCTTTTTTTTTTTTTAAAGATTTAAAGAGAGGAAACACAAGCAGGGGGAGCAGGAGAGGGAGAAGCAGGCTCCCTGGGAGCCAGACGGGGCGGGGGGGGGGGGGGGGGGGCTCAATCCCAGGACCCTGGGATCATGACCCGAAGGGAAGGCAGACACTTAACAACTGAGCCACCAGGCGCTCCCCCCCCCCAAAGAAATTCTTTAAAAAAATTCCTCTCCCTTAGGGTGGAGAAAAAGATATCGGAGTTAAAATACCACCATGTTGCAATCCAGTGAAATACTAGATATAGACAGTAAGCATCAAAGGCTGCTTACATTGTAACAAGTGCTAACAAGACACTATGTGCCTCCTACAGTCTTGACCAAAGGCATCCAAACCCAAATCTGATTCCATCTCTGAATCCAGGTGTAGGAATCCAATTTGCAGAAAATGCCAAGAATGGAGGAAAACCCTGACTTGTACCATGAGCACCCAATCAACTAAGTCAAGATGGACAGAAATTCCAGAAGTCAATAACCCAAGGTTCTTCAACAGAAGTGTAAGGAAAAAGAAAGTCTGAAAAGAAAACCTGCGGATTAAGAGAAATTTAAAAGGCATCAAAGTTGAAAATAAATAGACCAAACCATACTTTCTAGGGATGCACATTTGGACAATAAAATTATTTTAAAATGCAAGAAAAGGATTACTATAAAAGTAGTGGTTATGAATAGGGAGACATCAGAGAAAAGGACTGAGACAGGCCACATGGACAAGACTCAGGGCAAATGTCTAACATCTAGACCTAAGCAGTGACTACAAGATTATTTACCTTAAGTAAGCCACACATTTGTTTTGGGTAGTTTCTCTCTTTTATTTTACAATAAAAATTTTGAAAATGATTTCAGAGTGGCCACACCAACTTCTGGAGTGAAACCAGCAGCTGGACCTGGAGCAGACAGGAACGAGGTGGGGATGAGCACTCCTACCACGACCATTTGGCCGTGCAGCGGGACGGTGCGGGATTAGAGAAGACTGGAAACCAAATCCTAATGCCTTTTCCTCCGCACGGACTGTGGCGTATCAATCAAGAGAGGTGCAGAACCCTAGAAAAGGGGGTGCCACTGGCCTCCAACCCCCTACATTTACAGGAATCACTTTCTTTGAAGTGCCAGTCAGCTCACTGTGAATTTAGAACCCAAATTATGTGACTCACTGGGATAAGAACATTAAGGTATTTGACTGTTAATGGGGGTGGGTGGTAGAGGGGAGACAAAGGTTTCATTCTAAAATTCTAAAAAAAAAAAAAAAAACCTTATAAACCAGCACAGTTTGTTAATTTGTTTGGGACGCTAACTGTAAGATCAAATGAAATCTAATGACATACTTACAAACTGTATTTACCTTACAGAGCACTGTGTATGCTGTGACTTAATTTAGCCAAAGGAATCTGTGTCTTTCTCTTTCAATATCACCAGTATCTGGATTTCATTCGGTCTAGTGTATATTTTGTATTAAGTGTCTACTTGGCACAGTGCACTCAAGCAATATTATTACTTCCAGATGATAGCCATGTACAATATTTAGTTAGGGAAATGGAATAGTAGGAACTGTCCCCACTGTAACAATTGGCAGAAGTCAGGTTTTCTAGTTGAGGAATATAGTTACGTATAAAACCCTGTTTTTCATTCACAGGAAGTGAGCATTACAGCAACAGAACCCTTTCTACTTCTCATATCTGACAGTGGAATGATGTCCATTTCTACTTTTCCGCTATTACTAAGTCTGAAAATGGTTAAATTTCTTTCATTAAATGTTTTGGAGGGTTTCTGACAAAGGTACTTGGAGCAAACAAAAGGTTTTGGGTACTTTTTAATTTACTAAAAGCCACTGAAATAAACTATAAGTCTCTGAATATCTTTCTACTTTTGGGGTAAATAAACTTTTCAAGCTCATAGGGAGATACTCTATTTTTTTAATTCTCATTACTGTATTCTACATTAACTTTGGAAATGTTCTTTCCATTTCAGAAGATTAAAGTTTGTCAGTGTTTGCCATCTCTTTTGTACGTATCTGATTTTTTTTTTTTTTTATTTCCTTGTAATCAGCACTGATACCTGTTTCCAGAGTCTAACTGATTGTAAAGAAGAAAGACGCTGGGCGCTTAAGTTTCACCTATCACACTCTTAGTGCAGACCAGGATCCTAAAAAGAGATGAGTTCAGATAAACCTGAGTGGGCTGTTAACCTTTTTTTTTTTTTTTCTTGGGGTGGGGGAGATGTAGATGCAATAACATTTCCAGCTGAAAGACTCATTCTAAGTTCCTAATGTTTAAGAATGCAAATGAAGTATTCTGTCTTTTCTGTGCCTGGAGGTGTTACGTGAGAAAACAGAAAAGAGGTTTCTAGGATTAGTTCCACAGATTTCCTTTATCATGTAAAATCTCGGGCTGGTTGCAATGGAAAGAATCAAAGAAAAGCAATAGAGAAGACACCCAGAGAAAATGAATTCAATAATTTCCTTGGCAATCACATTGAGAAAATTTAAAAAGTCAGACGTTGGGATGAATCTTAGCAATTCTAGTTTTAATATTTAGAACATTAAAAAAAATACATTGGCAAAATACTGATGATCAGTTCAATGACACTAAATTTTCTCAGATGAAATTGTCAAATGTATCACTGAGCTACCTGGCATTTTCAAGAAATCAATTTATATGATAATAATGCTTTCATTAAAAATGCAGGTACAAATTTTAAAAGTTTTTCTTTTAGAATGCATACTTTAAAGGACAAAGAAAGAAGCTTCACATTTAAATTTGTATGTGTTGCTAAGGTTATCCTTATGTAAACTGGCCACAGAAATTAGTTATGAAGTTGTACTTTCCTTCTTTTGCACATCACATAAAATATTTTATATCCCTACAGTCTGGATATTAAAAATGAGTTGTTTTCATTTCTCCCTGATCCGATTATTTTTAATGTTTCATGCATACTAAAATTAATTGGTACTTTTGGATTGAAAGTGAATACTTTCCCAGTTCAATTTTGGAATATACCTTATAATAACTATAAAATTAGATGAGCAATTTTACAGCGTAAGTAAAAAAAAATTAAGATTTAATAATACTTCAATTAGCATGAGGGGATGTTAATGCAGATGCCTCGTGACTCAGCTTCCTGTTCATTCCTCACAGTCCATTAATACTTACTGCCAGTAGTGAGTAAGAAGAGTCAGGTGGTAAACTGGTGAAAGGCTAGAGAGCTTTTGTTTAGTCCAAATATTAGATACTAAATTTAATTAATTTTTTTTAAATTGGTCTGGGATATGATCTGAATTATGTACTTTTTCTATTTCCTTTGAAAATATTTATGTATTTCTTTTAAAATTTACTACAGGCAGAAGTCCTCCCATACTCCTTCCTAAATTTACTGCTTTCTGGAACACATCAAGTTTTTGATACCACCACTGGATAGAAATAAGAGTTATATAG
Organism: Eumetopias jubatus; assembly: GCF_037043125.1. Lineage (NCBI taxonomy): Eukaryota > Metazoa > Chordata > Mammalia > Carnivora > Otariidae > Eumetopias > Eumetopias jubatus. The sequence continues at coordinate 183,437,133 of NW_028274809.1, read as the reverse complement.
TTTGAATAAAGCATGCTCTACCTACAGCTGGGATATTCTTTTTTGTTGGCACATTTAATTGCCATGCTCTAGGATAGCCAACATTATAAAACTTATTTCAAATACTGAATGGAGGGCGCCTGGGTGGCTCAGATGGTTAAGCGTCTGTCTGCCCCCAGCTCAGGTCATAATCCCAGAGTCCTGGGATCGAGGCCCACATCGGACTCCTGGGTGAGCGGGAAACCTGCCTCTCCCCCTGCTCATACTCTCTTTCTCTCTTTCTCTCTCTCTCTCTCTCTCTCTCGTATCTCTGTGTCTCAAATGAATAAATAAAATCTTAAAAAAAAAAAAAATACTGAATGGAATGCTAAAAAAAGCAGAGATCATGATTTCCAATTAAAATCGCCCGGAACAACTAAGTAATTCCTCACACTCCTCAGCACATTTTAACCCACCAACCTGCTACTTTCACCCTTTGGTTTGGTCACTAACAAGGATGCAATGAAGTGAAAGTGACAATAAGATATAGTGGAATGACCCAAATAGAGGTTAATTTATCTCTAAGTGGGAATGTTTTCTAAGTTTAAAGAGTAAAAGAAAAAGGAATTCAATAACACTAATAATATTTTTTATTTACTTATTTAATACTGTCTACAGGACATTGTATTACAGCTTGCTTTATCCTAAAAACCATTTTATAAACATTTCAGTCCTCAGCTTCTAGTTTGTTTACAAAGTTAGAAAGTCTTCACTTTATTCTAGAATTCCACAGTAGTATCTTACGTTGTAGGACATCTCACAGTTTTAACAGATTTTTTAATATCTTTTCCTTAGGGCGCCTGGGTGGCTCAGCCGGTGAAGCGTCTGCCTTCAGTTCAGGCTCAGGTCATGATCCCAGAGTCCTGGGATCGAGCCCCGCGGCAGGCTCTCTGCTCAGCGGGGAGTCTGCTTCTCCCTCTGCCTCTGCTGCTCCCCCTGCTTGTGCGTGCACGCGCGCGCTCTCTCTCTCTCAAATAAACAAAATCTTTAAAAAAAAATAATAGATTTTCCTAAAGGGGGGGAGGGACAAGAAACCAACAGGACATAAATAATCCTCTCTACTGAACATGTCAGTAAAATTAGGATCCAAGGGATGAAATCAATTGCCCACTGTCACTAATAAACAGGTAAAGTGACAGAAACAAGACTAAGACCTTGCTACCTTCTCACGTCGTCTCCCACACTTGTGAACAGGTCCAGGTGACCAGGCTTCTCCAACGAGTCAGGGACCGTGCACTGACTACTGAACACTGCTCATACATAAGGTGTGCCCGGCGTAGTCCTAGGACATAACTATTACCCCAGCATCCACCTGGTTAGTGTTCCTTTCTATTCTCAGAAGTATGCTGGTTTGGACAAGACCTGGTTTTTGCCCACAAGGAGTTTATAGTCTGGTAGAACAACACATACCAAGAAACAGAAACAGTATGTGGTAGAGAGTAGTAAATGCACCCAAAAATAAATAAATAAATAAGACACTACTATGAACAGAATCCAATGTGGGAATCAAGGAAGGCTTCACAAAAAGGGAAGCATTTGAGGGAAAAAGACAACTAGGATTTGGAAAAGTAGCACGGGGAAGCAAAACATTTAAGTACAGAGGAAAACACCTCCTGCTGGCCTGTATAGGGTGGTTTGGTGGTTAGAGAATGAGGAGGTGGATACATGCAACCAGTGCTCATCCAGAAGGGTCTCCTCTTTCTCTTAAGCCCAACAACAAGCAGATCTCAATTAACGACTTCTCTGGTATCCAACTCAACAGCTAGTCATGCATTCATTCTAGAAACACTTGCCAACTACCCAATGTGTGTCAAGCACTGTGCTAAATCTAGGGATAAAATGACAGATGAGACAGAGATGTGTCAATGCCCTCTGGCTCATGCACCAACTAGGAAGATGTGATATAACAAGCAATTAAAATCACAATCCAGCATGAGTACTGTGATGGAGTCTAGAATATTCTGGGAAACTAATGGTAATTGGAATAAAGCAAACATGGGTGGAAACTTTGTGAGCCAACTTAATGTAAGTTTATCATACATGGAATGCAGTATTTCAAAAATTCCCTGCCAAAGGGGAAGAAAATTTCTACCTTCAGTTATACTAGATAGGCTATAATTTTAACATGCTCAGATCACCTGATATTTCTGTCTTTCTCAGAAAGTCCAACCAGGGCCTTCTTAACTTCTGATAAGTAAGACTTGAGCATGCAATCTTCTCCCTTCATTGAGGTCAAGCCGGTAACTGATGAGGGAGAAAGCGGGCATCATCTCTAATAGGCTAAGAGCTTCATTTCACATCAACATCCAGTAAACGTAAACATAAAGCCCAGCGAAATGATATTCTTAAAATGTTTTACCAGCAGTGTGACTCCCTTCAAACGTATGTGACCACCACCCTGACACAGCCTTTTGGAGTTCTGAAATTACAACGGACACCACCTATACACCCCTCACCTACCCTGCCACCTGAATCATATAAAACAATTGTTGGGCAGGGTGTTCATTTTCTTGAAAGAAAGGCGGTAATTAGAAGCAATAGAGTGTAACAGTTAAGCGCAGGGACTGTGGAGCCTGCCAGAACTCCAATTCTACCATGAACTACCTGGTTGGCCTTTGACAAGTTACTTAAGCACCCTGTGCCTGTGAGGGTTCTGAACCTGTGAGGGTTCAATGAATTGATATATGTAAAGCACAAAGGCCAGAGGGGACCCATGGGAAGCTGCTACATGAGTGTGAAAGACTGGAGTCTGTTACACAACTGTTGGCTGGCTCCCGCCCGCCTTCCGGGTGCACAGGTTTAACACGTTCCAGGAGCCACGCTCCAGAGACGGTCCTCCTGCTGTTAGCCCCTTCGCCTCAACTAACCCAGACCCTTCCTGAAGAGGCTAAGCCCACCTTCCCCCCCGCACCCTGCATCTCTTCCTTTCAGCTGGCTCCTTCCCCTCAGCCAACCCCTGCTCGAGTGGAGAGCCGCTTGCCCTTCCGACACATGACTAAAATAACGGTGAGCCTTCTTCCAAAGAAAGAGTGAGACACTGTCCTGCAGGAGGAAAAGACGTTACACAAAGTTTCTTTGAAGTGACTATCACGATACAGCAGCCAGATCTCTTCTGGTATCGGAAACTGCAGAGAAGGGAAGCACAAATAGTATGGAAAGACCAACAGAAACGAAGTGTGGGGGAATGGCCTGCTTGAGGAACAAATGCAGCCTCCCAGCCGACGGTGAGCCACTGGAGAGTTCGGAAGCGCTTCAGAAGGTCAGGAGGCAGCGGCACTCCGAGGAGGAAAGACTGAGATGAAGGGACCAGTGGCCCAGGTGAGGAGGCGGCCATGAGGAGCCACCAGAGCAGCCGTGGGACCTAGTGGGGGGAAGAGGTAAGAGAAGCTGCAGTGGTAACAGGAGAGCTGGCAACGGATTCAGGGAGAATGAATAAATGAGGAAGTGTAAGGGAGGGGAGTAGCTAAAGGTTAACTATAAGGCTTTTCGGACCAGAAAACTCCACTGAAATATGACACCAAAAAGCAGGTTTGGTTACAAGGACAGTAAGATTCATTCTGCCTATTAGTGCCTTATTAGTAGGACAACCAGGGGGGACTCCAAGGGAAGACATTCTTATCTGGACCTGGAAATGCGTTCAGTAGATCAGACCCAAACCAATCAGAAAATGTCTTGTGATCAATTACTCTGCACTTAAAACCTCACATGCACCTGGGTAATCTCCACTGCCGTGTGCTGTGAGATACTTCTGACAGATTTTAAACAGTTTACTCAGGTTATTAGTACCTTTAATATTTCAGTTCCAAAACAAAAAGCATGTTTTTGGAGTATACAGCTCTGTGGTTTAGGATGTTTTTCTGTTTTAGAAGCTCAATTTTGACAATGCAGTTACCCTACTTGACCAAAGACTTCAACTCTGGTTTAATAATGCTATTTAATTACAAATACACTTCAAAAGTCTTCTTAAATTCTTGGCTTCAATATCCACACGAGAAGTTAACAGAGAGAATATGACAGGTGAGCAGAACATATAAACTGCCGTCAAGGATGAAATCCATGAGCTGGGATGACATGCCAAGGCATTTCCATGGAACACAAAGGTCCACCCACCATACCAATCAGAAAACAGTGCTCTGATGACAAAAGAGTCATTAGTCTCCAGCAATTTCCAGTATTGTAAGAGGAGGCTAAATCCTAGTTAAGACCTACCAAGAAATAAAAGCCTATGCCTCATGAGATACAACGGATTTAAAATACAGTCTTCTGACTTCTTTAGGTTACCTATAATAAAGCCCTCAAAAGATTCAGTCCTTTTCCAATATGGTTGTCCAATCTACAAAGAATTTTCAAATTAACCACACGTAAATTGATTTCTGGGGCATGCAGGCATGCATTTATTTACTTATTTAGATGAGAAAACAGCATAGAAATGACCTTAGACTGGAAAGGTATAATCTTATGAGTTTAAAATAAGAATCTTACACTACTGGGAAACAAAAAAATTATAATCATTGTTCATACTACTAAATAGTCAAGGTATATCTGTAAGATAATTGTTTCAAACTTACTCATCTGTAATTTCCTAAATAAAATTTTTCTAAAAGTTATTTAAAATAACATAAGTCTCCTATTGCAACAACTTGGGATGACATCATAGGTAATCCAGAGAGCACACAAAATACACCCCCACCTTGGGGTCAGCTTCATGAAAACAAACAGACTCAAATTAGCATTAATCCCTGTATCTGCCTAAAAACCTCATTTCTTCCACAGATCCCATTTGACTCTTCTTTCCAAGAATTCCTTTTCCCTACGTTAGTCTCAACATGCTAAGACATAATTCTGGTTCCTTCTTACATGCTTACCCTCTTTCTGCAATTTTTTTTTCATCACAGAGAATAATACCTAATCCATAAACTTAAACGTTAACAATCAGCAGGTATGAATTTATCAAGGACCCGTAGAATGGGTGTGTTTAAACCTATGATGCTTCAATCCCACATCTACCAGGCTGCCAGGTCCTGCCCCACTCTATTTGGGGCTGGGAGAGTGAACCCCTGGCCTCTTAAGAGCATAATTCAAATCTTCTGGGAAAACCAGACATTTTCTAAATCTAACATTAATGTTTACATAAGCTACTATATTTTACATATATTTCACCAATGCAATTAATTTTCAATTAATCCACAGATTTTTAATTCTGAAAATAACTCCTCCACAGCATTTCTGAATTCATTATCCACATTCTCAACTGACGTGCACTGAAGAGAATGTAAATCGAATGTTACTGAAAATGATTATTAGGCCCCACAACATTCAAACTACACAAAACATTCTAAGATTACTTCTATATCATCCCTATTTTATTTTCCCTATTACTCTACACTCCCCATCCATTAGCACAGATAACTGTAGCATGCGCTTTTTGATTCTCCCAAAATCTCTAACGGCCATAACTAAGTATGTACTTACAAACATGATAGTGAATGTGCACTAGGCTAAATATATTTGTACAGATACACAGCTGTTTCAAACACCACACCCAGACCACAGAGTAGTCAATTCCTATCCAACTAAAACAGGACTGTTTTTAAGATTTGTTTGACAGTGAGAGAGGGAACACAAGCAGGGGGAGTGGGAGAGGGAGAAGCAGGCTTCCCGCGAAGCAGGGAGCCTGATGCGGGACCCAATCCCAGGCCCTGAGACCATGACCTGGGCTGAAGGCAGACACTTAACGACTGAACAACCCACGCACCGCAAAAAGGGACATTTTTAAATAATTGGGGAAAAAAAAAAGGTATTTCATGACATGTTAAATTACATAATAGTCTAATTTTCATGTCCATAAATAAAGTTTTATTAGAACACACATACCCATTCATTTACCTATCATCTAGGACTACTTCCACACTGCAACTGCAGAGTTGTGCAGTTACAACCGAGTTGAACAGTTGGGACACTATGGCCTGCAAATTCTAAAATATTATCTGGCCCTTTACAGATGAAGTTTGCCAAACACCGCTTATATGATAAAAGGGTTTAAAATTCCAGTCATTATAATCATGAGCACCAGCTGAATAAGTATCTTGCACAGATGCCATACAAGTGATTTGTGCATTTATATATATATCTACTTACTCAAGAGGAACTTAGGGTACCAAATCTGTTCCATGAATGGCTCAAACACAGAGGTAGACAATCCACCTGTTATTCATTTACTTGCTCATTAAACAAATATATATGAGTCAGATATAGTTCTAGGCACTGAGGAAATAGTAATGATCAAAACAAAAAAACTACTGTGGTTGTGTAGGTTACTAAATATGTATCAGACAGCAATACATACTTCAGAGGAAAATAAGAAATGGGAATTAAGAGTATGAAACGGTGGGAGAATGGTAACCTGCAATTTTAATTAGGATAGTCAGGGTAGGCATCTTTGAGAAAATGACTTTGGATAATGGCCCAAAGAAGATCTATCTGGAGGCAACGTGTTCCAACCAAAGAAACTAGCAAGTGAAAAGACCCTGAGGTTGTAAGCATACCTTATATCTCAAAAAAGAACTAAAACAAAGGAAGTGAGAAAGAGTGTAAAATAATTATGTCAGAATGGTGCAAGGAGGGTGATGGTTGTCTTGAAGGACTTTGGCTCTGATTCTGAATGAAATTGGAAGCAAATAAAGGTATTTTGTGGTTTGGTTTTTAGCCAAGAAATGCTTTGATATCCTGACTTACATGCTGACAGATCATTCGGACTGGGTTTTGAGACTACCCTAGAGGGAGGTAAGGATGGAAACCTGGACGGCAAGTGGGAAGCTAATGCAATGACGCAGATGAGAGATGCTGGTGACCAGAACTGATGGTAGTGCTGGGAGTGGTGAGAAGTGGTCAGATTCCAAGCTCATTTCAAAGGGAGAGCCAAGAAAATCAATCCCCTTCCTGAAATGTCCTTTCCCTTCTTGTAAGTCCATGCTTCTCCTCTACAATCTTCTCTATCTAAATGCTATCTGTCTTCAAGGCCTAGTTGAAATGCCACCTTCTTCATGAGACTTCCCTAGACACTCCTGCCCGATCAAAAGTAATCTCTTCATCTGACTTTTCCACAAGGCCATCTATGACACTCTGATGAACTAACCTCCTCCCTACTGCATCTCTTCCCCATCACCTTCTTCGGCGTAGTGAACCTTCTTCATCTTTGTATTCACCAGCATCTGCCGCATCAAAAGGTATATGCCAACCAATCAGTTAAGTTCTAAGTTTCTCCTGGCTCAAAAAGCTCATGATTTTCTTCTACATGTATACTTCATTAACTCCGAAAAAGCTAGGGTCACGAAACAGAGCTTTACAGGGGCACAGGGCTTTTACGATAGGTGTCAATTCTTAGGAAGGAAACCAATAGCTATACAAATACAAAATACTCTTCTTCACTAACACACACACACACACACACACCCCTTATATAAAGTTTGACAATGTTCTCTCCAGCTATCCCAATCACAAACCTACCAGAATTAACTACTACTTTCATGTAACACCTACACTAGATATGCTCTGATGGCTGAAATTACCACACTGCCCTATAATTAGGGGGTATAACAAACATTTTGTGGCAGACTTACCCAGCTCAGAACTTTCCTGAACTGTCCTTTACCCAACCACGGCAAAAGACCCCTCAACTGCAGCCCTTTTGAATTATATGATCTTGCCCCTGAACACAGATGATTGGCGCAAAAAGCAGCTAACCCAAATTACATCCATCATAGTCCCTTTTCTGGGAATAAGGACAGAAAGAAAAATGCAGCTTTCCTCTTTTCAGGATACAAGACCTAAAACACCTAAGCTCAGGAACTATGATTTTTGGCATGTTCCACTGGGCCATGCAAGCAGAGAAGCAGAGGATGAAAGCAGACAGGCATGCAGAAAGATTTTAAAGAAAGAAGCAAAAGCAGAGAAACAAGCTAACAGCTGGCTAGTCTGTTTCTAATACTTTCCTCAAGCCTACCTATCTTCTAACTCTTGGACCTCTCAACACACCCATGTATGATATGCAGATAGTTCTGGCTGCCTGGCAACATTATTAAAGCAACTCACAGTCCTGAGACTGGTTTCCTAATAAGGAAAGGTTAAAATTCTTTAATCTCTGTTTTTTTCCAATTTTCACTAAATATTAATAATAGAGTATTTTTTCAGTCCCTAAATCCAATGCAAAAAAGTCTTAAAACAAATCAAAAGCCAATACCCATAAATAAGTTTCCTCAAAAAGCAAGTTCTGTACTCTATTTAACTTAGTTCCTCAGTGTCTAGCATAAACATCCCTACTCTCCCCTCACCCAACATATACCCCCACCAACCTTTTGGACAGAAATCCTTCTAAAAGTACATCTCACAGTTCTTGATTTCTCTGCCATTCTCTTGGATCTATCTCCCATTCTGCTAGCTATCCCTCATGGTCACAATATGGCTGTCAGCAGCAGCAAGCTTTCTCTTCTTCACAAAATGTGTGGGAGGAGAAGGGGGGGAGGGGAAGGAGAGAGGCACACTGGTGCTAAAGCTTAGAATGAGCAAGTTTCTCTCCTAAGGAATCTCCAAAAAAGCTTCTCATGCTTCATTGACCCAAACTGGCTTAAGCCTTCACTGACTCATCCCTAAATCAGTAATTGTCAGGGAAGATAAGGTGATCATAACTGGCTTAACTAAATCACCCATGGGAGAAAAGATGTTGGACAAGCTAACTGTCCGCTACAATGGGAGAGTGCCTGTGCACGTGCACACCTGACCTTTACAAGCATTTTATTTAAGTGTGTCTGTGTGGTATAATGATCACCTGCTAGCCAGGCAGAAAACCAAAGCAGATCAGTAATTAACACTGGTAGGAAGTTATCAAAGGATACCGAACTTCAAGCGGCCACCTTAAACTGGAATGCCATATATTCCCTTGTATCCACACCTAGCCGCTAAGTGCTCTTGGGACTTGAAGGTCAAAGGTTCCCAAGAGCTGTCTAACTGGAGTGTTTTTCAAGATTGAATAATCTGGACTTGGGGAAATAAACCATTGTGGGAAGATGAGTGATTCTTGGTATTAGATTAACCTTTGACGGTAAGGGTGTGGCTTACTGAAAAGTCCATGATTTGCAAAGTATAAATTAGAAGATAGCTTTGATTTCACAGAGCTGTGTCCTGAGAGCATCTGCAGGTGAGGAGGTATGAGACTTTACCTACTTCTACAACACTGTTTGTTATATTCAGTATGGAATTTAAATTTTTCTACTCATTACTCATATCACATTATTCTTCAGTTTGATATGCACTCTTCTTATCGTAATAAAAGAGTACATCACATTATGTCATCACATGCTTTAATTCCCCCCAGTGGCTTCCTAATGCCACACAGATGAAAATCCCAGCTTGTGACGATGGCCCAATTGATCTGCCCTGAGCCTACCTTTCCAACCTCTACCACATGCTTCCTCATTCATTATTCTCCTACCACACCAGCTTCTTTCTCTCAAGCCACAGGCTCATCTCATTCCTGCCTCAGGACACTTACATCTGCCATTCCCTCTATGTGGAGAGGGCTTGCCCTGGATCTTCACATGCTGCCTGCTCCTTCTCATCTTTGCTATTTCAGTTCAAGTGTCACAACCTTCTCTGCACCCCACCCCCACCCATGACCCCCACCACATACATATCCACACCCACACCCATGCCCACCCCTACCCCACCCCCGCCACACACCCCCTAAACTATGACCCCTCTATAGAGCACGGCCTTTGGGTCAGACACTAATCCCTGATCCAATCAACTATCAATAGAGTGACAGGATCACATGATAAAGAAAGCTTGGTAATCTAAACAGGAACTGCATGCTACAGGCCAAGAGCAGCAAGAACAAGTCAAATATCAGTAACCAAACTAAACTGAAAACACAGAAATGATTAACCAGCCAAGTCTATCAGGATTCTCAGTATCCTAAAAGATCATGAGAGCATTTGGGGCCAAAAAAGTAAATTATTGCCCCAATTCAAATACCAGCTGTAGGTTTTAGTCTTCTTTTCAGTAAAATACATATATCAAACTTTCTCTTATTCCTTAAAAACACAGCAAGCATAGGGCGCCTGGGTGGCTCAGATGGTTAAGCATCTGCCTTCGGCTCAGGTCATGATCCCGGGCTCCTGGGATCGAGTCCCGCATCGGGCTCCCTGCTCCTTGGGAGCCTGCTTCTCCCTCTGCTTCTCTCTCTCTCTCTCTCTCTCTCTTTCTCTCCCCCTCTGTCTCTCATGAATAAATAAATAAAATCTTTAAAAATATATTAAAAAAAAAAAAACACGGCAAGCATAAAAGGAAGACACGAAAGTCACTGAGCATCTCTAAAAGAATGCACATGAGATGTTATTCAACAGTTTTTGGTGGGTAGGGGATGGGCTAGATGGGTGATGGGTATTAAGGAGAGCCCTTGTTGTGATGAGCACTGGGTGTTGCATGTACTGGATCAATCACTGAACTCTACTCCAGAAACCAATATCGCACTACATGTTAACTAACAAAATTTAAATTTAAAAAAATAAAACAGGAGTTTTTATCAGCATATAAATTCGACTGTATAAAATCAGTTATTTACAGAAGCAATTAATTACCTCAAGATACAAATATTTAACTTTATTATTATTCTGTAAAATTCAAGGTAAAGAAAAAGACCTTACAGACAAAAATCTAAGTTAACGGTGAAAAAAAAAATGCTGTTAAATCTTGTGTCTAAGTTACATCTTAAAATAGGCATTAAAACAGGATTCAAAGAAGCAAAAATACTGTAGAAAACAGTAATTCTGTACCTAAAAAAAAATTCCTAAAAACATTTGCCCCGTAGATGTTGCCAGAACCTCCCATCCTTCTAGATTTGGGGCATCTTAGGAGTCTGTGCCAGCAACCCACACCAGTGCTTGTAAGGGCAGCTAAAGTAGTCCACTCTCAAAATTCTGAAAAAAATATTTGGGGGGGGTGTCAGTAGGCAGTAAATTAAAGCCTTATGCAGTGAAAAGCAAGTAACTTGAAAAATGTACAGGGGCAATGAATCCTGAAGTTATCAGGCATCAAAATGTTTTGTATAGTTAAGCTAGAAAATCTAAATTTTCTATTTCTCGACTATTTTCTAAAAATATGTGAGAACTGCTAAACGTGGCTCCTGGGTTTAAGATGCTACTTGTCAACTATATGTAAAACTATTCAGTGAATTTACATAAGCATCTTGTCTACTTTTTAAGTTGAAATAAAATCTACACAGTATCCAAGTAACTGAACAGGAAAATTTTATGAATCAAATTAAATAACCCAATGTTTTCTGGTAGGAAGAACATATTACTACATAAAACATTTATCAGATATTCAGAAGTGGACAACAAAAAACAAGACCTGAATGCAACTGAAGTCTGGTAATATTAAGAACCTAATCTAAGAAATGTTGCTTCAAGTACTCACCACTTTTTTTTTTTTTTTAAGATTTTATTTATTTATTTGAGAGAGAGAGAATGAGAGAGAGAGAGAGAGCACGAGAGGGAAGAGGGTCAGAGGGAGAAGCAGACTCCCTGCTGAGCAGGGAGCCCGATGCGGGACTCGATCCCGGGACCCCAGGATCATGACCTGAGCCGAAGGCAGTCGCTTAACCAACTGAGCCACCCAGGCGCCCAAGTACTCACCACTTTTAAAACAGAATTCTACCTCTACAATGCAGATCTATTCAAATAGGAAAAGGAGAATCTCTACTTTTATTTAACAATTAGCAGGAAAAGAATATCTCCTTCACAGTGAAATTTTTAAAGACACACTTTATATATAAAGAGACCACTTAGTACCATGCTCAAATTTTCAGTAACAAGAAAATTAAAATGTAATCAGTATGATGGGAATATTTCCTTGGGTCTTTTTTTTTTTTTAGCTCTGAGAATGTCTGAAGTCTTGAGCTATTTTTACCTGCTCTTCTTGAAGGAACTGATTTATGTTTTATATCTTAAAATGGCTTGGAAATGGTAAAAACAGAAATAATCGATTTTCTTTTTCAACAGGGGGCCAGGCAAGGCTTCCTTTGCCAAGATTCAAACAGATACACCCTTCTCAACACATCATGAGTGTGTGTAAAATAGCATCTTAGAGCTCACTTTTAGATTTTTTTTCATTTTTTTTTTTACTAAAAAGAATGGAACTAAGGTGTTTACTAAATAAATAATGTACCTGAGAAACAGAGGAATTCTACATTTCTTTATCTGACCCTAAGTCTACTAACCAAGTATCACTAAAACTATTTAAACGCTCATTATACAAGAGGCAATTTGCCAGTAATTGAAAAAAGCCTACAAAATTAACAAATGAATGCTATTCTGATACTAGAAAGCTGGCAATGGTTACACAAGCTTTAGCCTTCTAAAACCATAATCAGAACTGGGACGATTAATCAACATTTTAACACTTCCCATCTGTACAAGTGCTCAAGGTAGTGCTTACTGTCACTTGACAAGTTGCTCAGCACTGCAAAATTTGATAATTCATGTCTTACTGAATTTTTCCTGACTTGGAAGAAAATAAAACACCAATTAAAAGCAGATGTCACCTTTAATTCTAACTGGCTGACAAACTTCTAATTTTTTTACCCAGTGCACAGACAGAACACACGTAGATGACAATTTAGACAGTTAAATATTCAAAGTCACCGATACCCCCACAAATTTGCAAGTGATTTTCCAGAACTTAATCCCATGGGGTTTGATCTGGCAGGCATCCAGAAAGAATAGTTTCAAGTAGTCATCTAGAAGTACATTTATTGTTACATTTTTGCAAAGGCTTCAAGTACTGATCCGAACATTACTAAATTACTCTTCAAGATTCTCATCTTGACCTTCATACATATAAAAAACAAAACCATGTTGCTCCTCTATTAAAACTCTAGCTAATGAAAACGAAAAGATTTAATAAACTGTGGTTAACATACCTTCAGGCTTAAATGATCCAAAAGCTAATCACATCCAACTTAAATTTACCATAAAATAGTAATAATCTGACTTAGAGTACTCATGTTTTTCAATGTCTTTTAATACTGTAGTCAGTCATAAATTCATTGACTTTTGATTCTAACCATGAATTGTGAACAAAACTTCCTAAATTCAATGTTTTGGAAAGCAGCACAAAAAAAAAGTAAGTAGATAAACAGATACCAGATGATCAAACACACCCAACTGGCAATATTAATACCTACATTCTTACAACTCAGATTTCAATATATATGAAAGTAAACTTAAAATGTAAAAAGAATTAGCAGCACATTTTTAATCTCCTAAAGATAGCCAGGCTAGTGTTTCCTTATGCACAAAGTAACTTGTAATACAATGCTGAGTTCTAAAAATGCTTTATTTTTATTATATCAAATTTTTCTCCAAAAGAAAACTTGTGGATCTTCCCCAACACCCCAATTTCAAAGACAACATTAACACGGAGTCTGTCCCTATGTCCAGGAACACTGACCACGGCGGCCTCCACAGATTACCCTTTAATGATCTATGCAAGCGTTCAAAAGCCAGAACAAGCTGGTACCAATCAGGCAAAGAGGGAAAAATGAATCCCAGAAGGAATCACCACAAAGATCCCAATCACAATAATGGGGTCCCTAGGAGCTGTAAAGCCGATCAAGCCCTTTGCTTCTGTGGATTCATTGCATAACAATCAGACTTCCCTTAATAGTTAGAAGGGGTAAAGGAACCAGGTTGATTCTCTGTTCACTTCCTAGGTCTAACAGAGTATTTTCACTTTAACAGAAAGTCTGCCTTGAAAGAAGAATCTGGGGAAGATGAAATGGAAAGGTGGTCACAAAAAGGGTATTTAAGGGGATAGTCTACCTGGAACAACTTCTGTAGGCCTCATCTCTGCATTTTCATCCTGCTTCATGCATTGCTAATCAGAGATCCACGAGAAGCTTCAGAACCAACTGAAAGGCCTGGCAGGGTATTTGGCTTTCAATTCTTCTACTCTGTTTATTCCCAATATATATTCATCGGGCTTAGGAACAACTCTTGAACAAGCGCAGCCACTCAGCAATGAAATGTAAATTACTGGCATGTGCTGAAACCTGGACTTGCCACCACTAATGAGCACATTAAAGGAAAATGCTCACTGGATGACTGCAGCCCTTTTACTTAACCCTGTGCACAGGGAAAGCCACAATTCAACATCAATTAAAGGGGCTAGCTGCAGAACAGTAACAGAGCAGCCCTGTCACCACTTTTAATACCTCAGAGACCAAAAAGCTAAGACAAACGCAAAATTTCTACCCAACCTCAAGTAAAAATATTGTGCAAAACATGATTGTCAACGTGGTCAGCTTTGGTTAAGATTTGTGCAACCTGTTTCAAAGCCATCCTGACTTCAATTTCCTATGAATGAAAATAAGATCTCTGGTTATCGAAAAAGAAAAATCAACAAGATACTAAATTATTAGTTTCTTCATTAGTCAACAAATTTGGACTTAGTGATCTAAAGCTCACCAGGGACTCAGCAAGACTCTGAAAAGTTTAGAAGCTTGTCAAGAAAAAAATTATCCTATAAACTAATGATTTAGGTCTCAAAATAAACAAAATATTTGCTATACATGAGCAAGGCCTCATTTATTGGCGCTCAAAATATTAGCCTGTTCACCATATCATCTGCAATTTATAACAGAAAAACCTAAAATGAAATGTGAACAGACATCTAGAATCTATTATTAACTTTTGAAATAAATTATGATTTTCAGGGGCACCAGGCTGGCTAAGTCAGTAGGAGGTGGCGTCTCGTGATCTTGGGCTCATGAGTTCAAGCCCCATGTTGGACACAGACCTTACTTTAGAAAAATAAAGTAATTAAAATATCAAAATAAGGGGCGATGGAATGAAGGTATCATTAACATGTTAATTTGCTATTTTGAGTTACTGTGTGACTTTTTTCTAAAGAATACAGTAAGTAAGCACTTGTAATATTAACGGTGGAATATAATTTTATCTTTCTCTGATTACCTAAAAAGTATGCCAGATGCTTAAATCCCCACCTCAAAATTAATCACAATACCACACACACTAATATTTTTTTCTGACTAAATTTTAGTTTTCCATACAATCTGTGCAGTTAAACCAGCTTTTTATGACCCTCAGGGTTTGAAAGAATAAACTTCAATCAAAAGAACTAATCACCTACTAGTATGTGATTAGGAAATTTTGTTGTTGTTTTTTTTAATTTTGAGAGAGAGAGAGCACGAGCGGGGGGGGGGGGGGGCAGAGGGAGAGGTACAAGCAGTCTCCCCACTGAGCAGGGAGCCCAACACAGGGTTCCATCCCAGGATCCTGAGATCATGACCTGAGCAGAAATCAGATGCTTAACTTTGACTGAGCTACCCAGGCACCCCACACACACACCATTTTTTTTAAAGATTTTATTTATTTTATTTGAGAGAGAGAGAATCTCAAGCAGGCTGCCCACTCAGTAAAGAGCCCTAGGTAGGGCTCGATCTCACGACCCTGAGATCATGACCTGAGCCGAAACCAAGAATCAGATGCTTAACCGACTGAGCCACCCAGGCGTCCCAGGAAAATTATTTTACTTGATTCAATTCTTTCATGTATAAATTAGAGGTAATGATACCACAAGAGCATATAAAGAGAAAAAAGCACATAGGAAACACTTTTCATATTATTTGACAATCCCCAAAAAACAATCATTAGTTCACTAGGAACCCAAATACTCCCCCCTCCTATCAGAGTCCCATTTAGCAAGGTCTTCTCTTACTCTTAAGTATACCTGCTTATGCATCATGAGTCCAGCAGCTTTTTCTTTTATTTTAAAGAAAATGTAAACTGATGCAAGTAATTTGCACAGGGGATAAATACATTTGTCCACCTTCTAAAGGATATGAATTTCTGCATACTGGTCACTTTTTGGCACCCCCAAGAACTGTTTTATCTTCTAGCTCTTCTTATTCCTTATTTCATATCTTTTAATATCTGCAGCTCATCATCCCCATTACTGTTTTTAACCTCTACCAAATCCTGTTAAGGCTACTACTGTCCCTACACTCCACTCATTAAAACTGCACTGGCCAAGGCATCTGAAAGTGAGTCCTCCACCATGTGTGTTCTTGGCACTGCTGTAGCTGCCACACCCTGCAGCCAGAGCTACCACACTGCAGACTCCTCTACAAACCACCATTACTGCTTTCCACTGCTCTCCTTCTTCTGCTCTGTGCTTGTCTTCGTATTTCATCTGCTTCTTTTTCCCAATTCTAGCTTTTAGGGAAGAAACCTGAACTTTTTTTTCCAAAGATTTTATTTATTTGAGAGAGCGAGTGAGAGCACAAGCAGGGGGAGCGGCAGGCAGAGGGAGAAGCAGGCTCCCCGCAGAGCAGGGAGCCTGACGCGGGGCTCGATCCCAGGGTCCTGGGATCACGACTGAAGCCGAAGGCAGACGCTTAACCCACTGAGCCACCCAGAAGCCCCAAGAAACCTGAACTTTTACAGACAACTCTTTAGAGAGTCCCTTGAGGTCTGAAAATGTTCTACAAGCTAAAGATACCAAGAGGCTTAACTTGTTGTAATTATAAAATTATAGTCTTATCGGGAAAAAATAATGATGGGTGAGGAAAAAAGCTGAAAACAATTTAAGGTTTTATTTTGTCTTGTTCTGCAACAAGTTGTAGAATCTCTCCTTCAGAGGGAGCACAGCCCAGTAGTAGTTAGGCAGCTACAGGAGTGTAGGTAAGCCTGCATTCCAGTCTTTGCCCTGACACTGACAGCTGTCTGACTTTGAACAACTTGCTTACACACACCTTCCTTTTACTTCTTACACCTATAAAGTGAAAACAGAACTATCCACCCGCAGGGCGGTTACAAAAAGAAAATGGAGGAGCGCCTAGGTGGCTCAGTCCGTTAAGCATCTGACTCTTGATTTCAGCTCAAGTTATGATCTCAGGATTTTAAGATCAAGCCCTGCATCCAGCTCCACGCTGGGTGTGGAGCCTACTTAAGACGCTCCCTCTCCCTCTGCCCCTCCCAGCCTCCCTCTCTAAAGGAAAAAAAAAATGTTTTTAATTTAAAAATTTAAAAATAAAAAGCAAATGGAGCTAGTACATGTAGAGTGCCTGGCATAGCCCTGGCACACAATAACTACTCAAAACAAGTTGACAATCTGCTAAAGACAGAAATCTCATCCATTTGTATAGTGGTCACAGTCAATCTTGTTGCCTACACTCTTACTTTACCTAGATTCCTTATTTCCTTTCATCTTTCTCTACTATCCACTTTTAAAATTGCTTTTGCTTTGGGGAACCTACGTGGCTCAGGCGGTTAGGCGTCTAATTCTTGGATTCTGCTCAGGTCATGATCTCAGGGTCAAGGGACTGAGCCCCGCATTGGGTTCCACACTCAGCGGGGCATCTGCTTGAGTTTCTCTCTCTCCCTCTACCCGCCCCCCAGTTCATGCTCGCACTAGCTCGCTCTCTAAAAAAATAAATAAATCTTTAAAAATAAATAGCTTTTGCTTTTAAATGGTGTGATACACAACAGTCATAGCAGGAATGATTATAAAAACCACAGGCAGTCTGTATATACTTCACTGATAAATATGGGCCCAAGTTATAACTCCAAAGCATAAAGACTGCAAAACTAACTTACCAATATGTACAGAAGATAAAACCATATTATACTAACAGTCATATATAGATATCCAATATAAGATTTTTTCATGTAAAATAGGAAATAGATCCTAATAAATATTTGTTATTTCTAAAAGTAAAACTGTATCTCAAATGAGCTTGATGTGAGCAGCAAGGAGATTAAGCCCCTTTCCAAAAGTTTCTCTCACATATGGAAATATATATAAACAATTCCATTAAAATTGGCAAAGAATTATTTATGACTAGTAAGTAAAGTGGTAAACAATAGGAATTCAGAGATGAATAAGTAAAGGTCCTTGACATGACACGTAATTATAAGGCCAGAAAAGAATGCCAAAGCAGGGAGGGGAAGGGTAGTAAAAGAAATCTCGCTCTTTGATTAGAATGCTCTTCTCCCATGGCATCTCAGCTTAAAGGTCACCTATTCAGAGAGATTTTTGGGTACCACCTTCTCTAAGGGTGCCTGGGTGGCTCAGTTGGTTAAGCGACTGTCTTCGGCTCAGGTCATGATCCTGGAGCCCCGGGATCGAGTCCCACATCAGGCTCCCTGCTCAGCGGGGAGTCTGCTTCTCCCTCTGACCCTCCCCCCCTCATGCTCTCTCTCTCTCTCTCTCTTTTTCTCTCTCAAATAAATAAATAAATAAAAATAAAAAGGCCACCCAGTTACCTTTTGGCACAGCGTTTCTCAAATTTAGGGAGCTCAGAACCAAACAATGAGTATGTGAAGAACTAAATAAAAAGCTAAGAAAATATACATGGGATTCAAACACATATGCCCTAAGTATGTTGGGAACTGTGCATACACAAGAACAGAATACTTTTTGGTTGGCAAATTAGCATATCACATACTGTGCTTCAATATGGTGCCTCAGGAACTCTGTAACAGTATCTTTAGATAAGGTCCAGTCCAAAAACAAAACCCCAGCAATCATCCCATTACTTCTGCCTCTTTGCCCATTTTAGAAAGGATGCACTTAAAAGTTTAATTTTAGAATATATCCGAGGCAATAAGAATCACTAACTATATGTAACAGTGATAAATTAATGTACTTCATTTAATGTGACAAAATCTTCAATCTATTACTTTCACTAGAACAACAACAAAATCTTTCCTACTGAATTCTAAGTTTAGGGGTTATACACAAATAAATAGATGAAATTCAACCTTAAGAGATCACAAAGTTACTACAAATTAAAAATTGCACTGCAACCTAAAAACACAGGGAAGTTTCTCAATGTGCACTTTCTATATTTATTTCCAGAATTCCAAGTTTTAATTCAGCAACTTCTCTCACCTACTGAATAGTTAACAAGCATCTACTGAAAGCTTCAGTGATGCAAAAGAATTAAAAAGCATGATTTCTGCCTTCTACTCATGTACAAATTGGGTGACAATCAACAGATGACAGATAAAAATGTGATACAGCCATACCATGGACTTTATCAGACTTAGAAAGCAATGAGATTTTGACATACACAACAACATGGATGAAGCTTTAGGACATTATGCTCAAATAAGCCAGACACAAAAGGTAAAATATCCTATGCTTCCATTTCTAAGTTACCTAGAATAGGCAAATTCTAGGTATTCACCCATTCACCCATTCACAAATTCACCCATAAAGACAGAAAGTAAAACACACCTTACCAGGGGTATGGGTGGCAGTGATAGAGAGTTACTGTTTAATGGGTGCAAAGTTTCAGTTTGGGATGATGAAAAATTTCTAGACCTCATGAATAGTAGCGATAGCTGCACACTGTAAATGTACTTAATGCCACTGAATTGTACACTTAAAAATGGTGAAAAAGGGGGCACCTGCGTGGCTCAGTCAGTCGAGTGTCTGACTAGTGATCCGGGCTCAGGTCATGATCTCGGGGTCCTGGGATCCAGCCCTGCTCCAGGCTCCAGGCTCCAGGCTCCGCAGCAGGGGGCATGCTTGGGATTCTCCTCTCCCTCTATCCCTCCCTCCCCCGCCAGGCCCCCCGTTAAGGCACTCACTCACTCATCCTCTCTCAAAAATGTTTTTAAGTTTTTTTAAAGATTTTTATTTATTTATTTATTTGAGATAGAGCGGGGGAGGGGGAGCGCAGAGGGGTGAGAGGCAGAGGGAGAGGTCGAGAAGCAGGCTTCCCGCGGAGCACAGAGCCCGCTGCGGGGCTCGATCCCAGGACCCCGGGACCATGACCTGAGCTGAGCTGAAGGCAGTCGCTTAACGACTGAGCCACCCAGGCGCCCCTCAAATTTTTTTTTAAATGGTGAAAAGGGCCCCATATATACTAAAATTGGGAGGATAGAGAAGATTATTAGCATGGCCCCTGCACGAGGATGACATGCAAATTCATAAAGCATTCCAAATTTTTTTAAATGGTGAAACAGGTTACATATGATATACCAAATTAAATATGCATATAAATTAAAGACAAAAATAAATCATAATTTCTTCAAGGTACCCTGAAAATAGAGCAAAATGAAAATCAATCTTAATTTCAAGAGACTGATATTTGGGTCATTAATGAAGGAAATGTCCTAACTCCCCTCAAACATGTTTAAAGTAAAAATTACGACATTTTCCTGTGGAATGTACAATATATGCAGATGAAATACACATGACAATGGTAAGACAGAGAATGCTGACGGAAAGAGCGGGGAAGGGCACTATACAATTTTAACATTTCTACATTTTACCTAAAATGGTATAATATTTTTTTTAAAGATTTTACTTATTTATTTGACAGAGAGCAAAAGAGCACAAGCAGGGGGAGGAGCAGAGGGAGAGGGAGAAGCAGGCTCCCCGCTGAGCAGGGAGCCCAATGCAGGGCTTGATCCCAGGATCCCTGAGATCATGACCTGGGCCAAAGGCAGAACGCTTAACCAACTGAGCCACCTAGGCACACCTAAAATGGTATAATGTTAACTCTAAATAGACCATATAAAGTTAAGGATGTATACTGCAATACCTAGAAAAAAACACTAAAAAATGGAAAAGGTCTTCATAGATAAATTTAAATGGAATTCCAAAAATTAAGATAACTCAAGTAAGACAGGAAAATAGAATGGTAGCCATAAATCCAGTCACATCACTAATATATTAAATGTTAACAGGTATTACTGAAATTGCATATTGGTGAGGGTACACAAATCCATGACAATACTAAAAAGTACTGAATTGCTTATCACAAAAGGGTGACTATTAGGACATGGGAATTGTATCTCAATAAAGCTTAAAGAAAATAAGGCAAACCAAAAAAACATAATAAACACTACAATTAAAGATACAGATTATGAGAATGATTTAAAAAGTACAACCAGGGTGCCTGGGTGGCTCAGTTGGTGAAGCAACTGCCTTCAGCTCAGGTCATGATCCTGGAGTCCCGGGATCAAGTCCCGCATCAGGCTCCCTGCTCAGCGGGGAGTCTGCTTCTCCCTCTGACCTTCTTCCCTCTCATCTTCTTCCCTCTCATGCTCTCTCTACCATTCTCTCTCTCTCTCAATAAATAAATAAAAATCTTTAAAAAACAAAACAAAACCTTTTAAAAAAAAAAGTACAACCCACCTACATGCTGGCTACAAAAAACATGTTTTCAATATGAACAGTCAGTTGGAAAAGTGCATATTGTGCACACTGTAAGCATAAGACACTTGAGAGTCTTCAGAGTTAACGTGAAGGAACTTGTCCAAGATCATACAGCTACAAAATGGCAGAGCAAGAATTCTAACTCTGATTCCAGACTGTGCTGGTAAGTGCCAGGGGACAGTAAGGAGGGAGAGAAGGAAAGCTTGAGTATAAATTCAAGCTATTTTAACTTTAAGGATAGGGTACGAAATCCCAATCTCATCAAATCCCAAATTCTTAACCTTCCTACTGAAGTCACCAAACCCACAATCCTCAGTGTACTTGCCTTGTCTGCACCCTTAAAAAAACTCCCGAGAAATAAAGGGAGATTTCTCCTTTTCAAGTACCCATGTTAGAGCATTTCTACTCAACATCATCTTCAAATTCTTGAACAAATATTCTGGAAGCTAACCTCTAATCCAACATCCAGGAAAAGAAACGTGTTCTCAAACATTTCAAAGGACATTCTGTTATGATTATGGTTTTATGAAATTACTTGCATAGGTTTTCATAAATTCTGAACATAACATTTAAGAATCACAATTACAAATGTATTATAAAACTGTCAGAAGGAAAGAGTCACTGAACTTTCTCCTCTAAATCCACAGAGACCAGATTAATTCAACATAAGTATATCACAGAGCAGTAAAAGGTATCAATGACTACTGTATAGCTCTACCAGCTCACTCAACTACTTTAACTTATAAAGTGAGCAAATCCAAATGAAGACAGTTACTCTGACTGGCGTCCAAGATCAAAAGATCAGAAAAACAAAAATAATTGTTTTTAGACCTTAAAAATGGCACACCAATAGCAAAAAGATAAAAGCCACCAAGAGCAAAAATAGGTACCAGCCAAAGCTATCATTTCAAAAAACAAAACAGAAAACACTAACAATTTGGTCTAGGTTCAATTCATCTTTGAAGCAGTTTGGAACATCTACTGAGTTGGGAATTTCTAACTTTTGTTAGAAACTACACTCTCATTTATTAGCTATGTGACATTGGGCAGAGCCTTTATTTCTGAGATTATTCTCTCTTCTTAAAACCAAGGATGATAATAATACATCACAGATTGTCAGGAAGATAAAATAAGAATGGTGCTGGTGGTATCTGAAGGTTGGCATTCCATACCTATTTTTAAGAGCCTGGGGGAAGGCAAGAAATATTCTGTGCCACTTGTTTTCTGATAAACAAAACCCTACTTCGGCAAATAAAGAGTATCCTACATTACAAATCAATAGCAAAATTCTAACACACACACTCACTCACTCCAGATGGATATAAATATGGTTGCAGTGGTACAGTGGTAGCCTCCAGGGAATTAAATAGGGTTTGAGGTCAGAGTTGCGCAGATGAAGGAAACCTTCTCTTTCAACATATACATGTGACTTAAATTTAAGATTTTACATTCTTGAAAATTTTTAATTTTAACATAATAAAATCAGAAATCTGTGTCCAAAACGTGAATTCTACTAATGTTAAGAAAACATATGTAGTTAAAACTGTATCTACAAAATATATTAGTAACATTTCTCAACTTTCTTTTTTTTTTCTTAAGAGAGAGAGAAAGCGTGCAGGGCAGGGGGGTAAGGTGATAGCGGTGGTAAAGGGAGAGGGGGAGAGAGGGGCAGACAGAGAGAGAGGGAAGGAGAGGGAGAATCTTAAGCAGGCTCCATGCCCAGCTGGGAGCTAGAGACAGGGCTCAACTTCACAAGCCAGAGATCATGAACTAAACCAAAAGCAAGAGTCAGATGCTTGATAAACTAATTAAGCCACCCAGGTGCTCCCTATTTCTCAACATTCTTAAGCCATAATATAAATAAATTTCAACAGTCATGCACAAAACACTTCTGTGAATGACCAAGGTCACAGCCCACATAAATAAAATCAGAGTTATATACAATTCTGGATTTGCAAGGTCTAAGCCTCTCCTTTATTCACCTACTCAAAAAAAAAAAAAAAAAAAAGGTTTTACAAGTGAATAGGGTATCATATGAATCCCTTTAAATTTACTTTATACTATCTTAAGAACAAAAATATTGTTAAATGAAACCACTGGCCAACTTGCTAACTTGAATTTTAGTATTAGTTATGAACCACTTACAACATACTTTAATAACACACTATGGATTACAACACCATAACTGACAAAAAACAACCTAGCAAAATGCGGTCTTCCAGTTTCTACCTACACAACTGTCATTTTCCTACAATCTGATCACCCACTGCCTGTATTACAACAAAGTGGGTTTCTATGGTTTCTAAGGTTTCTATGGGCTTTGGCCAAGTTGGCTACAGTTACTTTGGTCTTTTTTGCCTTCTCCTTGAACGTTCTCTCTTTCCAACTTAGCCAATTAGGATACAGTGTTTTGTTTTTCCCCCAAATTCTCTGTACCCAAAAGTCAGCCAACCTGGGTCAAGTCCTGACTGTTACTAGCAGACTGTGACTACTGGTAGGTCACTGCACCTGAGTCACTGTTTTCCTTTTGTTATACAGAGTTAATAATATCCAGCTTCAGTGGTTGCATGAATGAAAACAATGTGTCAAAGTATTTGGTAAACTACAGTATTATGCACATGTATATAGCAGAATAATCCTACCAAACTATTAATCTCAACAGGAAAAAAATCTAAACTCAGAAAATACACATGAAAACTATCAGATTAGGGGCGCCTGGGTGGCTCAGTCATTAAGCATCTGCCTTCAGCTCAGGTCATGATCCTGGGGTCCTGGGATCGAGCCCTGCATCAGGCTCCCTGCTCCGCGGGAAGCCTGCTTCTCCCTCTCCCACTCCCCCTGCTTGTGTTCCCTCTCTCGCTGTGTCTCTGTCAAATAAAAAAATAAAATCTTAAAAAAAAAAAATTAGTCTTGTAAAGAAAACTTATAAAGTTTAGTATGCTTTTATATTTGGTTTATTGTATACTTTTTTTTTAAAGATTTTTATTTATTTATTTGAGAGAGAGAGAGAGATAGCTAGAAAGAGCACACAAGTGGGGAGGAGAGGGAGAGCGGGGAGGAGATGCAGGCCCTCCAATGAGCAGGGAGCCTGATGTGGGACTTGATCCCAGGACCCTGGGATCATGGACCTGAGCCAAAGGCAGACACTTAACCGACTGAGCCACCCAAGTGCCCCTATTGTATACTTTCTAATGCAAATATATAGCAAAAATTCAGGGGGAAAAAAAGTCCAGAAATTATTCATAGTTGTTAACTAAAAAAAACAATGTATTACATAAAGCACAACTAGTTTTTCTACAAACAAAATAAATACGAGGTCTTTGAATAGCAGTTTAAAAAAAAAACAGAACTGGGGTGCCTAGGTGGCACAGTCGGTTAAGCAGCCAACTCTTGGCCTCAGCTCAGATTGTGATCTCAGGGTTGTGAGATCGAGCCCCATGTTGGGCTCCACACTCAGCGAGAAGTCTGCTTAAGATTCTCTCCCCCTCTCTTTCCCTAAAAGAAATCTTTTTTTTAAAAAAAAGGAACTAAAAATAAAATGGAAAAAAATCTCCATATTTGAGGGGCGCCTGGGTGGCTCAGTTGGTTAAGCGACTTGCCTTTGGCTCAGGTCATGATCCTGGAGTCCCGGGATCGAGTCCAGCATCGGGCTCCCTGCTCAGCGGGGCGTCTGCTTCTCCCTCTGACCCTCCTCCCTCTCGTGCTCTCTATCTCTCATTCTCTCTCTCTCAAATAAATAAATAAAATCTTTAAAAAAAAAAAATCTCCATATTTGATTAAATCTCAAACACAGGATACAGTATTACAATAAAGGGAACTCCACAGTATTCAACTTTAAAAAAAAAAATCCATTTTCTCCTTGCTAAGTCACCATCATCAACATGGTAATCATGATGGTAATCACCATCAATATGATAATCTATCAACATGGTAATCCATCTACCACTATATTGGAAATTAGATATCTAAGAATATACTCAGTTTGCGATAGTAACTATTGAATTTCAATGGCTGGTTACCAACCACACAATGTTTATATGGCCTAACAAAATCAGTAGGCGGGGCGCCTGGGTGGCTCAGTCGTTGAGCATCTGCCTTCGGCTCAGGTCATGATCCCAGGGTCCTGGGATTGAGCCCCGCATCGGGCTCCCTGCTCCACAGGAAGCCTGCTTCTCCCTCTCCCACTCCCCCTGCTTGTGTTCCCTCTCTTGCTGTATCTCTGTCAAATAAATAAATAAAATCTTTAAAAAAAAAAATCAGTAGGCAATTTCATTTCAATGCTGTTGTCTTTCGTTTTTTGTTTTTTAAGGGAACTTACCACCTATAACCAAACATTCCAATAAGGAGCATTTATTTTTTTTTTTTTTTCAAAAGGAGCATTTTAAATGGCACACTCCAATGGGAAAAGATTTTAATGCTAGGAAAATTATATCCCAAAAGGAATCTTGCCATGATGCTAAAAAACCAAGAGGTTAGTTATCACTAGCTGCATATTCTCATAGTGAGCCAAAACACGGCAATACTGCTTTTTAGCTATAAAACAGTCCATTTTGTGCTAGGAGAAAGTTTTCTTGCATGTTGTTTTATAATTCTTAATCTAATGATTATTTAATCTTTCCATAACATCCACTGAATCCACTATGTTGAAATCATTAGACTATAAAACAAAAGGGAAAGAAAGACTGATAAGGCCAAGTCTCTTAAGAGGAAATTAATATACAGAAATAATTTTAACCTAATATGTAAAGTACTATACCAAATAAGAAATCTTAAAAAAAAAAAAAAAAAAATGCTCTAGAAAACAGAGGAAAGACATTACTTCTCACCAGAGGGATGTGGAAACTACTCTGGGAGAAGTAACATGTGAACTATGCCTTCCAGGAGAGGCGGTCATTAGAAACGTGAGAGAGGGCAAGTGGGCCGCCTGGGCAAAGAGACACAAAAAGGATGGAACACGAAAGAACAAGCCACGTTTGAGAACAGCACGGTGTTCTAGCTTGGCTGACGCATAGCTCTGAGAAAGGGAAATGGAGGAGAGGAGATCAGAAAGAAAATTCATGAGAAAGGAAGGTAGTCATTCATATATTCTACACTCTTTTAACATGAAATCCCTGATGGAAATAATCTTCATTTAAGGAAAATGTGAACTTCTTCGTAATATTTTCTTCCCTGAATTGAAGTCATTTGTGTACTTGAATTATCTGACCTGTGAGCCTCTCACGAGCAGGACACACATCTGATTCATTTTTATATCCTTCTCAAATACCTTAAACATAGTTACCAAACAACCATTTTTTTAATGACTAAATGAATGCATGAATGAACAGAATGGCCATGTCATTTAACTTCTCTGAGACTCAGATACTCATCTATACCAGGAATTGGCAAATTTCTACTACAAAGGGCCATGCAGTAAATATTTTAGGCTTTGCAGGTTACTTGATCTGTTACAGCTACACAGTTCTGCTGTTATAGAGCAAAAGGATCCACTGACAACACATAAGTGCATGAGCTTGACTTTGTGCCAATAAAATTTAACTTACAAAAACAGGCGGCAGGCTGCATTTGGGCCATGGGCCATGGTTTAGAGATGCCTCATCTATACAACTTAAATTTAGTACATTATATTATTCAGGCACACTCATATGTGTTACATTCAAATCACTTTCTGACATAATGACAGAACCCAGCCAAAATGTCAAACAAGATGATAACGAAAAAGAACGTAAGTGGGAAAGTGTGGTTATACTACACACAACCTGGCAGATCTGGGCGTTTGGCGGCTTCCACCTAATCTGCCCTCTCCAGACACTTAATACCATCAGCTATATCACCTTACATCACAATTTCTGCAGGCCTCAGTTTCATCTTCAGGCCCGAGTTTTTAATCTCTCACTTGGTTAAAGTAGATCATTCTAAACTAGAACTCTTGGTTCTTAAAAACTGTCCAAGTTAAATTTATGGATTTTAAGTGGAAATGTCATCTAGAAAATTACATTCATAAATAATTTTGAGTCCATGAAAGAACAAAACACAAGCATTTCACAGAAACGAAGTATAACATATTAGAATAATAAAGTAGGATACCACCTGGGATAACTGATGTAATCAGCTTCTCGAAACATTCAAAATCCTATTTTAGCACCTGAAAATCCTGAATGTAGTTATAAATACACACACGAGAAATCAATTCAGTTCACCCAATCAGGGCGGTAATATCTGAAAGAGACTCAGATCGTGCATAAACCTTTTCCCAAAATAGAGAAGGCAGTAAGATTTGATCTTAAATGCCACAATATGCAATGAAAAGAGAAATAATGTTCTTGTATAATAATAAATCACTGGACTCCTTGACACAGGTAGCTACAAACCTAAAGAGCTGAATTTTTTAAAAATCCATAAAATATATAACAAACTTGGTGTCATTCATTAGGTATAAAGATGATTTTATAACTTTTCCACTTTTATTCTTCAAACCAAGACCCGGGTTACAGAATAAAAACTCTTCACTTTTCACAAATAATTTTCAAAGAACTGACAGGTCAATTAAAATTCTATAATTCAGGGGCGCCTGGGTGGCTCAGTGGGTTAAGCACCAGCCTTCAGCTCAGGTCATGATCCCAGGCTCCTGGGATCAGCATCTTGTCAGGCTCCCTGCTCAGCGGGGAGTCTGCTTCTCCCTCTCCCTCTGCCCCCCCCACCCTTCTGCTCGTGTTCTCTCTTTCTCTCAAATAATAAATAAAATTTTTTAAAATATCTGTCATTCATCACTACCCACAGTTACAAAAGTAACACCATTATACTGCTTTCTGAAATACAAGTTAACAGATTCTGGTTCATTACAAACTTACCAGGCATTTGGCAAATTCTTTGTTTTCTGAAAGGAATCCATAACCTGGATGTACCTTAGAAATGAAAACAAAAAGCACTTTCAATTTTATCATATGACAAAACCTTTATAAGCAACATAGAGAGTGCACTCATGTGTTCATATTTTAAGGGCATGGAGTCAGGTTACTTCGCCTACATACTGACAGTTCCAACACACATTCCTGAGTACAGACCCAAATTCCAAGAAACTGCCTGATATGCACTTACAGCACACTACCTTTGTCCTAACCATAATCAGGACCACGGACCTACAAATCTGCCAGTCACCTATATCTATGTATTTGAACACAATCTGAACTCTCCCTACTTTTTCTGAGGCTAATTTTGGCCTTAAGCCAAATTTTTTAATGGTTGGTGGGCCAAAGAATAAGGTTAAAAGAAACCATTTGTGAGACAGATGAAAAACTCCTAATTCCCCTTTCTCTACAGTCCCGGGAAATGCTGCTTTCAAAAAATCTGGCTAAGCCAACTAACATATTTTATTCCTGACCACATGAATAC
Organism: Eumetopias jubatus; assembly: GCF_037043125.1. Lineage (NCBI taxonomy): Eukaryota > Metazoa > Chordata > Mammalia > Carnivora > Otariidae > Eumetopias > Eumetopias jubatus. The sequence goes on along the minus strand of NW_028274809.1, from coordinate 183,408,471 downwards.
CCTCATCCACCCAATGAGCAGTGTTGGTCAAAACTAAAGTCGAAATCTGGTTTTACTTTTTCTTTATACACTGAATTTTTTTCTTCTTACATGTACTCTTCTTTCCCTCCTTGGCCCACTTAACCATTCATAACCACTTTATGCTATCCCCACACAAACCATGTTGCTATGATTTAAGTTCTATCATCCTGGCCTATCACACTGTTCGAACAAATTTAGCCTATTATCAATCAAGACTGAACATATTTCCAGGAAAACAATTCTACTGTAAGGAAAGCCAAATTTCACAAGGAGCCAATATCATAATCTAGAAGTAGCTACACATCTGAGATTTTTAAATGTTTTATGAACCTGGTATAGAATTTAAACAACTGCATCACAGGTAGAGTTTCACTCCACAATTGCGTTTTATAGAAACATTTAACAAAACATTGTATTCTGACAAGCTATCGTTAAAGGGTTAAGAGTTTTACCTTCATTAACTCTGATAATAAACTGTAAACATCTATAATATGGGTTCATGAATTCAGTTATTTATTTAAATATGTATCTTACTAAAACATTTCTTTCACAAGACATGTGAACACTAATTGAAGCACTCCAGGCTAATTGCTGGTGTTGGCTGTTTCCGTCCAATTTCAGAGATAACGCTGCATAGTTTGCAACATTATATATAATTAGTTCTCTGATCTAACACACACACACACACACCACCACCACCACCACCACCACCACCACCACCACCACCACACAATTCCTGATGTCAGAAACCAGATTCTTCCCTGGATTCCACCCCATTCAGACAAAATTGGAGACAGGAAGAATTACTGATTTCTCCGTGTAAGTTAAGTGTATTCTACTGACATTATCAATTGCATAGTTTTTATTTCTGGAAGTGTAACCAGGTATACGTAATTTTTAAATGATTAAAACAATTTAAAACAAGAATCTTTTGAATCCTATTCATAACACAGATTTTTTTTAATGTTCTTATCGCACTGAAAGGGTTAATACTCAAAACTAATTAGGATTTTTCTTTTTTTTTTTTTTCCCCTAACAAATTTGGAAATGAACTGAAACTGCTCCCTGGTGTGAAAGCTGAATCCAACAGCCACCTGCAGGATCAGCGACCAACACTGCCAGATGCTACAAAGCCTTTGATTTCCAGTAGCGAATTCGGCCACATTTAACTCATGTGACATGAACTAACTGCAACAGCATTTTCAATCATTCTTTATTTTTTTTTTTTTTCTGAGTACAAACTCTAGCTTTCTGCTCACTATATATGAAACAGCTGCGGTAGATAGATTCATTCAGACTCACAGCTTGGGCCCTGGTTTTCTTAATGGCTTCCATGATGGCATCCATGTTGAGGTAGCTTTTACTGGTGGGAGCTGGGCCAACACAGACAGCCTCGTCCGCCATTTTCACATGAACCTGAAGAGACAAATCTCTGCATTAACAGATGCTCCCAGCAAAAAGAAATCCCGTCATTTGTGAATATACACAAAATTGCAAATGTGATTGTTTCCCTTGTTTAAGTAGTCAGGTCTTTTTGAAAGTGCACTAAAAAAAGAACAGTGTAACTGTTCTTTATCAGCTCAGGAACTATATTAACCATGACTTTCATTTATTACAAGCCTAATCATTGTCTAGCCAGAGAACTTCCATAATATTCCCTACCAATTTGATTAAATAAAACCCCTGCAAACGTTGGCCCCCTATTCAGTTCATCTACATATAAATCTTATATCAAAAACTACCCTGTTACATGTAGCCAGAGTAGTCCAATATTTTCCTAACAAGCACTCATGCCCAGTTCTAAGCAAGCTCCCCAGGAAGTGGGGATAATTATAGAGAAACTGAATGAAGGGATGCAGTGAGTGTCCCTGCACAGCATCAGGTCAGCACCAGGTACAAATTAAAGTCCAGAACTAAAGACTTCAATATCAACGAGCCAGAAAATCTTGACAATCATTTAAATACTCTCACATTTGATCCTCATCCATTTTTACCTTTACTCTTAGAAGAGCTGATATATGCATTAATTCTAAGTCTACTTAAAACTTAGAAATATATGCTCCATTTTTAAGACTACTCACTGTACAACCTTCTTACACCTATTTTTGCTTGAGGTGAGGCATTCACTACTGAAAAGAGTAACTTATTTCTGAAAGAAACTATTCTTTTAAAATGCTAACAGGATTCATGTATCTTTGAAATGGCTTTCCCTAACAGTTTTCCAGTTTAAGGAACTTCTAATCCATTTAACTTTATTTTACAAGGCAGACATAAAACCTAGAGCACCTATACTACCTGGACTTTTATGACCCCACCCCCCAAAAAAGTCTAAGATGGAAAATACTTTTGAGTATTGGTAAGTTCTATTCTTCAGCCATGAATTTTTAAGAAGCATGTTGTTTTAAATGACATCGATAAAAAATAAAACCAATTAAGTCATCTTTTAGAAAGTTATCGATTCAATATTTTCCAATAAGTAAAAAAATTATCATGCCCAAGAGATTTACACATCAATATTTTAATGAAAAATACCCAAATATATACACTCTGTAATATCTTTAATAATGTCCCCTGCAAAGAAAAGCAGCGAGGCTCACAAAGGGATCCTAAATATTCCCATGTTCAAAGCAAGGCTCTCCTTGTGGTTATTTTTGCCTTGCTCCCCCACCCCCCCCACCAATCTCAAGTTGTTCTTCTCCCCTCAGGCCAGAACCTCCTCCTCTATTGCGCCTGCCCAGTTCAGGTCCTCTTACTAGCAACTTTGTTGTAATTGTGGCTGTGGTTTTTTTTTTTTTTTTTTTTTTCTGTAAGAAAGGAACTGAACACTGAGCAATCCTTTAAAAAGAATGCATTAGCCAGGTGGGGATAAAGTAAGTTAAATCCACATTTATTCTGTGTATTTTATTCACCAACAAGTACTACCTACTATTAAAGATGCAGAAGTTTCACTTCTACCACTGGGTCTTTCCCAGGTACTTCAGCTTCAGATGAATCTCCTTTAATCTGAACTCTGATAGTACTTAGCACAAATTTTGGCATTTAATTGCATCCTGCCTAGCAACGTTATTCTGACTGCTTTATAGATTGTCTGTTACAACTCAGACACTCTCCTCCACCAGATTAGAAGGTCCTGAAAGGCAGAAGTTAGGTCTTAAATTCCTTTTTAAATCACTCCCAGCACGTTATGTGCTAAAAGCTCATTAACTCATAGATACACATGGATGGCAGTTTATTTAATAACTTTCATTGTTAAGCCATTGTCTTTTTTTTTTAATTTATTTATTTTACAGAGCGAGAGCACAAGCAGAGAAAGCAGCAGAGGGAGAGGGAGAAGGAGGCTCCCCGCTCAGCAGGGAGCCCAATGTGGGACTCGATCCCAGGACCCTGGGATCATGACCTGAGCCAAAGGCAGATGCTTAAAGGACTGAGCCACCCAGGCACCCCTAAGCCATTGTCTTTGAGGTGAAAGTCTATCGCAAATTAAAAATTCTCCAATCTTAGCAATACATATGGGAACTGAAGGTTGTATGGGAAGAAATTAAAAGACACACACACATATGTGTGTATATTTATGTCCAAAATTTTTATAATAAACATGCATCAAAAAGTAAAAGAGGAGAATCTAAATTAAAAAAAAAGACTATCAAAATACTAAAGATTTTATTTATTTGACAGAGAGAGAGACAGCGAGAGAAGGAACACAAGCAGGGTGAGTGGGAGAGGGAAAAGCAGGCTTCCTGCTGAGCAGGAAGCCCGATGCAGGGCTCGATCCCAGGACCCCAGGATCATGACCTGAGCAGAAGGCAGACGCTTAACAACTGAGCGACCCAGGCGTCCCCTTGACTAGTCTTTTTTTCTAAATACACTTTGTAACCATACGGCATATATAATTTTGCATCCTTTTGTTTTATAACTAACATCTTAATAGACATGTTTCCTGTTATCACGAACTGTAAACATACTGAGAATCTAGCTCAGGGCCTAACATATTTTAGCAGATGATCAATATTGTTCAAATAAACATTCAAATAAATTAATGTCAAAAGCAGGTCAAAACTGCTTACGGGCTTTACAAAGAAAAGGCAAAACATGCTGTTTCTAAATGGTTGATTGGTTTCTTTTATTTCTCAGAAACAAACCTTTCTTTAGGGTAGAAGCTACACTAGCATCTTAACAAACCCAAAGTGAAGCACAGGGTCAGTACTAGCAAAAATCCTGGGCAAAGCCGTTTGAAAAAAAAAAAAAAAAAACCTAGAATCCTCTGCTGCCTTAGTTCCCAAAGAGATACTTACTTATGAGTCAATCAGGAAAGAAAAATTTTTTAAACTTTTGAAGCGCAAATTTCAATTTTGTTGTTATTATTGTACTAAATGCCTGAGGTTATTTCACTGGGTTACTAATATGAAACCAACTGCATTCAAGCCATATAGGTGTTCCTTCTGAAGAGCGACTTTTCACTGCCTACACTGACTAGATGGATTTATGTTTCAAGAATTTCAACATCTTGAAAAATATAAATTTCTTTTTTTAATACTTCAGTAATATGTAACAATCACGGAAAAGTTTAAACTGAACTAATCAATTAACTAGGATCCTGCTGGCTACAAGTTTCAGAAAGAAAAAAAGATTTTAAGTATGAAGTAGTCTTCAGAAGCTTTTCCAATAGGTTTTTGAAGATTAATTTCCTCAAGCTTTAAATTTTAGTTTTAGATTTTAAATTTTGTTAAATAGAAAAAATTACTTGAACCAGCCTTTTATTTTCCAAATAATCTAACAAAGTGTTTTTCAACTTACAGAACTGAAAAAAATCATGTTCCTCGTTGACTTTCTTTAAATGACTTTAAACACTTGGATACAGATAGGTTAAAAATTGTGCGTGAATTTTAAAAAACTGAGTTAATGAAAATTTCATATTAGACCATTAGATGCGTCAGATATGCTTGAAAAAGATACTCTGTTTGGTCAAAAACATTGCACCTTAGTGTTAAAAAAAAGTACACTAGACCAGATCTGAGTGAAAGCTTTTAAATACCTTCTACACTAATAGAGACTGCGGAAGACAGGGAAGAGAAGCAGCTTTGAAGATGTTTCCTCACGCTGCGAGGGCTTTCTTCTGAAACCTATCACCCAAGAAGACTGCACCTAGGTGGGCACTCTCTACCGTGTTCGTGAATACTTGAGTCTTCCCTGGGCTATCACCCAATGTGAACACAAGGTGAGACACTGCCAGGATGAGAGAATGTAGATGTTCTCTTTGCCCTAGAATAGCAATGCCTCATACAATCTGTCCAGGTTTCAGGATCCACCAGATTGAACCCAATTCTTTAACAAGCAAAAGTCACCCTTAAGACTGAAAAGGTAAAGAAAAGAAGGCCAACTGCATCAATTGAAAGATTTTATTTTTTTGAACTAAACTCTACACCCAACATGGGGCTTGAACTCACAACCCCAACAACAAGAGTCACACACTCCAACCAACTGAGCCAGCCAGGCACCCCCAGAAAAACCATTTTTAAACCAGATTTCTAAGGGGGCGGGGGAGAACCTTTTTCCCTATTCTATACAATGTATCTAAAGAGACTTATACAAATGTCAACAGACTAGCATTCTGGCATATCCTTCTAGAAAGACAATTCATTCCTACAAAATAATGATTTTTCAGGGGCATCTTGGTTGGTCAGTCAGTTAAGCATCTGCTTTAGGCTCAGGTCATGATCCTTGGGTCCTGGGCAGGGAGCCTGCTTCTCCCTCTCCCGCTCCCCTTGCTTGTGCACTCACTCGCTCTCTATCAAATAAATAAAATCTTTTTTAAAAAAAATGGTTTTTCAAAATCAGTAAATACTATATTTGCTTTGAATCCATTTTGTAAAACTGTATGTGTAGCACCATGACACATTTATTTGTGATTTTTGGATGGCAGAGTTAGTGACTTTACTATTTTTCTTCTGTTAAAACTTACATAATTTTCAAAATGGTAAAATTAAAAGTTACAGGGAAAAGAGAATGGGTTTTGTCTAGTTGCAAAACTCTCAATCTATTTTCTAAAATCCTGTTTTCCCAGTATAAGAGGTTCCTCAAAAAGTTGAAAATAGAGCTACCCTACAATCCAGCAATTGCACTGCTAGGTATTTCCAAAGAATAGAAACATAGTGATTCGAAGGGGCACACGCATCCCAATTTTTATAGCAGCAATGTCCATAAAAGCCAAACTATGGAAAGAGCCCAGATGTCCATTGACATATGAATGGATAAAGAAGATGTGGTGTGTGTGTGTGCGCGCGCGCACGCACGCACACACAGGAATATTACTCAGCCATCAAGAATGAAATCTTGCCATTTGCAGGGACGTGGATAGAACTAGAGGGTGTTACACTAAGCAAAATAAGTCAGAAAAAGAAATACCGTATGAGTTTCACTCACATGTGGAATTTAAGAAACAAAAAACAGATGGGGCGCCTGGGTGGCTCAGTTGGTTAAGCGACTGCCTTCGGCTCAGGTCATGATCCTGGAGTCCCGGGATCGAGTCCCACATCGGGCTCCCTGCTCGGCAGGGAGTCTGCTTCTCCCTCTGACCCTCTTCCCTCTCATGCTCTCTATCTCTCATTCTCTCTCTCTCTCTCAAATAAATAAATAAAATCTTTAAAAAAAAAAAGAAACAAAACAGATGAACATAGGGGATGGGAAGGAAAAATAAGATGAAAATAGAGAGGGAGGCAAACCATATGAGACACTAAACTCTAGGAAACAAACTGAGGGTTGCTGGAGGGGGCAGGGGTGAGGGGAAGGGGTAACTGGGTGATGGGCATTACAGAGGGCATTTGATGTAATGAGCACTGAGTGTCATATGCAACTGATGGATCACTAATTCTATCCCTGAAATTTTTTTTAAAAGATTTTATGTATGTATCTGAGAGAGAGAGAGAGAGAAAGACCACAAGCAGGGGAGAGACAGGGGGAGAGGGAGAAGCAGACTCTCCACTGAGCAGAGAGCCCAAGCGGGACTCGATTCCAGGACCCCGGGATCATGACCTGAGCTGAAGGCCGATGTTTAACCAACTGAGCCACCCAGGCGCCCCTACCCCTGAAATTAATAATATACTATACATTAACTAAATTGAATTTAAATAAAGAATTTTTTTAAAAAATCCTGTTTTCCTATCAGTAAAGGGAACTGTCCCAGAACCAATTATGAAACCAAAGAGTTTGTTGAGTCTTTATTTGGCAGGGATGCATTTCTGAGAATATGGTAAACAAAAAAAGAATGAAAAGCACCATGACTAGAACCACATTCTCTTACCACTGACACCTGGTAGAAGCATCAGGGAGCAATGGGAAGGATGGAGTAGGGGAGAGGAGACAAGAAGTATGAAAGCAAAACCTTAGCAAAAGCAATGTCAATGTACCAAGACCACAGCGAAATGGATTGTGGAATGGGGAAGGGGGGAGGCAGAGGTAAGTATGAAAGGGTGGGGCAGGGGCTATCTATATGGTTACTTGTCAAGGTTGGGAGAGACAGAGTGATAGCTGAGAAAAGGTTTGAAGTGGAGTTTTTCTTAGGAAAAACTTGAACAAATGCCCTTGAAAAGTAAGGAGCTTAAAAGTAAGGAGATGAAATAATTCACATTGACAATCAAGTGGCAGAGCTAGGAGATATGGGGAAGCAGAAGACAGGGAAAGGGATAGAGCTCATCTCCACCACCACCCCCGCAAAATATAAGCCAGGATTTAAAAAGGAAAAAGATGAAAGAGGGGGCACCTGGGTGGCTCAGGTAGTTAAGTGTCTGCCTTCGGCTCAGGTCAGGATCTTCAGGGTCCTGGGATCGAGCCCCGAGTCTGTGGGGGAGAGATCTCTGCTGAGAGTGAGTCCGCTTCTCCCTCTGCCCCTCCCCCTACTCGTCCTTTCTCTCTCTTGCTCTCTCCCTCTCTCAAATAAAAATCTTTCTAAAAAATAAAATTAAAAAAAGAAAAGAAAAAAGGAAAAGCAGACAGGAAAGACAAACAGGAGACAGAGAAGGACAGACAGAGCTTGTTATGCAGTTCAAGACAAGCTCCCCAAGTACCCACTCCCCATTTGCCGTGCTGCCTGGAAGGGCTTCTCCAAAGACCCTCTCGAGCCACCACTGCAGAGAAAGCAGCAGAGATACGATCAAGAATGTGTCTTTCCTTCCTAATGGTGGGAAGATGCCAAGAATGGGCATAAATACAGGTAGATTTATAGATCTGTTGACAGAAACTAAAGGCTCCGGCTTTTGGCAGTTGCTATTTTGTGTGTAATCAAGAGACAAGAACACTCAAAGAGGAGTCACTGGTGGTGTAAGAAGATTATAAAAAGGGCTGAAAATGGTCACTGGAAGCACGGGAAAGCAAACTAACAAAAGAAATCTAGTAAGACAGCCAAGTATTGCTGACATTCATTAATTTCAAAATCCTTGTTGTGAAAGAACTTTATGCCAACAAAATGGCACAGCTTCTATGTCAGACACTACGAAGTTCCTCAAAAAAATAAAGAACTACCATGGGGTGCCTCAATGGCTCAGCCGGTAGAACGTGTGTCTTGTGATCTTGGGGGTCATGAGTCTGAGCCCCAAGCCAGGGGCAGAGTTTACTTTAAAAAAAAAAAAAAAAAAAAAAAAAAGGCGCCTGGGTGGCTCAGTTGGTTAAGCGACTTGCCTTCGGCTCAGGTCATGATCCTGGAGTCCCGGGATCGAGTCCCACATCGGGCTCCCTGCTCAGCAGGGAGTCTGCTTCTCCCTCTGACCCTCTTCCCTCTCGTGCTCTCTATCTCTCATTGTCTCTCTAATAAATAAATAAAATCTTTAAAAAAAAAAAAGGAAAAGAAAAGAAAAAAGAAATCAGGATCTCAAAGAGCTATTAGCACTCCCAGGTTCATTGCAGCCCTATCCACAAGAGTTAAGATGTGTTTGGAAACAATCTAAATGTCCACTCACAGCTAAAGAGATAAAGCAAATAGATACACTCACAGCTGAATACTATTCAGTCTCTTTAAAAAAAGGAAATTTTGCAGTATGTGACAACATGGATGAACTTGAGGACATTATGCGAAGTGAAATAGACAAAATACTTCAGGTTTCCACTTACAGGAGGTATCTAAAATAAGTCCAATTCCTAAGATCAAAGACTGGAATGGTGGTTACCAGGGGTGAGGGAAGGAGGAAATGGGGAGTTACCAAGAGGCATGGTTCCAGTGATACATAAGATGAATAAACACTGGAGATCTGCTATATAACATTGTTTAACTACAGTTAACAATAATGTATTGTACACTGTTAAGAAGCTAGATCTGATCTTGAATGTCCTTACCACAAAATTGGAAAAGAAAACAATGAACAAATTTAAGCCAACTTGGTCATACACAACTCTTAATTAAGGTCTTTTGGTGGCAGACACCAAAAAGTTGAACAGGAAAAGTTGGGTAAGGATTAGTTACTACTTTAACCCATCTTGCTAAAAAGTTAGTAACAAAAGCAACTCTCAGTCCAAAGTCTGCCACACATACATTTATTAAACAAACATTTCTCAGCAAGACAGCATACAGCATAGGGTACCTCAGTAGCTCAGTCAGTTGGATATCTGACTCTTGGTTTTGGCTCAGGTGCTGATCTCAGGGTCCTGGGATCAAGCACTCAGTGGGGAATCTGCTTGAGGATTCTCTCCCTCTCCTATTGCCCCTCTCCCTGATAACGCGTTCTAATAAAATAGATAAATCTTAAAAAAAAAAAAAAAAAGCATACAGCCTGTTTCACATGCTGCATAAAATCCCAATTCTTGTCAAATCACCAACTTGCATAAAAATGTCACCAAGGGAGGCATAATAAAACTCCAAAAGCATGATTTTATCTTTATAGTTGCTATAAGGCAATCAGAAATCCTCCTCGCTGATGGTGGGATATCAAAAATAAGGAAATCAAGTGCAAGGCACCACCCCTAGAGATAAAAGCCTTACTAAATTCTTGTATCATGTCTGTTCAAGGGTGAAAGGTCTCAAATATTTCAGCCAATCCAAATATCTTGAATAGCACTAATTCCAGTAATAAGCATCCAATTCTAATATCCATACTGCTAAATATTAAACGAATGTCAACCAGTGAAAACCCACTTACTTAAGAATTTAGTCTTGGGAGTCTGGGTGGCTCAGTTGGTTAAGCAACTGCCTTCAGCTCAGGTCATGATCCTGGAGTCCCTGGATCAAATCCCGCATCGGGCTCCCTGCTAGGCAGGGAGTCTGCTTCTCCCTCTGACCCTCCCCCCTCTCATGTGCTCGCGCTCTCTCTCTCTCTCTCTCTCTCTCTCTTTCTGTCTCAAATAAATAAATAAAATCTTAAAAAAAAAAAAGAATTTAGTCTTGACTGAGATACAGAAAGTTGTAAATGCTTTTAAAAGCCATCCCTTGGCGGTGGGGGAGGGAAAGCCATCCCTGGAGTGCCTGGGTGGCTCAGTCAGTTAAGTGTCTGCCTTTGGCTCAGGTCATCATCCCAGGGTCCTGGGATAGAGCCCCATATCAGGCTCCCTGCTCAGGAGTCTGCTTCTCCTTCTCCCTCTGTCCCTCTCCTTGCTTGTGTGCAGTTTCTCTCACTCTCTCTCTCTCTCTCTCAAATAAAACCTTTAAAAAAAAAAAAAAAGCCATCCCTGGAGTGCTGACTCCCAGTAAGAGGAACTGAATGGACCTACAATGTACTTTAAATGAACACATGGGTTCATGCCTCTCTGTTCTGAAGGAGTTTAAAATATATGAGACATCATACCACTGTGGCACACTACCACTGTGCCCAAAAACCTTCATGTCCCTGTTCCCATGGCACATGACTGCCCAGGTAGAGACAAGATTTACCAGACTAAGAGAGTTTGAGTCACTGGGATCAGAAAGTGAAATGTGCAACAAGCAAATTCTCTACAACTTACATATAAGGATATTTTCTGAATTTTGGCCATGTTCTTTCCCTTAATCTGGAACACATATGTTGTAGTAATCAAGTTCAATGATGCAAACTAAAACAACTTCCTAGGGCAAGGGACACTGGGCCAAATCCAGCCCAATGCCTGCTTTTGTAAAAAAAAAAAAAAAAAAAAAGTCTTACAGGAGCACAGGTACACCTATTCATTTACTTACTGTCTGTGGCATCTTTTGTGCTATAACTGCAAGGTTAAGTAGTTGGGGCAGCCATCTAAAATATTTACTCTGAGTCTTTATAGGCAAAATTTGTCCATCCCCGCCCTAGGGGATGGCAGAGCAATAACCAAAGCCCCTGGACATCCTTGGAAATACACTGGCATGCCTAACCTAAAATTATTAGATGTTATGTGAGAGAACATTTGAAAGTCATCCTATTTAAACCACTGTATATTATTGTTGTTGTTGTTAAGTAGTCTCCATACCCAGCATGGAACCCAAAGCAGGGCTTGAGCTCACAGCCCTGAGATCAAGACCTGAGCTGAGATCAAGAGTCGGACGCTTAACCAACTGAGCCACCTAGATGCCCCTAAAACCACTGTATTTTGTAATATCAATAACTATTACTTGTAATAATATCTCAAATATAGTCACTGCCAGAAGCACCAACTCAATTCCTCTTAATAAGAACCAGATTAGTGAACTGGATGTAGCAATTTCATTAGAATACGGCCAGGTCAATCCTAGAGGTTCTCAGAGTCAAAGACGGAAATAACTGGTCGTTACATACTTTTTGTACAGGCAGTTCACCAGGGGATCTGACCACCCCAAACATCCTTGCCGAGTGTTCCAAATGGCAAAGTCTATACCACCCCTTGATCCTGAGCAGTTTCTGCAGCTAGTCACATAAGCTAGGCAACTAAGTAAAACAAGCAAGCACCCACAGTATGACTATTCTAGAGCTACTTGCTTCCTGATGGAGGGGCACTCATTTGTTTACTGCTTGCTACAAAACATGCTGAATCCTTGACTCTAGTTGGCAAAAACTTTCCCTGAATATTTTCTCTGCACATGATATGAGCAAGGCACCAACTGCCTTTTGGCTCGAAGTATATTTGCACAAGTGTTCGAATAGCCAACAGCCCTAGATGAGGACAGTGTCTGACTCCGGGGCAGAGTGCAGAGATGCTAATAGTCCATTTATAAAAGATTCACTATGTGAGAAGCAGGCTAAGAGCAAACCATTTCATGTGCAGGTATCATCTGACCCTCTTCATATCACCTTCTGGAAACTGGGACTTGGGGAACCAGAGCAAAAATGCTGATACTCTGGGGCGCCTGGGGTGGCTCAGTTGGTTAAGCAGCTGCCTTCAGCTCAGGTCATGATCCCAGGGTCCTGGGATCGAGCCCCGCATCGGGCTCCTTGCTCAGCAGAGAGCCTACTTCTCCCTCTCCCTCTGCCTGCCTGCCACTCCCCCTGCTTGTGCTCTCTTTCTCTGTGTCAAATAAATAAAATCTTTAAAAAAAAAAAAAAAAAATGCTGACACTCTGACCACTGCCATGGCTGTGAGGAGTAAACGGTCCTTCGTGCCTGACCCAGCCACCTTTTACCTTCTATCAGCACCATGAAACCATGAGAGTTAACTTGTTGGCCTGCAAGGAAAGTAAAATCTCACAGTAAAGATCAGAGTAAACCACAGCTCTTGAGAGGCCAGTGCTCCTTAGCCGTGACACAACCCTCTTCATTTGTCGCCACTCAACAGAAGGATCACATCCCCCTGGCGAACTTGTGACACGATGACCAATGCTACCACGAGGACGCTCCTACTGTTGCTGGGATGGACTATTGTCTGCTTTTGGCATGGACAGCATTGTGGCAGATGTGTCATCTTTGCCATCTTCTAGGACATGGGTTACTTCTCTAACATATAACTATTTTAGGGGGTTTTTTCTTTGTGCTTATGCAATGAAAATAATAAATTTCACAACAAGGGATATTAAAAACAAAAAGCATGGACAGTGCTTGATAACTTCCCATGAAGACTGACTAAATAACCACTCCAACATTCCTCTCTAACTTGTTTCCCTAGACTATCAAGGGCAAAAAGCAAAAGAGAACATTTCCCAGGTGTGCCTGGCTGGCTCGGTCACTAGAGCACACGACTCAATCTCAGGGTTGTGAGTTTGAGCCCCATACACGATACAAAACCAAATGGGCATCGCTGTGTTTCCATAAAGATTTACAAAAACCATGTGATGGGCCAAATTTAGCTCACAGGCCATCATTTTCCAACCTCAGAAATGCTTTTCAGTCCAAATTGGGTCAGTCAGGATTCTCCAGGAATAAAGTGACATGATCAAACATGTTTACCTGAAAATACCACAAAGAGTGGGGCTAGAGAAACCAACAGAGGATGGTGAGGTTTCAAGGGACTAGCAAGAGTGGGAAGCCATAATCACCCCAGTCCTGAAGAGGCTTGGAACAGGAAGAACATAAGTAGAGCTAGTGAACGTGATGGCCCACCAGCTGCCCCGGCCCTCAAATAATGTGGGCACTGTCAAACTGAGACAAGGCAGGGAAGTAGAGATGGGATAAACAGCCTGATCTGCTTGATATCTTCAAACAGCCAAGCAGAAACACAGGGCAAGGAAGCTCAGGTGATAGACTACTCCATAGATGCCAGTGCCCTGCAGATTGATCCATAAAAGAAATTTGAGAAACTGGAGATCATCAAAATTTAAAGCTTTTGCTCTTCAAAAGACACCATTGAGCACAATGCAATACCAATTCCCACTGACTAGGATGACTATAATAAAAAAAGACAAATAATAACAAGCATTGGCATGAATGAGAAGAAATCTGAACCCTCATACGCTACTAGTGGGAATGTAAAATGGTGCAGCTGCTTCAGAAACTAGTCTGAAAAGTTAAAGGTTAGTTTAAGTTACCTAAAAGTTTAAGTATAGTTACCAAATGACCCAGCAATTCCAATCCTAAGTATATATGCAAGAGAAATGATAACATGTTCACACAAAGACCTGTATACACATATTCATAACAGTATTCATAGTAATTAAAAACTAGAAGCAACCCAAATGCCCAGCAACTGGTAAATGAATAAGACGTGTTATATTCATGCAACAGAATACTCAGCCAAAGGGGGGGAAAAAAAAGAACTGATCAATGCAACAACACAAATGAATCTCAAAAGCATTATGCTAGGCGAAAAGAAGCCAGACACAAAAAAACAAAAACTATACAATTCCACTTAGTTGAAGTTTCCAGAGAACGCAAAACTACAGGCAGAAAGCAGATCAGTGGCTACGTAGATGGAGGTGAACAAGGAGTGACTACAAATGGACACGAGGGACCCGCATGGGCAATGGCAATGTTCTAAAAACTGGATAGCAGTGAGGGTGGTACAACTCTGAATATTTACTATTAACTCATTGAACTGTACACTTAAAATGGGTAAACTTTATGATATGCAAACTATACCTCAATAACGCTATTTAATAAAAATCAGGACGTTTCATATTCATTTTTTAATCCATTATGCTGTGAGCTCTGCTATGCGAGGACCTTCTGGCACACAGCACGGTGATTATAAATGTTTAACAACTGCAGCTAATAAAGTCAAAAATTCATCTGACAAAGAGGGCTCTGGCGATAGAAGGCACTTCAGAAGGGCACACCAGCAGCAGACAGAGGGCATCAGACACACACAGCCCAGAGAGACCAGAGGATGGTGAGGGAGAAGAAAGCCATCAAAACGGAAGGCCAGCCGTTAATGCTGCACGCCTCAGACAGACCAACTAAGAAGGGGATTCAGAGAAGTAGCTACTGAATCTAACAAATCAAATTTCTGGCGATTTTGGGGACAAACTCAGTAGAACAAACAGAAGCCTGGCTTCCCTCAGTTGAAGAGCAAATGCAAAGTAAGAAAGAAAAACTGAGACTTAGTCGTTCATGTGGCTTAACTGTACGCTTGCGAATGCAGGACATTTTCTAACTACTGGGAAAGCTCAGTACACACACAAAGTAGTCGATAAAACTTTCTGATTGCAGACTGATACAACTTTTCAAAGAGATCATCCCACCATAGAGAAATACCTAATAGACGTGAGCATATGTACCTCACAAACCTAACTAGAAGTCCCTAAGATGGGAACACAACCACAATCAGCAGCCAAACATATGCCTTAAAGACAAAAGACAACTTAGAAAGCGATCCCATAAAATCTGTGTAGATTCGATCACAAAGTTCTGGAAATGGGTGGTGGTGATGGTGGAACAACACTGTAAATGTACTTCATGCCACCGAATTACACAATTAAAAGTTAATCAAGCAGTAAGTTTTACTTTATATTTTACAATCAAAAAACAACAACAACAACTATATAGGGGCACCTGGCTGGCTCAGTCAGTGGAGTGTGGAGCTCTCGATCTCCAGGTTGTGGGTTCAAGCCCCACATTGGGTACAGAGATTACCTGAAGATAAAATCCTAAAAAAAAAAAACCCACACAGATTCAATCACAATTTTTAGCCCAACACTGACAAGCATTTATGAAAGAATGCATTTATAGAGCTTACTTACATAGTAAAAATATAAATAGTATCACCTAAGAAAAACTGTAGCAAGGGAGGAAAACAAAAAGAAGAGACAAGAAAATACCAATAACGAGAGTGTGGGCTCAACTCTAGACTGTAACCATTTTCCACTCGCAAAACAAAAGCAATCACACATGCATTCAGGATTGTAACGTTGAAGACTTAAGTCCACATATACCCTATTTCTGAATACAAATTTCTGAAACAATAGCAGAATGAAATTCGAGGAATAGGATTAAGAAATAACCTCCATTTGTTGGGGCACCTGGGTGGTTGGGTCAGTTAAGCCTTGGACCCTTAGTTTCGGCTCAGGTCATGATCTCAGGGTCATGAGATTGAGCCCCGCATCAGAATCCGCACTCAGCAGGGAGTCTGCTTGGGATTCTCTACCCCTCCCCGCTGCTCACAAACCTCTCTCTCAAATAAATCAATCTTTAAAAAAAAGAAAAGAACCTTAATTTGTAATCGGTATTTTTTTTAAGGATTTATTTCAAAGAGAGAGAGCATGAGCTGAGAGAGGGGCAGAAGGAGAGGGAGAAGCAGACTCCCGCTAAGCTGGGAGCCCGAGAGGGGGCTTGATCCCAAGACCCTGAGGTCACAACCTGAGCCAAAGGCAGAAGCTTAACCGACTGAGCCACCTACATGCTCCTGTAATCAGGTATTTTTTTTTAAAAAAGATTTCTTTCTTTTAGAGAGAGAGAGAGAGAGAGAGAAAGAGAGAGAGAGAGCAAGCAGAGGGAAGGGTAGAGGGAGAGGTAGAGAGAAAATCCCAAGCAGACTCCCCACTGAATGCAGAGCCCAGGGCTAGGGCTCAATCTCACAACCCTGAGATCATGACCTGAGCCGAAACCAAGAGTCCAACACTCAACTGACTGAGCCACCCAGGTGTCCCAATCAGGGTATTTTTAAAAAGTATTTCCAGAGCATATGAATAGCTACATGTCAGTACTAATCATTTAAAATACAGAGAGGCCAACAAAGTCATGAGATCTCAAAAAACTACTGGAGCCCCACCATCACTCTCACTGCTCAATATGTGTCACTAATTGACAACACTGTGCATAAAAACAAATCACCTAGATGTTATTAAATTTTGGTTTTCTTTTAATCACTCAATATATGAATATACTACCTTGATTTTTATTAAGATTTTATTTATTTGCGAGAGTGAGAGACAGCAAGAGAGAACACAAGCAGAGGGGAGAGGGAGAAGCAGGCTCCCCACTGAGCAAGGAGCCTGACATGGGGGCTCAATCCCAGGACCCTGGGATCCTGACCTGAGCTAAAGGCAGATGCTTAACCAACTGAGCCACCCAGGCGCCACTAAAACAAAGAGTTTAAGCAATAAAGATAACCATTGCTTCTCACCCCCTTAAAGATCCCACTTTCTACCCTAAAGGCAATTACCAACAGTTTTGCATGCGTCCTTCCAGACTTACCTAAACATTTTCATATGTACATGCAGGCATGAAAGTGCATCATTTTATGTTTAAGATTTTCTTCCCATAAATTATATCCTGCTATATATTATTCTTTCAACTTAGTTAACAGCTATACAACATCTGCAACTTGCTTAACTGGTATACAACATCCTAGTACCCCGGGTAAACCACAGCTTATTTAACCATTCCTCCAATAATGGATATGGTTTCCAATTTGCAGATACTAAGAGCTGCAACAGGCTTCCCTGAACATGCCAAACTGTATGTGTGTATGTAAGAAAAATATTTGAAAGTTTAAATACTACAAACTACACATTTAAAAGCTTATGTCAATTAACATGCCTACCAGAGACGAATTTCCCCACACCACCACTGAATAACTGATCTTTTGGATTTTAATTAACTAATGGAAGGGGGGGGAGGATTCTTCACTTTTTTTTTAATTTGCATTTCCCTAATAATTAGTGACTTTGGGCATATTTTCACATTGTGATCTATTTGTGGGGGGGGGGTGTTTGTTTTTTTTTAAAGATTTTATTTATTTGACACAGAGAGAGCGACAGCGAGAGAGGGAACACAAGCAGGGGGAGCGGGAGAGGGAGAAGCAGGCTTCCCGCTGAGCAGGGAGCCCGATGCGGGACTCGATCCCAGGACCCTGAGCCAAAGGCAGTCGCTTAACTGACGAAGCCACCCAGGCACCCCATTGTGAGCTATTTGTATTTCTCCTTTTGACCATTAGCCATTTTTAAGTTTAATATAGAGATATTACAAAGAAGCAAAGATATATTCTGGGGCTTTTTTTTGTAAATTACACATAATACCTAAACATTATTCTTGTTCAAAATAAAGCTAATAATCCCACTAACCATACCTCTCTCCCCATTACATTTTCTCTGTCCAGGAATCACTCCTCAGGTGAGTACACATTCTTAGACCTTTGTCTGTGCCAGGGGATCTCAACAGGAAGCAATTGTGTCCTGCAGGACATAGGTGCCAAAGTCCACAGAACGTTTTACTTGTCACCACTCCAGACTGGAGTGATGCTACTGGTGTCTGGTAGGTAGAGGCCAGGGAGGATTCTAAATACCCTACAATACACAGGACAGCCACCTACAACAAAGGATTATCCAATCCAAAATGTCAATAGTGGCACTGCTGAGTACTCCCAGTCTATGCTTTTAATGTAATGTATGTAACTATAAAACTATAAAATCTTAGGGCGCCTGGGTGGCTCAGTCGTTAAGCGTCTGCCTTCGGCTCGGGTCATGATCCCGGGGTCCTGGGATCGAGCCCCGCATCGGGCTCCCTGCTCCGTGGGAAGCCTGCTTCTCCCTCTCCCACTCCCCCTGCTTGTGTTCCCTCTCTCGCTGTGTCTCTGTCAAATAAATAAAATCTTTAAAAAAAAAAAAAAACCTATAAAATCTTATTAGTGTGGAGTTTTTTAAACATCAACAGTATTATTCTAGTGCCATTTTACAGATTCTTTTTCAATTCCTAATATGTCTTAGAGATGTTCTGTCAATATGTAGAGATCTACCTCATTCTTCTTTCGCTACTAAAGAATTCCAAGATATGGCTGGCTCTACAGTTTACCAACCATTCCCGACAGACGCTCAGCATGGAGGAATCACCCAGCTGGATGATCATAATGAGGTTTCTGAACCAAACATCCTGTCAATTGCCCAACATTCCCCTTCCTGCTCTGGATCTTTCTCTTCTGAAGCTGTAGCCATTTTTGTAGCCATTTTCCCCTGCCTGCGTGTTAGACCGGGGTTTTCTGCTGCATGAATACATCTGCCATTTCTCCTTCAGAAATGCCTCATCGTTTTCAGGACCATAATTCCCACTATTTTGCACAAAAATTCTGGTTATTTTTCTTTTGGTTTTTTAAGTATTTCTCCTCCCTGGGAATTTGGGACAGGAAGATGAAGTCTGATTTATCCCAACAGCTCTTACCACAGGAAATACAGCATGTATATTTTTAATTTAAAAATCAAAAATTGTGACTATTTTCCAAATTAAACAGTTAAAACGTTTTAAGATGGTCATGAAAGATATCAACAAACCCTTACTGAAAATCTAATCTAGTATCAAAATGGGTATGTGAAAATCATCATATAGTGCCTAAATGACCACAGGCCATAAACGCAACTTAGCTTTAAGGAACACCTGTTACCATTCCTCCATTAGTGCATCAAATGGCAGAGATCCTTTTCAGAGCAGCCATTCTACCAGATACCAAGGCATTTGCAGAAGCTCCCAAAGCTGGCTTTCCAACCTCCGATTCCACTCCCCAAATCGTCCAATACTGCTGCTGGGCTCACAAAGGACATGGAAGCCCTTGACTTATAGTTGTGACTCCTTGCTTTCTCACCAAGAGCTTTAGATGATTATTAAAAATAGCAAAAATCAGGGGTGCCTGGGTGGCTCAGTTAAGCCTCTGACTCTTGATTTCAGTCAGGTCACGATCTCAGGGTCCTGAGATGGAGCCCCACCTCAGGCTCTGTGCTCAGCAGTTGAGTCTGCTTGAGATTCTCCCTCTCCATCTGCCCCTCCCCTCCCATACTGGCGGGCTCGTGCTCACTCTCTCCCCCACTCTCAAATAAATAATCTTTAAAAAAAAAAAAAAATAGCAAAATCAACCACACAAATGGTCCTCTCCTTAAAATTCCTGGCACTCTACAGTTAGCTCCCTTACTTGAAACAGCAATCATGAAAAGCAGTCAAGGGGCTCAAAATGTTTTTTCAGCACAGTCATTCCCAGTGAGCAAGGAGAGGACACATGAAGCCACCAAAAACATTTGGGAAATGTTTTTATTCTCTCTCTAAAAATAAATCATCTTTTTTCTCACCACCTCCCAAACAAGAAAATTTCTTCTCCACCCAGAGGTCAGAATGAGTACTTTGAATGAGCTCCAAGCCTAATAATTAACCTCAATAATTAGATCCAAAGTGATTTTTCTGCCAATCACTGAATTTACTTGTGGCTCTATGCCTGGTCCTAGCTATCAGGAAAGAATAAAAGCTGAGAAGTGCTTCTTTGAGGACTTAGTCTGGAGACTATGAGAAACACAATCAGATAAAGAGAGCTCGGGAAATCAGGACTGAGGCAAAGACAGGGCTCCCATCCTCCACCTTCCCTGGAATTAAAGCATCACAGAAGGTTGAGAATGGGAGTCATAAAGGAGGAAGAATTCAACTGTGTCTGTCAGGGGAGATCAAGTTACCTGCTGGGTTGAAGCATGACCCACCTCCCACAGGGCGCCCAGTCCACCCTGCAAGCCACAGCCAAACGTCACCAGATAAAAGCCCAAGCTCGCCTAAGTTCAGGGAGCTTCCCAAGGGCACTGAAGTACCAGGGCAGAAACTCCAGTCTGTACGAAGGCTCACTGCATCTCAGATTTCACGATGAATTCGGTCCTTACTTTGGGAAATAGATTTGTCACAAGACGTACTATGAAGACAGAGGTAAAACAGCGCCCAACCTGGCAACAGCAATGGGCAAGGAAGACATGAACAGTTTCATAGGCACAAGCTACTTGTCTTTCACTTCAAAATCTAACTTTTCTCCAAATCCAAATGTCTGGCTGGCTTAGAAAAGAATACTTGGTGCAGCTATCCACACGCCTCTTTTGTATGAAAGAGTAAATGAACATATTCAAATTAAGAGGAACATCTGGACAACACAAGGTAGAAAAATCTGTGGCAGCTGGCTCTTTGGACAGAAAGAACAAGAGAAAGAGCTGTCCCTCCAAAAGAAAAACTATGGAATAAAAAGACAAGGAAGAGGACTACCTATTATTTCTAAAACCCAAATAAAACATTTTCCCCCAAAACACAAGCTTCTAATTCCATTTATACAGTACTAGTCTCTGCTTTTCACTCTCTTTTCTAATTCAACTATTTTATGCTCCACCCACCATACCCCTTTACCATTAAATAGACCCTGAACGATTCCCTCTCCCTTCCCTGACTCATTCCAACATTTATCACTGGCACTCTGCTACAGCAGGGTATAAAGAGATGGTACATCACAGTTCTCTCCCTTCCAAGAGTTCAGGCTAGAACAAAAGGCAGACTTCTACACCAAGTGCAATCAGAAGTAATAAACTGGAGCATGTACACATGGCTAATACAGAAAATGATTTCATGAAGAATCCATTCTTTAAGTATAAAAGGGAATTTCTAATAAATGGAAAAAAAAGTAAAGAGAATAACTAATGGACAACTTCTGTACTCAAAGTCATGGAAACAGGAAAGGCTCCAGCCTATCCAGACATCCCCAAAACAGCTTGACAGCAAGGTGTATAAAGAGGTCCTGATGGGGAAGACTAGAGGAGCTGGGGACCTAGCTTTGGCTTCACCTCCCTCACTGATACAGCATGGGGGAGAAGTCAGAGAACTGTAGGGCTCCAGAGGATCTTTTCAATGGTTTGAAAGTTACAGATCCACAGGAAGCAGAGTGTGCTACCCCTCCGGTTTCCAGTCCCAAAGATCACCATCTCCAGAGAAAGCTGCTCAAGGATGTTGCAGCTCATTCCCAGGAAGACCAGGGAGAAGAGGAGTGTTTTCATGACCTTAGTGCCTCATTTGAGAAGGAGGAGCCAGGAGCAGACAAGGTTGAGAACAAACCTGATGATAATGTGAATTCCTCTGCACTTGATGAAGAATACCTAATAAAACTGGAAAAAAACATGCCAGTTGAGGAGAAACAGAAGAGAAGAGAAGAGAGCACTAGACTAAAGGAGGAGGGAAATGTGCAGTTTAAGAGAGGAGATTAAATAGAAGCTGAGAGTTCGTATAGTCAAGCCCTTCAGATGTGCCCATCCTGCTTCCAGAAAGACAGGTCTATTCTGTTTTCAAATAGAGCTGCTGCAAGGATGAAACAGGACAAGAAAGAGATGGCCATCAGTGACTGCAACAAAGCAATTCAGTTAAACCCCAGCTATATCAAGGCAATACTGAGGAGAGCAGAGTTGTACGAGAAAACGGACAAGCTAGATGAAGCCCTGGAGGACTATAAATCCATTTTAGAAAAAGATCCATCTGTACATCAATCAAGAAAGCTTGCATGAGATTACCTAAACAGACTGAAGAACGTAACGAAAGGCTAAAGGCAGAGATGTTAGGTAAACTAGGGGCGCCTGGGTGGCTCAGTTGGTTAAGCGACTGCCTTCGGCTCAGGTCATGATCCTGGAGTCCCAGGATCGAGCCCCACATCGGGCTCCCTGCTCAGCGGGGAGTCTGCTTCTCCCTCTGACCCTCCCCCCTCTCGTGTTCTCTCTCTCATTCTCTCTCTCAAATAAATAAATAAAATCTTTAAAAAAAAAAAAAGATGTTAGGTAAACTAAAAGATTTTGGGAACTTGGTTCTTCGACCTTTTGGACTCTCCACCGAAAATTTCCAGATCAAACAGGATTCCTCTACTGGTTCCTACTCCATCAATTTTGTTCAAAATCCAAATAATAACAGATAACAAAGTTAACAGTAGCTTGTAAAGCTGGCTTGGAGATTGTGTGCTGCTTGCTATTAACAAGGGGGAAGGCCCTGCCAATATTTAACTTTTAAAGGCATTTTATCTCAAAGACAGGCTATCCACTAGGGCCCAGTGCCCCCTTTTTCCCTCTCGTTTTCCAATCAGGGTGAAATGCACTTCTGATGTCATAAGCCTAATTTGATTCCCATTTTAAGGTGGTGTCTGTGCAGCTGTTGCCCTTGGTTCTGGCTGTCCCTGGCTTTGTCCGGGACGAAGCCTGCTTGTCAAAGCTGACCTCCCTGAGCTATACACGCGAGCCCAGCCAGAGCGTCCCCCAGCCTGAGCAGACCTGCCGGTTGGAGACTGCCCAAATATGATTCCTGGGGTTCCCGCCTGCTGTCCCCTGTCCCTGATTACTCACCCCGCCCAGGCTGCTGGGCATGGGCTCTGGCGTCTCCTGGTTTCCTCTGTGGTAAATAAACGCTTTCTGTGATGGTCTGGGGGGAAAAAAAAAAAAAAAAAAAAAAAAAGAGGTCCTGATGGGAGAGGGTGGGGGAAGAGAAAGACAGAAAGACTAGAAGGGAAACCACCTCGAAAGCAATCTTCAATGTCCCAGTAAAGAGTTTAGGCCTTAACTGGGAAGTCGGTGGCTCTCAACGTTTAGTTCCTATGAAAAGAAAATAGTGTTCATATGAGGAATATTATACTTCACCAACAGCAGCTTACTGGAGGTTGCTGCAGTTGGGCCATTCTAAGCAGTTAGCTATAAACATGCTTTCTCTCCCACAAATCTCAGACAAAACTTAACAGGCAGTGCTGTTAACAATGAAAACCTCTTCTTTTCCTCTGTTTTCTAACCAAACTTTTCCCATAATAGAGGACATACAGCATAATATCAAACACAAACAGCCATTCAGCTACATCAAATGCCTTCCCACACTTGTTTTTAAGCGACTCTTAAGAAACACCCCGGTCATTCTAATTACAAGTAAAATGGAGTAAATGTAGTTCATTCTGTCTGTCCCACTAAATGCAGCTAAGAAATCTGAACAGAATACATGAATCAACTATTTGTGAAACTTGAGAAGTAGCAGGCAGATCCAGGAAGAACAAACTTCAACTAAAAATCAGTGGTGAGTTTTCACTTTTTCCAACATCACCCCCTGCCTAATCAATGAAATCTGATACCCAAAGTAAGTACTTGGGGTGCCGACAGGGAGAGTTCCAGGAGAAGCCCTATACTCCTGCCTCGAAAAGCAAAGAAGGGAGCTCCTGAGACTTAGAACACTACAGAAATCTCCCAGGTTTTTTTGTTGTTGTTACTGTTTTAAAACTTGATTCTTCTGTGCCCCAGCTACCAAGTAAGTAATTCTATGGCTGCAACAGGAGCCAAGAGGCAAAATGTGAGTCAGAGAAGGAACATTCTTCTTCTGTCAGTGAAACTGCAGTCTCATGAGGGTAGGTCAATTCCCGCTGTCTTTTTTCTTTCTGACCTAAGAAGAAATATGTATTTGGTCTCGGCCCCCAATTCCTGACACAGAACTTCTAAAACCCTTGTTATTTCCTGATAAATAGGGGTGCTAAGAGCATCTTTTGTTCTAATATTTGGTCTTTGACCCCAGTTCCTGACACAAGAGCTTCTAAGATCCTTGGAATCTCCCAAGTGATAAGTGTCTTTTTGTATGCTAATAAGATACCTGGGGGCGGAGGGGCTAGATAGCTTCAGGAAGGGGGCTGGTCACCAGATTAACCTAGGTACAATCAGAGGGTTGGAACTTTCAACCCCCTTCCCCTAACCCCAGGGGAGAAGAGAGGGACTTAAGGAGTGAGTTAATCAGCAATGGCCAACACTTTAATCAATCATGCCTACGTAATGGAACCTCCGTAAAGCCCCTAAGCAATGGGATTCAGAGAGCTTCTGAGCTGGTGAACACACATCCACATGCCAGAAAGGTGGCACACCTTAACTCCACGGACAGAAGCTCCTGTGCTCAAGACCCCTCCAGACCTTGCCCTGTGTACCTCTTCACTTCACTGTCCATTTGTATCTTTCAGGATATCATTTCTGGGAAGCCAGCAAATGTTGGGTAAAGCATTTGCCTCAGTTCTGAGTCATGATAGCCAATTATCAAACCTGAGGAGGGGGGCTGTGGAAACCCCTGATTTATAGCCAGTTGGGAAAAAGTACAAGTGATAACCCAGGCCTTAAGAAAAGCATCTGAAGGGCAGTCCCACAAGACTTAACCTGCGGGATCTAACTCCGGGGAGTTGGTATTAGAGCTGAATTACATTGTACAACGTCCAGCTGGTGTCCAAAGAGCCAGAGAACTGGCTTTTGGCATGAGGGGAAAACCCCACACATTTAGCATCAGAAGTGTGGCGAGTAAAAAAAAAAAAAGTTTTCCTTAGTCTCCCCCTGTACTCTCAACACCTGGCCATAAACACAGACGCAGATGTAGCAATGCAAAGTAACCCAAATCCCAGCTTTCTCAGCAAGAGGAATGAAAATGGAAGGCCTAGCACAGATAACAAAGGAAAAGCTAGCGTGAGGTGACCCAATAAAGTTGTTTATCAACTCCTGGGCCCATCCCTAGGCTGGGCATGTATAGATAGGATCCTAATAAGCATACCAAAAATATTTTAAAACTCAACTAAGAGACCACAGGTCTCGGACTAACCAGATGGTATTACACCTGTGAACATACAGAGGCGTATACCGAACAGAAAACAGATGACAACATTCACTCTGAAGCCAACCACGTTGATTGCTGCTAAAACAAAAAGAACATTCTCTCAAGAATTTAAGATTCAATCTCATAATACATACAATATCCAAAAGACAGTTGCATCCTTGAACAAGCCTGGTTTGAACTGCACAGCTCCACTTATACACAGATTTTTTTTTCCCGTATTGTGAATGTATTTTCTCTTCCTTATGATTTTCTTAGTAACATTTTCTTTTTCTCCAGCTTACGGTAAGAGTATAACATATGAGGGCGCCTGGGTGGCTCAGTTGGTTAAGCAACTGCCTTCGGCTCAGGTCATGATCCTGGAGTCCCGGGATCGAGTCCCACATCGGGCTCCCTGCCCAGCAGGGAGTCTGCTTCTCCCTCTGACCCTCTTCCCTCTCGTGTTCTCTATCTCTCATTCTCTCTCAAATAAATAAATAAAATCTTTAAAAAAAAAAAAAGAGTATAACATATGATACATATAAGATACAAAATGTGTGTTCATCTGGGAGGACAGGCCTCATCTCTACTTTTCCAAAGATCCTCAAGAGACTGAAAAGCAGGTCACTGCTGAAAAGGCTGTGAAGGAATTTCAGGGTGAATGGACTGCTCCAGCTCCTGGGTTCACCGATAACTCAATGGGAAGTCGCACACTGGTGTGAAGACCTGCAGGGGCCCTCTGGACCTCATCAGCAGGACCCTACTGAGGACTGGAGCACTCAGCCTGCCGCTGAAGGCGGGTCCGCAGCTCCCACTGTTCTGCCCACTGAAGAGCTAGGAACAACCACTGAGTCTTAAGCTGCACTTCCACAAAAGCAAACAAAATGGAAATAAGGTTGATGGAAATAAACAGTTTCTAAAAAGCTGAAATGTGTGTGTGTGTGTGTGTGTGTGTACGCGCGCACACGTGCAGGCACACACACCACTTGACTGTTAAAGTCAATAGAAGGCTATTAGATTTGGGCAAGTCAAAACTTCTATATGGATTTTTCAATGTACAGATGTTTGGTGCCCCTAACCCCAGTGTTGTTCAAGGGTCAACTGCACAATCCAAAATTCCTTAGCACACCCAGAACAAGGTAAATTTCAACTCT
Source organism: Eumetopias jubatus (assembly GCF_037043125.1). Lineage (NCBI taxonomy): Eukaryota > Metazoa > Chordata > Mammalia > Carnivora > Otariidae > Eumetopias > Eumetopias jubatus. The sequence goes on along the minus strand of NW_028274809.1, from coordinate 183,382,187 downwards.
TATAAAGATAATCAATAGGCGGGGCGCCTGGGTGGCTCAGTCGGTTAAGCCACTGCCTTCAGCTCAGGTCATGATCCTGGAGTCCCGGGATCGAGTCCCGCATCGGGCTCCCTGCTCGGCAGGGAGTCTGCTTCTCCCTCTGACCCTCCCCTCTCTCATGTTCTCTCTCTCTATCTCATTCTCTCTCTCAAATAAATAAATAAATCTTTAAAAAAAAAAAAAAAAAGATAATCAATAGGCACCAAAGCCAAGATGACAAAACTGGTGAAATTATCTGACAAAGACTAAGGAAGTGATTATAAAAATACTCCAAAATACAAGAGTAAACATTCTTGAAACAAATGAGGGAATCGTAAGAAATAGAATTTGTAAAAAGGAACACACAGAAACTTTAACTTAAATATGTAATAACCAAAAAGTTTTTTATTTTTTATTTTTTTAAAGATTTTATTTATTTGAGAGAGAATGAGAGATAGAGAGCACGAGAGGGAAGAGGGTCAGAGGGAGAAGCAGACTCCCTGCTGAGCAGGGAGCCCGATGTGGGACTCGATCCCAGGACTCCAGGATCATGACCTGAGCCGAAGGCAAGTCGCTTAACCAACTGAGCCACCCAGGCGCCCACCAAAAAGTTTTTTAAAACTTAATGGATGGGCTCAATAGTAAAGAGTCAATAAACCTGAAGATAAGTCAACAGAAATCTATTATACAAACTGAGTCAAAGAGAAAAAAAAATTGGAAAAAACTAACAAAGCTTCAGAGAACTATGGCATAATGACTACAGGCCTAAATACAGGTTATCACAGAACAGAAAGAAAAACAGCATTGCTATTGCTAAGAAAATATTTGAAATAAAAATGGCTGAAAACTCCTCGAGTTTGTGAAAGACATAAAACTACAGGGTGCCTGGGTAGCTCAGTTGTTTAAGCAACTGCCTTCGGCTCAAGTCATGATCCTGGAGTCCCGGGATCGAGTCCCACATCGGGCTCCCTGCTCAGCAGGGAGTCTGCTTCTCCCTCTGACTCTCCCCCTCTCAGGCTCTCTCTCTATAACTATCTCTCCCGATAAATAAATACAAATCTTTAAAAAAAAATAAAAAAAATAAAACTACAGATTCAAGGATCTTAACAAAAAAGATAACAAAAAGAAATCAATCAAACACACACATCTAACCAAACCACTGAAAATTAAAGACAAAGAAAACAAATCCTGAAAACAAAGAGAGGAAAACACATTAACTATAGGGGAATAATTACTCAAAGAACTACAGATGTCATTTTTTTTTTTCTTTTAGAGAACTACAGATTTCATATCAGAAGCCAGAGAAGCCAAAAAGAGGTGGCACAGTGTTTTTAATCTTTTTTTAGAACAAAAGTTGTTTTTTATGTTTTTAATTTAAAAAAATTTTTTAAGTAAACCCTACCCCCAAAATGTGGAGTTCAAACAAATGACTCCAAGATGAAGAGTCATATGCTCTACTGACTGAGCCTGCCAAGTGCCCCTTAAATTTTTTACTTTGAGGATAGCTGACAATGTTACATGAATTTCATGTGTACAACATAGTGATTCAACTTCTCTATAAAAGTAGCACAGTATTCTTATTTTTTAAGATTTTATTTATGTATCATTTATTTATTTGAGAGAGAGAATGAGAGATAGAGAGCACGAGAGGGAAGAGGGTCAGAGAGAGAAGCAGACTCCCCTCTGAGCAGGGAGCCGGACGTGGGGCTCAATCCCAGGACCCTGAGATGATGACTGGAGCCGAAGGCAGGCGCTTAACCAACTGAGCCACCCAGGCACCCCAGTAGCACAATATTTAAAAAAAAAACAACAACATATCAACTCAGAATTCTATACCCAACTCCAAGAAAGACATTCTCAGAGGAAGGATAATGAAGAGAATTAATTGCCAGCAGATCAGTTCTAAAAAGGGGGGCTAAAGGAAGTTCTTCAGATATAAGGGAAATGATATTAGAAGGAAACCTGGAATGTCAGGAGTGAAAGAGGAACACTAATAGCAACCATCTGGGTGAATATGATAAACAATTCTTATCCTTTTGAATTCTTTAAATGTGTTTGGGCTGTTGAAAGCAAAAAGACTGTCTAATGGAGTTTTTAATGTACCTAAATACATAAGAGAACCATAACATAAAAGGTAAGAGTAAAGAAAGATGCCTGTGTGATAGAAAGATTTCTACACTCCAGCTGAGGTGGTAAAACATGGATTCTAAGTAAGTTATGAAAAGTTAAGTATGTAGATTATAACCCAGAGGCTGAAAGTAAAATGGAGGAGGGAGAGGGTACCATGCAAATATTCAATGAAAGGAGGCTTTAATGCCATTATTACTATCAGACAAAGCAAACTAAGAACACCATTAAATAAGAGTCAATTTACTAAAACAATATACAAATCCTTGACACATAAGCACCTAACAACAGTGCTTCATAAAGCAAAATCAGAACTGAAAAGAAACAAATACCTAATTATTGTTGGTGAATCTAACACTCTTCTCTCAGTAACAGGCAACAAACTAGCAGTAAAGAATCAGTGCAAATAGAAACTACACTATGAATCATCTGTATCTAACTGACATTTATATACTAATCCATCCAACAGATGATGAAAGTCTTTTCAAGTACACATGAAAGTCACCAAGATACACCAGACATGCATCATGAAATAAACCTTAACACATAAAAAAGAAACAAAACACATAAAGTATATTCTTTGACCATAAAGAAATTAAAGGAACTCAGTAACAGAGAGACAACAAAAAAATCTCCAGGGCACCTGGCTAGGTCAGTCAGTAGGGCGGGGATCTTTGGGAGACTTCTCCAAGAACAAGAGAGCTGGCAGGTGCCATTTCCCTTCTCCCCAACTCCCCCCTAGCCTAGAGACACAGATACCTGCAGGAACCAGTGCAGGGTAAACACTCTACACCTGGCTTGCTAACAGCACACCCCAACCCATGGACTTCTGCAGATCCACCTCTAACCCAGCCGGGCTGGGAAGGAATTTTCCCAGGTGGCTGCAGGTCTCTTCCTAGAGCAGACCAGCAGAGACCTTCCTGACACCCCACCCCAAATTCTCTTAGGAACCACCCATCTAACAACACACCCTTGGCAAGAGTCCATCCAAAGTGGTGCTATAAAGGCAGCAATGTGCAAGCAGCCCAAAGTGTGCCAGTGCCACTCCAAAGTAACTCCAGCCCCAGAGAAGGGGAAGAAAACCACACATACCAGTTTGACTGTGGGCCCAGAGAGATGGGGACAGACATCTGGTCTGACTACAGGCCCTGCCCACCAACAAAGGAATCTCAGGGGACAACACAGGGAAAGCACCCTACAGTTCAGTGCTACTGCAGCTCTGACAAACACCCGGTCTGCCACAATTCACACCCAAGGCGACCCAGATTGGCCCATTAACAACACAAAGACCAAACTCTATCCACAACAGGCAAAGACTGCCACCGAAGATGACTGGACTGAGGGCAAACATGGCTCAGTCATAATAGTAGGGCATACACAACAACCACAGGAGACACCCCTGAAGTGCCAGATTCTGGTGAACAGGGGACACTGCCCTGCAGGGCACTATAGTATAGGACCTCTTTTTCATAAGGCCACTACCTTCAAGAGCAGGAGACATCACTGACATTCCTAACAGAGAAACAGACACACAGAGTCAGATAAATGAGGAGATAGAGGAATATGTCCCAAATTAAACAACAGGACAAAAATCACAGCAAGAAAGCTAAATGAAACAGAAATAAGTAATATGCCTGATAAAGAACTTAAACTAATGTCATAAAGATATTCCCTGGACTTGAGAAAAGAGTGGAGGACCTCAGACCTCAACAAAGACAAAACATAAAAAGAATCAGTCAGAGATGAAGAACTCAGTAAATGAAATTAAAAATACACTAGATGGGGGGCGGGGCGGAGTCCCTGGCTGGCTCAGTCGGTTAAGCAACCAATTCTTGATTTCAGATCAGGTCATGATATCAGGGTTATGAGATCAAGCCCTGCATCAGGTTCCATGCCGGAACCTGCTTAGATTATCTCTCTCCCTCTCCCCCTGCTCCACCCATCCCCCCAACGCTCATGTGTGTGCTCTCTCAAAAAAAAAAAAAAAAAATACACTAGATGCAATAAATACAAGGCTAGAAGAAGCAGAAGAATTATCAGCAACCTGGAGAAGGACTAGTGGAAAGCAATCAAGCTAAACAGGAGAGAGAAAAATTAATTAAAAATGAAAATAGACTGAGGGAACTCAGCGACATCATCAAGCATTAATAACATTCACATTTCAGGGATCCCAGAAGGAGAAGAGAGAGAAACAGGAACAAAAAACTCAAAGAATGTATTTGAAGCTGAAAAATTCCTGAATCTGGGGAGGGAAACAGACATCCAGATCCAGGAGGCACAAAGAGCCCCCAACAAAATCAACTCAAGGAGGTCCACGCCAGGACACATAGTAACTAAAGTGACAAAAAGTAGTGATAAAGAGAGAATTTCATACATTTTATGTTAAAAAAAAAAAAAGAAGATAGTAGGAAGGGAAAAAATAAGTGGGGGGGGGGGGGAGATCGGAGCAGGAGACGAACCATGAAGAGACCATGGACTCTGAGAAACAAACAGAGGGTTCTAGAGGGGAGGGGGCTTGGGGGATGGATTAGCCTGGTGATGGGTATTAAAAAATAAAAAATAAATGTTAAAAAGATATTCATTATAAAATATTTAGAAAAGACTAATAAAACAAGAGGAAAGTTGCCAGTATATAGGAAAAAAAAATTTTCAAAAGCAGCAAGAAAGAAGTTTTCCAAAAAAATATATAAAGATCTTATACAACACCAAATATCCCCACATAGTCCAATTAAAAATGGGCAGAAGACATGAACAGACATTTCTCCAAAGACGACCTATAAATGGTCAACAGACAAATGAAAAGACGCTCAACGTCACTCATCAGGGAAATGCAAATGAAAACCGCGATGAGGTATCACCTCACACCTGTCAGAATGGCTAGAATCAAGAAGTCAAGGGGTGCTTGGCTATGTCAGTGGGGCTTGTGACTCTTGATCTCAGGGTTGTAGGTTTGAGCCCCACACTGAGTGTAGAGATTACTTAAAATCTCAAGGAAAAAAAGACAAGAAACAACAAGTGTTAGGAAGGATGTAGAGAAAAAGGAACTCTCATGCACTGTTGGTGGAAATGCAAACTGATTTTGGGCACTGTGGAAAACACTATGGAGGTGATTCCTCAAAAAAATTAAATAGAATTACCATATGATCCAGTAATTCCACTAATGGGTATTTACCCAAAGAATACAAAAACACTAATTCAAAGGATATATGCACTGCTATGTTTACTGCAGCATTATTTACAAAAGCCAAATTATGGAAGCAGCCAAAGTGTCCATGGAGAGGTGAATGGGTAAAGATGATGTCATATGTGTATACACACACACGAATATTACCCATTAAAAAAATGAAATCTTGCCATTCACAACAATATGGATGGATCTAGCAGGTAAAAAGCTAAGTTAAAGAAGTCACAGAGAAAGACAAATACCATATGATTTCACTCGTATATGGAATTTAAGAAACAAATGAAGAAAAAAAGAAAAAGAAAACTGACTCTTTTAAATATAGAGAATGAACTGACCGTTACCAGGGGGGAGGTGGGCGAAGCAATGGGTGAAATAGGTGAAGGGGATTAAGTGTACACTTATGATGAGCATTGAGTAATGTACAGAATTGTTCAATCACTGTATTATACACCTGAAACTACTGTAACACTGTATGTTAACTGTATTAGAATTTAACAAGATAAAAATAAATATAAAGCTAAGTTATATTTTCAAATATCTTTTGACATATCCTTTCTCAGTAAAACAGAACTTCTAAGCCTTCTTAAATAGATGCTTAAAAAAAAAAAGTCCGTAAGTGCTTTTTCCTACCATCAGGCATTAACTACACCGAAGCACATTATGTTCTTTTTCTAACTGTGTTTAAATTTTGCCAGAAATTTTGAAATATACAAAAACAAAATATACTCAATATTTCACCATGTTTTGGTCTTAAATTAAAAATTTAATACCGGTAAAAGTTCAGTTTTGTTAACAAAATTGAGAAAGTCTTGAGATACCCTTTTCCAATTTAGAAACGAAAATTTTCACAAATTACTTTCCACAGATTTAAAGTTGAAATTTTTTTTAAATTAAATAGCAAGTATGCAAACACACGTCAATAAAATAATTCATACAAGAAGAAACATATAAATTCCTTCTTCCTGCCCAAATGTAATTTTTACATTGCTGCTAAAAAAAGTCCTAGTCCTTCCTAACTGGAATGATTGGTTTACCTTTAACTCCAGGGGGCTTAAACTATCAGTCTTTTAAGAAGCTTTGACAGGTTTTGAGGATTTAACCTGCTGAGCTCACAGCACCCAAGGGAGGGTCTTGGTTGCAAGTTTTATTTCTGATGTGGCTGACCACTAATACGGACTCCATAGATAATGGATTTCAATAACCACCACCCCCAGGTTAACACTTTTGAGTAGTACCCAGAATATTGCTTTAATTAATACATGAAGGTCACAGTTTGGTAGAAAGTTTTATTAAATTTGGCAGTGCTTACAACAAAAGAAAGAAACTGTGTGTGTTCATCTGTACGGTAACTCTGTAAATTTGCCTATAGATATAATCCAGTTTGCTCATGGATTTCTGCTGTATTTCAATTTATTTTCTAAAAGGAATTCAATTTATTAGTTCCATTTCCCCAAAATATGTACATTTCTAGCATTTCTAACTGATAGTTTCATGACAGATGGCTCTAACCATGCTGGGCACAGAATGGGCCTACCTGGCAACAAAGAGACCACCCACCAGAGCAAAGGAAATGTCTACCACTACCACGCCCACCCCCTGATTTTGGAGCATTTTGATGGTGGAAAAGATTAATGCTTTGATTTGTCTGCAGCTTCATATGTTAAATATTAATATCTTTTGGAAATACTGGAATTACTTTTCATCTTGAAAAATAAAGATACAAAAATTTTGCTTTCGAAGCCAAACTTTTAATGCAGTAGAAATAAGCCAGAGTATTTAAACAAATATATGAAAGAGCAAAGCAAACAATTTTTAAATGAATCTAAAATTAAGGGTTCACTCTAAAGTGTTAAAAAAAGAGAAAGAGATACTATAATACACAAATCACACAATCAGCAGGGTTGGTTCATTTTTCTATTTTTATATGTATTAGGTAATTTGAGGTTATTTTATTGAAAAGCAAAGAATGGTGGCTGAATTTATACATGATGAATTCAGCAATAATTGTATTTCTTAAATACACAACCTGACAGGCACTATGGTAGATAATAATGAATCAGCATGGGAGCCATTTAATATACTTCTTGATTAACTCATTGCCTGTCCAGTTCGCACACAGACATGCTTACATGTCATAATCGTCATAATTCCCATCATCCCCACTGCTAACACTCAAGCTCCTTGATTAGTGCACAACTCCCAGACGAGCCATTGCTAATGCTAAATAATTCTCTTCAGCCTCCTGCTACTATTCTGCAGGATCTCCAATTAAATATAATGTCCCTGATGAGCCATATTAATGTGAACAAATCCCTACCAGGAATCCTAACCTATTCCATTTTACCCAAAAACAAGAGAAAGTAATTTATCCAAGCCAAAGATAAGCAAAACATTCTAAACTGATATAGTATAATGTTTCTGCAAAATATATTTTTCCAAGGACCATAAAAGCAAAAATAGAAAATGTCTGAACATCTCATATACTTTCTTCTCCTGATTAGTTCTTCACTGTAAAGTCTAGTGTTTTAAATTTGCATAGGTAGATACATTGTAGTCTTAATCCAAAAAGGTTACTGAAAGCACTAACTTTCACAAGAAAAGTGAGTAACAAGTTTTAAAGTAAGTATGCCATTTAAAAACCCTTTAATTACCTAATTACCAGAACCCCAAGGTTCAAAATCACATTAATGAAACCAATTCCTCTCTTCCCATTAAACGTAGTATTGCAGTAACTATCAGAGGCTTTGTTGTACAACTTTATGTTGCTGATAAGAAAACTTCACATTGAACAATGACAATCAGTATTTATACCAAGAATGAATTAGGAATCCTATAGCTGTTCTATTGCAATCTAAATGACTGGCAATATTTCTGAATGAATTATGACCAACTGGGAAGCATGGACCCTCATGGCCATCATCTTAAAATATTCTGTACTGGTAAAAGCAATTTAAGAAAATGTCATTTAAATATACCATCTCAACTACACACACATAAAAAATAAATGGTCACCTGAATTCAGTCATCAACACCAAAGTTTTACAAACCTACCCCTAGTCATTTATTCCTATTTGAGGATCAGCAATTAAGTTCTTAACAGATTGTGAAATATATTTTTAACTCAAGAACTTTAACTCTTTTCCAAATAAAGGTTGAAAATGCTTCTGAAAAGTATACCATATAAATGATAAAAGTTAATGCATGAGGTTTTTACCTTTAAAAGGCTTTCATCTCTATACATCTAAGATAAAACTAAAGATACTCTCTAACAAAAATATTAATAATATATAAAAACAAACATTAAAATATGCAAAGATAAGGGTGCCTGGGTGGCTCAGTCGTTAGGCAGCTGCCTTCGGCTCGGGTCATGATCCCAGGGTCCTGGGATCGAGCCCCGCATCGGGCTCCCTGCTCGGCAGGAAGCCTGCTTCTCCCTCTCCCACTCCCCCTGCTTGTGTTCCTGCTCTCGCTGTCTCTCTCTGTCAAATAAATAAATAAAATCTTAAAATATATCTATATGCAAAGATAAAAAAAATAAAGATATTCTAACCACCCCATAAAATTTTTATAAGGTTTTCCCAACGGTCTTTTATACCTTAGCCTACATTAATGTATTCCTTCTTCATTTACCTGATCATTACCCTCCAGTTTGTTCAGCTGGAACCAACATACACTAATTACATAGACATCACGAAGTCCTATTTGTCCTCGGTACCTCCCCAGACAGCAGGGAAATACTATCAAGGGTAGGCATGCTAAGTGATGATTCCCCTCACCTTACTGTCAATCATCCCAGAGTGCTCATAGGAAACCCCCGCTCAATCTCATTACTGAATCCTAAGGGTGAGACTACAATACCCACCAGGAATCATACTTCAAACAGCATGCTGCCTGACCAAGATGTGAGTCACGATGACTACTTCCCTGATTTTAAGTTTTGGTTTTAAAGCAGTCAATATCAGGTATTTCTCATTTAAATCCAACATTATTGTACACAAAGCAACAAAATATTGATACATTCAATTTAAGAGTCTAGTAAGAAAATATAGTCAAAGGTTAAAATACAGAATCATGTAATCCATTTTAAGAAAAATCAAAACCATACCTTCAGAGGTTTGCTATAAATATAACAATGTTTTGCTATTTCACATGGGAAAGCACACTCGTCTTTTTACTTAAAAAAATAAAGTTGTAAAAGTAAATAGTAATCTAACATGCATTTTGAGTACAACCTTTAAGATTTTTTTATTTATTTGATACAGAGAGACAGACAGTGAAAGAGCACAAGCACGGGCCGTGGCAGGCAGGCAGGCAGGCAAGCAGAGGGAGAGGGAGAAGCAGGCTCCCCGCAGAGCAAGGATCCTGACATGGGGCTCAATCCCAGGACCCTGGGATCATGACCTGAGCTGAAGGCAGCTGCTTAACTGACTGAGCCACCCAGGTGCCTCTGAGTAAAACCTTTAAGCTCACCAATTCTTTGTTCCCATTATCCACCAAACTAATGAAGGAGGATCCACCTTCCCATTTAGAAAGTCCTACTCACTAAACCCAAACATTTCTCGACTTTTCCATTTTTTAACTTCTCTGGGACTACCTAAAATCACAGATTAGTAGCATAAAACCCTAGAATCTACCTCTCCTGCCTTCTAAGTTAATAACAATAATAAGGCCCTCTTCAACACATCAAGAAGTTCTCCTGTATCAGCCCACTGCCCAAAATCTAATGAGTTTACTCCAGAGACCTGTCTCTCCTTGCTCCAAAGTTTAATGGAGGGGCCCTAATTATTTCTTCATGATAAGGTATTTAAAATGTACTTTAATATCTGTTAGAATAGTCCCCTCCTCAATTTTCCACAGAATTGGCTAGGTCATTGTGCAAATTTACATTATATTAGGATTTAACAGAAAAATGTACACTAACTTTCAAATAATATTTATACCATTCAATTTCCCTACACAAAAATAAGAAGTCCTACAAATTTCGTATCAAAGTGTTTTACCTTTTCCACTATTTCTATGAAGCTACATTTAAGCTGTGTTTTCTACCTTGTTAATATACATATAGGAAAGCTATAGATTTATTTAACTACCACAGTTTTGTTTTGTTTTGTTTTTTTACTATTTCTAAAGAGTTACTCAGTTAACTGCGTAACTAGAAACTCAATACAATCTTACTATTTCTGCCTTTCCCTCCCACCATTTTACAACTCTTGCCTAACTGCATTACCTAGCACTTCTCAAATGCTGTTAAATAGCAGTGACAGTAAATCTATCAGTCTTCATCCTGAATTTCCTAAGAATGCTTCCTATGAGGTATAACCTTTTTATTAAGGGAAGGCAGCATGCATCTAATCCTGTTTTACTAAGGATTTTACAAGAAGACAGTGAATTTCTTGTAATGACATTTCGGCTTTTATCAAGATGATCATCTAGTTTTCCTCTACTAACTAATTAGTACATTCAATTAAACTAATAGTCTCTAATATTGAACCATACCAAAATGTCATGAATACACTCTGCATGGCTGCAGCATACTATTTGAATAAATTATGTTATCCTATTTCCTATTAGTATTCTTCTATCAATATGACAGTCATTGTAATTTTATTTTTCGCTATCTTTGCCCAGATTTTGACTGCTGAGTTATTATGGTGGCTTCATAAAAAATAAGTGTTTTTTAAAAGGAAATCTATTTTTCTTTCTCTCAGTCTACAGCAATTTAAGTAGTGTCACAATTTCTTGCTTACTGAAAACTGCAAAGAATTCTTGTGAGAATCTCTACCTGAACACCCTACTCCATTCCTTCTATAACAACCTAGAGTCCCTTAGTCAGTGATCTCTCACCTTATTCAGGCTCTTTCATGCAGTTACAGGCCTATAATTGTCACCAATTTTGTACTCTGAGCAAAACAAAATAAATACTTAACATTTTTTAAAAGCATGTTAAACCCCACTTTCAATAATGGATCAAACACCAGAAGATCAACAAGGAAACACAAGACGTGAATATTCCAGTGAACCAACCAGTCCTGAAAGGCATCTAGAGAACACTCCCCCAAAACAGAATAGTGATTTATTTTTTAAGATTTTATTTATTTATTTGATAGAGAGAGGGAACACAAGCAGGGGGAGTGGGCGAGGGAGAAGCAGGCTTCCCACCAAGCGGGGAGCCCGATACAGGGCTCGATCCCAGGACCCCGGGACCGCGACCTGAGCCGAAGGCAGACACTTAATGACTGAGCTACCCAGGTGCCCCCAGAATAGCCATTCTTAAGATCACATGAAACATTCTCCAGGATAGAACATATGCTGTAGAATAAAACAAACACCAAGAAATTTTAAAAGATACAAATAGAGGGACGCTGGCTCAGTCGGTTAAGCATCTGCCTTCAGCTCAGGTTATGATCTCAGTGTCCTGGGATTGAGCCCCACATCAGGCTCCCTGCTGAGCAGGGAGTCTGCTTCTCCCTCTCCCTCTGCCTCCCACCCTGCTTGTGCACAGGCACTCTGTCAAACAAATAAAATCTTAAAAAAGAAAGAAAAAGAAGGAAATAGAAAGCATGCTGTCTAGCCAAAATTGAAGGAAACTAGAAATGAGGAATGAAAAACTTGGGAAGCTCACAAATAATGTGGATTAAACACACTCCTAAATAACCAGTGGGTCAAAAAAGAAATCACAAGGGAAATAAGAAAATATTTTCAAAATAAAAATGAAGAACAAAATAACCAAAACATACCAGGTGCAGCTAAACAACAGAAAAATGCATACAGCTCAACACCTACATTAAGAAAGACCTCAAAGGGAGTCTGGGTGGCTCGATCAGTTAAGTGTCTGCCTTTGGCTCAGGTCATGATCTCAAGGTCCTGGGACCGAGCCCCACATCAGGCTCCCTGCTCAGTGGGGAGCTTGCTTCTCCCTCTCCCGGTCCCCCTGCTTGTGCTCTCAAGTCTCTCTCTGTGTCAAATAAAATCCTAAAAAATATAAATAAATACATATATACATACCTCAAGCCAACAACCTAATCTTCTACCTCAAACTTTTAAGGGGAACCTGTGTGGCAGATTCAGTTCAGCCTCCAACGATTGATTTCAGCTAGAGTAGTGATCTCAGGGTCGTGGGATAGAGCCCCACATCGGATTCCATACCCAGCACAGAGTCTGCTTGGATTGCTCTCTGCCTCTAAGTGAACGACTAAATCTTAAAAAAAAAAAAAAAAGAAAGAAAGAAAAAAGGAAAGAAACTCTTAAAAAGAGCAAAATAACCCAGAGCAAGGAGAATAAAGGGAATAAAGACTAAACATAAATGAGGTAGAGAATTAAAAAAAGATCAATGAGATAAAATGTTGGCTCTTTGAAAATATCAATAAAATTGAAAACCTTTAGTTCAAGTGACCAAGGAAAAAACACTCATATGCCTAAAATCAGGAATAAAATTATTACCAAAGTTACAGAAATAAAAATAAGGATATACTATAACCCTATCAATAAACTAGATAACTTAGATGAAATGGACAAATCCCTAAAAAAGACACCAACTATAGACAAAATCTGAATAAACCTTTAACAAGAGACTGAATAATCAAGAAACTACCCACAGAGGGATCCTGCCTGGCTTAGTCAGTAGGGCATTCAACTCTTGATCTCAGAGTTGAGAGTTCAAACCCCATGTTGAGTGTAGAGATTACTTAAAAATAAAATCTTTAAGAAAATAAAAAATAAAATCTTCAAAAGTAAAACAAAAAACACACAGCTTCCCACGGAGAAAAGCCCAAATCCAGATGGCTTCACTGGTGAATTCTACCAAACATTTAAGGAATAATTAATGCTAATTCTTCACAGACTCTTCCAAAACAACAGGAGATGAGGGAATACTTCCCAACTTATGAGGCCAATTTCACTCTGATACCAAAAACAAAGCCATCACAAGAAAACTACAGACCAATAGCTCTTATAACCATGGATAAAAACTTCTCAACAAAACACTAATAAAATGCACCCAGCAACATATACAAAAAACTACATACCATGACCAAGTGTGATATATCCCAGGAATGCAAGGCTGGTTTAATATCCAAAAATTAATGTAATACACCATATCACTAGAACTATGGACAAAATCACATCATCTCAGTAGACACAGAAAAAGCATCTGAAATAATCCAATGCCCAATCATGAAAAAACACTCAATAATCCAGAAATACCAAGCACTTCCTCAACCTGATAATGGAATTTATGAAAATCCCAGAGCCTAAATCAAACTTAATTGTGAAATACTGAATGCTTTCCCCCAAAGATGAGGAACAAAACAAGATGCTTACTCTCATGACTTCAATATCATTGTAAAGGTTAAAGCCAGGAAAATTAAGAATATGAAATAAAAAGCACCCAGATTGAACTGAAAGAAGTAAAACTATTTCTATTTGCACATGGTCTTCTAGAGATAATCCTAAGGATCTGTTTAAACACACACACACACACACACACACACACACACACACACACACGCAGAGGAACTAATAAACAAGTTCAGCAAGGTTACAGAACACACGATCACTATACAAAAGTTGACTGTATTTCTATTAACTTGTAATTAATAAAAATTGAAATTAAAAAAAGTACCATCCTAATATCAAAAATACTAAATACTCACTAATAAATAAAGTTAAGTGCAAAACTTATACTCTGAAAACTACAAAACATTGCTGAAATTAAAGCAACCAAAGTGGAACACCATCAAATGGAATATCCATGTCCGTGGATAAGAGGACTTAATGTTGAGATAGTAACACGTCCCAAATTGATCTGCAACTACAACACAATCCAAAATTCCAGCAGGATACAGTCTTCCACTAGGACTATCTTCCCTTTATAAACCATTCTCTAAAAATCTTTCCAAAGAATAATAAGGGCCTGGAGAACACATAAAAGATAATTCATGACTTGGTAAGAGGCATAATTCCCATTTTGCCTTTCCTGCCCTGACCATTTCCCAAAGCAGTGCATTATACTGCTTGTGGACTCTGGCCTCATTCCCTGGATGGAGCTGCAGTAATCTCATCAGTATATGTGAACTGCCTTCCTAAGTCCGATTTTGATACTGCTCTCTCTCAGTCTTCACTTCTCAAAAAAAGCGGGACAACTTCCTCAACAGAGGATAGGATATCATACTATTTTTAAGACTACCCAAGAATAAGCCAACTAGATAACCTGCAAACCCTCCCTACAAGCACCTAAATCCCTAGATTAAATTTAACAAACATCCTTTAAATGAACAATTTGGCTTACAAGAAACTACAAGCAATCCCCAGGGATCAAAAACAAAGAGCAAGCTGAAAGCCAGACAGTATCCACCTGAGCCGATAGCACAGCTAATCATGGAGAGTACAAGTGGGGAATCTCAAGAATCCAAAGACCTGGGGTTGGTGAGCACATGGAGGTTCAAAGAGAATGGTGTGCCTAGAGAGGGTATGCAAGCTTCCTGCCCTCTCCCCATACCTTGCCTTATTTAGGTCTTCCATCTGGCTGTTTCTGAGCTATATAATAAACTGGTAATCTAGTAAGAAAAAAAAAAGAATCTAAAGAACTGAGTTTTAATTCTCAGAAAAAGGAGTTGAAGGTCAGAAGGAAAACTCCCTACATAAGGCCAAGTTGCTCAAAAAATTACATCCTAAGTGAAAAGGGGAGAAAAATATCAATCTACTAAGTACATGGAAGACAAATATTTAAACTTTGTGGTTCAAAGTAAAAAATCTATTCAGCAAATGTCATGCCAATAAATTAATATAAAAAGTAGTCCCTGATGAGGGATGCCCTGGAGAGCCTGGTAGAAACAAATATAGCACCCACCCAACAGGGTCATAAATGCAACCCAAACCATGCTGGGATTCAACAGCAGAGATTTCAAATAGGAGGTCATAAGCCAAAAACAGCACGTGAGAAGACTGTCCACCGGAAAGAAAAGTCAGAAATAGACACCAGGAACTTGGGATAATACAGCAGTATGATAGAAGCTTCAAAATAAAGTTAAAAATGAGTAAGACATGAAAGGAGGCCTCAAATACATAAGAAAAAAAGATAATACCAAAAAACAGATTCAAAATGGAGTAGATCTGACATGTTTCTCAACAGACAGCATAAGACAAATGTAACCAAATTACTGTGTCAGAAAATTTGTATCAGTGGATGCAAAAATATTAGATGAGAGGCTGTTGGGGGGACAAATATTCACATGGTTTCAAAGATTCACCCCCAAAAAAATTCAAAAGAGGAAAAAAATTTTCAAAAGGAAAGGAGGGCGCCTGGGTGGCTCAGTTGGTTAAGCGACTGCCTTCAGCTCAGGTCATGATCCTGGAGTCCCGGGATCGAGTCCCGCATCGGGCTCCCTGCTCAGCAGGGAGTCTGCTTCTCCCTCTGACCCTCTTCCCTCTCATGCTCTCTATCTCTCATTCTCTCTCTCTCAAATAAATAAATAAAATCTTTTAAAAAAAAAAAAAAAAGGAAAGGAGAAACCTGATAATAGCTACCTCAACCAAGTCATCAAACTTAGTGTAACCAGAACCACCCAACATCATGAACCTCTTGATAGGATACAATAGTAAGATAACTTATGAAGTATTCTTCTCAAAAAATATTTAAACTAAATCTGTTCATGAGGAAACAATCCAACAAATCCAGAATATCTATAAGCCAATTAGCATGAATTCCTCAAAATAGTATCATGAAAATCAAAGAAAGGAGGAAAGATAGGAGGACTATTTTAGATTAAGAGACTAAAGAGGCATAATACAAATACAATTCATGAACCTTGATTGAACCATAAGTCAAAGAAAAATATTAAAGACATTTATTTGGACGGTTTAGTCATTACAGCACCTTCATCTTAAGGTCATGAGTTCGATCCCCAAGTTGGGAGTAGAGCATAGATTAAAAGAAAAAAAAAAATAGACATTTGGGGCACCTGGGTGGCTCAGTCGGTTAAGCATCTGCCTTCAGCTCAGGTCATGATCTCTGGGTCCTGGGGTCAAGTCCCGCATCGGGGTTCCTGATCAGTGGGGAGCCTGCTTCTCCCCCGCTTGTCCTCGCTCCCTCTCTCTTTCATAAATTTAAAATATATATAAATATATATATATTTTTAAAAAAAAGACATTCGGAGACAAGTGGGGAAATCTGAATATAGTTTGCATATTATACTATAGAATAACTGGTAATTTTCCCAGCTTTGATAAGGTGTATGTAAGAGAATATCCTTTTCCTGGAAATGAATACTGATGTATTTAGGGGTGAAATGCCACAGTGTCTGTAACTTAATTTCAAATTCTTTAGCAAAAAAAAAAACAAAAAAGTAAAGAAACATAATATATACTTATATATATGGATACAGACATAAGCAAACGTATCAAAATGTTAACAACTGGTGAATCCAGGCAAAGGGTATGCAAGTATTCACTGTACCGCTCTTCCAATTATATGTTTGAACAAACACTTAAGAATATAAATGGCCACTGGGTGCCTGGGTGGCTCAGTCGGTTAAGCGACTGCCTTCGGCTCAGGTCATGATCCCGGAATCCTGGGATCGAGTCCCACATCAGGCTCCCGGCTCAGCGGGGAGCCTGCTTCTCCCTCTGACCTTCTCCCCT
This sequence comes from Eumetopias jubatus, assembly GCF_037043125.1. Lineage (NCBI taxonomy): Eukaryota > Metazoa > Chordata > Mammalia > Carnivora > Otariidae > Eumetopias > Eumetopias jubatus. The sequence continues at coordinate 183,365,221 of NW_028274809.1, read as the reverse complement.
CTCATGCTGTTTCTCTCTCTCTCTCTCTCAAATAAATAAATAAAAATCTTTAAAAAAAAAAGAATATAAATGGCCATTAATATGAAAAGGTACTCAACATCAATATTCATCAGAGAATTTAAATTAAAACTACAATGAGAACACATAATGACCAGTGAACAGCAAAAATCAAAAGGACTGGGGCACCTGGGTGGCTCAGTCATTAAGCATCTGCCTTCGGCTCAGGTCATGATCCCAGGGTCCTGGGATCGAGCCCCGCATCGGGCTCCCTGCTCCGCGGGAAGCCTGCTGCTCCCTCTCCCACTCCCCCCCCCCCGCTTGTCCTCCCTCTCTCACTGTGTCTCTGTCAAATAAATAAAACCTTAAAAAAAAAAAATCAAAAGGACTGATAAACCCAAGTGTGGGCAAGGACACAGAGCAACATAAACACTCATACATTATTGGTGGGAACAGAATATGGCACAACCATGTAGGACAACTGTTTGGCAGCTTCTTATAAACATGCATCTATTTGTGCCAGGAGTTGACAAAATACCACCCACCCACAGGCTAAATCCAATCTAAAGACAGTTTTGGTTTGGGGGGGGGGGTTGTTTTGATTTTTTTATAGCCCACCAGAATGGTTTTTACATTTCTAAAGGGTCATAAGAAAAGGAACATGCAAAGGAGACCATACAAAGGAGACCTGCAAAGTCTAAACTATATTTACTCTCCAGACAAACAGATTGACTGTCCCAACAGGAAAAGGCTGCTTTGCCTCTCATTTACCCTATGACCCAGCAATTCCACTCCTAGGTATTTATCTAGGAGAAATGAAAGTATATGTTTACACAAAGACTTGTACTCGTTTGTTTATAGAAGTCTTGTTCCCAATAGCTAAAAAATGGTGGATGTGTCTAATAAGTTTATCCTAAAATTAACACGGAAGAGCAAGAAAAGACAATACTGAAGACAATTTTGAAGAACAGGAGAAAGGGGACCAATGGAAAAACTGCATAATCATCTGTAAAAGCCAATTTTTTTCCATTACACATTGTCTGCAAGGTAGTTGGTTTTCTTTGTGTGACTTATCACACAATATTTGTAGTAACTGTTAGCCTTTTTCCCCTGCTTAAATGTTAAAAAAAAAAGTTGTGGGGGCATCTGGGTGTCTCAGTCATCAAGCGTCTGCCTTCGGCTCAGGTCATGGTCCCAGGGTCCTTGGATGGAGCCCTGCATCCGGCCTCCTGCTCAGCGGGATGCCTGCTTCTCCCTCTCCCACTCCCCCTGCTTTTGTACTCCCTCTCTCGCTGTCTGTCAAAAAATAAAATCTTAAAAATAAATAATGTATTATAATATCTGGTAGACTTATTTCCTTTCCACTTTCAGCAAAAAGTGACTAAAAGTCTTTTAAATATGAAACTACCATCTCTGCTTTAGAAGGATATGAAAGACCATCTTAAAACTTAGACCATCTCTTTTGAAACTAGTTTTTTCAAAGCCTGGAAAGGGACAGTCTAGCTCTAGATCAGAATGTTACAGGTGAGAGAGTCTGTGTTCTGTGAACAGAGGTCTCGGTACTTGGATTCACCACAAGAAGATTTACATGAGGACCTGCATTCTAATGAAGACAGCTTGAAAGTAGCAAGTGCAAAGCACTTTATTAAAGCAGAAAGTACAATCTCAAGGTGGGAGAGCAGGCAAGCTCCCAGAGGTCTACTTGGCCTCTGGGTTGTTTTGGGATTGGATGTTACTGGGTCTCTCTGGGCTGGGAGGAGCTGTGATGGACAGTGGGGTGGTCTCTAACCTAGGGGGCTTCCAATCATTTAGGAAACTCCTCCCACAGGTTGGAAAGAGGAGTTTTTGACCCTACAAGGTTAGTATCTGTCAAGGCAGCCTTTCTCCAAGGGGCGGGGGGGGGGGGGCTCTCCCCACAATGCAAATGCATCATGAGTCTAGTCTTTACCCTGGGGCAGAGGTGGAAGAGAAGAGCACAAGTTCTGCACCTGTGGCTCTTTGGTCTGTCAACCACAAGGTCTTGGAAGCCACAAGGTCAGGATGTTGTGCTCCTGGACTTTTAATGTGTAGCTTATTTATCCCCATCCTTGCCTCCAGCTCATGTCTCTATCATTCCCTTTGAAGGACTTGGGACTCTGTCTCAGGGCACTCCTTCCACTGGTCCTAGCTTCTACCTAACAAGAATACAAAGCTAGAAATTTAAGAATGGGAAAGGTAGTCATGCTATCGGGGGCTAGAATACCAACACTGAAATATAAACATGAAAAAAAAATCACAATATAAATAATTTTGGACAATCCATGCCAACAGTCATCTTCATGAGAACACAGAATAGAGAACTACCTGTATTTTGATATGAGAAAAATAAGTGAAAGGTTACTATCAGACTTGATGTAAAAACAGTGATTGTCCACAATTCAAACCTTTTTCTCTCAATTTATCCATGAATGAAAACACCTCGCGAGCTAACACAATCAAAATGAACACAAGACAAAAAAGAGGGTTGGTTTTGTTGTTGTTGTTTTTAAGATTTTTTTAAGTAATCTTTCCACCCAACATAGGACTCAATCTCACAATCCCAAGATCAAGAGTCGCACACTCCAACAGAGCCAGCCAGGCATCCCAAGAAGAAGGAATTTTAAATCTATTACTAGCCTGACGGTGACACAAACTTTTTTCTAAAGGAGTTTGCTGTTGATAATTGCCTTAATTTAATGATCAAGAAAGATTAAAGTAACAGTTTTCTCAGTATTTCATGAATATCTTATAAGGAATATAAACTACTATTGAAGTTATCAATTAAAACAAATTATTAGTAAAGAGGCCAGAAACCAATATTAAACAAAAAAAACTATATACACAAAATAAGTTTATTTAATTGCTTGATTTAATTGCTTTTAAGTAAACAACTATTTTAAATGCATCTGTCAAATAAACAAGTACCTAACCTTTATTTTCAGGAAATTAGAGAAGCTTCCAATGGTTCTCTTCTTTTAAAAAAGGAAGACAGTCACAATAAAGCTAAATGAACATAGTTCTAGATAAAACAAGAAATCACAAATATTGAAAATCCTCTGTATTGTATTACTATACAATAAAAGCTGACATTACCAATAGGTACTGTTACCAAAAGTAGTATGCAAGAATGAAAAACACTAACTTAAAGTACAACTACTTATATTTCATCCCCCAAAGTTCCAAAAATTTACATTATTTTCTCATGGCATTTTTCTCTACTCCTTCATCGTTTACTACTGCTAAAAATGCCTGCTGTGGTTAAAAATCCCCAATAAAATAATGTATCATTCACTGCTTTATACTACTCCTTGTGTTCATGTCCAATTAGTATTAGCCTATCCTTCTTTTATCAAACTTTCAGCTGAACACGAAGCATTTACGAAGGTTAAACAATTAACTGGAATTCAGCTGTGGGAAAATGTGCTCTCATAAGGCAGCACGGTATAAACATCTCATCAATCTGTGAATGGAACCTCCTCAAGCTTTGCTCAAATCTACTTTGTAGTCAGCAACCAGTCCAGCAATTTTTAAACTCTAGATTTTTAAAACCTTGGGGAAAAAGTTTAGACACATATTAAAGACATCATGATGCTTCCATTTTGCTTAATACAGGAGTGAATAATTAGATTTTTTTTGTAATTGTGTATATCCTTTTCAGGCCGGGGTGGGTGGGGGGAAGAACTTACTTTGTTTAACTACAAATAAGGTCCTGTTTCAAATAAAGCAAAAATATACTTACAGAACTAGCATCAACATCACTATGGATGGCAACCGTCTTAATGCCCATCTTCTTGCAAGTTTTAATAACCTATTTTAAAATACATAAACATTATCTATTAACAAGGATTTGGATTTAAAGGGATTTAATAATAAAATTCACAAAGTAAAATGGAAAATAAGATTAAAATTCTACTCACCCTACATGCAATTTCTCCTCTATTAGCAATAAGAATTTTATCGAAAGTCTAAAAAGAGAAAAAACACACATAAGAAATTGTTACTCTCACTTTGAAAAACAAGCTTTCCCACAACACTGGACATGATCCTAAAAAACATTACTTCCTACAGTAATAAATATTATACATATGTTCATCTACAACCAGGTTGCTACTAAACTTATCTGGTAGGATCTGGCCCTATAACTACTCTGTAAAAGCATCAACTGATTAGGTTCGGTAAATCATAAGTGGACTATATAAATTCTCTTGCCAAAAGATAATCTTCAAATGATATTTCTGAATGCTAAAAAAATTTAAATAGAATTGCTTGACCACTTACTCAAAAATTTATATTCTAAATTCAGGGAAGGGTGCCTGGGTGGCTCAGTTGGTTGAGCGACTGCCTTCGGCTCAGGTCATGATCCTGGAGTCCCGGGATCGAGTCCCACATCGGGCTCCCTGCTCAGCAGGAAGTCTGCTTCTCCCTCTGACCCTTTCCCCTCTCATGCTCTCTCTCTATCTCATTCTCTCTCTCAAATAAATAAATAAAATCTTAAAAAAAAAAAAAAAACTAAATTCAGGGAAATTCTCAATGTCATGAGTTGTTTACCAAAGGAAAGTTTGATGTAATTTTTACACCATCTTTGTTGGGCATTAAATGATATTTTCAGTAACTCAGAATAGAAACTAATTATGCTTATATCCAAAGATTCCCAGACCAAGCAAGTTATGCTAGTTGAATACAATGTTAAGTTTGAATAACCATATTTTGAAGCAGCTGAGGCCTCATAATAGAGTAGTTCCATTCTGTGTGAAGAAGCTCTTAGAGACCTCAATTCTAAGCCCAGCTTTGCCACTAACAATAACCTATCTGACTTGAAGCAAATCAATCTCTGTAGGTCTTTACTCCCACATATAAACTGGTAACATTCTAAGGGGAAACTATTTAATAAGGTTCTCTTACTATTCTAAAATTGTACAGGCTAATCCTGTTAAAGAAACACACAATTACAAGTAATTTGGATACATTTTAGTACACAATTATTTCTGGGTTAGTAAATTGTTATAAGTTAAATAGAACTATAGAAAAAGTTTTAGTTACATTTCCAAAAGAAAGTTAAAGCTATATATGATCTTAAAAGTCCTCTAATATAACTGAAAGCAATATTTTAACCCAACAGGGAGTCACAATCTCAGCATTGGAAAAGGCTTTCAAAGTCTTGGTTTAACCTTCATGTCACACATGCCTTATTCCACCAAACTGAGACAAGCCTCTGCCTTAAAAATTGGTAAATTCCTAATCTGATAGAATCCTGAATCATTCAGAGTCTTGAGCAGATGGACCCTTAAAATACCCTAATCTCACCTCAAGCCTGAGACTGCAAAATCATCTGCCATTCGATACCCACATGGTCATGGTAAATCCCTGCTGAACAGTAAGAATATACAAGAATTTACAGAATATACAAAGAAAAAAAGTACACTTCTTTGAACCACATCTTAAAATGTACATTTTTATAAGTATTAAACAGATGACATCTGATAAAAACAGCACAGTGAAGTTATACATGCAGCAACTGTTACAGCAAATACAACAAATTATATAACATTACAAGGATTAAGAATTCCATCTTAATTTTTATCTGAGTGGCAGAATATAGTTAAGAGCCAGTCTGGAACTAAAGTGCCCAGGTTGGAATCCCAACACTACCATGTGTTCTTGTGTGAGCAAACGACCCTTTTTTTTCTCCTCCCTTCCAAGTTTTTACTGAATTCAAGTTAGTTAACACAGAGTGTCGTATTGGTTTCAGGAGGAGAATGCAGTGATTCATCACTTACATCTAACAGCCAGTGCTCATCACAAAAGGGCAAGCCACCCCTCTTGACCCTCATTTCTTAGTATGTAAGAGTAAGAGTGGCACCTGCCAAGAGAGGCTGAGAGAGCAGGAATCAACACCCTTCAAGTTTAGAGTAGTGCCCAGCATACAATATATTCTCAAGAGGTGTTCGCTACAGCTGTTCTTCACTCCTCTGGGCCACACACCACACTGTTTTTGACAAATCTAGGAATGTGAACCTACCGAACGGGGAAAAATCTGTATCAAAACGAGTATCTGCACCTAACGCGTCTTCTCTGTGCAGGGCTTGTGACAGTTAATTTTTCACACAACCGGACGGGGCCACAGGGTGCCCAGATGAAACGTTATTTCTGGGTGTGTCTGTGAGGGTGTCTCCAGATGAGACTAACATGTGTATCAGTGGACTCAGCCCTGTACACTGCCCTCCTCAACGTGGGTGAGCATTATCCCATCCATGGAGGGCCCGAGAGATAAAAAGTAGAGGAAGGGAGTGTTTGTTCTGCTTTCCTGATTGAGCTGGGTTATGGGTCTTCTCCTTTCTGGGACTTACTGACACCATTGGTTCCCAGGTCCTCAGGCCTTTGGACCTGGACTAGAATTACGCCACCAGCTCTCCTGTGTCTCTGGCTTGCAGGGCGCAGATCATGGGACTTGGCCTCAATTGTGAGCCAGCAGATCTCCATATTATCTCCTACTGGTTCTACTTCTCTGAAGAACCCTAATACAGGACTATTAATACCAATTAGTACACAAGCTAAATAAAGCTGACCATATCAATTAACTTTCCATACATAAGATATTCTTATGTATATTTATTTAAATATACATATATGATTCAGGGTTTAAAAGGTACCAAAGGTGATATACTATAGAGACACCCAGGTCTTTGCTCCAAAGGTAACTGCTATTACCAGTTTCCTGTATATTCTTTCAGATAAGCTATGATTATAAAAGAATATATATACAAATAAATTTATATCAATTTTAAAATTCCCTCCATATCAAAAATTACAGGGAAACATCAAGTGCATTTGACAACTTGAATGTACAATTTGGTGCCATCACAACAAAATGTGGTTAAGTGCTATAATACAACTACAGCCAAGAGGCTGTGGTCAGTGCCGAGAAGGAAGAGTGAACAGCATGTGCAAAGGCAGGGGCACTGAAAGCACAGGGCAACACTGAAAAACAAGTAATTTTTTTAAAGATACAGCTGGGGAGGGGGGAGTGGGAGGGAGAGAGACAATCCCAAGCAAACTCCCCTGACACGGAGCCCAATGCAGGGCTCGATCCCAAGACCCATGAGATCGTGACCTGAACCGATATCAAGAGTCAGAAGCTTAACAGACTGAGCCACCCAGGCACCCCAATGAGTAGTTTTTAATATAGCTGAAGCACAAAATACGTGCAGGGGAGTTGTAGCAAACAAAGCTAGGGTAAAAAAAAACAGATTATGAAAGGACTTATATGCCATTTAAGGAATTGGACTTTATCCTGTATGTGGAGAGTCACATGTAAGGCACTCTAAAGGTATTCTAAGGGAAGCAAAACAACCTTTAAATCAAGAACCTAAATCCTGAAGACAGAAGGGCTCTCAGGTACCATGAGAGATAAAGAAGGACTTTTGCAGCAGTGGTTCTATAACTGTGCTAATGAGGTCACCCATGGTAAGAAACACAATGGATATTTCCTGAGGATTTTTTTTTTTAAGTTATCTCCTCTTAATTCCATTCTCTATCCCTCCTTCCTTCTTTCCACATACTTGTATCTTCATAGCTAGGGTCTAAAACCACCAAGGACCCTTCACTCCATTCAGAGCCTGAGAGAAAGGCTGAGCTGGCCCGTTCCCCTGGGTACTTGAAGGAATGACCACAGAACTCCACACAGTCCCTTACCAACACTTCCTTTTTTTTTTTTTTTTCAAGATTTTATTTATTTATTTGAGAGAGAGAGAGAGACAGCGAGAGAGGGAACATAAGCAGGGGGAGTGGGAGAGGGAGAAGCAGGCTTCCCGCTGAGCAGGGAGCACGATGCGGGGCTCGATCCCAGGACCCGGGCATCATGACCTGAGCCGGAGGCAGACACTTAACGACTGAGCCACCCAGGCACCCCCCTTACCAACACTTCTGACAAGGAGTCTACCACAATGGGTAAATCTGCCTCAGGAGAAGCCCAGGCTTGAGTTTATAACCCACTTACACTTAACTATCTGTGGATTTTGAGCCTGTTTCCAAATGTACAAAACCGAGTTGTTAAGACTACTATTAAGCAGCGGCACCTGTGTGGCTCAGTCGGTTAAGTGTCTGACTCTTCTCAGCTCAGGTCTTGATCTCAGGGTTGTGAGTTCAAGCCCCACATTGGGCTCTACACTAGGCATGGAGCCTACTTAAAAAAAAAAAAAAAAAAAAGACTAATATTAAGCATTAAGCAACTGACATTTAGGACACATGCTTTCTACATGCCAGGTACCAGGACACATTCCTTCTGTGCACTCTCTCATTTCATCCTCACAAGAGTCCTAGGAGGTCAGTTGAGAACATTCCCAATTTACAAATGAGAAAACTAAGGCTTGATGAGGCCAACATCTGCTTAAGTCACTTAACAAAGTTCACAGGGGTAAAGCCAGAGCTCACACCCAGATATTCATGTCAAAACACACCAGGATGTAACATGATCAATGGTACAAGCTTTAAACACTGTATTAATAATTATAATTTATAAACAAATTAAGATCGCATTTGTCATGCCAGGCATGCCGTAGTACTATCCTGGCTCACCCTAACTTAAGGCCTACTACAACCTCCTGGTCTTTTTCTAAGCAGATCACTATTAAATCTTCCCTATTCTTATGAACATACCTGAAACAAGTTGACATGTTAAGACTCAAATTGAAAAAATAGTATTTTTAGTAATTAAATTTTACCTGATTTCGACTGGGTATGAGTCGCTGATAAAATGTGGAGTGAAAAAAGGAGTCAAAGGCAAGTTCAGATGACAATCAATTTATTTAACAAATAAAGATCAGATCTACCTGCATTTAAAACAGGAACAATAAAGGAGAACAAAGAGTACAGTATTTAATGAATGGCCATAAGCAAGAATTCCTAGAAGTAGAAAGGCCCTCTGCATGAGGGCAAGCCTTCAGTTTGGTCTGAAAGTCCAACACCAGTAACCACCACTAGGTGCCAAAAAGTATCATAGACTTTGTCAAGACTGAGCACACTACACAGTTTCTCCACAATTACCTCAGGAAAAGGTACAGCAAAGGAGATGGCAAATGATGTGGGGAACAAAGGCAAAAGAAATATAGAAAAAAATTTAACTTCCTTACAACTTATGGCCCACTGACAAGTGCTTGGGACAGGCAGAGTGACCTTCCTCCAGGAATTCAACTGCCTCAATATCAATACTTTGCTAGAAGCAAAAGGCAACCTTAGCTTGACATCACCCCACCCCCAGTATCCTGTAAGTCTTCTTTAGTATAAAAAAAAAAAAAAATCCCTTTGAAAATTTCCTTTATCTCTACCTCCCACCCCAAGATACCTGTTAGCAATCATCCTCCAAACATGTGGCCCACTGATATCCACCTGAAGGGTCTCATGACTAAGGTTTTACTAGACTATAGTATATGACGCTCAAGGTCCTAGAAACCTAGCTTCCAAATTCCTTAGACACTTCTGCTATCCCTAAGCCCCTCCCAACTTGAAAGTATATAATCAGTTCCTCCTCGCAACCCCAGTGTAGCTCTTTCTGCCCACGGGTCCAGTCCCCCTGCTTTCATAAAACCATTTTTGCACGTCTCAAGAATTCTTTCTTGACCATTCGCTCCCAGACCCCAACATCTCACATCGGCAAAGATAGCAGGCAGATCCGATTTCAGACATTTACAACAAAACATGTACCTTAGTAGATTCCAAGGAGAGGGGAGGAGCTCTTTAAATTTCCTAAACCGACAGTTATATATACACTTATTTTTAGTAATTATCAATGGCCACCAATGTGAGGGGTGAATTAGCTATTATTGTAAGCTCACTATGAGGTTATGGCAAAAACAAATCTCAAACCAAACTCCACCACACATACATTTATGAACAAAAATAAAAAGGATCTTAAGTGGGGCACCTGGGTGGCTCAGTTCTCTAAGCATCTGCCTTCGACTCCGGTTGTGATCCCAGAGTCTTGGGATCCAGCCCCACATTGGGCTCCCTGCTCCGCAGGGAGTCTGCTTCTCCCTCTGCCCCTCACCCCACTCTTGTGTTCTCTCTCTCAAATAATAAAATCTTTAAAAAAAAAAAAAAAGGCATTAAAAAGGATCTTAAAATTTGCTGGATAAGCTCAGGGAAGGCTCAACTTCCTTCACTCTGTAATGCTCCAACAGAGTGCATGAAAGTTTCACCTGAGGCAAATACATCAATATTCTGATTTGGCTAGCCATACTGTCAGACTCAAGCTATGGAGAACCCCCAGACAAGCAGCTAAACACAGGACATCATTTAGGGATCAAGCATAGGTTCTATCTTAAAGGTAAAGAATGGAAAGCCAACTAGACTATTACATTCTGCTACTTCAGCAGCTAAGAACTGATATTAATACCCAGAACACGTATCTTGCCTTTCATCAATGACAGCCCATTTCTAACACCTATTATACTAATGAGGAAGGCTACCAGAGTTAACAGGGAGAAAGATAGCTGAACCCTTTGTAGTATACTATACCGCCCCCACACTGGAATATGACCTCTAGTACAAGTACTAGCTAACCACCCCCTAGAGTGTTTCTAGTTAGGACAGCTCACTACCTCTAGATTGGAACTCAACATATGTGTCCAGAAATGCACAGACATACATGCATCCCAAGGCATACTGTCTATGCTGAAGTTTTCATATTAAACCATGGATTTCAGGGCACATGTGTGGCTCAGTCGGTCAAGCATCCAACTCTTGGTTTCAGCTCAGGTCACGATCTCATGGGTCATGGGACAGAGCCCCACGTCCGGCTCCATGTTCAGCAGGGAGTCAACTTGAGATTCTCTCCCTCTACCCCTCCCCCTATTCACTCTAATAAATCTTTAAAAAATTAAAAAACATAAATTTCCTAACAGGGAATTAATCACAGCTAATTCATTTGGACCAGTGCTGTCCAATAAAGTAACCACTAGCCACAAAAGGTTACTGAGCTCTTCAAATGTGGCTAATCAAATCAAGTGCCAGAAGTGTAAACTATACACTAGATTTAGAAGGTTGAATGTAAAGTATCTCACTGATACTTTTTATATTGATTATCTATTTAAATAATACTTTAGAGTTAAAACATACTATTAAAATTTTTTAATGTGACTATTAGAAAATTTAAAATGGTATGCCCTGCAATTGTGTCCACATTATACTGCTATTGAACTATGATGACCCTTTCTTCAAGCCTCCAGAATTTTTTAAGATTTTATTTATTTATTTGTCAGAGAGAGAGAGAGAGAGAGAGTGAGCGAGCGAGCACAAGCAGGGGGAGTGGGAGAGGAAGCAGCAGGTTCCCTGCTGAGCAGGGAGCCGGATGCAGGGCTCGATCCCAGAACCCTGGGATCATGACTGAGCCACCCAGGTGCCCCAAGCCTCCAGATTTTTTTTTTTAATTTTATTTATTTATTCATGAGAGACAGAGAGAGAGAGAGAGAAGCAGAGGGAGAAGCAGGCTCCCAAGGAGCAGGGAGCCTGATGTGGGACTCGATCCCAGGACCCTGGGATCATGACCTGAGCTGAAGGCAGACGCTTAACCATCTGAGCCACCCAGGCGCCCTTAAGCCTCCAGATTCTTTTGAGTAGTTTTATATACTTCAAGAGATTATTTAGAAGATACCTTCGCTACTTCATTCTCAAATAATCATTCACCAGTTCTACCTTCATGATATTCAACTTGAACCATCTCCTAACCAAAACTCCCTCCTGCCCTCTTTGAGGCCTTCACTGTCACAAATTATGTTTTATCTCCACAATCACCACTTCAAAAATTATCAATTTCAATAGATAATCAATATAAAAAGTATCAGTGAGATATTTTAAATTCAAACCTTCTAAATCTAGTGTAGATTTTCAAACCCCGTTCTCATATTATAAACTTCAACCATTGACCTGTATCAGGATTTTCATTGGAATTCCCTTGTCCCTTGGGGTGCCTGGGTGGCTCAGCCGTTAAGGGTCTGCCTTCGGCTCAGGTCATGATCTCAGGGTCCTGGGATCGAGCCCCACGTCAGGCTCCCAGCTCCGCAAGAGGCCTGCTTCTCCCTCTCCCACTCCCCCTGCTTGTGTTCCCTCTCTCGCTGTCTCTGTCAAATAAAATCTTTAAAAAGTTTAATCAAAATCTCTCAAATGCCCAGAATTTAAGAATGTTACATTATTCCGCTGAAAACAAGGTAAACACTATAAATTTATTCAATTTTTGGTATAGATACCAAAATTTAAGGCTCTGGTTGTGGCCCACAATGAGAAAAAGGAAGATTGAGCACCTATAAAACCTATGATGTTAGAGCAATAATTATACATTAATAAATTTAATCTGTCCAGTGAACACAGCATGGAGGTAAGAAAGTAGAACCATTATAACCTCGCTATTCAAAGTATTTAAGTACTTACTTTTTCATTAGAATCATATCCTGCTGAACAGAGACTACGGGACACCATGAAGTGCTGTCTTGGGTAGTGTGGAACATGCTACAAAAAAAAAAAAAGTGATATAAATTACAGATACTTGATGGGCTTTAAAAATATTTTTTTAAGGTAATTCTTCCAGTATGCTTCTACCTAAAATATTTTATCAATATATGGAGTTCTAAGCCACATGCCATAACTGTAGAAGATAAATCATTAACTACAGTCCTATCCCTTGGGCACACAAGAGAAACCTAAAGGCATCAGAAGGATCTGTAGAAAAGTAAAGTAAGAAAAAAAAAAAGAAAAGAGTCAATGGGTCAATCTTAATTATAGAGAACTGCTGGTTACCACAGGGGAGGGGAATTAAAGAGTGCACTTATGATGAGCACTGGGTGATGCATGGAACTGTTGAATCACTATACCGTACACCTGAAACTAATATAACACTGTTAACTGGAATTTAAAAAAGGTCAATGGGTTAAATAAAATTTGAAGAAAGGTTTGATTATGCAGACTGACATGGCAGGATCATAAGGTCACATACCACACAGAACTTTATACAACATAAAACAAGAGTCTTGGTCTTTCAGGGGCTTCCATTTTAACAGGGACTGGAAAATAGTATTTTTTGTTTGCTGATGTCTTGAACATGATTTATTTTTTTCTGGTACAGTGAAAAGGTAATAGTAATAATCAATTTCACCTCTAATCCATTATTATAAATGTGGAAAAAATATATCTTAAGGCTTTAAAACATGAAGAATTGTCACTAATAAAATTGATAGTCAAAGGTTTAAGAAAAACAATTTACCCAGTAGTCACTGATAAAGCTAGACCCCCCCCAAAAAAAGAAAAGAAGGTGGTGGAGAGTGAAAAACAACTAGTACTACCCCTTAGAACTTTCTAAGAGGACAACGCATTTAAGCAAATGTTTATAGCAACATTTTTCAATAAACTCAGATTCATATAATTTGTAAAGCATCAAGTCCCAAATTACAAAATGTAATCTTAATACAAAAGTGAAGGTTACAGGGGCGTCTGGGTGGCTCAGTCGGTGAAGCAGCTGCCTTCGGCTCAGGTCAGGATCCCAGGGTCCTGGGATGGAGCCCCGCATCGGGCTCCCTGCTCAGGGGGAGTCTGCTTCTCCCTCTCCCTCTGCCCCTCCGCACCTCCCACCCCCACTTGTACTCTCTCATGCTGGCTAGCTGGCTCACACACACTCTCTCTCTCTCTCAAATAAATAAAACCTTTTTTTAAAAGTGAAGGTAAAAGATACACTTTATACAACGAAGCCCACAGTACCAAGTAAAAGACTAGTTAAGAAAATGGTCCGAGACTGGAAAACTCCGAACATCCTCCCTTTTAAAGACGGAAACTCACTCTTGCACACCTTCACACATCCCTGTAAGTACAAGAGTATTAGGCCCAATTTTAAAAAATAAGTAAACGGAGTCTAGAGAATTTTAATTTATCAAAAGTCCTCAGGCTAGGCTGCAATGGTTGCAAGATTTAAGCATAGGTCTATTCAAAGCATTCTGGAGCTTATTTTGAGAAAATAAAAAATAACGGCACCTCCCACATTAACACCAATGTCTCTGCAAGGACAGGATTTGAGGAGGAAAAAAAAAAAATTTACCAGGAGGGTCTCACCACTCTCTAGGTGTCCAAATAAAAATTCAGTCTCCACTGCCTTCAGCTGAACAGCTGTAATTTAGCAACTTTACTCCTACATCAGACTTAATAGGATAAAGGCAATACTTCTTTCCTGGAAAAATCAGGTCTTGTGTTTAGAGCCTCAGCCAAAGCAGGAAACAAACTAAGAAAAAAATTCTAAGAATAAAGAAAAGCAAAAGCTCCCAGGGAATTTCTCAGATTTACTCTGCTGCAAGGCACCACTAGGATATTTACACAAAGTAAATAGCATACCAGCTTCCTATCCATTTTACAAAATGTAACAACAAAATAGTTTACATTTTTACAAATGCTCCCTAATACTGTAAGGCATACAATGGTCTGCTCCATGAACAGATCAACATAATCCTTTCACAAAAGACAAAAATCAAACCTGTGTCTTTCATCACTAACAAAGGCTGTAACTGATTCCTGATGGCAAAAACCAAATGTGCCTCTTCCAGAGACAAAACACAACCTGGGATGGGCATTTTAGGTATTCTAATTAGCTTCGGAGAATGAGAACAACAGTGACGTTTATGTCTGGGGAAGGGAACACTTCAAAAAGCAGCCTAACACCCAGCAAAGACCTATGGGAAAAGAAATCTGAATTCTAACCCAAACTCTAGGACTTGAGCAAACCACTCTGACCCCTCGGCTCTCTGCAAAGAAATGAAAGCTTGGATGACTTTTCTATAAGGTCTCTTACTAACCTAAACCACTATTACCCCAAAAACAAGAGTACAGCCCAGGGATATCTAAAAATCCTGACGATCATGAGAGGATATGCAATCAATCCAACCAAAGTCAACATGCAGGCCAAGAATGTGGTGACCTGGATCTCACTGCTTAACTACTCTGAGAGGAACAAACAAAAATGCAGAGCTACTTGGTGGAAATACAGCTAATTTCACAGATTTTAATAAATATGAATTATGAATATGAATTATGCATTGTTTCTAGGTTACCTCTGGGAATAAAAACCTCAGGACTCTATTATATGAGCCCATGAAGGGGCGCCTGGGTGGCTCAGTTGGTTAAGCGACTGCCTTCGGCTCAGGTCATGATCCTGGAGTCCCTGGATCGAGTCCCACATCGGGCTCCCTGCTCAGCAGGGAGTCTGCTTCTCCCTCTGACCCTCCCTCCTCTCATGTGCTCTCACTCTCTCTCTCAAATAAGTAAATAAAATCTTTAAAAAAAAAAAAAAAGATGAGCCCATGAAGAATAAGCTAAAAGGAAAGACAGTTTCTCTCCCAGAACCATTCAGAAATCCCAAGTGGCCAAGCTCTGAGCAGTATTTGGGTCAGTTGACTCAATTACACTATACTTACTTTCAGAAAACTACCAGTAACCCAAAACTAAAATAAAGTATGTCTATGCCACAGTTCCTACAACTAAATCCACTCTATTACAAGATACACCTGGCCAAAATGTAGGCCCTGTAGCACTGTACTAAGTGACTGAGCTGGCTTTTTAAAATCTTTTTATTACTATCTAAAATACTTGATTCTGAAGATCTAAGACTCTTACCAGTATATATATAAAAAAAAAAATAGCTTGTGGTACACATGTGAATTTGTTGTAATGTGGCCCGAAGTATTAAAAAACATGGACTCCCCTGGTTAGCCAAATAACTAGAAGTAGAAATGGTCCAAGCAGAACTATAAAGAAAAAAGTGTTTGGGCCATTTCCACAGTGAGTCTGAACTGGTTTGTAGTTGGCCCCATAAAGGCTATCTCTGTTCCTGTTTACTCCTGGCAGACCTTCATGGAAGCCCAAAGTTATAAAGAACACAGGTCAAAAAATCAGACAATTTTGTAAAGCTACAAGATTAAATTTTTCTATTGATATTTTAATCTCTACGCCCAATGTGGGGTGGAATTCGCAACCCCAAGATCAGAAGTTGCATGCTCCAGCGACTGAGCCAGCCAGATGCCCCTAAAATTTTTTTTTTTTATTTGAGAGAGAGAGAGAGTGAGCAGGAGTGGGGAGAGCAACAGAGGGAGGGGGAGAAGCAGGCTCCCCGCTGAGCAGGGAGCCTGATGCAGGGCTCAATCCCAGGACACTGGGATCATGAGCTGAGCCATAATTTTTTTTTTTTTTAAATACAGAGAACAGGGGCGCCTGGGTGGCTCAGTTGGTTAAGCAACTGCCTTCGGCTCAGGTCATGATCCTGGAGTCCTGGGATCGAGTTCCGCATCGGGCTCCCCACTCAGCGGGGAGTCTGCGTCTCCCTCTGACCCTACCCCCTCTCATGCTCTCTCTCTCATTCTCTCTCTCAAATAAATAAGTAAATCTTTAAATACAGAGAACAGTTAGTAGAAATCGCTAATTTGCACCTCTACAGAGAATTTTATTCTTTTTATTAAGCATACAACAAACTGGCTACAAGTCCAGCCCAAAAAATATTTTAAGTAGGCTCCACACTGGGGGCTTGAACTCACAACCATGAGTACAAGACCAGAGCTGAGATCAAGAGTTGGACACTCAACCGAGTGTGCCACCCAGGCACCCCCAGTCCAATTCTTTTAAGGTACTCCTAAAACAAGGAGTCCTAGGGAAAAACCTAAATCAACTCCAATTATAAAGACTATTTAGCCTATCACAGCCAGGAGAAAGGTCAGTGTGTACAAAATGACTTCCCAATAACTCTTACCATTGGTTCTCGTCTACAAGATAAAGATTTCCTGTATTTTCCACACTCAGAAAAGAAATGGCTAACGCTGTGGCAAATGGCAAGTAGCAGAACCTTCAGAGTCACAAGACCTGGGTCAGCTCTTAGCTCCACTGCCTCATAGTTATGCACCACTGAGCAAATCATTTATCTGGACCCCAGTTTCCTTTTAATAAAATGTGAAGACACCTCCTGGCTTTCCTACAGTTGTTGAAAGGATCACACAAACCTTTATAAATTGTAAAGCACCAACAAAATGTTAAGAGATGACCCAATAACTAAGTCCAATTATGCAGCTGTCCCCTTCTAAAAGTTGTACCAAACCATTTGGGAGTTACCATTAGAGTAATAATAATCAAGAGCTCTGGTTCAGACTCAGATTTGCACGTTATAGCAAGCACACAATAACTGTTACCCCTAAAAAGGGAGAAACGCTACAGCTTTTCAACAAACTGGTTACAAGCCTACCAGCCATTGCAAAAGGGGAAACAAGTATGTTTTTCTAACAGAGCACCTACTTTCACATTCTGGACATGGCCTCAGGTGGCAGCCCAAACTAGTAAATTTAGTAGGGTTATCTTAAAAAAATAAATAAACACTAGTTTAAAAACAAACGCTAATGCAAAAACCAAAACTACCGTTATTTTTAACACGTCCACAGTGGCATTCAAACGGATACTATTACAATCTGTTAACAGGCAGCACTCTGCTTCAAAGCAGCAGCTATCCTCAAAACTGGGGGTATGAATGGAGCCATAAGGTGATCTTACCAAGGTAAAAGTTCAACACTGGCGAGTGCTTCAGCTTCAAAATTTCCAAGAAAAGGTCCCCTCCGTGTTTCAGGACACGGAGCTGGGAAGCATCACCTGAGTATTTATGGCAGCATTTTAACAGCCCCAGGGCAACCTTCTGAGGGAACACCCTCTAAAAACCCTTAAGTCAGGCTTTTTCACTTAGGAAACGGCTTTTTCTTCAAAACAGACATTGACTATTTAGTCTTTGGGGCCTCACTAGCCAGCCCAATCTTCTACGGTCTAATGCGACCTTCTGTCAAGAGCAAGGCTGAATACCTGGTATTTGAGAGATGATCAAATCTCAAGATTCTCTGGCTCTGCCTCCACAAAGTTAGAGCACCAGGAGCCTATATACATCAACTCTAAATGTCATCCCCCCACCCGGCTCCCCTACCAGGCCATTCTTCCCACCCCACCTGTAGCAGATGTTGCTGGGGCCCATCCAGAGCCTCTTCAGCAGGCAGCGCAGCATCCCCAGCTGCTATGTTGACTACTCACAGCTCACACCTGCTCCCTAGTCTGGCCAATGTGCCTTAATCAGACAGGAGTTCTCCATCAAGCCAGGGCGCTACCTCTTCTCAGCCCACGGCCACTGACTGACTAGTAAGGGAGTTCAAAAGGCCCTCTCCACTCACTTCAAGGTGGGACCAATTCAGTAGCGCAATCTGGTTTTTAAGAACTGGCTGTCCAGGGCGCCTGGGTGGCTCAGTTGGTTAAGCGGCTGCCTTCGGCTCGGGTCATGATCCTGGAGTCCCGGGATCGAGTCCCACATCGGACTCCCTGCTCAGCAGGGAGTCTGCTTCTCCCTCTGACCCTCCCCCCCCATGCTCTCTCTCTCTCTCTCTCTCTCTCTCTCTCAAATAAATAAATAAAATCTTTAAAAAAAAAAAAAGAACTGGCTGTCCAATATGGCAGCCACTAGCCATATACTTGGAGCATGCTGGAATCTGGACTGGTGCGTTTCCACACCAGTCCAGATTCCAGCATGCTCCAAGTATAAAATACACACCAGATCTGGAGGCTTAATACCAAAACAATGCAAAAGACTTCATTAATATTTTTTACATTTATATGTTGAAATAATATTTTGAATATACTGAGTTAAATAAAATACACTAATATTAATTTCACCTTGTTTTATTTTTTTTAAGATTCTTATTTCTTTGAGAGAGACAGATGGCACAAGGGGGAGGGACAGAGGGAGAGGGAAAGAGAATCTCAAGCAGACTCCGCTGGAGTCCCACATGGGGCTCAATCTCGCGACCCTGAGATCACTACCTGAGCCGAAACCAAGAGTTGGATGCTTAAGCAACTGCGTCACCCAGGCATCCCCTTGTTTTACTTTTTTAATGGGAGTACTAGAAAACTTTAAATTACATTTGCAGCTCACATTACACTTCTATTGGACAGGGCTAATCTAGAGCAGGGCTTCTCGGACTTTTCCATGCAACAGTATCACCTGGAAGGCTTGTGAAAACATTGCTGGGCTCCATCCCCAGTTTCTAATTGGCCAGTCTGGGGTGCAGCCGCAAAATGTGTATTTCTCACAAGTTCCCAGGTAATGCTACTTCTGCTGCAAACTGAATCCCCACTTCAAGAACCACTGCTCCAGAGCTCCCCTGTGGGATGAGACTAAAGCTAATCTCCAGCTGGAGCCCCTTCCTTTCTTAGCTTTTTTCCCCCTGCACTATCCTGCTTTCTTTATGCTTCTGTTGACCACCCACCAGCACAAAATCCCTTTTCAGGCTCTGCTTCTAGAAAACCTAACCATCCCACCTCCAACACAACTGTTTTTCCACAACCGTAGCTTTCACAAAGGGCCAGATCAGCAGAAACCAATGAGATGGGTTTTTGTAAAATGCTGCAGTTTTTGTAGAACAAGTATCAAAGTTATTTATTGGATTGCTAGTTGCCCCTATATATAATGTATTCTATGTAGTCAATGCTAGGACAAGGTTTATTCATCCTGATGAAGGAATGTTCCTTATTACTGTAAGACATGGACAGCTTTATTGCCTACTGCTTCCCTCTTTTCTGTGGCTACTATGGAGTTCAAACTACCTTTTGTGCCAAAGCCATATAAATTTGCTCTTTATCCTTTTTATTAAATTCGTTAATATGGTATAATAAAAGCACTGAAGTCAGATTTGAGTTTGAATCCTGAATCTCCCATTTAATTGTCTGACCTTGGGCAACTTACTCAACCCCAGCTGTGAAAACGAGAATCATCTGAAGATGATTTGGTAATTAAATGTGAATAGAGCCTTCTTGCTCCTTTGCCATTTGCAGCAACCCCAGAATCATCCGTCAACCCCAGAAGATGGCTTCGAACTACTTCTCTTTGCCCACAACCGTTCATCGCCCCACAAACAACAAATAAAATCAACAACCCCTCTGTTTTGTAAATTCAATCAAATCATTTTAATAGAACTGTCTCCATCTTACCTCCCAAGCTGCAGCCTTCCCAACTCTAAAACACTATCACATCCAGAGGCTTAGGTGGACCGAAGAGTCACCTTTTTTTTTTTAATTGAGCTATAATTCACATACCATAAAACTCATTCTTTTAAAGTATACAACTGTGGGGTTTTTTAGTATATTCACAAGGTTGTGGAACTATCATCACTATCCGATCCCAGAACATTTTTTCGTCCCCCCCAAAAGAAACCCCTTAGCTATTAGCAGTCCCTACCATGCCCGCCTCCTCCCAGCCCCTGGCACCCACTGGTCGTCAGCCTTCTCTCTCTGTGCACCTGCCTATTCTGGACATTTCACATAAATGGAATCCTACAATATGTGGGGGACTTTTGTGCCTTCCTTTCAAGGGTCCTGGGTTCCACTCCTTCCCTACATCTCCCTTCTAACCCAACAGCAAGTACTACTGGCTCTAGTCCCAAAATACATCCCAGGTCTTAGCAGTTCTCATGAACTCCAGTGCTACCACCCTACCATCATCTCTAGCTTGAACTTCTACAATGGCCTCCTGACCGGTCTCCCAGCTGCCACTCTGCCCACCCCAGTCCCCACTAGGCCATTCTCCACACAGCAGTCACAGTCTTTCCAAAACATGAATCCAATTTGCTTAAAATACTCCAATGGACTCCCACTATTAGCCTAAATTCCACATACATGCCCCCAGATGACGGCCCTGTCTACTCATCTCCTTGCATTCCTCCCTCCCTCACTCCCCTCCAACCACACCGGCCACATCCATCCCTTGACTATACCCAATGCAGTCGCACCTCAGAGCTTTTGCTCTGGCCTTCCTATGGAGTGCTAGTCCCCACGACTGTCACATGGAGGGCTGGGTCAATTTTCCCTTCAAATGCCACGTGCTCAGAAAGGTCTCCCCTACTTGCCTTAGGTAGCCAGCCCCAACACCACCACCACTCCTTAACCCATTGTCCTATTTGTTTCCTTTCAGGGCCCTTAGTGCTCTTTGAGCTTACCTATTTCTGTGAACACAGTGTCCTCTACTTGGATATAACCACAAGGAGGGCAGAAACGTTCACTGTTATACACAGCACTAGCCAGCACCTGGCACATAGTAGGTGTAGTGGGTTGAATCGTGGCCCCCAAAATGATGTGTCCAGGTCCTAGAACTTGTGACTGTGGGCTCCCTGCTGAGCAGGGAGCCTGCTTCTCCCTCTCCCTCTGCCTGCCATTCCCCCTGCTTGTGCTCTCTCTGTCAAATAAATAAATAAAATCTTAAAAAAAAAAAAAAAACTTGTGACTGTGACCTCTTTTGGGAAAAGGGTCTTTGCTGATATATTTAGGGGTTTCAAGATGAGATCATTCTGGATCCTGTCATGGCCCTAAATCCAAAGACAAGTGTCCCTAGAAAAGAAAGAAGGGGCACCTGGTAGCTCAGTTAACTGTCTGCCTTTGGCATGGGTCATGATCCTGGGGTCCCGGGATCAAGCCCCGTGTCAGGCTCCCTGATCAAGGGGGAGCCTGCTTCTCCCTCTCTCTCTGCCCCTCCCCCCGGCTCATGTTCTCTTTCAAGTAAATAAAATCTTAAAAAAGAAAAAAGAAGAAGAAGAAGAAGAGAAGACACACACAGAGAAGGAAGGGAAGGCCATGTGAGGGCACAGGTGGAGACTGGAGGGATGTAGCCCCGAGCTACGGGATGCCTACAGCCACCGGAAGCTCAATGAGATAATGCGGCATTCTTCACTAGAGGCTTCAGAGGAAGCATGGCCTTGCCACCATCTTGATTTCCAACTTCTAGCCTCCATAACTGTGAAGGAATAAATGTGTGTTGTTTTAAGCCACCAGCTGTGTCCCATGGATGCTGTATTATAAGCCTTCCTTATCTTCCAACATTTTTGAAATTCACTTTTATTTTGGATCTTATTAATATGGACCCCATCATAGTTTCTGTCTTCTTTTAAAAACAAAAATGGTGGGGCGCCTGGGTGGCTCAGTTGTTAAGCGTCTGCCTTCAGCTCAGGTCATGATCCCAGGGTCCTGGGATCGAGCCCCGCATCGGGCTCCCTGCTCAGCGGGAAGCCTTCTTCTCCCTCTCCCACTCCCCCTGCTTGTGTTCCCTCTCTCGCTGTCTCTCTGTCAAATAAATAAATTTTTAAAAATAAATTAATTAAAAAACTAATAAAAACAAAAATGTTGATAGGAATTCAAAATAAATCATTTTTTAAAATCATACAACACCCAGGAGTGGTTGGCTGGCTCAGTCGGGAAAGCTCACGACTCCCGATCTCGGGGTTGTGAGTTCAAGTCCCATGTTGGGTGTAGAGATTATGTAAAAAAAATAATAATAATAATAAAATCTTTAAAAAAAGTTTGGAATCATTTGAACAACTCCTTTTCCCTCACTCTTTTGATCAAACTGTCCCGTCTTTCCTCCTTATTTAGAAAAGGGTTTTACCAATCATTCCTCTGTTCTGAACTTTTTTTTTTTTTTTTAAGATTTATTTATTTCAGGGCGCCTGGGTGGCTCAGTTGGTTAAACGACTGCCTTCAGCTCAGGTCATGATCCTGGAGTCCCGGGATCGAGTCCCACATCGGGCTTCCTGCTCAGCAGGGAGTCTACTTCTCCCTCTGACCCTCTTCCCTCTCGTGCTATCTCTCATTCTCTCTCTCTCTCAAATAAATAAATAAAATCTTAAAAAAAAAAAAGATTTATTTATTTCAGAGAGAGAGAGGACGGGGTAGGGACAGAGAGAGAGAGTGAGAGAGAAACCCAAGCAGACTCCACACTGAACGAAGAGCCCAAAGTGGGGCTCAAACCCACGACCCTGAGATCATGAAGCCAAAACTAATTAGAATTCGAGGCTTAACCAGCTGCACCACCCAGGCGCCCCCTGAACATCTTAAGAACAAAATAAAATCCAAAAAACAGATATATAAATACACAAATGTCCATAGCATTTTATTATACCAGAAACTGGTTTCTATAATAATCTTAGAAAATTTTTCTTCCGAAGTGATTGTCAGAAATCTATCAGCACGTTGGAAAGATTTACCTCCGGGCAATTCTAAAGCATTCAGATAGGCTTAAACATTCTTTTTCATGACTAGAAAAGAAAATCTTGGGATTTTAAGGAACATAAAGCTTGAGCATTTAAGTTCTGTGCATGCACCATATAATGAGACAATCACTCAAATGACAGACAATTTGTAATTGTAAAAGCAAGGTTTGGGAATCATGCCACCCAAGACTCAAATTCTACCTCAAATGTGCCCTAAAGCAAGTTAACTGCTGAGCTTTGTTTCCTCATCTGTAAAATTGCAACTTTTTACCTAGTTGTCAGATAGATAAGCGATAGTACATGAAAACCATACAAGGCACAGAGATGTTCAATCAACTGTAGCAATCACCATAAAACCAATGTCCTGGAGCCACTAAAAAATGTAGACAAGGAGAAAAAACTAGGTATTTAAATAGAACGTGTTTAAAAAGCTAATACACAAAACAAATAAGACTAAAAGGGTGAAATCTACATATACCCTCAAAGCAAACAAACTCTGTTAACTGGCTAAAAGAATGATGACACTAAGGTCTAGAGTTGCCAGGCTGCCTTCCAACCAACCAAATGGTCTGCAGGAGTGTAAAGACGAATGAGAGGAATAATATTTTCAAATGGTTCTGCTTCAAATGCAGACTCAGTGGAGCACATCTCAAATTCATGAAAGGGAAGCACAGAAAGAAGCTAAGCAGCAATTCAAGTTCTTCCAACTTCTTCCCCTAAAGTGACAGTGAACTCCAGAGATTCCTCCCACCTCCAGGAGGAATTCTTTATTGGCACAAATATAACTCTACTCCAGTCAATACTATCACACATCCAGCACCTATTGGTTCAAAAACTCTGCTAAGAACACAGAGATAGACAAGATGCAGTCTCTGCCAACACACTGAAAGAAAGCAGGAAAGAAAAACCAAAGCCTACATATTAAACAATAGTGTATAATAAGTGTACAGCAGTACATACCGTAACACCTTTTCCCTCACCCTCACCAATCTAAAATGTCAGTGTAATCCCTCCTGCCTCCAACAGGAATGGCTTCCCATTACTAAAAGATAAAGATCAAAACTAATAGTTTGGTCTACAAAGCACAGCATCATCTGTTTCATACCTACCTCCCTAGCACCATCTAATCTCTGCACACCACTGCCTAAGCAGGTTTTTCTCGGTGCTTCTATCTTGTCATTCCCTCTGGCCACAGGACCTTTATACGTGCTGTCCTTTCACATACAACACTCTTCGCTTCTCTCTTTGCCTACAAAAAGTCACCTTACCCTTCAAAACTTGTTTCAATTTTCACTTGCAAAGGAAAACATTTCTTTCCCTTAAGCAGTATAGCATGATTTAAGGGTACCAGTTCTGGAGTTCTAAATCCTAGTTCTGCCACTTACTAATTCCATAGCTTTGAGCAGATTATACAACACTTTGTACCTCAGTTTCTTCATCTATAAATGGGGATTATATAGTTATTATAAGGATTTAATAAATTAATTCAAGTAAAGCACCAGAACAGTATCTATGACACAGAGCTCAAAATCTTGACTTGGTCAGATCCCTCCATTTTATTTTCTTATAGCACCAAGACCTCTCCCCCAATAGCATTTTACACCTACTTGTCTCTCCCTAATAGACTAAAATGTCTAAGAGAGCAGAAACTATATTTTTCCCTATCGATGGAACACAGGAAATAATCCAATAAAGATTTGTTGAATAAAAAAGTAGCTGAAAGGAAGAAGCTGAGGCCCAGCAAAGTGACTTGTCTAATATGCAAAACTTCATCTGTATCTCCAAAGCCCATGCCTTTCCCCCACACCATGCTGCTTCCTACATAAATATGTTAAGAGTCTTGGCAACTGCAACTGATGTGACCAACAAATGATTGCAGAACATAGAGAGCATTTAAAAACAATAAAGTTTTAAATACGTAAGAGTCTTGGCAACTGCAATTGATGTAACCAACAAATGATTACAGAACACAGAGAGCATTTAAAAACAATAAATTTTGTGGCAACACAAAGAACACTGTATTTTGAGAGTGGCATTCCAAAGTTGACCCTAAGCTAATACAGGTGCAGGCTTACTTCCTTTTCCAGCACCAGTTCCCACACTGCTCACCTGGGCCTCACTTCCCTCCTCTTTAAAAGAGTTGGATGGGCCACATCATCTCTAAAGTGTCTTCCAATTCTAGAGTTCAATGACAATAAATCACATAATGTGACTATTTTTTAAAGATTTTTTTTTTAAAGTTTAATAAGCAGACTGAACCAGATGACAGGTGGTTTTCAGGGAGACTTTCATTTTAAAAGAATGTGTTCAAATGACTTAATAAACCCTATTAATAAAGTAAGGTTGTCTTTGCTCAGAAACAGCGAGAGACTCCATTTTCAAGAGAAAGTGTGAACAGCCACCCACAAACACTCCAACACTGAGCCAAGGCTGCCACCAGGAAACGCTGGGACATACAGAACAGTGGCAAAATGTGTTTAGAACAGT
Organism: Eumetopias jubatus; assembly: GCF_037043125.1. Lineage (NCBI taxonomy): Eukaryota > Metazoa > Chordata > Mammalia > Carnivora > Otariidae > Eumetopias > Eumetopias jubatus. The sequence continues at coordinate 183,339,650 of NW_028274809.1, read as the reverse complement.
AGAAAAATCCGGCTAACCACTACATAGAAAAGAAAAATAAATTCACAGGATGCATATACAATATACCGCGATGTACTACAATTAAAATACGATCTCAACTCAAACCTAAAAGGTAGCAGCAATCCTGGCATCGAGGATACTCTAAAAGTTGAGATAAACTCACAACCCTAACTCTACTTCAGCAGCAATTCAGTGTCCCTTCAAATTTGGAAAGAGGCAAGCGAAAGGGAAACTGTAAGGACCCTTAAGAATTCACCCTGGGAAGCTCGAGAGCAAGCCAAAGCCGAGAGGCACGAGAACGGGTGCACGGGGAACGCACGTATATTACAGCCAGATGGCTGTCAGCCGCTCCCCGCGCAGGCGAGCCGAAAGCGCATGCCTCCCGGCTCGGTGGTCCCCTCTGCCCTCCACGAGCCTCGGAGTAAGGGCTGCGGAGCGACGAGGGACGCGGACCGCCGCCGAACCGGCCGCGGCGTCGCCTGGGGTACCGCGGGGCGCTCTCCGCCGCACGGGCCACCCCCCAGGCGGTGCGGGGCTGCGAGCCCTGCGAAGCCCAGGCCCGAGGCCCGGGTCGCTCCTCACCTTCAGGGTCCACAGCGCTGCGCTCCGCATCAGCTGCTGCGGCAATCGCCGCCCACGCCGTCTGGCCGCGACCAGCACCGCGGTCCACACCCAGAGGCCCGCCATTGCAGCCACTGCCGACTGGCGCTCTGCTGACCTCTCACCCCGCCGAAGGGGGTGGAGAAGGGTTGCTCCAGAGCTTCGGCCAATCACGCGCCGGGACCCGCGGCCCCGCCCCCTGCAGCGCAAGTTGAGAGGGCATCCGCGGCAGGCTGGGGGCTAGTGCGGGGCCCGAGGGGGGCGGGCTCGACCAGACCGGGGGGTGAGCGAGGAGGGGATGGCGCGCGTCAGCTCTGGCGGTAGTTGGTCCGCGCCTGCTTGGGGTAAGCCTGGTCCTGTACCCAGCGTCCACCTAGCTCCCACCTAGCTCCCACCTAGCTCCCACCTAGCTGCCAGCTCGCGGCCAGACCACTCCGCGGCAGTTAGTCCCCTACGCTCCGGGGCCACCCCGCAGTACCGAGCGTCCCAAATTACAGACATGCGCCCGAACTATGTTCCTTTTCTTCTAAGGCATAAACTGCAAAGCACCAAGTCAAGATAAGGTTTTTGAAGGAGTGCAGTAACAGAGAAAACGCTCTAGGTCTAGAAATCAGAGGTCAGATCTCAAGTTCTACCTCTGCCTCCTATTATGTGCATGTCAGAGGAATTAGCCAAAACCAGGGTCAGTTTCTGTTGCTTGCTAGCAGGCACTATTATTAGTGCAACTACTAAGGGCCAGACCTTGCGCTAGATGTCTCAAATTCGGTCTCATTTAATCTTTACAAGAACCCTAAAGGCCCACACATTATTCCATCTTGAAAAACTGAATTTTGGGGCACCTGGGTGGCTCAGTCACTAAGCTTCTGCCTTCTACTCAAGTCATGATCCCAGGGTCCTGGGATCGAGCCCCGCATCGGGCTCCCTGCTCAGCGGGAAGCCTGCTTCTCCCTCTCCCACTCCCCCTGCTTGTGTTCCTTCTCTCGCTTTGTCTCTCTCTGTCAAATAAATAATATCTTTAAAAAAGAAAAACTGAATTTATAGAGAGGTAAAGTCATTTAGCTAGTAAATGGTGACACTAGGGTTTGAACCCAGGTCTGGCTGTCTCCAAGGACTGGCCTTTTGCTTTGTTATATTACAAATTTGTTACCATATGCAAAAGAAACAGTATTATCCTCACCCAGGCCCTCCTCCTTACACAGCTCCAACAAATCAACATTTTGTCAATCTTGTTTCATCTGTTCCCCCTTTTTCATCTTTTGCTGGAGTATTTTAAAGCAAATCTCAGACATCAGTCATCCTGCCTACAAATAGGCCAGTATCAGGGCCTCTGATCTTAATTATTTTGATACTCCTTCAGAGTCACCTTGAGAGAGTTACAAAGCTAGGAATGACCTAGAGTATGTTACAGCATGGCAAATGCCTAGAGATACAAACAAAATATTCAGGGATATCAAAGAGGTGACATTCAGTGGAACTTTAAAATGTAAGTAGGAACTTTCATGACTGACGAAATAAAAAGGAGTATCAGTTTCACAGGATTTCTCATTGATGTATCTAGGCTGGAATCATTTCCCACCAAGAAATCTGCTTTTCTTTTTTTCTTTCTTTTTCTTCCTCCCATTTTCACCTTTGGATTGGTTCTCCTTAGATCTGTCTGTTTTGTCTTAATGGAAGTTCTTTTCATGAAAGGCATTTGTGGCAGAAACTACTTGTCCCCTCTCTATTCTCCACTCATTCCTTTAATAAGAGAGTTCCTCAGTTTTAGCTGCATGCAGGCCACCCAGCCAAAGACTGCAATATCACCAGCCTCCTTCACAGAAGATGTGGCCACAGGACTAAGGGCTGGCTTATGGAATGTAAGGGTTGAGCCCTTAAAGAGTAGAGGCACGCCCTCCATTTCCTCTACTCTCCTTCCTGAAATTACACATCCTGGTGAATGCTGGAGCCGCCTTCTTGACTCCAAGACAGGAGCCCTATGTTGAAGATGGCAGAACAAATGGTGGGAGGAGCCCAGGACCCTGACACTGCGGAGCCATCTTACCAGCCTCCTGCTACTTAATGCATGGAGGGCTCTCTGACAGAGTTTTACCTTGTTTAAATCATTGTTATTTCTGCCTTTACTATAGCACCCAAAACTGTACCTTAACCAGCTCATAATTTAGTATCCAGAAGTGAGGTGCTGACATAATGAAACCTGAAATGAATGGTAATAACAGTGACAACCCCAAAATAGCAATCCAGAAGCTGAGAGCCGCTACCTCTCTGGCAAAATGGTTACTTTCAAACTTTTGGACAATCTGGCTATCCCTATCACTGATAACTAACACCCTTGTACTTCCAACACAGTGTTTTCAAAAAACATGAGTGGCATTTGAAGCTGGACAGTTCTACCCTGTCTGAGCTGTGCCACACATTTGGGATGTTTATGGTCTCCAAAACCCACTACCTGTCTGAAATGTCTGAAAACAGCTGTTCCATATACTTTGTCCACTTTATCCATAGTGACAGTTACTCCAACTGGAATCAGTTACCACATCATGGCCGCAAGCATATCTTTTACTCAGAATTTTGAAATTATCTTTACATCATTTCCCAGCTTCCGGAGTTCTAGCTCTTATTTTTGATCCAATGTATCTTCTTACAGTTACCTGGCTGCTATACTGTTGTGCAGTGGGTATGGAGCAGAGAGAAGTCCCCGTTGTAAATTAGGGACTCATGAGCCGCCATATGCACGAATAGTGAGCCTGCACTCCACCAAGAGACCCTGACTTTTGAGCTGTACATATTTGGCTCTCTTTAAGAGTATGTGCAAACTAGGTATGCTGGATTGGAAACTATGTTTCCCCAGATCCTCTTCCCTCTGTGGTTCCTGGTTAGAGTTAACCAAAAGAACTTGTAAGATACCTAGAAGGGAGGAGTAAAGTGGTAGCCATCTCTCTCTGAAGATTATTAACATAAGATAAGTAACATAGTTTCCTAGAAAGTCTCAGTTTGTCCTTAGACACCACCCTGCATCCTGTTTGTTTTTCCCACCTGCTGGCCCTGCCGACCATCAGCAACCCCTGGTACACCCCTGGATGCTTGACTACAGACCCACAGATGGGTAACTATCCAGAAGTGACTGCTGCTGCTTTTTTTTTTTCTAAAGACTATTTATTTGAGAGAGAGAGCAGAGGGAGGGCCAGAGGGAGAGGCAGAGAATTTCAAGACTCTGCACTAAGGAAGGAGCCTGAGGAGGAGCTTGATCTCACAAACCCGAGACCATGATCTGAGCCAAAACCAAGAGTTGGATGCCTAACAGACTGGCCCACCTAGGCACCCCCAGAGGTAACTGCTTCGTATGGACCCCTCCACAACATCCTTCTCATTCCCATTTGGCAACCAGACATGTTTGGCTTCTCAGCTATCCCTCAAACTCCAACTTGTCTACCTTGCCAATGCATCAGGCAGACTATTTTAATCTCTCCTTCTCTGATCCTCTGAAAGGAGCCTATAGCCATTGACTAATGTAAGAATACACCAAGGAAAGAAAAATAACCAGGGTTTTCAGGAATACTGGCTCTGAACTGATACTAATTCCTAGAGACCCCAAATGCTATTATATCCCACCACTAAAAGTAGAGAATTTGGCACAACTATTTTTTTTTTTTTAAGATTTATTTGAGAGAGAGAGGGAGAGAGGGAGTGCAAGGGGGAGGGGCAGAGGGAGAGAAAATCTCCAGCAGACTCCTGCTGAGCTCAGAGCCCAATGCCGGGCTCGATCCCAGGACCCTGAGATCATGTGTGACCCCAGCTAAAATCAAGAGGCAGCCGCTTAACTGACTGAGCCACCCAGGCATCCCGCACAACAATTTGAGTGATGAAGGGGTGGACCTTGGCAGAGACCGCTCACTGTCCTGATATCCATCTTCCTCTCATTAGTGAAAGAACACTCACAATTTAGCTGGGTACATGGTAAGAACTACATTTCCTCAGGTAAGGACTCCCATGGCAGCAAGAGTGGCCAGGTTACTAAGTTTGGCCCAGTGGGCTGTAAGCAGAAAGGACCTGGATGACTTTTGGGTTGTGTCCTTCAAAGGAAGGGGGCGTATCTTCCACTTTCCCTTCTCTTCCCAACTTGTCAGAAGGCAGGCATAGAGATGATAAGGAAAATTCTTAAGAGAGTTGAGGAGATAGCAGGAAATGGCCAACCGCTCTCCAAATATGTTCATTCTTCTTCCTGGGCACACCACTAGGCAACATTTCCTAGCCCCTCTTACAGTGATGCAGTAAGGTATGGGCATTCCGGCCAGTGGAATATGAGTGGGAGTGAGAGATACCAACCTCCAGGCTAGGGTCATAAAAACTTCCATGCATTCCCTCACACCCTTTCTTTCTCCTCGCATCTGCTGAGACTCCTGGAAGGCGTTAGATCGAAGGAGCCTTGGTATCTCAATAACTAGGTAGACCAAGATCATTCTTGCCTTCCCACACTAAACTGTGACATGAGCAAGAAATAAACTTTTTTTAAAAATATTTTTATTTGTTTATTTATTTGAGAGAGAGAGGATGAGAGCGATAGAGAGCACGAGAGGGAAGAGGATCAGAGGGAGAAGCAGACTCCCCACTGAGCAGGGAGCCCGACGTGGGACTCGATCCCGGGACTCCAGGATCATGACCTGGGCCGAAGGCAGTGGCTTAACCAACTGAGCCATCCAGGCGCCCAAGAAATAAACTTTTTATTAGCTTAAGCCACTGAGATTTGGGGATTGCCAGAGCAGTTAGTCTACCCAGCCTAACACAGTATTAATAGAGGGAAATTAAATAGACTAAAAAGGACTTTTGTGTACATCAGAAGGGAAAAGGTAATATTTAAGAGCAAAGTAGATTTTTTTCTCTGAAATTGGAATGAAAGAATAGTTAACACTAAATCATATAATTCATTAATTTTGAAAAGAACTCAAGACCAAAGTATTGAAAATATTTTTTCTCTATTACTATAAATGAATTAGATGACTGCTTACTTAAAAACTGTCAAAATAAGGGGCACCTGGGTGGCTCAGTCAGTTGGGTATCCGGCTCTTGATTTCAACTCAGGTCATGATCTCAGGGTCATGGGATGGAGCCCTGAGTGGGGCTCTGTGCTCAGCGGGGAGCCTGCTGCAGATTCTCTCTCTTCCTCTCCCTCTGCCCTTTCCCCACCTCTCAAATAAATAAATCTTTTTAAAAAAAACTGTCAGGATAAAAATATACATTAACAATATCAAGAATAGTATCCATCCTATGAATAACAACCAAGGTATCTAAAAATGTGGCAAGGATCTGGCAAGAATTCAGTATTAAAGTAGGCTCTAGAGAAGGAGTTGCCAACTCGTTCTGTGTAAGAAACAGTAAATATTTCAGGCTTTGAGAGGCACATAAGTCTCCATTGCATATTCTTTTTTGTTTCTTTGACAGCCCTTTAAAAAGTAAAAATTTAACAATTAAAGTCTTAGCTTGCAATCCTTATAAAAACAGGAAGCAGGCTGGATCTGTCCTGGGGTATAATCTGCTATAGAGTAGTGCTACACTAATTGTACTCCAGGAATCACTGGTCAACAGTGTGAAGGTGCTATGACAGTTCTGTGACAAGATCAATGCCAATCTTCTAATGATTTATGTATTTATTCCAACATACAGTCTATGGTATATTTGTTCAGGTTGCTGTAACAGATATACACAGACTGTGCAGCTTAAGCAGTAACTATTTATTTCTCGCAATTCCAGACGTTGGGAAGTTCAAGATTCTGGAAGTTCAAGTCCTGCTGGGGACCACTTCCTGGTCTGTAGATGACCATCTTCTTCTATCCGCACATAGTGGAGAACAGAGAAAGTGGAAGCAAGCTCTCTAATGTCTCTTCTTATAAGGGCACTGATCCCATTCATGAGGGCTCCACTCTCATTACCTAATCACCTCTCAGAGTTCCCACCTCCAAATACCATCATACAGGTGATAGGTTCAACACATGAATTTTAGAGGGATACAAACATTGAGTCTGTAGCAGAATCTTGGGAAGAACTCATCCTGTCTTTGGGGGGCCTGGGTGGCTCACTCATTAAGCGTCTGCCTTCGGCTCAGGTCATGATCCCCAGAGTTCTGGGATCGAGCCCCACATCGGGCTCCTGCTCGGCGGGGAGCCTGCTTCTCCCTCTCCCACTCCCCCTACTTGTGTTCCCTCTCTCACTGTGTCTTTGTCAAATAAATGAAATCTTTAAAAAAAAAAAAAAAGAACTCATCCTGTCTTTGTTTTTCTCACTCCTTTACAGTTTGGTCTTGCTCCTTTACAGGTAGGTTCAGGCGACTGATCTAGCTGCACCAGGAGCTGCATCCTAAAAAGGTGTTGATTCAAGACAGCAATGTGATAAGCAGTCGCTACCCAGAATCCATTTGCTGGTGAGGGTAGCAGCGCAAGCTCCTAGCTACAGCATCCATGCTGAGCCTGGGTGGCAGTGGGGTCTTCACTGGGGTCTTGTAGGAATACCGAGGCATTCTTTCCTGGCTGTATATCCTCCAAGTTGACTCTTAAGCCCTTTGGAGATCTTGTGAGTTAATGTCCCTTAATAGATTCCATTTCTCTTTAAACTAGCTAGACTCTTCTGTTATTGGCACCTAAGAACTTACTGATATACATGTTTACTGATAAATGAAATTAACTCACTGTCCCAAATTAAATAGTGTGCATGTATTATCACTAAAACCAGAGCTGTCTTTCTTCAGTAAAAATTTGTGGAGTTTGTAAAAAATCATAATAAATAATAAAAATAATAAAAAATAAAAATAAAAATTGGAGTTTGTTCTGGTTAGTGTAAAAGACATTTTTTAAATGTGGTCTCTTAAGGCTTTCATTTCAAAAATATGGTCATTGTTGCACATGTATATATAAGAAAATATTTCTTTACATATATTATAAAACAAGAAGCTGGAAGTAAATAATGTAAAGACGTATTTGTTACTACTACTTGATACCGCAATTAATAAAGCAAATTTTAAAATGTAAAAAAATAATAAAATAAAAATAAATAAATGTGGTCTCTTTCCTCAAGCTCAAAAATTAATCTAGAGTGAAAAGTAGCATAGTGAAAACAAATCTAATAAACACCAAATTGTGCACCACTATACAAGAGCCCATCTCTAAATAGCCCATGAGATGTAGCCATGCACAGAGCTTTGTCCAAGCATAGCAACCACAGGAGATCCCTGAAGCTCTAAGTAACCATACTTTGTGTCAAGTGGCCTCCTCATTTTGGCCACAAGTTTGGGGTTTAAGATTTTATTTATTTATTTATCTGTCTATTTATTTGAGAGAGAGAGGACACTCACACACATGCAGGGGTGGGGAGAGCAGAAGGAGAGGGAGAATCTCAAGCAGACTCTTCGAGGAGCATGGAGCCTGACACAGGGCTCAATCCCATGACCCTGAGATCATGACCTGAGCCAAAATCAAGAGTCAGACGCTTAACCAACTGAGCCACCAAGGCTCCCCTGGCCACAAGTTATTGCACAAGAATTGAACCCAACTATTATGGAAGATCTTGGGAGAATTGTCAAATATGCTTGGGACCTTGGGACCTATGCATAACAATTTTTATTTTCACAAAAAACAGTAATAGCTTATGACTATTGTCTTTAAGCAAAGTATTCAAGGATCCCTCAACCCTTTCATATCTGCACTGGGAGAACAAGTAACATTTGTTTTGTTTTGTTTTTAAGATTATTTATTTATTTATTCATGAGAGACAGAGAGAGAGACAGAGAGAGGCAGAGGGAGAAGCAGGCTCCGATGCAGGACTCGACCCCAGGACCCTGGGATCATGACCTGAGCCGAAGGCAGACGCGTAACCATCTGAGCCACCTGGGCACCTGAACAAGTAACATTTGTAAATACTGTTATTTAGGAAACTTTCTTGCTTACTCTTTTTAATATATGTAGATTAAGAATAAACTTGACCAGGGGCTCCCGGGTGGCTCAGTCGCTAAGCGACTGCCTTCGGCTCAGGTCATGATCCCAGGGTCCTGGGATCGAGCCCCGCATCGGGCTCCCTGCTCAGCGGGAAGCCTGCTTCTCCCTCTCCCACTCCCCCTGCTTGTGTTCCCTCTCTCGCTGTGTCTCTCTCTGCCAAATAAATAAAATCTTAAAAAAATGGAATTAGTTAACTATATTCAAAATAAGACAGCTTTGAAATGAAATTCCAAATTTTCTACTTCTCTTGAGAAAATGAAAGATCTAACAATGCAGGGATTCCCTCCTTAAAACATTCAAAGACATCCCCGTGTGCCACACTCAGTCCTTTACTTGTTTTCTTTAGATGCTTGTGTTTTCCACCCCTGTTTTTTGAGGTGGAAAACCTGAAGCATCTTGATCCAGGAAGCAATATTGCAATCGCATTTTAAAAAAGTTGGGGCACCTGGCTCAATCTGTTAAGCATCCAACTCTTGATTTCAGCTCAGGTCACGATCTCAGGGTGTGAGATTGAGCCCGCATCGGGTTCCATGCTGGCCTGAAGCCTGCTTAAGATTCTCTCTCCCTCTGCCCCTCCCCCCTTAAAAAATTATTTTGCACAGTTCTAGAATTAGTGCAAAAGTATCCACATGAATAAATCTCAGAAATATAAGATGGAGCATAAATAAACTGCTGAAAAATATATACAGTTTGATACTATTTTCATAAAAGCTTTAACATATGTGAAACAATCTCATATTACTGGAGAACACAAACATAAGCAATAAAGGGATGAACAATGTATGGGAATACTAGCCTGAAATTGAGAAACAGGTTGCCCTTCCTGAGGGAGACTGTTTCCTAGAGCAGCCATAACAAAATACCACAGATTGGGTAGCTTAAACAACAGAGATTTATTTTCTCACAGTTCCGGAAGCTAGAAAGCAATCTAAGATCAAGGTGCTGGCCAATTCCGTTTCTGGTGAGAGCTCTCCCTGGCTTATAGACAGCTGCCTTCCCATTGTGTCCTCACATGGCCTTTTCGCCCTGTGCTCGCGAGGAGGGCAAAAAGAGAGAGCTCTCTAGTATCTCTCCTTCTAAAGTCACTAATCCTGTCAGTTCAGAGTCTGACCCCAATGACCTCACTTAACTTTTAATTACTTCCATAAAGGCCTTATCTCCAAATACAGTCACATTGGGGGTTAGGGCTTCAACCAATGAATTTCAGGGGGCAGGGGGACACATTTAGCCCATAACACTGTCCCATGAAGGGTCACACAGAGCACACTCTTCGCCCAGCAGTGAAAATGTGTATGTGCAATGTTTCTGGCCAGTGAAGACTATTAAAGACTCAGTGACCAATGTTTCTACTGGGGGCTAGTTATATAAGCACCCTCTGCTTAGCACGTACCAGAACTCCAGATACCCAGAGGGAAAGCAGGCGTTCAGCATAAACCACATGGTTTGCGCAGTCTGAGCACAGTGGACCACCCTTATCAGTGGGGAACAGTGGGAATAGTCCCCAAATCCAGCCAAGGGCCAACTTTGCAAGCAGGCCCTTCTAAAGATAGTCACTTCAGGCTTGCTATATTAACTCTCTTCCGCACACTTACCAATGACCCCTCAGCTCTGCTTCATTGCTCCCACCTCCTGATTAAAGATTGCTAAGATACTCAATTGCTAAGCACTAAAACTGGTATGGTAATCGTCTATAATTATTGTTTCTAGGATTTAGTAACATTGTCAACCAAGGCCAATCATAGTATACTTTACGACCTAAAAGACCCTGGAGGCTTGTCAATGTCCTTACAGTCCATAACATGTTCTCTCCAAAGTAACCATTGATTATATCCTTCTAAATTAATGATGTGTTATACTTTTTTTTTAAAGATTTTATTTATTTATTTATTTATTTGAGAGAGAGAATGAGATAGAGAGAGACAGCATGAGAGGGGGGAGGGTCCGAGGGAGAAGCAGACTCCCTGCTGAGCAGGGAGCCCGATGCGGGACTCAATCCCGGGATTCCAGGATCATGACCTGAGCTGAAGGCAGTCGCTTAACCAACTGAGCCACCCAGGCGCCCTAATGACGTGTTATACTTTAAGAGAGGATCCCACCCTCTCCCATCCCAAGAGTGGTAGTTAACATAATAGGCAAGCTCTTCAGCCTTATTACCATAGCAAAGACAGCTTGGTGACCACCTTAATCCAACAGTGGAGCTGAAAACACTTCAAAGCATGGTCAAGGATGTTTCTAGTGCGTATCCTAACCTGCCCGCAAGAAAACCCTAGCAAAACTAAAGATAGAAAAGAGAATAGAACCAAAGCTTCCTTGAGCACCTCCAAATGCACTGTATAAAATTGCCCCAACAATGGGATATGAATGTGTTTTGGTGATTGTGTGTTTATTATCAGAATGAAGTTTTCTCTTTTTGGAGGGCCACAACTTTACCAGTAGCATAGAGTTTCCTACCTCAGAAATCTTAACTTTTGCTCTCTCTAGGGGCAGAAACATTCATTTCATTGGAATTTTTTTTAAAGACTTTATTTATTTATTTGACAGAGAGAGAGACAGTGAGAGAGGGAACACAAGCAGGGGGAGCAGCAGGCAGAGGGAGAGGGAGAAGCAGGCTCCCCGCGGAGCAGGGAGCCCAATGTGGGGCTCCATCCCAGGACCCTGGGATCATGACCTGAGCCGAAGGCAGATGCCTAACTGACTGAGCCACCCAGGTGCCCCTCATTGGAATTTTTATTAAGGAGCTTTGGAAGGCTCAATACTTTACTTCACTACCCTTATCATCCTCAATCCTCAGGTAATACAGAAAAGACACATAGAATTTTCAATTCTAGTTAAATTTTTAGAAACTCTGGAACTTGGCCTAAACTGTTGCCTTTTGCCTTAATGACAATGAAACCACTCCATAGCCAACCCACTGACTCTCAACCTATTAACTAATAGTTAGGCATCTTATCTGCCTGGGAATGTTGTCCCCAGTTATAGACTTTGCCTTATTACAGGCTGATATAGCCAAATAGTACAAATGACTTACATGAACACTCAGTTTTTAACTTAAAATTTACCATCTTAACCATTTTTAAGTGTACACTTCAGTGGTATTAAGTACATTGACGTTGTATAAACCATCACCACCATCCATCACCAGAACTCTTCTCATCTTGCAAAATTGAAACTCTGTGGTTCATTAAACACTAACTGCCCCTTTTCCTCTCCCCCTAGACCCTAGCCACCACCATTCTATTGTCTATAAATTTGACTATTCTAGATATCTCATATAAGTGGAATCAATGCACAATTTTATCAATAGATGTGGGTAGCTTTTCTAGGGTCCTGTAAAACGACCCTATTCACTATTTAAAACCCAGAGGAGGGGACCTTGGGTGGCTCAGTCGGTTGGGCATCTGCCTTCTGCTTGGGATCACGATCCCGGGGTCCTGGGATTAAGCCCTGCGCATCGCATCAGCATCCCCGCTCAGCGGGGAGCCTGCTTCTCCCTCTCCCTCTGCCCTCCCCACCCCTGCTCATGCTTGCTCCCTCTCTCTCGTGCTCTCTCTCTCAAATAAAATCTTTAAAAAAATAAAAATAAAATAAATGAAACTCAGAGGTGTCATCTTAAAGAGACATGAGAAAAGACTGCCCTTGATCTCAGTGGAAATTGTGCCTTACAGGCACTGTATCAACTAACACAGCAGCTACACCCTAGGATGTTGATCCTTGCTTCCCTGTTTGTTAATGAAGAAGAAGCCCTTCTTGAATCAGAAAGACTGTTCCTACTATAGACCTTAACCTGAGGAGTCTCCAGAAGCTGGGAACTGCAGGAAAACAGCTTCCACTCAAGGCTATCAGAATAAACTAATGACTGCATGAAGGCAACAGCCCAAGACCCATGGAACATGGGAGGTCAGGGGACTGGCACTACACATCGTCACACTTCAATCTGTATGCATGTTTTCTTAATTTTCCTAGGTATTTTCCTTTACCTCTTTTGGTTTAAGGTTCTGGATTGTTAACAGCTTGTTATCTCTTAACTATGGTACCCATAAGCAATGGTTTGCTGGAGCCAGATAGAATCAGCTTAGGAGAATCAATTGTTGAATTGTCAGGAGTCTTGCTGGTTAAATTCTTGGTAGCTTGAAATTAGACTGTGGAAACATTTACACAGTGGAAAACAGAAAACTACAAATTGGGGCCCCCGCCATTCCCACTCTCCCAGAGAATCTGTTGTTAAACATTTACCAGCACACCACTGCCTAGAAGGTCCCCATCCTCAATATTGCCCTTTGCATTCTTACTCACTCACAAGCATATGTCCAACTGACTATGGTTTGCTTATGATATGGCTAACACACCATTAAACTGTTGAATTTAATTCACTTTCCTTTGGGGACCACCCAGCTTCACTTGGTACCAGTTCCTAGGTATCAGTTGATTCCCTAGGTAACTGGACTCAACCACTAAGCAACTTTTTAGACGGCAAACACCTCAGAGGCCAGACAACCAGAAATCTGAAATTCCTTATCACATTGTACTGAAAAGGAGATTCCTATCTCTACTTGTAAATCTTTCATGAGTACTAGTCTTTGTAAGGAAATTTTCACAGTCACAGAGATTTACAAAGTCGGAAGAGATGGTGTATACTCAGAGGTCATCTTGCCTTCGCACACCTTACAAGATGGCACACCACAAAGGCTCAACCTGGAGCTTTCTCCCTTTAGATCTAGCTCATGATTTCTCCACTTTTAAATTCAGCCACTGGACTAGTCTTGATGAGCAACAACATCACTCCAAGTGCCAGAGGACATCTCTTCCTACCAATATTGTGGGCTGGGCTGAAAAGTAGCTGCCAGTTCCTTTCGAACCTTGTGTGGCTCCTAAGCAGGATATTTCTTATTAGAGATGGAAAGACACAGAACATTTCTCAGCCTTGTCTGGGAAGGGTAGGCACCTCTGCTTGTTAGTACAAGCCTGGACACCTCAGCACAGGCCTGTGTGTTTCTTTTGTCCCACTAGAAGCCAAAACTTCCCACACATGTGAGGTGATCCAAACTGCTCCTTTTTGGCATAAGCTGTCCTCACTCTGAGCACTTATATTCATTTTCTTTCTTTCTTTTTCTTCCTTTCTTTCCTTTCTTTCTTTCTCTTTCTTTCTTTCTTTCTTTCTTTCTTTCTTTCTTTCTTTCTTTCTTTCTTTCTTTCTTTCGATTTTATTTATTTATCTGAGAGAGAGCATAAGCAGGGGGAGTTGCACGCAGAGGGAGAGGGAGAAGCAGCTCCCGCTGAGCAGGGAGCCCCATGTGGGACTCGGATCCCAGGACTCTGGGATCATGACCTAAGCCAAAGCCAAACACTTAACTGACTGAACCACCCAGGCGCCCCTGAGCATTTATATTCTTTCTCAAGGCATTTGTTTTAAAAAGAAGAGTTCATCTCAGGCTACGCTGCTTTCCAGGGTGAGGAAATTCATGTCTGGAACCGTGATGGTGTAAACTCTTGTGAAATGCTAGGCTTAATTCCACTAATTATTTGTGCAATTATTTAATTTTTTAAAATTTTTTAAATATTTTTTTTTTATTTATTTGACAGAGGGAGAGATAACAAGAGAGAGAACACAAGCAGGGGGAGTGCGAGAGGGACAAGCAGGCTTCCCGCCGAGCAGGCAGAAGGCAGACGCTTAACGACTGAGCCATCCAGGCGCCCCTGTGCAATTATTTATTTAAGGTATATGTTTCCTGTAAATTCTGTCATAGTAGAGTCTCTACCTTTATGATTCACTGTAGTATCTCCCACGCTTGGCTCATATAGTAGGCACTATATATAATGAGTTTATATTGATAATTCCAACTCAAAGTTAGCATTATAGTGTTTTTTCTTTTCTTTTCCAGATATTATTTTTAAATAATAATCTCCACACCCAACATGGGGCTTGAACTCACAATCCCAAGATCAGGAGTCACATGCTCTCCCCACTGAGCTTTATCTTCTTAACTTGGAAATCTTGGTTCCTAATAACAGTATTTCCTTATTTGTTTTATTTTATAATATACAAGAGCACAAGAACAACAATATTACTAACAATAAACTTACCAAATGCAGTTCAAAATATCTTTGTACTTTTATTTGTCCTTAGACTTTATATGGGGAAAATGTTACAGTGTTCTATGTTCCAAAGTAGCTTTAAGTAATTATTTTCTCAGGGTGCCTGTCTGGTTCAGTCAGTAGAGATGTGGCTCTTGATCTTGGGGTTGTAAGTTTGAGCCCCACAATGGGTGCAGAGATTACTTAAAAATACAATCTTAAAAAAAATAGTATTTTCTCAGTGTGATTGGGTTTTATATTCAGTTCCATTCATTTGTTTCTGTTTGTGTTCAATTTTATGGTTTTTTTCTTATTTCATTTAATTTTTTGAATATTTGAATCATTTACATCGTTCAAAAGTCAAAGCTACATAAAAAGGATACCCAGAGAATTAAATTCTTGCTCCCATCTTTATTCCTTATACCCATTCCACCCATCCTCATAAGGAATTATTTACATTTTCAAAAATATCTTGTTTATTCTTCCTTTTTTCATAAAATAAGTATATATACATATGTACAAGTATATACAAATATAAGTTTATGTGTGGATATGCCCTAGTTTATTCAGTCTTCTATTGATGGATACTTGGATTTGTTTTCAAGCTTTTTTGTTTTTAAGATTTTATTTATTTATTTGACAGAGAGAGACACAGCGAGAGAGGGAACACAAGCAGGGGGAGTGGGGGAGGGAGAAGCAGGCTTCCGGCGGAGCAGGGAGCCCGATGTGGGGCTCAATCCCAGGACCCTGGGATCGTGACCTGAGCCGAAGACAGATGCTTAACAACTGAGCCACCCAGGCGCCCCTCAAGCTTTTCTTATTACAAGTAAGCTCACAATGCAGAGAATGTGCATATCATATTTTGCATTTGTGAAGGTATATCTTCAGCTAGGTTCCTAGAAAGATCACTGAATCAAAGGGTAAAGACAGGCTCATGACCTGCTCAGTGGGGAGCCTGTTTCTCCCTCTCCCTCTTTGCTCCCTCCTGCTTGTGCTCTCTCTCTGTCAAATAAATAAAATAAAAATATTTAAATAAATAAATAAACAAACAAATGGTATCACACAGTATGTGATCTTTTGTGACTGGCTTCTCTTGTTTGACATGTTTTTGAGGTTCATCCATGTTGTAGCATCTACCAATACTCTTCTTTATTCTTTGTTATGTATTGATAGGATTTAACTATCTTGTGTAATATAAGCTGAAAATATTTTCTGTCAGTTTTTCATTTGTCTTTTGACTTTGCTTATGATGATTTTGCCCAGTAAAAGTTTATATTTGTCTGTCTGTATGTAGATATAGATAGATACATTACATATTAGATAGATAGAGATGTACTTAAATGTACCACAGCTTCTGGAATTTGAATTATAGTAGAACGGCTTTCCTCATGTCCAGGTAATGAAGAAATGGACATGTTTTATTTTTGAATGTATCGTTTCATTTTTTTTTTTACATTGAAATGACTGATCTATTTGGAGTTTATTTTAATGTAAAGTAAGGGACATAAATCTAAATATATATATTTTTTCAAATGACTCTCCAGTTGTGCTGGTTCCATTTTTTAAAAGTTAATCTTGGGGCACCTGGGTGGCTCAGTCAGTTAAGCGGCTGCCTTCGGCTGGGGCCCTGAGCCCAGGGTCCTGGGATGGAGCCCCACATCAGGCTCCCTGCCCAGCAGGGAGCCTGCTTCTCCCCTGCCTGCCGTTCCCCCTGCTTGTGCTTGCTCTCTGTCTCTCTCGTTCTGTGTCAAATAAATTAATAAAAAATATTTTTAAAAAGTTAATCTTTCCCCTCAATGATTTAAGATGCTTCCTTTGTCATATACTAAATTTCCATATACGCTTGAAATTGTTTCCATTGGTTTGTCTGTTAGCCAGGCATCGACACCACATTGTTTTAATTATAGGGTCTCTACAGTAATTTTTAATATGTGGTAAGGCCAACCCCTCTAATTGCTCTTCCTTTTGAAGATATTCATGAGTATTCTTGCTTATTTATTTTTCTATATGAAGTTTAGGATTCAGTGCCAGGAAAAAAATTTGCTGGCATCTTTTTGGGGAATTACCTTAAGTTAATATATTAACTTGGAGAGACTTGAAATATTTATGATATTAATTGGTCCTATCCAAGAACAAGGAATATGTTTCTATTTTTGTTTATCATACTATTGTGATTTTTCAGGACTCTTTCAAAATCTTCCTCATATAGGTTTGATCCATAATCTCTTAAAACAGTGCTTCCCATCATCTATGTAACTAGGTCAATGGAGTATGGCCAATCACAGTAGCAGCTCTTCTCTTTGAGGAGAGATGAAGTAGGCTGACAGAGAGGGAAACAAAAGAGCAAATATCTTCTATGTTCTGCTTTCCCTGAGTTTAGTTCTGTTAGCCCCACTGAGGGTTTTACCCACGTCTATGTTGCTATATAGTACTCACTCAAACACTATCTTTAGTAAGCTTTACTGGACAATATGGCTGAACATAATGTGGGATGGGAAACAGACTAGAGACTGAATAGAGAAATCTAGTGTATAATGGGGCTTTGGAGTTAAGTTATTCTATTTTTTACTCACATCGGAGACTTGTAATGGGACACCTCATCTGCCCAATGAGTTGATTCCAGAAGGAGTCAGAGCAGAAATAACAAGGATCAGAAAAGTGGTTTCACAAAGGTGAAAGCAGGACTTCCCTGGTACTCTGTTGGATGTCTCTGCTGTGCGAGGCAGCTGTACTCCAGGTTAACTCCAGGCTTGCTTTAAAACCTAATGGAGTTCCCTGATGCCGAGCGATGTTGAGCACTTTTTCATGGGTCTGTTGGCCATTTGGATGTCTTCTTGGCAGAAATGTCTGTTCATGTCTTCTGCTCATTTCTTGATTGAATTATTTGTTCTTTGGGTGTTGAGTTTGATAAGTTCTTTATAGATTTTGGATACTAGCCCTTTATCTGATATGTCATTTGCAAATATCTTCTCCCGGGCGCCTGGGTGGCTCAGTTGGTTAAGCGACTGCCTTCGGCTCAGGTCATGACCCTGGAGTCCCGGAATCGAGTCCCACATCGGGCTCCCTGCTCAGTGGGGAGCCTGCTTCTCCCTCTGACCCACTTCCCTCTCGTGCTCTCTATCTCTCATTCTCTCTCTCTCAAATAAATAAATAAAGTCTTAAAAAAAAAAAAAAACAAATATCTTCTCCCATTCTGTCAGTTGTCTTTTGGTTTTGTTGACTGTTTCCTTTGCTGTGCAAAAGCTTTTTATCTTGATGAAATCCTGATAGTTCATTTTTGCCCTTCCTTCCCTTGCCTTTGGTGATGTTTCTAGGAAGAAGTTGCCACAGCTGAGGTCGAAGAGGTTGCTGCCTGTGTTCTCCTCTAGGATTTTGATGGACTCCTGTCTCACATTTAGGTCTTTCAACCATTTTGAGTCTATTTTTGTGTGTTGTGTAAGGAAATGGTCCAGTTTCATTCTTCTTCATGTGGTTGTCCAATTTTCCCAACACCATTTGTTGAAGAGACTGTCTTTCTTCCATTGGACATTCTTTCCTGCTTTGTCGAAGATAAGTTGACCATAGAGTTGAGGGTCCATTTCTGGGCTCTCTATTCTGTTCCATTGATCTATGTGTCTGTTTTTGTGCCAGTGCCATACTGTCTTGATGATGACAGCTTTGTAATAGAGCTTGAAGTCCAGAATTGTGATGCCACCAGCTTTGCTTTTCTTTTTCAACATTCCTCTGGCTATTTGGGGCCTTTTCTGGTTCCATACAAATTTTAGGATTATTTGTTCCATTTCTTTGAAAAAAGTTGATGGTATTTTGATAGGAATTGCATTAAATGTGTAGATTGCTCAGGGTAGCATTGACATCTTCACAATATTTGTTCTTCCAATGCATGAGCATGGAACAAAGAACATTTCTTTGTGTCTTCCTCAATTTCTTTCCTGAGTATTTTATAGTTTTCTGAGTACAGATTCTTTGCCTCTTTGATTAGCTTTATTCCTAGGTATCTTATGGCTTTGGGTGCAATTGTAAATAGGATCGACTCCTTAATTTCTCTTTCTTCTGTCTTGTTGTTATATATAAATGCAACTGATTCCAAATCAAAACCTCAATGAGATACCATCTCACACCAGTCAGAATGGCTAAAATTAACAAGTCAGGAAATGACAGATGTTGGCGAGGATGCAGAGAAAGGGGAACCCTCCTACGCTGTTGGTGGGAATGCAAGCTGGGGCAGCCACTCCGGAAAACAGTATGGAGGTTCCTCAAAAAGTTGAAAATAGAGCTACCCTATGACCCCACAATTGCACTACTGGGTATTTACCCCCAAAATACAAATGCAGTGATCTGAAGGGGTACGTGCACCCTAATGTTTATAGCAGCAATGTCCACAATAGTCAAACTATGGAAAGAGCCAAGATGTCCATCAACAGATGAACAGATAAAGAAGATGTGGTGTATATATATATATACACAATGGAATATTATGCAGCCATCCAAAAAAAAAAAAAAAAACACGAAATCTTGCCATTTGCAACGACGTGGATGGAACTAGAGGGTATTATGCAGAGTGAAATAAGCCAATCAGAGAAAGACATGTATCATATGGTCTCATTGATATGAGGAATTTTTTTTTTTAAAGATTTTATTTATTTATTTGACAAAGAGAGACACAACGAGAGAGGGAACACAAGCAGGGGGAGCGGGAGAGGGAGAAGCAGGCTTCCGGCCAAGCAGGGAGCCCGATGCGGGGCTCGATCCCAGGACTCTGGGATCATGACCTGAGCCGAAGGCAGACACTCAACGACTGATCCACCCAGGCGCCCCTGATATGAGGAATTCTTTTTTTTTTTTAAAGATTTTATTTATTTATTTGAGAGAGAGAGAATGAGAGACAGAGAGCATGAAAGGGAGGAGAGTCAGAGGGAGAAGCAGACTCCCTGCTGAGCAGGGAGCCCGATGTGGGACTCGATCCCGGGACTCCAGGATCATGACCTGAGCCGAAGGCAGTCGCTTAACCAACTGAGCCACCCAGGTGCCCGATATGAGGAATTCTTAATCTCAGGAAACAAACTGAGGGTTGCTGGAGTGGTGGGGGGTGAGAGGAATGGGGTGGCTGGGTGGTAGACATTGGGGACGGTATGTGCTATGGTGAGCGCTGTGAACTGTGTAAGACTGTTGAATCACAGACCTGTACCTCTGAAACAAATAATACAATATATGTTAAAAAAAAAAAAAGAAGAAGAAGATAGCAGGAGGGGAAGAATGAAGGGGAGGAAATCAGAGAGGGAGATAAACCATGAGAGACTATGGACTCTGAGAAACTGAGGGTTCTAGAGGGTAGGGGGGTTGGGGGGATGGGTTAGCCTGGTGATGGGTATTAAAGAGGGCATGTATTGAATGGAGCACTCGGTGTTATACACAAACAATGAATCACAGAACACTACATCTAATAAATAAATAAATAGGGGGAAAACAACAACCTCCCCCACAAAAAATACCTAATGGAGTAACAGAGAGTATATAAACAAAGGAGGTATAGGAGGAGAGGGTAAAGCTTATTTCTTTTTTTAAACCCTTCCAGCTCCTCTTCAGCTCAGAGAACAAAGAGATTATGTCAGACCAGCAGCAATCTTGTGTTAATAATGCTCAGCCATCTCTCTGTTGACACTATCATCTAAGCTTCTTCTGGGACCCTTGAGTTACCCAGATTAGCAAAATAAAAGGCCTCCTGTTCCCAAAGATTTCCCAGGCTTTGAATCTTTCCTAGTCCCCTTATTCTTAAAGTGTACCAGAACATCCAATATAATAGGGTACTATGCACCTGTAATAAGGAATAAAGAAAATCTCTATATACAACAGTGGAGTGATTGCTAGGATATATTGTTGAGAGAAAGAAATCAAGACAGGGGTGCCTGGCTGGCTCAGTTGGTAGAGCCTGCAACTCTTGATCCTGAGGTTGTGAGTTCAAGCCCCATATTAGGTGTGGAGCCTTCTGAAAGAAAGAAAGAAAGAAAGAAAGAAAGAAAGAAAGAAAGAAAGAAAGAAAGAAAGAAAGAAAGAAAGAAAGAAAGAAAGAAAGAAAGAAAAGAGAGAAAAGAAAGGTAGGTCAAGGTAGAGAAAAGTATGTAGAGCATGCTACCATTTATCTAAGAAAGGAGGATAACAGATATATATAGATAATGCTTATATTAAAAACAAAAACAGATAATCCATAGCCCTTGATTCCATTCCTGCCGCCCGTCTGACCTGCTCACACCCAGAAAGCTGGTAGCTCCGTTGTGGCATTTATGCCCTTTTTGGCAGTGACGACTGTCTCTCTGATCAGTGTCTGAGTGCTATGAAGATCACACACAGAGGTCCAGATTCACTTCATCTTCAGGATGGCAACAGATACATGAACTGCTGCTTTGGATTTCACTGGTTGGCAGTGGTTGACCAGCTGTTTGGAATGCAGCCAATTTGAGCAAAGAAACATCCTTACTTGTGGCTCTGTTACAATGGTGAAATCTACAACCACGAGGAGATGAAACACATCTCCTTTTGAATTTAATTATCCTTTAATTCTCCTTTTGAATTTATTTATTTATTTTTTAAGTTTTGTGGGGGGTTTTATGATTTTATTTATTTGACAGAGAGAGACAAAGTGAGAGAGGGAACACAAGCAGGGGGAGTGGGAGAGGGAGAAGCAGGCTTCCCACTGAGCAGGGAGCCTGATGTGGGGCTTGATCCCAGGATCCTGGGATCATGACCTGAGCTGAAGGTAGACACCCAATGACTGAGCCACCCAGGCGCCCCTGAATTTATTTTGAACTTAATCACTAGACCAAAATTAATGGTGAGATCATCCTCCATTGTTATGACAAAGGAGGAACTGAGCAAATAATTTGTATGTTGGATGGGGAGCTTGCATTTATTTTATGGGATACCACCAATAAGAAAGTGTTCCTGAGCACAGACACCTATGGAGTCAGACCTTTGTTTAAAGCCATGCTAGAAGATGGATTTTGGGCTGTGTGTTTAGAAGCTAAAGGTCTTGTTAACCTGAAGCACATCACAACTCCTTTATCAAAATGGAGCCTTAAAAAAAAAAGTGGACCCTTTTCTTCTGGGACACTATCAAATTTTGGATTTAAAGTCAAGTGACAAAGTTGCGTTCGTGGAAATGGTTAAATATCATCACTGTAGAGACAAACGCCTGCATGCTGTCTCTAACAGTGTGGAAAAACTACTCCCAGGTACTGATGTGGAAACTGTGGAGAGAAGGTGAGGAGAACTGGAGCCAGCAAGTATAGACAACTCTTTCAAGGACTTTTGCTATAAAGAAGAGGGAGAGATGGAAGATGAGAGAGTATGGTGTGTGTGGATGTGCAAATGCTATCAATGATCCAATAGGGGGGACAAACTGATAATGCAAGAGACAGTTTCCTTAAAACGGAAACTCAAGGCAAACCTGTTGTGCTTCCATGGTGGTAAAGGAATGTTTGCCTGGGGAAGCAGATTTATTCATGTTCTTTTTTCCTCTTCATATACATGCCTACTTTTGGATCCTTTTTTTTTTTTTTCCAGATCCTTTTTGACAATGCTATTAAGAAACATTACGTGACAGACAGAAGGACTGGATGCCTTTTATCAGGGGGCTTGGATTCCAGCTTGGCTGCTTTCACCCTGTTGAAGCAGCTAAAAGAGGCTCTGGTACAGGATGCTCTCCAGACATTTGCAATTGGCATGGAAGACAGTCCCCATTTCCTGGCTGCTGGAAAGGTAGCAAATGAACATTGTGAAGTCCTTTTTGACTCTGAGGAAGGCATTCAGATACTGAATAAAGTCACATTTTCCTTGGAAACTTAGGACCTTACAATAGTTCACACTTCAGGAGATAGGTATTTAATTTCCAAGTACATCTGGAAGAACACAGATAGCATGGTGATCTTCTCTGGAGAAGGTTGAGATGTACTTCTACAGAGTTACTTATCTTTCCACGAAAACAACTTCTTCTAAAATGGCCAATGAGAGTGAGAAACTTCTGAAGGAACTCTGTTTGTTTGGTGTTGTTCTCCACACAGATCAAACTACTGCTACCCATGGACTTGAACTGAGAGTCCCATTCCTGGATCTTTGATTTTCTTCCTATTACTTGTCTCTGCTACCAACAATGAAAATTCCAAAGAATGGGATAGAAAAACATATCCCAGGAGAGAATATTCAAAGACTCTAATCTGATCCTTAAAGAGATTCTCTGGTGACCAACAGAAGCCTTCAGGGATGGGATAACCTTAGTTAATAATTGCTGGTTTAAGATTTTACAGGAAAAGGGGCACCTGGCTGGCTCAGTCGGCCGAGCGTGTAACTTTTAATCTTGGGGTTGTGAGTTCAAGCCCCATGTTGGGTTTATTTTACGTAAAAATAAAATATTTTGGGGAGCGCCTGGGTGGCTCAGATGGTTAGGCGTCTGCCTTCGGCTCAGGTCATGATCCCAGGGTCCTGGGATCGAGTCCCGCGTCGGGCTCCCTGCTCAGCGGGGAGTCTGCTTCTCCCTCTCCCTCTGCCTCTCTGCCTGCTTGTGCTCTCTCTGTCTCTCTCACAAATGAATAAAGAAAATCTTTAAAAAAATAAAATAAAATATTTTTTAAAAAAGATTTTATAGGAACATATGGACAGCAGGTTGATGATGCTATTATGGTGACTGCAAGACAAAAATTTCCCTCGGTACTCCTCAAACTTACAAAGGCGATTACTACCATTAGTCTTTGAATGCCGCGACCCAGGCCAGACTGACAGCTGACCAGTTACTGGATACCCAAGCAGATCAGTGCCCCCAACCCTCCTGCCTGCACTCTGACCCGTTACAAGCTACCAAAGCTGAGACATTCCCTAACGTATAGACGGAAAGTAAATGTTCCTTCTCGTGAAGGCCAGTGGGACTAGAGGCAGGTGGGGCCATCCACCCATGTGTACTTGGGTATGAAAAAACAAAGTTTCAAATCTAAAAAACAAAGGGAAAATAAATCATAAAATTAAAAAGAAATTGTTACCAGTGGGGTGGGATAGAGGGAGATAGAAGCCAGACATGTTTTGTATACTTGACTTTGAAACCATGTAAATATTTTACATAGATCTAAAACAAGATTAAATTTTAGCAACCTCCAAGTATCTAAAGGAAAATGAAGCAAATGAAATCACTAAGAATCCTTAGTGACCTCCTAACTACTAAATCCGATGCCTTGCTTGAGGGTACGTTCAACTTATCCTGTCTGTATAATTTTACATTGTTGATCATTGACTCATTATTAAAATTCTCTTCCTCCTTGGCTTTCCTGAGACCACCCTTTCCTGGTTTACCTCATAAATCTCTGATTTCACTTCTTAGTGTCCTTTGCTAGGTCCTCTTCTACCTGTGCTTTCAATATAAATAGTTCCCATTCTTTTTTTTTCTTTTTTAAGATTTTATTTTCAAGTAATCTCTATACCCAACATGGGGCTCAAACTCACAACCCTGAGATCAAGAGTTGCATACTCCATCAACTGAACCTGCCAGGTGCCCCCCACCCTTTAAGTAGGCTCCATGCCCAACGTGGGGCTTGAACTCACAATCCTGAGATCAAGAGGCACATGCGCTTGGGGCACTTGGGTGGCTCAATCAGTTGGGCACCTGACTCTTGGTTTCAGCTGAGGTCATATTCTTGAGGTCGTGAGATCCAACCCCGCGTTGAGCCCCCAATCAAGCTCCACACTGGTCCCTCTCCCTCTGCACCCCCCTCCCACTTGCGCTCTCTCTCAAACATATAAATGAAATCTTAAAAAAAAAAAAAAAGCCACATGCTCTAGGTAGTTCTCATTTTCTTTTGTTTTATTTTTTTTAAGTACTCTCTATACCCAACATGGGGCTCAAACTCACAACCCTGAGATCAAGAGTTGCATACTCCATCAACTGAGCCAGCCAGGCGCCCCTAGGCAGTTCCATTCTTAATTTACTTTTTTTAATCTGATCACTCCCAGCAGTAAAACCATATACTCCCCTGATTTCCATTAGACATATTTACATTAATATATGATTATAAGAAAATTAAGATCAATACGAGTTGCTGTACTATAGGGAAATATTGCCATGGGAGAGGAAAAATGAGCCAATTTCAAGGGAACTGCTCTAAAAGAGTTTTTTGAATACGTTATTTTGCATATCTACTAAATTACTGTCTGTTGTTCAAAACCTACCTCAGCTGTTATCTACTCTATAAAACCTTATCAGATTTCTCTGGCCACAATTAATTATTACTTCCTCTTCACTCTGATAAGATCTCCCTTATGACATGTATTACCTAGTGACATATATTACCAAAATGCCAAGACAGAAATGGGTAGAAAAAAATTAAACATGAGAGGCCACAAGATCTACATAATATCGGCATTTGTGAATAAGGAAGCAGATAGAAGCAAGATGAACATGAGGAAATGAAAATGGCAAAAATCATTAATAGCACAGAATAAAGGCTCACACTGACATAAAAACGTAGGGAATAGAAGCCATTTGACCAGTACAGGGACATGGGGACAAAGGCAAAAGACCCAGACAAAAAGTGAAGCCAATCTTTCAGGGATCTGCACCTTCAGGGCTGCTTTCTCTCCCACCCTGTTGGTGCTGGGAGTGGGAGCTGGGCACCCGTCAGAGACCCAGGTGGGGCTTGAGCACCTCCACAGGCCTCCTGCCTCAGGTCTTCCGCTGGGCTCTCACTCTTTCTCTCTTTTTTTTTAAATATATTTTTATTTATTTATTTGAGAGAGAGCACAAGATCAGGGTGAGGAGCAGAGGGAGAAGCAGACGCCCCGCTGAGCAGGGAGCCCGATGCGGGACTCGATCCCCGGACTCCAGGATCACGACCCGATGGGCTCTCACTCTCTCTCTTAATCTTCACCAAAGCTGCCTCTGCCATTAAGGGTTGTTCTGTGGTCCACTCTGGAATTGCAAAGCCTCTCACCTATTTGGCTTCTCTGTGAGCCTGTACACCCAGAATCACATTCCTCCCGAGGCCACATGTCTGGTGCCACCTTTCCTGTAGCTGCCTTCTGCCTTGCTTCCTTTTGAGGCTTAGAGCACACCCACTCCTTTTCTTTTGGGGACCCACCACCAACTTGCTGTTTTCTGCCCCAGACATATTTCCATCTCTCAGCTCTGCCTCAGAGTCCCTTAAACACAGACTCTGGTGTGTGCTCTTTTCTTTTCTTTCTTTCTTTCTTTTTTTTTTTTTTTAGGATTTTATTTATTTACTTGACAGAGAGAGACACAGCAAGAGAGGGTTCACACAAGCAGGGGGAGTGGGAGAGGGAGAAGCAGGCTTCCCGCCGAGCAGGCAGAAGGCAGACGCTTAACCGACTGAGCCACCCAGGCACCCTGGGTGTGTGATTTTCAAAATGCTTTTAAAAAGCCATTCTTTTATGAAGGGGGGCAAATCGGAGGGGGAGACGAACCATGAGAGACGATGGACTCTGAGAAACAAACTGAGGGTTCTAGAGGGGAGGGGGGTGGGGGGATGGGTTAGCCTGGTGATGGGTATTAAAGAGGGCACGTACTGCATGGAGCACCGGGTGTTAGACGCAAACAATGAATCATGGAACACTACATCCAAAACTAATGATGTAACATATGGTGATTAACATAACAATAATTTTTTTTTAAAAAAGCCATTCTTTTATCGGAGGGGAGGGGGTGGGGGTGGGTGGGTGAAACAGGTGACGGGAATTAAGGTGTGCACTTATCGAGAGGAGCACAGGGTGATGTATGGAAGTGTTGAATCACTATATTGTACACCTGAAATATAACACTGTATGTTAATTAACTGGAATTTAATTAAAAACTAAAACAAAAAAAAAGCCATACTTAGGTGGAAGTCACACCCTCCATCTGCCCTCTTGTTTTCCCCACCCCTTCCCCATCCCTCTGCCAGTTCTCCCCTCCTACCTCCTACCTCCTACCTCCTACCCAGGGTAGGGACTTAAAGAGGCCACACTGTGGCCTGGAAACAGCACCCCCTTTTCCCCCTACTCCCCATGCTACACCACACGCTGGTTGTGGGGAGGGGCTGAGCAAGGGGCTACAGCGCTGCTCTGGAAGACCTTGAGGACCCCATTCCCAAGGCTCTGCCCCTAAAGGGGATCCCCTCAGGCCTGTGGGCTCCACGTGTGCTGGCGGGAGAACTGGTTCCTGCCCACCGGTGCCAGTCTGAGGCAGGGCTGCTCACCCCCTGGCCAGCCCTTGCCTGCTCCTTTCAAGCTGCCTTTGCTTTCTGCCTTAGGCCCTCCTCCCTCTTCTGGTTTTGGGGGAAGTTTATGGGGTGCCACCCCCTGGCTCTTCTTTCCTGCTCCCCCAAAGACCAGCCTAGTGGGCCCTTCCCTGTTAACCTTGGAACGCAGAGTTCACAAAGCAGTAAGGAATTCAGGTCTTATTCACAGGGTCTTGTCTGATTTACCTTCTTCTATTAAGGATTCCAAAGATAAGTAGGGGCTTGGGAAGGTCATGGTGCCTGTCCTAAGTAGTTCAGGAGCACTGTCAGCTCCTGTCATCCCAGGGGGCTTGCTTGGGGGCCCTCTCCCCTTTTTGCCTTCCAACTTCCAGCTGAACGTGAAAGCCCTCTTTCCAACAGGGCAGTGTTGAAAGTGCCTTTAGAGTGAGCATTACAGGGCGACTGGGTGGCTCAGTTGGTTAAGTGTCTGCTCTCTGCTCGGGTTATGATCCCAGGGTCCTGGGATCGGGCTGCATCAGGCTCCCTGCTCGTTGGGGAGTCTGCTTCTCCCTCTGCTCCTTCCCCCTGCTTGTACTCTCTCTCTCTCTCTCTCAAATAAATAAATAGATCTTAAGGGGGAAAAAAAAAGTGGGCATCACAGGAATGGCCAGGGACATCCAGTTGGGATAAGCAGCCTAGGTCCTAGGCCTCCGCAGCACCCGGCCCCTGAGGGCAGAGGCTCCCTGACCCAGACTGGATCAGGCCCATCTTCATCTCTGCTTCTCCTCCCTTGCCAGCCGCCCCCCCCCTTCCTCTGTGCCCCTTGGTCCCAATGCACATTAAAGCCACTTAAAGCAGGCAGCACAGTGCCTGGTATAGTGCAAGTCCTCGATAAACATTTGCTGGGGGCGCCTGGGTGGCTCAGTCATTAAGCGTCTGCCTTCAGCTCCAGTCGTCATCCCGGAGTCCTGGGATCGAGCCCCGCATCGAGCCCCGCATCGGGCCCCCTGCTCCGCGGGAAGCCTGCTTCTCCCTCTCCCACTCCCCCTGCTTGTGTTCCCTCTCTGGCTGTATCTCTCTGTGTCAAATAAATAAATAAAAGCTTTAAAAAAAAAATTTGCTGAACAAATGAAAGGATGGAAAAAAAAGTGGAGCCAAGAGATCTCAGAAAGTTCAAGGCAATATTTCTTTTTTTTTTTTAAGATTTTATTTATTTGAGAGAGAGAGAATGAGAGACAGAGAGCACAAAACGGAAGAGGGTCAGAGGGAGAAGCAGACTCCCCACTGAGCAGGGAGTCCGATGTGGGACTCGATCCCGGGACTCCAGGATCATGACCTGAGCCGAAGGCAGTCGCTTAACCAACTGAGTCACCCAGGTGCCCTCAAGGCAATATCTCTGAACACTTCATAAAACAATAGAAAAGAGAGCTTTGACCAAGCAGCTAGAAAAATTACCCTTATTTTTCTCATCTAAAAGTTCAGGCAAATTGGGGCAACCTGGCTGGCTCAGTCAGCGGAACATACAACTCTTGATCTCGGGATTGTGAGTTCAAGACCCACATTGGGTGAAGAGCTTAATTTAAAAACAAAAAAGGTAAAATAAAGTTCAAGCAAACTAATTTCCCATAAATATGAGCAACAAAAAGGAAGGCAGTCAAATCTCCAAGTTATTATGAGGAAAAAGATCTTAGGATAACATCAATAACATCACTAAATCACACAATGAAAACAAAGTTTAAAACATGCCCACAAAACAGCTGAAAATCACAGCTTAATAATTCAAAATGAGCTAAAGCAAATCAATGAAATGATAGAAGTTTTGAGAAAACATAAGTAAAAACTATAAAAGTGAAAAATGAGATAGAATTTAGACTTAACCAACTGAGCCACCCAGGTGCCCCCGAAGACGTTATTTGAAGTAGCACAAAAGCAAATACCCCCAAAAAAGCCTTATAAGAAAAAAGGATTCTCTCCCTCTGCCCCTCCCCCACTCACAATCTCTGGCGCTCTGTCTCTCTGAAAAAGATGAATACATCCTTAAAAAAAAAGAAATAAAATCTATTAACATGACCTTCCTTTATCCATTATCTTGCCCAAGTCACACAACCAATGATGGGTAAAATTAGAACTCATAACCATTAAAACGGTAGGTCTCAGTGATAAACCTCAGTGATGCTGAGACACTTCCCTCCTCATACATCAGGCCCATTCCTCTATCGCAAACATTAGTCCGCTAGCATTTCAGCTAGTGCTCCCCTTTGAATAAGCAAAGTGTGGATATTGTCCTTTATAACTCAGGCTCCCTTAAGAGATTAAAAGAAGTTCCCTATCCACAATAAGTTTTGATATTATGAGAATGCAAAATCAAAGAGAAGATTGTACCTCCCTTATCTGCTTGCTGATGCCTGTGAAATACTTTTCTTTTTTCTTTTTTTTTTAAAGATTTTATTTATTTATTTGAGAGAGAGAGAATGAGAGAGAGAGAGCACATCAGAGGGGATAGGGTCAGAGGGAGAAGCAGACTCCCTGCCGAGCAGGGAGCCCGATGCGGGACTCGATCCCGGGACTCCAGGATCATGACCTGAGCCGAAGGCAGTCACTTAACCAACTGAGCCACCCAGGCGCCCTGTGAAATACTTTTCATTCTATTATTAGAAATAAAGAGAAATGGGGGCCTTCTGGCTCTGGCCATGATCAGATAGCTTGTATTGGACTAACCCTCCCACAAAATAATAATAAATTACACAAAATATTTAGAACAACTATGTGGCAAAACTGTTGGTGACCCATCCAGATTCCCTTGGATCCCTTTCCCAGTCCTGTATACTCAAATGTCAGCAACTAAACACTTTGTGGTTAACAATTCATACCTGCAATCCTTAGAGTATGCATTCTCAGTGGGGGCAATAATTGGTTCTTGGGGAGAAAAAAAATCGTACTCTTTTTATATATAAAGTACAGGTAAAAATATCGTACATAAACAGATATACAGTATAGTTACACTAATAAAACTTCATAGAAAGTGATTAGGGAAAAAATGTCTAAGAAGTCTAACTAAGGGTGTGATAATGAGCAAAAAGTTGAGAAACTGTGTTTTGGGGGATTGTGCATGGGCACTGGAGTTACTTTGCCATAAGGAGAGCCAAAAATGCTTGGAAGTGCGACATTCCCTAGGACAGACCATAGCCAATAACAGAGTACTGTGGGGATACAAAAGCTCAATTCCTTTGCCTTTGGGTGAGACAAGCTCTAAGGTGCTAATTGATGTTCCAGAGTGTTCTGGAGAGGAGCCTGATCCTGGGCTTCACCTAAATGGTACCCTCCCTTGGATTCTTCCATATCTTGCTTCTTCCATTCCCTTAATGGTTTACCTAGGAAGCACTTTCTTAATCATTTTATCAAAATCCTTGGTTCAGGGTCTACCTCTGGAAGAATCCAACCTAAGACAAACTGTACGAAGGCACTGCAAAGCAATAAACACAAGCAGAACTTCAAGATTATGAACAGTCAGAGAAGAGAAGCACATGAGGATCAAGCTGGTATGCTGCTGCTCTGTCAGGTAGCATGAGTACAACTCATCATCCGTGTCCCAGTCCAATCAAAGCATAGTAAAAGAAAGGATCAAATTATCAAAAAAGAAGAAATGAAAAAAAAAAAAACAAGGAAAGAAACCCAGACAATAGGTGACTTTGATTTTGGAATGTAATCAAACAAGGACTAAAACATCTATGATTTATATCCAAGAGAAGAAGGGCTAAAGAATTTCACCAAAGAGCAAGAATCTATATGTTTTTATTAAGTTTTGTATTTTAAGTCCAATATAGTTAACATAGTGTTATATTAGTTTGAGGTGTATAATATAGTGATTCAACAATTCCATGCATTACTCAGTGCTCATCATGATAAGTGTTCTCTTGATTTGTTAAAAAAAAAAAAGTCTGTTTTTTGGTTTGTCTTTTTTTTTTCCCTTTGTTTGCCCGTTTTGTTTCTTTTTTTTTTTTAAGATTTTATTTATTTATTCATGAGAGACAGAGGAGGAGAGAGAGAGAGAGAGAAGCAGAGGGAGAAGCAGGCTCCCAAGGAGCAGGGAGCCCGATGTGGGACTCGATCCCAGGACCCTGGGATCATGACCTGAGCCGAAGGCAGACGCTTAACCAGCTGAGCCACCCAGGCGCCCCTGCCCGTTTTGTTTCTTAAATTCCACGTATGAAATCATATGCTAGCTGTCTTTCTCTGACTAACTTATTTCACTTAGCATTATACTCTCTAGCTTCATCCGTGTTGTTGCAAATGGCAAGATTTCATTCTTTGTTATGGCTGAGTAATATTCCATCGTGTATGTGTGTATGTATATGTATATACATATATACCATATCTTCTTTGTCCATCTGTCAGTGGACACTTGGGCTGCTTCCATAATTTGGCTATTGTAAATAATGCTGCAATAAACACAGGGGTGCATATATCCTTTTGAATTTGTTTCCATGTGTTCTTTGGGTAAATATCCAGTAGTGTGATTACTGGATCAAAGGGTAATTTTATTTTTAATTTTTTGAGGAAACTCCATTCTGTTTTCCACAGTGGCTGCACACAGTTTGCATTACCAACAGTACACAAAAGTTCCTTTTTCTCCACAACCTCTCTAACACCTATTGTTTAAAAATCTATATATTTTGGGACACCTGGGTGGCTCAGTCGTTAAGTGTCTGCCTTCAGCTCAGGTCACGATCCCAGGGTCCTGGGATCGAGCCCCGCATCGGGCTCCCTGCTCAGTGGGAAGCCTGCTTCTCCCTCTCCCACTCCCCCTGCTTGTGTTCCCTCTCTTGCTATGTCTCTCTCTGTCAAATAAATAAAATCTTTTTAAAAAATAAAAATAAAAATCTATATATTTTTTAAAAGTCAACTGGAAGTTCTAAAACAGAAAGTGATTATATCTGAATTTAAAAATCCAGTTGAGGGCGCCTGGGTGGCTCAGTTGGTTAAGCGACTTGCCTTCGGCTCAGGTCATGATCCTGGAGTCCCGGGATCGAGTCCCACATCGGACTCCCTGCTCAGCGGGGAGTCTGCTTCTCCCTCTGACCGTCTTCCCTCTCGTGCTCTCTATCTCTCATTCTCTCGCTCTCAAATAAACAAATAAAATCTTTTAAAAAAAATAAATAAAATAAAAATCCAGTTGATAATGGGATGCCTGAGTGGCTCAGTCAGTTAAGCATCTGCCTTTGGCTCAGGTCATGATCCCAGGGTTCTGGGATCAAGTTCTGCATTGGGCTCCTTGCCCCGTGGGGAGCCTGCTTCTCCCTCTGCCTGCCGCTCCCCCTGCTTGTGCTCTCTCTGTCTCTCTCTGACAAACAAATAAATAAAATCTTTAAAAAGAAATCCAATTGATGGGTTTGATATCAAATCAATACAACAGAACAGATAATTAGTAAACTGGAGAACAGGTCAGTGTATTAAATTGAAGCACAGAGAGTAAACAAGACAGAAAACACAAAAAAGAGTATAAGAGACTTATAGAACATGATAGAAAGGTCTAACACCCACATAATTAGAGTTGAACAAGCAGAGGAAAGAAAGAATGAAAAGAAGTAATATGTGAAGAAATAGTAGACAAAAATTTCCCCAAACTGATGAAAGTTGTTAAAACATGCATTCAATATGCTCTATAGTCTCAAATGAGATACAGAGAAAACTACATCTAGGCATGTGATAGTCAAACTGAAGAAAAACAAATATAAAAGGGAAAATCTTGGGGCACCTGGGTAGCTCAGTCTGTTAAGATCCAACTCTTGGTTTCAGCTTGGGTTGTGATCTCAGGGTCGTGGGATTGAGCCCCACCTTGGGCTCCACGCTCTGTGCAGAGTTGGCTTGAGAAACTCTCTCTCTCTCTCCCCCATTATCCCTCCCCTCTCACTCTCTCTCTCTCAAATAAATAAATACATAAATAATATCACTTTTTAAAAAGGGGGAAATCTGGGTGCCTGGGTGGCTCAGTCGTTGGGCGTCTGCCTTCGGCTCGGGTCGTGATCCCGGGGTCCTGGGATCGAGTCCCGCATCAGGCTCCCTGCTCAGCGGGAAGCCTGCTTCTCCCTCTCCCACTCCCCCTGCTTGTGTTCCTGCTCTCGCTGTCTCTCTCTGTCCAATGAATAGGTAAAATCTTTTAAAAAAAAATAAAAGAAAAAATAAAACGGGGAAAATCTTAAAAACAGAAGGATTAAAAAGGGAGGGCACCAGTAAGTTTGAAAGTTAACTTTTCAAAAGAAATTATGGAAGTCAGAAGACAATGAAATAACATTTTTATTTTTTTAACTTTTTTAAAAGATTTTATTTATTTATTCAACAGATAGAGAGAGAGCACAAGTAGGCAGAGTGGCAGACAGAGGGAGAGGGAGAAGCAGTCTCTCTGGGAGCCAGACGTGGGGCTCGATCCCAGGACCCCAGGATCATGACCTGAGCCGAAGGCAGCCACTTAACTGACTGAGCCACCCAGGCACCCCTGAAATAACATTTTTAAAGTGCTGAAAGAAAAAACAGAATTCTGTATCAGCAAAAATGAAGACAAGATAAAGATATTTTCAATTCAAATGGACTAAAGACCTAAATGCAAGATCCAAAACATAAAGCTCCTAAGGAAAAAATATGGAAAATGATTCATAACACTGGATTTGGCAATGATTTCTTAGGTATGACACAAAGGACACAACAGCAAAATGTGTCTGTCGCTGTGTCTCTCTCTGTCAAATAAATAAATAAAACCTTTAAAAAAAAAAGAAATTGGAACCCTTGTACACTGTTGGTAGGAATGTAAAATGGTGCAGTCATTATGGCAAACAGTATGACATTTCCTCAAAAAATTAAAAATAGAATCACCATATGACCCAGCAATCCTACTTCTTGATATATACCCAAAAGAACTGAAAGCAAAATCTCAGATATTTGTACACACATGTTCATAGCAGCATTTTTCACAGTAGCTAATGGGTGGAAGTTACCCAAATGTCCATAAATGGATGAATGTATAAACAAAATTGGTAAATACACACAGACTATTATTCAGTCTTAAAATGGAAATCCTGTCTCAAGCTACAACATGGGTATATTATGCTAAATGAAATAAGCCAATCACAAAAAGGACAAATACTGTATGAAGGATGGGGATAAAGGGAAATGGGGAGTTGTTGTTTAATGGGTACAGAGTTTCAGTTCTGGAGATCTA
Source organism: Eumetopias jubatus (assembly GCF_037043125.1). Taxonomy (NCBI): domain Eukaryota; kingdom Metazoa; phylum Chordata; class Mammalia; order Carnivora; family Otariidae; genus Eumetopias; species Eumetopias jubatus. Next base: position 183,305,580 of record NW_028274809.1, on the reverse strand, counting down.
TTACACAGCAATGTGAATATACATAACACTACTGAACTGTATACTTGAACATGGTAGAGTTGGTAAAAAATTTTTTTTAAAGATTTTATTTATTTGCCTGAGAGAGACAGCGAGAGAGGGAACACAAGCAGGGGGAGTGGGAGAGGGAGAAGCAGGCTTCCCGTGGAGCAGGGAGCCCGATGCGGGGCTCGATCCCAGGACCCTGGGATCACGACCTGAGCCGAAGGCAGACGCTCAACGACTGAGCCACCCAGGCACCCCTAGAGTTGGTAAATTCCATGTTGCGTGTTCTTTATCACAACATAAAAAAATTTTTTTAATTTTATTTGTTTATTTGAGAGAGAAGGCACACACACACAAGCAGGGAGTAAGCAGAGGGGAGAGGGAGAAGCAGATGCCCTGCTGAGCAGGGAGCCCAATGTGGGACTCAATCCCAGGACCCTGAGATCATGACTTGAGCCAAAGGCAAACACTTAACCAACTGAGCCACCCAGGTGCCCCTTAAAAAAATTTTTTTTTAGTTAATTTATTTGAGAGAGAGAGAGAGAGGGAGCACACAAGTGGGAGGGGCAGAGGGAGAAGGAAGAGAATCTCAAGCCGACTCCATGCTGAGTGCAGAGACTGACGTGGGGCTTGGTTTCACAACCCTGAGATCACCACCTGAGCCAAAACCAAGAGTCTAACGCTCAACCAACTGAAACACTCAGGTGCCCTATAGATTTGATTTTTAAGAAATACTAAAGAGAGTTCTTCAGGCTGATCTCAGATGAAAGAATACAACTGCTAAAAGATAAAGAGGTAAAATATATTGCTAAATTTAAGTACGTTAAGGTTCATGATATAAGTAAGTATAAATAGGGTGCTTGGGTGGCTCAGTCGGTTAAGTGTCTGCCTTCAGCTCAGGTCATGATCCCAGGGTCCTGGGATCGAGCCCCACATCAGGCTCCCTGCTCAGCGGGGAGTATGCTTCTCCCTCTGCCCCTCCCCCTGCTCATGCACTCACTCTCTCTCTCTCTCAAACAAATAAAATCTTTTAAAAAAATACGTAAGTATAAATAAATGTTGATTGCTTAAAACAACAATAACATCTTGTGGAACTTAAAATACATGAAGAAGTAAAATAAATGACAATAGTACAAAAAGTAGGAAGAGGTAAGCTGGTGCAACCCCTCTGGAAAACAGTATGGAGGTTCCTCAAAAAGTTGAAAATAGAGCTACCATACAACCCAGCAATTGCACTACTGGGTATTTACCCCAAAGATACAAATGTAGGGATCTGAAGGGGTATGTGCACCCCAATGTTTATAGCAGCAATGTCCACAATAGCCAAACTGTGGAAAGAGCCAAGATGTCCATCGACAGATGAATGGATAAAGAAGATGTGGTATATACACACACACACACACACACACACACACACACACACACACACACACACACAATGGAATATTATGCAGCCATCAAAAGGAATGAGATCTTGCCATTTGCAAGGACATGGATGGAACTGGAGGTTGTTATGCTGAGCGAAATAAGTCAATCAGAGAAAGACATGTATCATATGACCTCACTGATATGAGGAATTCTTAATCTCAGGAAACAAACTGAGGGTTGCCGGAGTGGTGGGGGGTGGGAGGGATGGGGTGGCTGGGTGATAGACATTGGGGAGGGTACGTGCTATGGTGAGCGCTGTGAATTGTGCAAGACTGTTGAATCACAGATCTGTACCTCTGAGAGAAATAATACATTATATGTTAAAAAAAAAAGAAGAAGAAGAAGATAGCAGGAGGGGAAGAATGAAGGGGGGGAAATCGGAGGGGAAGACGAACCATGAGAGACGATGGACTCTGAAAAAACAAACTAAGGGTTCTAGAGGGGAGGGGGGTGGGGGGGTGGGTTAGCCCGGTGGTGGGTATTAGAGAGGGCACATTCTTCATGGAGCACTGGGTGTTATACGCAAATAATGAATCATGGAACACTACATCAAAAACTAATGATGTATGGTGATTAACATAACATAATAATAAAAAAATAATATTCTTATATTCTTTAAAGTACTAACTTAAGTAGACTTATAAATATATACACAATATATATTTGGGGCGCCTGGGTGGCTCAGTCTTTAAGCGTCTGCCTTCGGCACAGGTCATGGTCCCAGGGTCCTGGGATCGAGCCCTGCACCGGGCTCCCTGCTCGGCGGGAAGCCTGCTTCTCCCTCTCCCACTCCCCCTGCTTGTGTTCCTGCTCTCGCTCTCTCTCTCTCTGTCAAATAAATAAATAAAATCTTAAATATATATATATAATATATACTGTAATTTCTAGAGGGACCACTAAAAGAATAACAAAAAGTTATAAACGAAAAGAGAATAGAACAGAAAAACAGACGAATAAAATATTTCATTTATATTAAGGAAGGCAAGAAAGCAGGAATAAAGGGACAAAAAAAAAAACCAGAGAAAACCAAAGAAAACCAAAAGCAAGACAACAGACTTAAACCCAACTATAACAATAACTATGTTAAATATAAAAAACCAATTTAGAGACAGATTTCAGATTGGATAAAAATACACCATATACAATGTACAAGTTGCCAAATTTAAATATAAGAACAAAGAGGGGAGCCTGCGTGCCTCAGTTGGTTAAACATCTGACTCTTGATTTCAGCTCAGGTCATGATCTCAGAGTTGTGAGTTCAAGCCCCATGTTGGGCTCAGTGCAGAGTCCGCTTGAGATTCTCTCTCTCCGTCTCCCTCTAACCCTCCCCCTGCTCCAGTGCTCTCTCTCTCTCTCTCTCCCTCCCTCAAATAAATAAATAAATAAATAAAGTCTTAAAAAAATAAAAAGAACATAGAAAGGTTGACAGAAAAAGCATGAAAACCAGTAAGCGCGCAAACACCAGCTAAAATAAAGCTGGTATAGTCATGTTAATATCTGATAAGTAGACTTTTTTTTAAATCATAAAAGTGACTTTATTTAACTGATCTCAAATCAAATAGAAGTATATAAAAGGGGGCACCTGGTTCAGTTGGTGGAGCATGCAACTCTTGATCTCAGGGTTGTGGTTTCAAGCCCCACACTGGGTATAGTGATTATTTAAAAACAAAGTCTTAAAAATAAATATATAAAAGACACAGGTTAAAAATCAGAGTTATACGGACACCTGGGTGGCTCAGTTGGTTAAATGTCTGCCTTTGGCTCAGGTCATAGTCTCAGGGTCCTGGGATCAGGTCCCACATAGGGTTCCTTGCTCATCAGGGAGCCTGCTTCTCCCTCTGCCTGCTGCTCCCCCTGCTTGTGCTCTGACACAAATTAATTAATTAATTAATTAACAGTTAATAAATAAACAAACATAAAAATAAAAACTAGAGTTATAAAATAGTCAGTGAAAGTTTTCTAAAAAGTTAAGCCCCTCTTAAAAAATAAAAAAAGTTAAACCAATCTCTCTTTGAGGATCTCTAAACAAATATAATTGAATATACCTAACTAAGATGTTATATTGGGCAACATAAAATAAACTTTATCTATAGAACTAGATATGCCCTGTTTTCTTCACTCTTACAACCTATCTTTCTATAATCACAAAATTGATTTCTGATCATGTTATGGATCAGATGAGAAAAAAAGTATCTATTTTTTCCTCTTTTTTATTTTGAGACATAACAAGTAAACTTTAAGCCAAAAAGTATTAATGTAGATAAAGAAGAATGCTAGTGATGATAAAAGTGTCAATATGAATAAATATATAACAAACCTGGGGCACCTGAGTGACTCAGTCAGTTGGGTGTAAGACTCTTGATTTCAGTTCAGGTCTTGATTTCAGGGTGTGAGTTCCACACTGAACGTGGAGCCTACTTAAAAAAAAAAAAAAGAACAGCTTTAATGAATTTTAATTCACACACCATTCAATTTACCTATAAAAGTGCACAATTTAGGGGCACCTGGGTGGCTCAGTTGGTTAAGTGTCTGCCTTTGGCTCAGGTCACAATCCTGGGGTCCTGGGATCAAGTCCTGCATCAGGCTCCCTGCTCAGTGGGAGTCTGCTTCTTCTCTCTCTCAAATAAGTAAATAGAATCTTAAAAAAAATAAAATAAAAGTGCACAATTTAATGTTTCTTAGTATATTCACAGACTTGTGCTATCACCACCAAATTTTAGAGCATTTTCATCAGCCCCCCAAAACCCTGCACCCATTAGCAGTCACATTTCCCCCACCCCAATCCCTAGTCCTAGGCAACCCCTAATCCATATTCTGTGTATAGGCTTGCCTCTTATAGACATCTCATATAAATGGAATCACAATATGTGGTGCTTTGCGATCTGGCTAACTTTCTTTCTTTTTTTTTTTTTAAAGATTTTATTTATTTATTTGAGAGAAAGAGAATGAGAGATAGAGAGCACGAGAGGGAAGAGGGTCAGAGGGAGAAGCAGACTCCCTGCTGAGCAGGGAGCCCGATGTGGGACTCGATCCCGGGACTCCAGGATCATGACCTGAGCCGAAGGCAGTCGCTCAACCAACTGAGCCACCCAGGCGCCCCGCGATCTGGCTAACTTTCATCCAGTTGCAGCATAAGGCTCAAAGTCCACGATTTTGAGATCTGTATCACAACCAGGGCAGCTCCTTTGGTGTGGCTGCTCTCATGACTGAAATCATCTGCCTCACACATAACCAACATGCAGTGATGAGATGGGGGAAGCGTAAGCACAATAAAGAATACCATCGTAAAAGGCAAGAATGGGGTACATGTGACAGTTACTTGTTCACAGAAACTTTGGAATTCTGCCAGGCAAATGTTGCCAGGATCTCCTACTGTGGTGGCAGAGAATGTTCCTTGAATAGGACCCGGTTTCTGTCTTTGGAAGTGGACCCTCGTCCATTGCTCTCTATCGCCTATGCAATCTCAGATCCTGGTCTGCTCCCCCCACCATGGAAACAGCTATAGGTGTGTGTCCCCTGTGCTTCTTCTCCATCCCCCTTTGACCTCCCATCTTTTCAGTGCCCCCATCCACATTTAAGATCCTTTTTTTTTTTAAGATTTTATTTATTTATTTATTTGACAGAGAGAGAGAGCACAAGTAGGCAGAGCGGCAGAGGGAGAGGGAGAAGCAGGCTTCCCGCTGAACAGAGAGCCTGATGTGGGGCTCGATCCCAGGACCCTGGGATCATGACCTGAGCCGAAGGCAGACACCTAACCAACAGAGCCACCCAGGCGCCTCCCGCCCCCCATCTAAGATTCTCACTAAGCAAGCTCTCTTGGAATAGTCACCAAAAATGTATGCCAACTAACTTACTATCCTTTACAATTGTTATTATTTAAAATAGGGTACACACACACACACACACACACACACTCATTCAAAATAGCTGAAAATATGATAATAACTACAATCTAGACTATACGGTAAGCCATTTAACTCAGAAGCCTTAGAACACCCAAGTAAGAGGCTAGTTGAAGAGTCCTGAATATCCTGTGTAGTTGGAGCCCAATTAAAACCTATTGTTATTTATTTCCTAGAATAATCACAAGGGCCTTCCTTCAAAGCAACTAAAAGAAAAGGACGGGGGAACTGACAAACACCATTCAATTCAAGACCTGCAGCACCCTCACATACATTCAACAACATTCATTCTGTTAAAAAAAAAAAAAATAGAAAGTTCCTCCTACTCCACTTCTTCAATTGACCCTCCTTTCTCATCTTCTGCTTTGTCTCTACTGTGAAGCAGCAACAAATTTAAGCTCCCAGGGATAGCTTCCTCCATGAAAACTATAACCACTAGATTTGAACATGAAAGATTCAAGGGATTCAGTTAGAAAGTAATTTTAGGGGCTCCTGGGTGGCTCCGTTGGTTAAGCGACTGCCTTCGGCTCAGGTCATGATCCTGGAGTCCCTGGATCGAGTCCCACATCGGGCTCCCTGCTCAGCAGGGAGTCTGCTTCTCCCTCTGACCCTCTTCCCTCTCGTGCTCTCTCTCTCTCATTCTCTCTCTCTCAAATAAATAAATAAAATCTTAAAAAAAAAAAAGAAAGTCATTTTAGGGGCTCCAGGGTGGCTCAGATGGTTAAGCGTCTGCCTTCAGCTCAGGTCGTGATCCCAGGGTCCTGGGATCGAGCCCCTGTAACGGGTTCCCCGCTCAGCGGGGAGCCTGCTTCTCCCTCTCCCACTCCCCCTGCTTGTGTTCCCTCTCTCGCTGTGTCTCTCTCTGTCAAATAAATAAATAAAATCTTTTTTTTTAAAAAATAAATAAAATTACATTGAGATACTATTTCTCACTTATCAAATTGGAAATATTCCAAAAATTTTAAAACACATTTTTTTTAAGCTTTGGGAAAATAGTTACTCTCCGACATTGCTGGTAGGATAACGGGTATAACTTCTATGGAGGATCCTTCAGCAAAATTTACCAAAACTGCAAATGCATTCATCTTTGACCCAGCCATTCCACTTTTAGAATGAGTCCCACAGATATACCTGTGTATATAACCTGTACAAGTACAAAGTTATACACACACACAATTTTTCATTGAGTCACTGTTTGTAATAGTGAAGACTGGATAAAACCCAAGTATCTAGCAATAGAGAAAAGGTAGAATAAACCATGGTATGTCCCTACTATAGAATATTATGTAGCTATTAAAGAGAATGAAGAAAATCTCCATGTAGTGATATATAGACAGATCTCCAGAATATATTGTTGAGTTAAAAAAAAAATGGGCTCCTGGGTGGCTTAGGCAGTTAAGCGTCTGTCTGCCTTCGGCTCAGGTCATGATCCCGGGGTCCTGAGCAGGGAGCCTGTTTCTTCTCTCCCCCTGCCCCTCCCCCTGCTTGTGTTCTCTCTCTCTCTCTCAAATAAATAAATAAACCTTTAAAAAATTAAAAAAAAAAAAAACACAAGGAGACTTCATGGAAGATACCAGGAAATCATCTCTCTACCTAAACAACTACTTAAACAGCAGGAACTTGTCTAAAGCAATTTCTTTGAAATATTGGAGTTTAGTCAAATACTTGCAACATCCAGGCCAGAGCTTGACAAAATGTTGGTAAATTTTAGTGAATTTTAACCTTTTGCATAGTGGCTACCATCCCTCAGCCCTATAGCAGTTCATATTTCAGGAAAAATCTTCATGACATTAAATTTGACAATGATTTCTAGGATATAATACCAAAAGCATAGGCAACAACAACAAAACATAGATAGGACTTAATCAAAATTAAACTTTTGTACATCTAAGTACAATGTCAACAAAGTGAAAAAACAATAGAATGGGAGAAAATATTTGCAAATCATATATCTGATAAGGGATTCATATCTAGAATATATGAAGAACTCAGGGGCGCCTTGGTGGCTCAGTCAGTTAAGTGTCTGACTCTTGGTTTTGGCTCAGGTCATGATCTCAGGGTCATGAGATTGAGCCCCACATCAGGCACTGTGCTCAGCTGGGAGTCTGCTTAAGATTCTCTCTCTCTCTCTCTCTCTCTCTCCCTTCCCCCTGCTTGCTCTCTCTCTCTCCCCTTCTCACAAAATAAATAAAAACTTAAAAAAAAAAAGAATATATAAAGAACTCCTGCAACTCAACAAAAAACCAACCTAACTAATACAGGCAAATAACTTGAAACAAACATTTCTCCAGAGAAGACATACAAATGGCCAAAAGGGGGGCGCCTGGGTGGCTCTGTCAGTTGGGCATCTGCCTTGGGCTCAGGTCGTGATGCCAGGGTTCTGGGATCGAGCCCCATATCAGGCTCCCTGCTCAGCAGGGAACCTGCTTCTGCCTCTCTTCTGCTGTTCCCCCTGCTTGTGCTCTTGCTCTCTCTCTCTCAAATAAATAAATAAAATCTAAAAACAAACAAACAAACAAAAAAAACAAATGGCCAATAGCACATGAAAAGGGACATCATCAGTAATTAGGGAAATGCAAATCAAGAGTATAATGAGACACCACTTCACTCACATTAGGTTGGCTATTATCAAAAACAGGGGCACCTGGGTGGTTCAGTCAGTTAAGCCTTTGACTCTTGATCTCAGCTCAGGTTTTGATCTCAGGGTTGTGAGTTCAGGCCCCACGTTGGGTTCCACACTGGGCGTGGAGCCTACTTAAAAATAAAAAAATAAATGTGGGATGTGAAGAAAATGGAACTCTTCTAGATTGCCGGTGGGAGCATAAAATGGTGCGGCCACTGTGAAAAACAGCTTGGACGTTCCTCAAAAAGGTAAATATGAAATTACCATTTGATCCAGCATCCCCATTCCTAATTATACACCCCAAAGAAATGAAAACAGGGACTAGAACAGATATTTGTACATCATGTTCATAGCAACATTATTCACAATATTCAAAAGGTAGAAAAGACTCAAATGTCAATCGACAGATGAATGAACAAATAAAATGCAGTATAGATATGTAATTTTACTCAGCCTTAAAAACGAAGGAAACTCTAACACATACCACAAGATGAGGACATTAAGCTAAGCAAAACAAGCCAGTTACAAAAGGACAAATATTGTATGATTCCACTTATCTGTGGTACCTAGTGCAGTCAAATGTACTGAGACAGAAAGTAGAATGATGGTTGCCAGGGGCTGGGGGAAGAAAAAGGGATGAAGGGTTATTGTTGAATGGGTACAGAGTTGCAGTTTGAGATGATGAAAAAATTCTTGGGATAGATGGCGGTGATGGTTGCACACCAGTGTGAATGTAGTTAGTGCCACCGAAGTGTATACTTAAAAATGGTCAAAATGGTAAAATGTCATGTATATTTCACCACAATAAAAAAAGAAATATACAAATGGCCAATATGAACATGAAAAGATGTTTGCTATCTGTAGCCATTAGAGAAATGAGAATCAAAACCACAATGAGATACCACTTCACACCACCAGGAAGGCTTATTACCAAAAACAAACAAACAGAAAATAACAAGTGTTGGATGTGGAGAAACTGGAATCCTCCCAGTGAGAATGTAAAATAGTACAGCCATTCTAAAAGAACAGCTTGGTAGTTCCTCAAAAGGTAAACAAAGTTATCATATGATCTAGCAACTCCCCTTGTTGTTTAAAAGGGTAAATTTTGGGGTTCCTGGGCAGCTCAGTCGGTTAGGCATCCAATTCTTGGTTTCAGCTCAGGTCATGATCTCAGGGTTGTGGGATCAAGCCCTGCATCGGGCTCTGCACTCAGAGCAGAGTCGGCTAAAGATTATCTCCCTCTCCCCCTCTGCTCCTTCCCCTGCTCTGGAGCTCTCTCTTTAAAATAAATAAAGAAAATATTATTTTTAAAAAAGGAGGTAAATTTTATGTAATGCATATTTTACCGCAATTAAAAAAAAAAAACTTTTGAAAGGTATGTTACCTTTTGTGTAAGAGATAGGGGCATAACATTCATGTCTGCTTACATTTGCATAAAGAAATACTTAACAATAAACATATAAAAGTGTTTACCTGTAAGAGAATTGTTATGAGTGGATGGGGACAGATGTGAGGAGATTACCTCATGTACACTCTTCATATCATTTTTATTTAAATCATGTAATGTACTACCTATTAAAAAATGAATAGATTTGGGGTGCCTGGGTGACTCAATCGGTTAAGCGTCTGCCTTCAGCTTAGGTCGTGATTCCAGAGTCCCAGGATCAAGCCCCACATCAGGCTCCTTGCTCTGAGGGGAGTCTGCTTCTCCCTCGGACTCTCCCCCATCTCGTGCTCTCTCTCTCTCTCACCCTCTCTCTCTCAAATAAATAAATAAAATCTTTTTAAAAAAAGATTTTCAAACAACTAAATAACATTTATTCAGATATGGTTTTTCCCTGACTAAAGCAGTTCACATGCTTTTCTAAATCATTCGTGATACACCTGGGTGGCTCCAGTCAGTTAAGCATCTGCCTTCAGCGGGGGTCATGAAACTGGGGCCTGGGATGGAGCCCTACATCGGGCTCCTTGCTCAGCCGGGAGCCTGCTTCTCCCTATGCTGCTCCCTCTGCTTGTGCTCTCTCTCTCTCTGACAAATAAATAAATAAAATCTTATAAAAAAATCATTCTGGGGCGCCTGGGTGGCTCAGTTGGTTAAGCGACTGCCTTCGGTTCAGGTCATGATCCTGGAGTCCCGGGATCGAGTCCCACATCGGGCTCCCCCCTCAGCGGGAAGCCTGCTTCTCCCTCTGCCTCTACCTGCCACTCCCCCTGCTTGTGTACGCGTGTGCTCTCGCTTTCTCTCAAATAAATACCTAAAAGCTTTTAAAAAAAATCATTCTTACATAATTAAAGGTTGTATAGTTACTTTAAATCATAAACACAGTCTCAATTACATTTTAAATAAAAATGTTTGATCCCATAAAATAACAAAAGCTTCACGGAAAATTTAATGCTAGCTCTTGTCCCGTCCTGCAGATGGGCTCTGCAGTGGGTTAACTCCTGTCAATGGCAGAGGGGGGCATGGCCCTCTTTCCCCTCTCCGAACTTCTACCATTCCTTACTGGGATTTGATTGCCCTTTCTCTCTGACCCACCGCCCTCCACCAAGAGGCAGAAAGAAATGTTCTTACTTTACTGGTACGACCATAAGATGGTTGTATGCCTTCTTTGCCTGCGGATATTTAAAGCTGACTTTTCTCTTTTGGGGCTCTTCATGGGTTCTTAAGAGATGCACCCTACAAATCATTGTTGGATTCTCAGCTGCCAGTCCCTTGACCTGAAAGGATGCGCTCTATTCCAAGTACCTTATTCATTCCAAAACACTAGGAATTCAATGGGGCTCCTCCTGCTTCTCCTCATTTATGTGGCCTTTGAGTCAGATTATGCAATGACCCCAGACAGGCCCTCTTTCACATATGGTTCATGGGAAACACTCAGGCATCGATGGCCTAACAAACTCTGGAAGAACGCTGATTACAATTTACTAGAGAGTCTCCCCTGCTCCCCTTCTAAGCAGCTCTTCTCTTGATCTCTAGATTTCCCGAAAAGGAGTCAGACATCAGTGAACTGTGACCTGATAAATTCAGAGGACATACATTAGGCTTTCCAAGTGGAAGCCTCTCACTTTTGACTTGAGGTAAGGAGGAAATCACATACCTACTTCTCCACTGGGAAGGGAGCAAGATTCAAAGCCTACCAACAGCTCTCCCCAAAGAAATTCTTTTTACTTTTTTTTTTTTAAGATTTTATTCATTTACTTGACAGAGAGAGAGAGACAGCGAGAGAGGGAACACAAGCAGAGGGAGCAGGAGAGGGAGAAGCAGACTCCTTGCTGAGCAGGGAGCCCGGACACGGGGCTTGATCCCAGGACTCTGGGATCATGACCCAAAATGAAGGCAGACACTTAACGACTGAGCCACCCAGGTGCCCCTCCAAAGAAATTCTTTTAAAAATTCCTCTCCCTTATAGTGAAGAAATTGCAACCTTGGCCAAATTATCAAAATTAGTGTAATCAGGGGCGCCTGGGTGGCTGTCAGTGGAGTGTCTGACTCTTGATCTCAGCTCAGGTCTCGAGCTCATGCTCGTGAGCTCAAGCCCCGAGCTGGGCTCCATGCTGGGTGTGGAGCTTACTTAAAAAAAAAAAAAAAACAATTAGTGTAGCCAATGAGAGACAGACAGATATGAGGCACCTCAAGGTGTGATACTCTGAGAAACATACATCATTTATATAGCATTTTGAGGTCATAAGCTGAATCTTATCATGAGAAAACAGCAAACAAACTAAAAACAAGAACTGTTCCTTTAAAAACATTTTTTTCAGTATTCTTCAAAACTACTATTGTTATAAAAGACAAAGAAAGGCCCCAGAACTGCTGCACATGAAAGACTCAAGAAAACAGCTGAATGCTGTCTGCACACTGCATACAAACGTATGTACACTGCAACCTCTAGTGGAGGGAAGCAAATGCTGTGAAGGATGCCATCCGCTGTTAGCACTTCCTGAAGTCAACAACAGCGCTGTGCTCATGGAACACGATGATCTTTCTCTTAGGAAGTACACAATAAAGTCTCTAGAGACGAAGAGGCGTAATGTATGCAGCTTATTCCTAAATAATTTAGAAAAAACAGAGGAAGAGGGATGAGAAATCTCTAACAAAAAAGCAATTTACAACAAAACGTTAACAATAAGTGAATCTGAAGAAAAGCCAAAAAGGTACTTTTTGTACCACTCTTGCAACTTTTCTGTGACTTTGAAATTATTTCCAAATAAAAAGCTTTTTATTTTAAAAATCTGCCCCCTAAGGGGCACCTGGCTGGCTAGGTTGGTGGAGCATGTGACTCTTGATCTCAAGGTTGTAAGTTTGAGCCCATGTTGGGTGCAAAGATTACTTAAAAATAAATAAATAAATAGATAAATAAATAAATATCTCTTTTTAAATCTCCAAGAACATGACTCATTTATACCCTTGCTAAAGGTAAAGGGACTGAGAGTAATATATCTGATTTTTTAACAAATTACTCTTCTTTTTAATTATTTTAGTATGAAAATAGCACACAAATGGACAAGTGTATATTATGAACACAGTTTGAAAAACAATAACATGAATACCCGTGTACCTAGGATGTAGCTTCTAAAACAGAACACTATCAGTATCTTAGAAGCCCCTATTCCACATGATGCCTTTTCTCAACCACTCCCCCCATTATTCCACCTTAGATAATCACCATCATGACTTTTATAATCCTTCGATCCTTTTCTGCATGTTGTTATCACATATGTATGTAGAACTTAACAATGTAGAATTTAAATGTGCCTCTTTTACATTTTAAACAAATAGAATGTGTTATGGTCTGAATGTTTGTGTCCCCTCAAATTCGTACATTGAAACCTAACCACCAAACTGATGGTATTAGGAGGTGGGCATAGGAGCCACCCTCATGAATGGGATTGGTGCTCATATAAAAGAGGCCCCACAGGAGCGCCTGGGTGGCTCAGATGGGTAAGCGTCTGCCTTCGGCTCAGGTCATGATCCCAGGGTCCTGGGATCGAGTCCCGCATCGGGCCCCCTGCTAGGCGGGGAGCCTGCTTCTCCCTCTTCCTCTGCCTCTCTCTCTCTGACTCTCATGAATAAATAAATAAAACATTAAAATAAAATAAAATAAAATAAAAAATAAAAGAGGCTCCACAGAGCTCCCTGACCTCTTCTGCCATGTGAGGATACACGAAGTATGCAACCTGAAACAGGGCTTTTACCCAACCATAACAGCACCCTGATCTTGGACTTCCAACCTCCAGAATTGTGAGCAATACACTTCTGCTGTTTTTGAGCCACCCAGTCTATGACATTCTGTTACAGTAGCCTGAATGCCCTGAGAATGATATAATGTTTACTTTTCTCTGACTTGCTTTTTTTTTGGTCAATACCACATTTTTTTAAAGATTGTATTTATTTATTTGAGAGAGAGAGAGAGCACGAGCTGGAGGAAGAGTGAGAGAGAATCTGAAGCTGACTCTGCGCTGAGCACAGAGCCCGACTCGAGGCTGGATCCCACGACCCCGAGACCATGACCTCAGCTGAAACCAAGAGTCAGCCGCTCAACCAACTGAGCCACCCAGGTGCCCCTCAATACTACATTTTTGAGATTAATTCATACTAATGAATACAGCTAATGTTCATTAATTTTCATCGCTATAAAATAGGTCAGTGTACAACTATAGTATACTAATCTATTAATCCAGCTACTATCTGATGAACATTCGTGTTGCTCCTATGTTTTTAGGTGCTCCTATTTTCATTACTAAATAATGTTGCTCTCGGCATTTGTGCACTTGTATCTCCTTCTTTTTAAGATTTTATTTATTTATTTCGGAGAGAGAGAGAAAGTATGAGCAAGGCCCAGGTGGGGGGGGGGCGCGGTGGCAAAGGGAGAGGGACAAGCAGACTCCCTGCTGAGCTCAGAGCCTGCCCAGGGGCTCAATGCTGGGTGAGCAGAAGACAGACACTTAACCAACTGAACCACCCAGGTGCCCCTGTGTACTTATATCTTGAAAAACATATTCATAAGCTTTCTCTAGGATACATTCCTAGGAATGGAATTGCTGGTATGCACCAGTGTTCAGCTTTACAGGTGACTAGAACTGTCAGCTACCACTAGATAATGCTAAAATGTTTTCCAAAGTGATTGTAGCAATTTACATTTCCATCAGCTACGGATGAGAGAAATATTTGTTTCATAACCCTTGTCAGCATTTGGTATTATCCAACTTTAAAATTTTTCCATTCTGGTAAATATGAATGGAATCTTACTATGGTTTAATTTGCATTTCTTTTTTTTTTTTTAAAGATTTTATTTATTTATTTGAGAGAGAAAGAGAGAATGAGAGATAGAGAGCACGAGTGGGAAGAGGGTCAGAGGGAGAAGCAGACTCCCTGCCGAGCAGGGAGCCTGATGTGGGACTCGATCCCGGGACTCCAGGATCATGACCTGAGCCGAAGGCAGTTGCTTAACCAACTGAGCCACCCAGGCGCCCCTAATTTGCATTTCCCTCACTACCAATGAGCTTGATCTCTTTGCATATACTTATGGGATGTTTGTCTTTCTCTTCAATGAAATGCCTGCTCATATATTTTGCTTTTTTCTATTGTGTTTTCTTTTTCATATTGATCTGTAAAACTTTTTTATACATTCTGAATAATAATCATTTTTCAATTATATATGTTAGAATTATATTCTCCCAGTTTGTAGTTCATATTCTCACTCTTTTTGATGTCTTTTTTATTTTAATTTTAATTTTAATTTTTTTAAAGATTTTATTTATTTTTCAACAGAGAGAGAGAGAGAGACAGACAGCGAGAGAGGGAACACAAGCAGGGTGAGTGGGAGAGGGAGAAGCAGGCTTCCTGCTGAGCAGGGAGCCCGATGTGGGACTCAATCCCAGGACCCTGGGATCACGACCTGAGCTGAAGGGGGATGCTTAATGACTGAGCCATCCAGGCGCCCTGATGTCTTTTTTTAAGCAGAACTTTTTCTGATCTCATGGTTGCAAGTTCAAGCCCCACACTGAGTGTAGAGATTACTTAAAAATAAAATCTTTAAAAAACAAAACAAAACAAGGAGCACCTGGGTGGCTCAGTCAGTTAAGTGCCAGCTCTTGATTTCAGCTCAGGTCATGTTCTCAGGGTCGTGAGATTAAGCCCCACATCTGGCTCAGTGCTCTGTGGAGAGTCTGCTTGGGATTTTCTCTCTCTCTCTTTCTCTCCCTCTCCCTCAGCCCCTCCCACTCCCTGTGCTTGTTCTCTCTCGAGTGCTCTCTCTCTCTTAAACAAATAAATAAATCTAAAAAAAAAAAAAACAGAACTTTTTCATTTTGATGTAATCCAATTGATTAATCTTTCATTTTTGGTTTGAATTGTTTGTGGTTGAGTCAGTTAAGTGTCTGCCTTCGGCTCCAGTCATGATATCAGGGTCTTGGGATCAAGCCCTGCATCGGGCTCCCTGCTCAGCTTCTCCCTCTCCCTCTGCTGTTCTTCCTGCTCAAGCTCTCTCTCTCTTTATCTCAAATAAATAAATAAAATCTTTTTTAAAAAAGTTTTATAGCTTTGCCTTCATATTTAAATCTTTAATTTACTCAGAATTAGTTTTTGTTTATGGTTTGAGGTAGGGACCAGACTTTTTCTTTTTTTTTTTTTTTTTAGGTTTTATTTATTTATTTGAGAGAGAGAGAGAATGAGGAGGGGGAAGGACAGAGGGAGAAGCAGACTCCCCACTGAGCAGGGAGTCTGACACAGGGCTCAGTGCCAGGACCCTGAGATCATGACCTGAGCTGAAGGCAGCCGATTAACCGACTGAGCCACCCAGGTGCCCCTGACTTTGTTTTTCTTCTAATTGAACCGAACTTGGGCCATTTTTTCAATAACCATCTTTTCTTTCCTTTTTTTTTTTTTAAGATTTTATTTATTCATTTGACAGAGAGAGAGTACAAGCAAGGGGAGTAGCAGAGGGAGAGAGAGAAGCAAGCTCCCCACTGAGCTGGGAGCCCAACATGGGGCTCGATCCCAGGACCCTGGGATCATGGCCTGAGCTAAAGGCAGATGCTTAACTGACTGAGCCACCCAGGCACCCCAGTAACCATCTTTTCTACCCTCTGATTTCCGGTGTCCTTACTGTCCGAATATGGTCATACATGTGGGGGATCTGATTCTCTATTCTGTTATACTGGTCTGTTTCTCTATTCCTTTGTCAGTTCAATATGCTCAATTACTATACGTGTGAATTTTAAGATCTTGTAACAACCTTACTGTTTTTCATTAGAAGAGTCTTGATATTGTTAGAATTTTCTCCTTCATGTCAATTACAGATTCAGCATCTTAAATTCAAAGGAAAACTCTGTTGGGGACATTAGAATTCTAATGACTCTTTAGGCAGAATTAGCATTCTTACAATATTGAATCTTGCCTATTCACATAAAATAGCTTTACATTTATTTAGATCTCTTGAATAAACTCTTTTTGTTACATTTTTCTAAAGCCGGGCGCCTGGGTGGCTCAGTCGTTAAGCGTCTGCCTTCAGCTCAGGTCATGATCCCGGGGTCCTGGGATCGAGTCCCGCATCGGGCTCCCTGCTCCGTGGGAAGTCTGCTTCTCCCTCTCCCACTCCCCCTGCTTGTGTTCCCTCTCTCGCTGTCTCTCTCTCTGTTGAAAAATAAATAAAATCTTTAAAAAAAAAAACAAAACATTTTTCTAAAGCCACTGCAAAAGTTTTTGTAGTGTAATAAATGAAATTTTTAAAGTTTTTTTAAAGTAATCTCTGTACCCAACATGGGGCTCAGACTTACAACCCTGAGATCAAGAGTCACATGTTCCACTGACCGAGCCAGCCAGATAACCCTAATAAATGGAAATTTTAAAATTATATTTCTAACAGATTTTTCACGGTGTTTAAATGTAATTGAGTTTTTAATAGTGCTTGTGTATCCAAAGACCTTGCTAAATATTCTTATTTATCTTAATGGTTCATCTGTTGATTTAAACTTTTCTACATCAACAATCATATCAGCTGTAAAAATGTCAATTTTTTCTTTGCAAAAATTATACTTTCAATTTGAATAGAAATGATGGTTTGGGGCATCTCTGTATTGTTCCTGATGTAAATAAATGTTATTAACATTTCACAATTAAGTACAGTTGACCCTTGAACAACAAGGGTTTGAACTGTGTGGGTCCATTTATATGTGGACTTTTTTGATATAGTACCAGCACTTTATAGTTTATATTTTCTCTTCCTTATGATTTTCTTAATAACATTTTACTTTCTCTAGCTTATTCACTGTAAAGATACGGTATGTAATACATAAAACCTACAAAATATGTGTCAGTCAACTGATTATGTATCGGTAAGGCTTCAGGTCAATAGTAAGCTATCAGTAGTTAAGTTTTTGAGGAGTCAAAAGTTTTATGTAGATTTTCAACTGGGGGGTCAGCAGCCCTAATCCCCATATTGTTCAAGGGTCAATGGTATATTTGCCATGAATTTTTTGGAGGTGGACTTTATCAGGTTATGGGAGTTCATTTATGTTTCTAGCTTGGTTAGAGTGTTCTCATTTTATTTTTCCGCATTTACTAAGATGATCATATGGTTCTTAACCTTTAGTCTCATCTAGTAAATTATATATATATTAACTGCAATAAAAATCAATTTTCAAATGTTAAACTAACTTGCATTTCTGGGGTGAATCCAATTTGGTCATGATGTATTTCATCACTTTTACTCATCAATGGATTTAGTTTGCTTAGATTTACTTAGGATTTATGAAGGAGATAGGCCTATAATTTCTTGCACTATCCTTGTTAGCTTTGGTGTTGCTCTAAATTAATCTCTTTCATAAAGAATAATGAGAATTTCAAAGATAAAGAAAAGGTACTGACAATGACAACAGATAAGACCCCAGGTATTAGAATAATTACTATGACCATCTTCCTATTCCCCCTTTCTTTCTTTAAGATTTTTTTTTAAGATTTTACTTTTTAGGGATGCCTGGGTGGCTTAATCGGTTAAGTGTCTGCCTTCGGCTCAGGTCATGATCCCAGCATCCTGGGATTGAGTCCTGCACTGGGCTCGCTGCTCAGCAGGGAGTCTGCTTCTCCCTCTGCCTGACAATCCCCCTGCTTGTCCTCACTCTTGCTTTCTCTCTCTCTTTCTCTGACAAATAAATAAATAGAATCTTAAAAAAAAAGATTTTACTTTTTAGGTTTTTTTAATAAAGATTTTATTTTTTCTTTAAGTAATCTCTACACCCAACATGGGGCTCAAACCCACAACCCGAAGACCAAGAGTTGCAAGCTCCATAGACTGAGCCAGCCAGGCATCCCTTTAAGATTTTATTTTTAAGTAATCTCTACACCCAATGTGGAGCTTGAACTCACAACCCTGAGATCAGGAGTCACATGCTCTACCAACTGAGCTGACCAGACACCCCAAGATTTTTTTTTAAGTAATCTCTATACCCAATGTGGGGCTCAAACTCACAACCCCAAGATCAAGAGTCACATGCTCTCCCGACTGAGCCAACCAGGCATCCCCTATCCCCCCTCTCTTATTCCCTCTTCCCACTTAATAGAGAATGATATAAAAGAATAATGACATATACTATGTCATCATTTCTTCAATTTTGCATATTTTACAGAAATTGAGCAAATACAGGAAAAAATGTAAAGAATAATCAATGGATTTAGATTCTTATGTTTTAATTCCTATTTTCTAATCAAACTGCTCAACTAAAACACTTGCCTACTCATAAGAAGTAAAAATTAGGGGTGCCTGGGTGGCTTAATCGGTTAAGCGTCTGCCTGCAGCTCAGGTCATGATCTCAGGGTCCTGGGATCGAGCCCCATGGCGGGCTCTCTGCTCAGCGGGGAGCCTGCTTCTCCCTCTCCCTCTGCCTCTGCCGGCCATTCTGCCTGCTTGTGCTCTCTCTCTCTCTCTCTCTTTCTCTCTCTGGTAAATAAATAAATAAATAAATAAACAAACAAACAAAATCCTTAAAAGAAAAGACTCATTAAAAAAAAGAAGTAAAAATTATACTTAGGAAGTAAATCATGTTCTATAATTTTCCACTGAATTCCTTGGGATTATTTCTTAATACCATGTCAGGCTGACAGTTGCTATGTTATTCTAGTTGGAAAGTATGTTGTGAAATAGCATGAAAAATCATTTTAAGAAATACTGATAGGGAAAAAATTAAAATAAAACCACAGACCTAGAGATCTTGCTGCTTCCTCCAAAAATGTAACTATAGCTGCTGGATGCATTCACATGCTCACTCCATGGCGCGGGAGAGAAAAGTCAGACTTGGGTGACTCCCTATTTGTTAAGTGCAAACAAAACTGTTGACTCAGCCCTCAACAGGGAAAGGCAATGTCCTTGTCCCCGGACAAGTTCAAAACCTAAGACAAGCAAATGCCTTACAAGCTCGCCAACAACAACCTGAATGAAAATAAGGCACTTATGTTCTAACCTTTTAAGTACAGGAACCCAAAACAGATGTATAAAAACTTTTCCTCTTACCACCTTATCTTGAAACTGTGGGACATTATATTCTGAGATTGCTATTTTACAAGTTATGGAAGTAACGCTAAATCTCTCAAAGTTAAAAATATACAGTGTAACTGTTTAGGCATTGGTTCTCATACTCGGGATCCTTCCACATGTCACATGGCTACATGATATTCCCAAGTCATGGATTTTGCCATTTGATCTCAGATGCAGCTTGAAGATATTTCAGGGCTCCAGAGCTAGGCAGTTCTCTGAATACACTAAGTATACATATGAAGCAGCTCAAATATACAAGTGCTTCCATCAACAATCACTTCAAAGGTCATTAATAACTTACAGGTGTGAGAGTGGAAATGCCCTCTGCACTCTCCTGCCCCTTCTTGAACTCTGGTTACTCTCTCTGGACCATTTTTGTAACAGTGAATTCTTAACTTGATATTTCTCTTTCTTCATTTTCTCTTCCCTGGTTCTGGGGCTTCTAAGATGACATTATAAAGTCTTCTAGGAAACACAAAAGCAGACAAAAATGCTTCAATGCATTAATTCTGGTGTTTTGTTTTTTTTTCTTCTTCTTCTTTTCTTCCTTATGTTAGTTTAGTAAGAGTAGAGAAAAGCGGGGCACCTGGCTGGCTCAGTTGGTGGAGCATGTGACTCTTGGTCTTGGGGTTGTGGGTTCCGGCCCCATGTTGGGTGTAGAGACTACTTAAAAATAAAATCCTTAAAAAAAGTAGAGAAAAGCAATTTAAATCCTTCTTGAGAAGATACCTATAAAGGAAAAGGAAAGACAGAACAGGTGGGCAGTAAAAATCTGCCTGGTTTGAAACATGGTAAAATTGTGATGGATTCTAACATCTACTTGGTTTCTACCACTGCTGAAGATAGGCTCTAAAACTTTACTAGTGTCTCTGAAATGAACTGTGTGTGAGAAAGAAGCTTAATTCTACATCTAGAATTTCTCAACAGAACTACTGACATTCTGGTCTGAATAATTCTTTGCTAGGGGGGCTTTCCTGTGCATTGCAGGACACACAAAGCATCTTTGGCCTCTACCCACTAGATGCCAGTAGTATGCACCCCCTCTCAGTTGTGACAACCAAAAATGTCTTCAGACATTGCCAAATGTTCCCCGAGGGGCAAAATCACCCCCAGTTGAGAACCACTGTTCTAAATGGAAGTGTCTTTTGATCTTGAGCCTATGAATATGAATCAACCCTACATGATAGCAGGCCAAGTAAGACAGTTAAATATGTGTTTATTCATTGAGTGAAGGGATATTTCCACTCCATAGTGAAGTATCACTCCATAGATTACTTTTAACTACAAAGGAGAAAATGTACTTTTACCATAGGGAGAACTGACAATCACCACCTTAACCTAGTGACCGAATGTAGCAATGATAATAATGGAACAAAATGACATCATGAATTTCACCTGAGTCTAAGCAAACCTCTAGACTTGGGGTACCTGGGTGGCTATGTCAATTAAGTGTCTGACTTCAGCTGGGGCCCTGATCTCAGGGTCCTGGGATCAAGCCCCACATGGAGCAGGGAGTCTGCTTGTTCTTCTCCCTCTGCCCCTCCCCTTGCTTCTGCTCCCTCTCCCCCCACCTCAAATACATAAAATCTTAAAAAAAAAAAAAAGTCTAGGTTTATAGAAAAGAGAAGGGATAGAACAGGTTAAATGACACCATGAGGAAACAATCAAACACAGAATGTGAGACATACTATAAGAAAAAGTAGACTGGGGGTGCCTGGGTGGCTCAGCCGGTTAAGCGTCTGCCTTCGTGGCTCAGGTCTTGATCCCGAGGTCCTGGGATTGAGCCCCGCATCAGGCTCCCTGCTCAGTGGGGAGTCTGCTTCTCCCTCTCCCTATCCCCTCTGCTCATTGTTCTATCTCTGTCTCGCTCTCTCTCTCTCTGTCAAAGAAAAAAATAAAATCTTAAAAAAACAAAAAACAAAAAAAGGAAAAAAAACATTTACTACTAATGTTATAAAAAGAAAACAAAAAGTGAGGGACTTTTTTAGACCAAAAAAGATTAAAGAGATAACAATTTAGAAACTTTGTGTCATTTTTAACCTATAAAACACATTTGTTGAAACAACTGGAGAAATTGGAATATGAACTGGATATTAGATGGTATCTAAGTTGTGATATGGTAGTATATGGGAGAATGTTCTTAATCTTAGCATGCTGGGGTGAAGTTTCATGAGGTCAAATCGCTCATGCAAATATGTTTGATAAGTTTCAAAATGGGGCCTGGATGGCTCACTTGATAGACATGGGACTCTTGATCTCGAGGTCATGAGCTCGAGCCCCATGTTTGGTGTAGAGATTACTTTATCTATCTATCTATTTATTTATTTATTATTATTTTTTAATATTTTATTATTTTTTTAAGGTTTTATTTATTTAGGGGCACCTGGGTGGCTCAGTTGGTTAAGCGACTGCCTTCGGCTCGGGTCATGATCCTGGAGTCCCGGAATCGAGTCCCGCATCGGGCTCCCTGCTCAGCAGGGAGTCTGCTTCTCCCTCTGACCCTCTTCCCTCTCGTGCTCTCTATCTCTCATTCTGTCTCAAATAAATAAATAAAATCTTTAAAAAAAAGATTTTACTTATTTATTTGATGGAGAGAGATAGCGAGAGTAGGAACACAAGCAGGGGGAGTGGGAGAGGGAGAAGCAGGCTTCCCGCGGAGCAGGGAGCCCGATGTGGGGCTTGATCCCAGGGCCCTGGAACCGTGACCTGAGCGGAAGGCAGACGCTCGACGACCGAGCCACCCAGGCGCCCTAAAGATTTTATTTATTTATTTGACAGAGAGAGACACAGCGAGAGAGGGAACACAAGCAGGGGAAGCAGGAGAGGGAGAAGCAGGCTTCCCGCGGAGCAGGGAGCCTGATGCGGGGCTCCATCCCAGGACCTGGGATCATGACCCGAGCCGAAGGCAGACGCTCAACGACTGAGCCACCCAGGCGCCCCTAGAGATTACTTTATTATTTTTTTTAAAGATTTTATTTATTTGACAGAGAGAGAGAGAGAGAACAAGTAGGCAGAGAGGCAGACAGAGGGAGAGGGAGAAGCAGGCTCCCTGCTGAGCAGGGAGCCCGATGCGGGACTCGATCCCAGGACCCTGGGATCATGACCTGAGCCGAAGGCAACCGCTTAACCGGCTGAGCCACCCAGGCGCCCTAGAGATTACTTTAAAAAAAGTTTCAAAATAAAAAATTAGGGAAAAACAAAAGATAAAGGTGTTTAATTGAAAGGATCACTACTATTTATATTGTCACCGATAATAAGTATTTACTGAGTTTATACTCAATGCACTATGATGGATTCAAAGCTATATAATCTTTGGCCATGAAGGGATAAACATTAATATTCTCTTGGAGTCTCCAGAAGGAATGCAACCCTCTAGACCCATCCAGAACTATAATAAATTTGTGTTGGGCAAGCCACTAAGTTTGTGGTAATGTGTTACAGCAGCAATAGGAAACATGAGTAAATCAAATGTAAGCTTTCTATATATTGCCAAATTTCCCTCCACAAAGTTTGTACCTTTTTGTACTTGGCCAGCAATGTGCCTATTTTCCCACCATCTCTCCAACAAAGTGTGTTATCAAACTTCTGAATTTTTGCCCATATTATAGGTGAGAAATTCTTTATCTCAGTATGGTTTTAATTCATGTGTGAGACTGAACATCTTCTCACAAAGATTTCTTTTTCTGAACTATCTGTTAAAATATTTTCTACATTTTTCTACTGGGTTGTTGCTCTGGTCTTGATTTATTTCTAAATGCTCTTTATATTTTAGGGATCTTATCCCTTTGTAATATGAATTGCTAATATTTTTCCCACTTAGTCATTGGTCTTTCACATTGTTTGTGGTATTTATTGCTATACATAAGTTTTTATTATTTGTATTTATTTTTAATTGATGTTTAAAGTTGTCTTTGTATATGTTTTGGGTTTTTTTTTAAAGACTTTATTTATTTATTTGAGAGAGAGAGAGAGAGAGCATGAGCAGAGGGAGGAGCAGAGGGAGATAATCTCTAGCAGACTCTGCACTGAGCATGGAGCATGACATGCAGCTCAATCCCATGACCCTGAGATTATGACCTGAGCAGAAACCAAGAGTTGACACTTAACTGGCTGCACCATCCAGGTGCCCCTATATGTTTTTCATAGTCAAAAGATTTTATCATGTCCTGTTTTAGTATATTAATTCAGTAAAATTTCTCCCTAATCTCAAGGCCCAAGAGTAGTTGACTTGCTTTCCTTTCTTATTTCTGCACTGATATGCAAATGTAGGAAAATTCAAATGTGAGAAATACACAGAAGATGGCAAAAGAAAAAAAACTTCAAATAATCTAACAACTTTTAGCAATGCAATTACTGCTTTATTTAAACTCATTAAAATAAAAAGAACTAAAAATCCGTAAATTTGGGACGCTGGGTGGCTCAGTTGGTTAAGCATCTGCCTTTGGCTCAGGTCATGATCCCAGGGTCCTAGGACTGAGTCCTACATCAGGCTCCTTGTTCAGCAAGGAGCCTGCTTCGCCCCCTGCCTGCCACTCCCTCAGTGAGCACTCTCTCCCTCCCCCGACAAATAAATAAGTAAAATCTTAAAAAAAATAAAAATCCATAAATTTCCTAAGAGAATTATAAAGTTTTACTACGAGAGTACGTGGATCTTTTTTTTAAAGATTTATTTATTTGAGAGAGAGCACACAGGTGTGTACACACACACACACACACACACACACACACACACACACACACACACACACACGAAGGGAGGGGGAGGGGCAGGAGAGGGGTAGAGAGAATCCCAAGCATGAGCGTGGAGGCCTGCGCAAGGCTCAATTCCATGACCCATGAGATGACCTGAGCAGAAACCACCAGTCAGACGCCAATAGATTAAGCCACGCAGGCACTCCTATAAGAGAATGTTTTTTACCTAAATGCATTCTTTTTTTTTTTTTTTAAAGATTTATTTATTTGAGAGAGCGAGAATGGGAGAGAGAGTACATGAGAGGGGAGAGGGTCAGAGGGAGAAGCAGGCTCCTCGCCGAGCAGGGAGCCCGATGCGGGACTCGACCCCGGGACTCCAGGATCATGACCTGAGCCGAAGGCAGTCACCCAACCAACTGAGCCACCCAGGCGCCCCCAAATGCATTCTTTTGAATTCTATTTTTTTTTAAAGATTTTATTTATTTATTCATGAGAGACAGAGGGAGAGAGAGAGAGGGGGAGAGAGAGAGAGAGAGAAGCAGAGGGAGAAGCAGGCTCCCAAGGAGCAGGGAGCCCGATGTGGGACTCAATCCCAGGACCCTGGGATCATGACCTGAGCCGAAGGCAGACGCTTAACCATCTGAGCCACCCAGGCGCCCTTGAATTCTATTTTTGAGAAACCCATTTGTGTATCTATAGGAAGACATTCTCCTAGCAGCATTATTTACAATAATGAATGATGGGGCGCCTGGGTGGCTCCGTTGATTAAGCGACTGCCTTCGGCTCAGGTCATGATCCTGGAGTCCCAGGATCGAGTCCCGCATCGGCCTCCCTGCTCGGCAGAGAGTCTGCTTCTCCCTCTGACCTTCCCCCTTCTCATGCTCTCTCTCTCTCTCTCATTCTCTCTCTCAAATAAATAAATAAAATCTTAAAAAAAAAAGATTTAACAATAGTGAATGATGGAAGTGGCCCAGGTGTCCATCGATAGATGAATGGATAAAGAAGATGTGGTATACATATACAATGGAATATTATTCAGCCACAAAATAGAATGAAATCTTGCCATCTGCAATGACATGGTTGGAGCTAAAGAGTATAATGCTAAGTAAAATAAATCAGTCTGAGAGAGACAAATGCCGTATGATTTCACTCATATGCGAAATTTAAAAAACAAAACAAATGAGCACAGGAAAAAAGAGAGAGAGAGACAAGTCAAGAAACAGACTCTTAACTACTGAGAACACACTGATGGTTACCAGAGGGGAGGTGGGTGGGGGAATGGATGAAATAGGTGACGGGGATTAAGGAGTGCACTTGTCCTGATGAGCACTGGACAATGTATGGAATTGGTGAATCACTATACTGTACACCTGAAACTAATATAACACTGTATGTTAACTATACTAGAATTAAAAGAAAAAAAGACATTCTTTCTCTTAATTAAAATGAACTAAGACGGGGCGCCTGGGTGGCTCAGTCAGTTAAGCGTCTGCCTTCGGCTCAGGTCATGATCCCAGGGTTCTCAGCAGGGAACCTGTTTCTCCCTCTCCCTCTGCCAACTCCCCCTCCTTATGTGTGCTCTCTCTCTCAAATAAATAAATAAATAAATAAAAGCTTAAAAAAATGAACCAAGACCACTTCGGGATCACAATAAGGAAACATTTAACAGGGGCACATGGCTGGCTCAGTCGGGAGAGCATGTGACTCTTGATCTTGGGGGGTGTAAGTTCCAGCCCCAAGCAATGGGTGTAGAGATTACTCAAAAATAAAATCTTTAAGGAAAAAAAACATTTAACTTAGTTACTACTAATTAGGATAGAAATTTAAGCAACTCAAAAAATGGAAGTTGTATAACCTAGAAAACTTTCCTAAAATGGGTTATCACAAAAACTATTTTAAGTTAGTTTATAATTTAAACACTGATGGTAGTGGGAAAATATTGTGCTTATGGAATTTTTAAAAAATATTTTATTTATTTATTTGACAGAGAGAGAACAAGCGGGGCCAGAGGCAGACTTCGGCTAAGTCGGGAGCCTGACTCGGAGCTCAATCCCAGGACCCCGAGATCATTACATGAGGTGAAGTCAGACACTTAACTGACTGAACCACCCAGGTGCCCCTGTGTTTACTTTTTATAATATGTTGCTTTTGAGTTTAACTTTTCCAAAAAATATTTATATATAAGTGTTGGGATTTTTAAAGTTTTTTAAAAAATGCTATTTGGTCATAAAGTGATATACCTATGTATGGGTATACCAACAAAAAGTCTCTTTTTGTTGTTCTTGGGGGTAAGCCTACATTAGACTTTGCATTGGGGCCTATTTTTACTACTTCGAGTCTACTGAGTATTGGCCACTGGGCACTGAGACCAGAAACGGAGGCCACGATCCAGATCACAATAAGCTGCAGTGAGCATCTCATCCACTCCAGTGACACCAACAGCCATCTTCCCCTTCTTCCACAATAACAGCTAGAGCCAGACATATGTCTGCTGAGCTAAGCTACATTTCCCAGCCTCCCTTGCAACTTGGTGACTCAGTTGCCAATAATGGAATGTGCCTGGAAATAATGTGTGCTGCTTCTGGTTATAAGCCTACAGATATTAGGCACACACTGTTCAGTCACTGTCTCTTCACCTTCCTTCACGTTGTCATGCTAAATGTTAAAAACTACAGCACCTTGCAAGCTACATGTTGAGGATAACAAAGCTGTGTAACTAGTCTGGATCTCCAGGATGGCTTCACCAAGCAAAGTCCATCTACCTACCCTGAACTATTATGTGAAAGAGAGTTAAATCACTAATTGGCTGCTGTATTTGAGCATCTGTTTTTTTTTTTTTTTTTTACAGAAACTTAACCAAATATGCCAAATATGTTTAAGAATAATTTATTAGGGGCGCCTGGGTGGCTCAGTCGTTAAGCATCTGCCTCTGGCTCAGGTCATGATCCCAAGGTCCTGGGATCAAGCCCCGCATCGGGCTCCCTGCTTGGCGGGGAGTCTGCTTCTCCTCCCTCTCTGTGCTCTCTATCCCTATCTCTGTCTCTCCCTCAAGTAAATAAATAAAATCTCTAAAAAATTATTTTAAAAAAGAATAATTTATTAGATGGGGCACTTGGGTGGTGCAGATGGTTAAGCGTCTGACTCTTGGTTTCAGCTCCTGCCATGATCTCACAGTCGTGAGATCAAGCCCCAAATCGGGCTCTGCCCTCAGCGCAGAGTTGGCTTGAGATTCTCTCTTCCTTTCCCTCTGCCCCTCCCACTCATGCTCTCACTCTCTCTCTGAAATAAATAAAAATCTTAAAAAAAAAAAGAATTTCTGGGGCACCTGGGTGGCTCAGTTGGTTGGGCGACTGCCTTCGGCTCAGGTCATGATCCTGGAGTCCTGGGATCGAGTCCCGCATCGGGCTCCCTGCTCAGTAGGGAGTCTGCTTCTCCCTCTGACCCTCCCCCCGCTCATGTGCTCTCTCTCTCTCTCTCTCTCTCTCATTCTCGCTCTCTCAAATAAATAAATAAAATCTTTTAAAAAAATAAATAAATAAATAAATAAATAAAATCTTAAAAAAAAAAGAATTTCTTAGATAACACACAAATAGTTATTTTAGGATGACTGCTCTATGTGCCTAGTATAAGAAATCCCTCTTGAGATCATAAAGATATTCTGTATTTTCTTTCTAAAAATGTTTAAGTTTTGCTTTTGAAATTAAGGTTTTAATACTGGAATGTGGTTTGTATATAGTTGGGGTAAAGATTTATTTTTTTTTAAGATTTTATTTATTTGAGAGAGACAGACAGAGACAGTGAGAGAGAGCCCAAGCTAGGAGGAGAGGGAGAAGCAGGCTCCCCACTGAGCAGGGAACCTGATGCGGGGCTCCATCCCAGGACCCTGGGACCATGACCTGAGCCGAAGGCAGACACTTAACCAACTGAGCCACCCAGGTGCCCCTGGGGTAAGGATTTATAGTTTTTATATGGAGTTAGCTGATTGTTTCAGCACTCTTTATTGAATATACCATCCCACTGATTCATAATATCACCTGTGTCACATACCAAATTACTATAAGTACATGACTGTCCTCTGTTCCATTGTTTATTAGCTTGTGCCAATGTCACAACAGTATAATTACTAAAATTTCACATCAGATCTTTATATTTGGCAGAACAAATCACTCATTTTTCAAAATCATCTTGGAAATTCTTGACATTTTCCTCTTCCATTTAAATTTTAACATCCACCTATCAAATTACACACACATACACAAGTATTGGGACTTATGGTGCAACTGCAAGGAATGCATGAGTTACCACAGGGACAAATTACATCTTTATAAAATCAAGTCTTCCCACTCATGAGCATGTTATGTTTATACATTATGTATTTAAATAAATTCTTATAATTTTCTCCATAAAGATCCTCAACATCTTTTGTTAGATATATTCCAAGGTCCCTTATAGCTTTTTCACTATTTCATGTGGTATTTCTTTTTTTTTTTTTATTTTTTAAAGTAATCTCTAGGGGCGCCATGGTGGAACAGTAGCTTAAATGTCTGACTCGTGGTTTTGGTTCAGGTCGTGATCTCAGGGTTGTGAGTTCAAGTCCCATGTCAAGCTCTGTGCTGAGCAGAGTCACCTTCAGATTCTCTCTTCCTCTCCTTCTGCCCCTCCTGCTCTCTCTCTCTCTCTCTCTCATGAATGAATGAATCTTTTAAAAATAAAGAAACAAATCTCTATACCCAATGTGGGGCTCAAATTTACAATCTCAAGATCAAGAGTTGCATGCTTTACCAACTGAACCAGCCAGGTGCCCTGTCATATAGTATTTTTTAAACTGGATTTTCAACTTGTTTGTTGTTGGCACATAGGAATATTGTTGGTCTTCTGCATACTGATCCTGTAGCCTATAATTTTGCTGAATTCTCTTATTAATTTTAATGGTTTGGTTTTCTTAGATTTTCTACATAGGCAATAAGGATGACAAATAACAACTTAGGGGTGTCTGAGTGGCTCAGTCAGTTAAGCATGTGTCTTAAACTCAGGTCATAATCCCAGGGCCCTAGGAGCAAGCCCGGCATTGGGCTCCCTGCTCAGCTAGAGCCCGCTTCTCCCTCTCCCTCTGCTGCCCCCCTGCTTGTGCTCGCAAGTGCACTCTCTGTCAAATTAATTAATTTTAAAATAATAATAAAAATAAATAAAAGCATTATGGGAAATAAACAAATAAATAAATAGATAGAAGCATCATGGGCCTGGTATGTTTTACTATGGAAAATTTAATTTTCTTATAAAGATTTTATTTATTTTCTTGATAGAGAGAGAGAGGGGGAGAGAAAGCAGGAGCAGGAGCGGGGGCAGAGGGAGAAGCAGGCTCCCTGCTTAGCGGGGAGCCCAATGAGGGGCGGGATCCCAGGACCCTGGCATCCCAGACCCTGGCAACCTGAGCCAAAGGCAGCCACTTAACCGACTGTGGAAAATTTTAAAACAAATAATTCCATTTGTTTAATGGATGTATGTTCACCCAGGTTGTCAATTTCCTCTTAAAGCAATGCATCAAGTAAAGAATACGTTAGGCTGGAAATAACAGAAAAACTGACTCCGTTTAAAAAAAAAAAAAGAGCTTACTTTTTTCCCTCACATAACAAGGCTAGATTAAGACTGTCCAGAGAAGACATAGCTCCTTAATGATGCTGTCAGGAAAGTAGGCTCTAACTTTCCATTCCACTACCTTTAGC
This sequence comes from Eumetopias jubatus, assembly GCF_037043125.1. NCBI lineage: Eukaryota > Metazoa > Chordata > Mammalia > Carnivora > Otariidae > Eumetopias > Eumetopias jubatus. The sequence goes on along the minus strand of NW_028274809.1, from coordinate 183,275,678 downwards.
TTACAGGTCTTCATCTCATGCTTGGTACACTTTGGACTCAGAATAGCTGCTTATATTTCCAGTTCTCAGTTTTTTTAGGTAAGAAAGAAACTGAAGCAGAAAGAGGTAACACCCATATCAGGAAATCAAAAGCTTTCATTCTCATTGTCCAAAACTGTGTCACATGGCTTATCTAGCCACAAAGGAATTTAGGGAAGTATTTGTATTTGGGCACATTACTCCAAACAAAATCAGAGCTAGGTTAATAAAGGAGAAAGAGGGCTGGGTTTTGAATTGTCATTTGGCAGTATTTGCTGTCCTCACTTTGGATAAGTTATATTATCCTAAGAAATTGTCCGTACTACCTAAGTTCCTAAATTCTCTTATCATTTTCAAAAAAATCTCTGCTATATCTATAGTTTGTCTCCTTTAAAAATTCCTAGCATCGTACATTTGTGCCTTTTAAAATTAATTTTTTAATTAATTTTTTAATTAATTTATTTTAGAAAGAGAGCACGAGAGAAGGGGCAGAGAGGGAGAGAGAATCCCAACAAGACCCCAGGCCAAGCGTGGAGCCCAACACAGAGCTTGATCCCAGGACCCCAAGATCACAGCCTGAGCTGAAACCAAGAGTTGGATGTACAACTGACTGTCCACCCAGGTGCCCCAATGTTTTTAAATTAATTAAAATGTTGGGCACCTGGGTGGCTCAGTTGGTTGGGCGGCTGCCTTCAGCTCGGGTCATGATCCTGGAGTCCCGGGATCGAGTCCCACATCGGGCTCCCTGCTCGGCGGGGGGTCTGCTTCTCCCTCTGACCCTCTTCCCTCTCATGCTCTCTGTTTCTCATTCTCTCTCTCAAATAAATAAATAAAATCTTTTTAAAAAATTAATTAATTAATTTAAATGCTGTATATTTCACCGGGGCGCCTGGGCAGCGCAGTTGGCTCAGTGTCTGACTTCAGCTCAGGTAATGATCTCAGGGTCCTGGGATCAAGCCCTGCATCGGGCCCCTGCTGGGGGTGGGGGCCAGGTTTGTCTCTCTCCCTCTGCCCCTCACCCTGGCTCGAGCTCTCTCTCTCTCTCTCACAAATAAATACAATTTTAACAAAAAAAGTTTGTGTACTTCATTAATCTTTTCAGAGAACGAACTTTCATTTTCTTGAGCCTCCCAGTTGCTTCTTTGATTTCTAGTGCATTCATTTCTGTATTCATTATTATTACTTACTTCCCTCTTCATATCTGTGTTAGATTTTTTCTCTACCTTTTTTATGTTATTACAAATGGTGTTTTTAAAATTTCCTTTCCCATTTGCGTCTTTCTAGCATACAAGTGATTTTTTGTATTTTGACCTCGTATCTAGTTAATCTTGCTAAATGCACTTATTGCTTTTGATAGTTTGTAGATTCATTTAGATCTTCTATCAGCACAGCTGTGTCCTCTGCAAATAAATTTTATTCCTTCTTTACCAATCCTTATGCCTTTTCTTTCTTTTTTCTTGACTTATTGCAAGTGGCTACAAGGCTAGGCCCTCCAGTACAATGTTGAATAGAAATGGTGAGAGCTAACATCCTTATCTTATTCCCAATCTGAGGGGAAAAAGTATTCAGTTTTTTCCTTTGAGTATTATGTGAGCTGAGAGTTTTGTAGATGCTCTATCTGGCTTGAGGAAGAAGCCTTCTGTTTTTAGTTTGCTAAGAGTTTCTATCATGAACTGCTATATTGGATTCTCTCAGTTTGGGTAAGTTGTGTTGACCGTCATGTTGTAAACACCCTGAACTAGTGATCATCATATTATTTTATATATGCAATAACTGTTCGATTTCCCACATGTCAATGAACAGCTTCTTTGTGCATCATTTCCTCTTGTAGCCCACTCTGTCCTTCTGGAATCAACAAACTCTTTCCTCCTGTACCTCCTAAAACTTCCTACAGTCATTATCAAAGGCAAGTGGTAATTTCCCACTTTTTCGGTCTGAAGACATATTTATTTAGCCCTCACTTTTAAATAACAGCTAGCTGGGTATGGCATTCTGGGTTACAGTTATTTTCTCTCTGCTCCTTTCGAAATAGTAGTCCTTTGTCTTCAGACGTTTCTTGTTGATGTTGGGAAGTATACGGCAAGCCTAAATGTTGTTCCTTTTACAGTTTCTGATGTTATTTTATCCATCTTTGAACATTTTGAAGAATGTATGAACATTTCTTTTAAGGTACTCATTATGCTTTATATTATTTAGTCATTCCCCATACTCTAATATTATTTACTTTGTATTATTTAATCATTTTACATAACTGCCTTAACTCCACCATTAGAGAACAAGCTACCTGATACCGTAGTAAATAATGTACATCTTCTCCTATAAAGAGGCACAGTGTTCTCTTACGGAATGGGGAGTAGCACACAAAGAAAAAGATCAAAATGTCCTATCTGAGTTTAGCAACAGAGGCTTGGCTCAAAGAGTGCCTGGATATCAATTTGTTGACAATTGGCTAATGTTTAAGAACAAATAACAAATGAGTAAATTATCTATGCATTGACTATTCTGTTCACTATTTATTGTTTGGCTTTCAACAGATGGTTGGCATTCTTATTAGGGACTGTTTAAACATCAAAAAGGTATTTGTTAACCTCAGCAGTCTTCATCTGCCAACCTGGGAATTTACCAGCATATATACAGATCTGATTCTGAGTGAATTTATTGGGAAGGGGAGTAGCCCCAACTCTTCCCCAAGTATACAGTCTAAGCTGTTTCCATCTCTGAGGTTCACACATGTCCGAGCAATTCTGAAAGAATAGTAAGACAACCACCTGAAATCTATTTACACGAGAGACTGAGAAACCTCCGGGGAGTAAACTTATTATCTTAAGCAAAGAGAAGATTAGGTAGCTTGATCTTGAAACAAAGTCTTGGTGCTTAGAGGAGATGAGTAATTTTGAATGTTCCTGAGACTAGGCATTATTCCTTGCTCAGACCACCTTAGATTCAAAGTTAGGTTCTAAGGAGAGAGAGGACTGTAAATAACAAAAATGGCTCTTTATATTAAAACCATTGACAGAGTATTTTGGAACCCCCTGACAACAAATATCATGGACAATCAACAATGAACACTGCAGAGCTCTGGCATCTGCATTACCATTACATCCATCACCAGCTATATCCAGAAGCAGCAGCAACAATGTACGCAGAAGAGATGCCTGACATGCGTTTAGACATTTTAAAACGGCTAGAAATAGAATGCCCACAGAAATCTTCCCCAGAATGATGATCAACATGAAAAATGTCATCCAAGGAACTGAAGTATGGCGGTAACCCTAAAGTTCAATCCAATTTTAAAACAACATATGTCATTTTACCGCAAAGTAACACTCTGTACTTAGTCTTCCCAGAGGATCTCAAATTGTGTTAGGGCCACATCTTTTTTCAGCTTTTCTAGGGAAGAGAAAGAAGACAAAAACTTAAAACGATTTGCTAACCCAGATCTCAAATTAAAGCCCAGACCTCATTTCTCCTACTGTCTTCCCCCCCCCCCCAGAAGCAGCACTAACCTCCATTCTAACAAGGGGGTGCCGGGTGTGATAGCAATGTCACAGTAGCGGACACTTGGAGGGAGAGGGAGCTGAGAGGAAAAGACAGGAAGGTGACTCCCAAATACTGGTTAGGTATTACCTCTCTATTTTACAGACTCTGCAGAGCACCTGAACGTCTTTCATGGACTGGACAAAGGCACTGCTAGATAGGGAAGCCTACAGACTCAAAGCGAGCGAGCTAAGAAAAGGGATGGGCTCCATGAGGTGCCACATAATCCCCCAGTAGTTTCCTTACTACAATTCCACAGCCAAAAATAACCCCATAGTGAAAGGTAGCCATGCCAAGTACTTCAGGTATCACTTAAATTTCCTCCTCTTCTTTATGAATTTGTATTATTTATGAGACACTTGACACATGTTTAAACACTTACATAGCTCCTCAGTTTCAGGAAACATGGCTTGTTCAGCTGAGGAGAAAAAAGCATGTAATGAGGGAGTTAACAAGGGCTGATATTTTTTTACAACATTCTTTAAAAACTGAAAAACCTCTTTAAACACCGGGAACAGCTTAAATAATTCACTCTAGGCCTGCGGGGCCCATGTGGACGTTTCCCTCTCGGTTCCCTTTCTGGCCACGGCCACGTTCTTCCGGGTTTCATCCGGGAAGGTGGGCCTGACGGGCTGCCACCTGCGGCCTCGAGGCCACACTGCCACCCGTCCTTCGCCTTGGGGGAAGAGGACGCGTGGCCCGAGGCGCGCGCGAGGCCCCAACGCCGGAAGCGGCCCGGGGCCCTTTGACTCCCGGGCGCGCAGGACGCCGGGAGCGGGCGGAAGTACTGCACCCAGGCCTGTCGCGGCCTGTCGCGGCCTATACCGGCCGGCCGGAAAGAAACAGCTTTAAGGCCGCTGCCTGGATCAGGGTAGCGGCCGTGAAAAGCAAACGATGCCCGAGGCGCTCTGTCGCCGGCCTTATTCCAGGGACTTGTATGACCGCTGGACGGGATCCAGTAGGCCACTGCCCTTGGCCCACCCCGCCCCCTCCGTTAGCGGCGGACAAGGGCGTCCTACGGGGAAGAACCCGCGTTGAGGCCCTGGGGGCGGCCTGTAGGCCAGCTTTGCGGACTCCGGGCCCTCGTGCCGGTTGTTTTGCGGGAGGGAGGTCGACGGAAGCTGCGTTCTCAAATCCCTCGCACTCGGGGGGTCCGGGGATGGTGGAGACCAACCTCCGGGCCGGACTGGGAGGAAGGAGTGCGAAATGCGGCAGCCGAGCGCGGCCGGAACGGCGCCGGCTGCCGAGCTGCCGAGCTGCCGGGCGAAGGGAAGCACCTGCCTCCGCCCACCTTGACCCCAGGGCCGTCGCCCCGAGCTCCGGGCGCCCCTCCCGGGCGGTCGTCGCGGAGGTCGCAGGAGGGCGAAACCCGGAACCTCGCGGCCTTCGAGTGCTCTCCTGCCGGGGCGGGGGAGGGGGGGCACTCGGATACCCTTGACCAAGGCCCGCTCCCCAGGGCACTGAGAGTTCGACGCTCCCAAGGAGGGAGTCTCCATGGAGGAATTCCTCCTGCTTCGCTTTCAAACTTGAAAGCTCGGAGGCCGTCGGTGCTGCAAAGAGGAGCGGTCGGGCTCGGGCAAGCAAGCAGCTGATGAAAATAATTGTCCTAGCACACACAGCCCTGCGCCCAGGGGCGCGCGTGCACACACGCGCACACACACACACACGCGCGCGCGCGCTCGCACGCCCCCCCCCCCACACACACACATACACATACAACTTGCCTCATCTAGCTGCCCAACCTTAGTATTCCGGGCATGCGATTTTCAACAACTTGCTTGACACAATAACAAAGACATTTAAATGCCAGGACGCAGACTTCACTTTTTAACCTGCTGAGAGGAGCTACTTTCAAAGCTTCCCCACTGCGAATAAACTGACAAAAAATATGGGGTGCACTTATAAATTGAACACCTTACCCTCAAAGCGACGTGCGTTAATCAGGTTTCTAAGGCAATAGCCATCTCTGTCTTTTCCTATTCACCCAAATAATGCCACAAGAAGGAACCCCTTTACACAAGAGAGAGCCAGAAAAAAATGAATTATACCCATTGCTAGTAAAAATCATCTTAAATCAATAGAGCACCACTTGAACTTGAGTTTCCATTGTTTCACTGAATCATCAATGTTTTTAATTAAACAGAGCTACCCTTTCTGTTAAAACATTACATAAAAGGGTTAGGTTTCTACTTTTGTTGAG